>NC_079191.1:364043971-364654804 GCF_029499605.1 Hyla sarda
TCTGGAAATCCACCCTGGCAGCGGAAGTGCTAGGACAATAAAGACCGTAGTCACCAAATAGTAGTAAATAAAGAAAAAAGTTGTCCTGCACTCACCGCTTCAGTCCAGGTAATCCTGCTCCCATCTCGGGTCACGACTCGAACACGGAGGACATGGATAGTGGAGCGCTCAGAGGCGACTGCCGGCGGTTTCACGCATAGGAATGCGCTTCATCCGGCCTCGTTAACGTCATTCGCTGTGCGAATTATAAAGGTGCAGCTGGTGAGTCACGTGATTCCAGGTGAACTCTCACCCCGTGTTGCGTTAAGAAATAAACAGAACAAAAGCCACATAAGTGTGTAAATGTCCGAACTATTAAAATAAAATGTTAATGATCCCGTACGGTGAACGGCGTGAACGGAAAAAAAAAAGTCCACAATTCCTACTTTTTTAATACATTTTATAAAAAAAAATATATAAAAAATTTATTAGAAGTTTTTTATATGCAAATATGGTATAAAAAAAAGTACAGATCATGGCGCAAAAAATGAGCCCCCATACTGTCGCTTATACGGAAAAATAAAAAAGTTAGAGGTCATCAAAATAAAGGGATTATAAACGTACTAATTTGGTTAAAAAGTTTGTGATTTTTTTTAAGCGCAACAATAATAGAAAAGTATGTAATAATGGGTATCATTTTTATCGTTTCGACCCTCAGAATAAAGAACATACGTAATTTTTACCACAAATTGTACGGCGTGAAAACGAAACCTTCCAAAGTTAGCAAAATTGCGTTTTTCGTTTTAATTTCCCCACAAAAATAGTGTTTTTTGGTTGTGCCATACATTTTATGATATAATGAGTTATGTCATTACAAAGGACAACTGGTCGCACAAAAAACAAGCCCTGATACTAGTCTGTGGATGAAAATATAAAAGGATTATGATTTTTAGAAGGCGAGGAGGAAAAAATGAAAACGTAAAAATTAAATTGTCTGAGTCCTTAAGGCCAAAATGGGCTGAGTCCTTAAGGGGTTAAACTGCTATCCGACAGCAGCTTAAGCATTTAGCGCTGTCGAATAGCAGTTAATGCGATGGCCCCGACATATAAAAGCATCGTATGTCGATGCTGACATCGACATGCGATGGCCTCCGAGAGGCCATCGTATGTCGATTTGATCATATGTCGGGGCCATCGCATATCGGGGGGTTACTGTACGCCGTGCACATCGCTGCACTGTGTCTGCTGGTAGCGGCGTATTGCCGCTACTAGCAGGCACATGTAAGGCCAGCATAGAGCGGGGCCTTCACCAGCGGATCCACAGCTAACCACAATTGTGCATAAAATACTTTTATATTTTTCTACTGCTTAAAAAAAAATCTAAAACTTTTTTGTACAAAATCAGTAATCTAAAATCGCCCTATTTTGACCACCTATAACTTTTTCACTTTTCCGTATATAGGGCGATATGAGGGCTCATTTCTTGCGCCGTCATCTGCACTTTTTATCGATACCACATTTGCATATATAACACTTTTAGATAATTTTTTATTCATTTTTTTGGGGAATGAAATGTGACAAAAAAGCTGCATTTTTGGACTATTAAAATTTATTTTTATGTTTACACCGTTCATCGTATGGAATCATTAACATTATATATTGATAGTTCTGACATTTACGCAAGCGGCGATACCAAATATGTTTATAAAAAAAATTATACTTTTTGGGGATAAAATGGGCCAAACGGACAATTTTCATTTTTATTGGGGGAGGGGATTTTTCACTTTTTTTCCTTTTTATTTTTACATTTTTCAACTTTTTTTTACACTTTTTATGTCCCCATAGGGGACTATCTATAGCAATCATTTGATTGCTAATACAGCTCAGTGCTATGTATAGGACATAGCACTGATCAGTATAATCGGTCTCAATCGGTCTCGATCTCAGACCAGAGAAGGAGACACCGGGACACGGATGGAGGCAGACGGCAGACGGATGCGGGCTATCTGATCATCTATTTTAACATGCGCATTGCCGCAGATGCATCTGAGGGGTTAATGGCAGACATCCGCGTGATCGCAGATGTCGGCCATTACCAGCGGGTCCCCGACTGCTGATAGCAGCTGGAACCTGCCGTGTATGACGCGAGCACTGCTCCGATGCTCGCGGTCATACACAGGATGTAAATGTACGTCCTGGTGCACGAAGTACCGCCAAACCAGTATTTAAATTTACATCCATGGTCGTTAAGGAGTTAAAACGGCTATTTCTGGCCTACAGAGAGCCCCAATAGGGGTGTAGAACACTTTGCTTTGTTCTAACATGCATATGAGGCAGATGAGCTGACAATAGGGCCTCACAATCTCTAAGAATAAAAGATGAATTTTGAAATTTTCATTGAAGATGTATGATACCTAGTGCTACCATAAACATATATAGGTAATGTCCTAGGCTCAGCAGCATCACAAAACCTGGAGGTGGTTGAAGCATGAGGAGACCATATAGTGGCTGAATGACACAGCCTGGAGTTGGCTGAAACATGAGAAGAGACCATATAGTGGCTGAATGAGATAGCCTGGAGGTGGCAGCAGTAGCATTAGGAGTCCTGAAAGTTACCCGGTGACAGAGTGGTGCGGTGGGTGGCAATACCAGTACCCAGTGACGAAAGTGGGTTAAAAATGTGGAGGAATGTTTGTAACTGGGGAGCAGAGCTTTAAATCTGTTTGGCACTATCCATATTTGTGAAGTGTTGGTGTGGCACCATGGTCAATCTCCTTTCATGCATCAGGCATTGGTGGTTTGAAATCCTGTCTGATCCATGCCTGATTCATCTTCACAAAGGTCAGTCTCTCCACATTTTTCGTGGACAGACGAGTTCTCCTTGGAGTGACAATGGCCCCCACCACACTAAACACCCGCTCTGATGGCACACTACTGGCCGGCAGGACTGCTTTTCCAGGAAAAACTCTGCTAGTTACGGCCACATATCAAGTTTTGCCGCCCAGAAGTCCAGCGGATCGTCAAGGTGTGTGGGCATGGGCATGTCAAAGTATGCCAGCACCTGCTGGTTCAGGTCCTGCTCCAGGTCTACCTGCGGCTGATGAGTTGCTTCACTATGCGGGTGAATAAAGCTACTCATCAGTGACTGTAGACTCAGGCTGCTGCTGATGGAGCTTGTACTGCTCCTGCCACCCCACCCCTCCCCTCCCCAGCAGCCTTGGCTGTGGAAGGTGAGCCCAGGGGGCCCCCCGATTAAGACCTGCGAGAGGATGGACCATGTGGCCGATAGGATGCCTCTGTAGTAGGTAATTTTGTCCTCCCTCTCAGTGGGTGTAAAAAAGGCCCCTATTTTGTTGCGGTAGCAAGGGTTCAATACGGTGGAGATCCAGAAGTCATCCCGCTGCAGAATGGTGACAATACGGCTGTCCCTATGCAAGCAGGTGAGCATGCATGGTGCCATTTGTGAAAGTGACTCGGAGGGACTCCCTGCCTCCATCTCCACTGCATACTGCCACGCTGTGTCTGGGTCCTCTGTCTCGCCTTCCTCATAACCCTCTAGCACCTCTGGCTCCTCCTCTCTTGTAAGATTACTAGAGAAAAACGCCCATTTGGCGAAACCTAAACAGTGCACCTCCCCCTCCTCCTCCTCCTCCAGTTCAGCCCCCACAGGGCTCATGTGGCCGTGAGATGTAGGCACCACATCTCCAGTACCCTGACCAGCCATCGTTTCCAACACGTGTTGTAAGAAATGAAGCAGTGGAATGACATCATTCATCCCACAATCCTTGCGACTTACTAATAATGTGGCTTCCTCAAAGAGCCTGAGCAAACGGCAAGTGTCACGTATGAGCTGCCACTGGTTCACATTGAAGTTACACAGGGAAGTACCCCTATCCACTTGGATCATCAAGAAATCAGTGATTGCTTTTCTCTGTTCGTACAGTCAGTTCCAACATATGGAGGGTGGAATTCCAACGTATGGCAACGTCATGAATCAGACTATGTTGTGGGATACCGTTCTGACACTGCAGCTCAAGGAGGGTGTGCTTTGCGGTATACGAGTGGCTGAAGTGCATGAAAAGTTTCCATCCCATTGTTAGGATGTCTTGCAAATGGGGGGAACACTTCACAACCATATTGAACACGTGTGCCATGCAGGGCGCATGGTGCAGCCTTCCCAGTCGCAGCGCATACAAGATGTTCTTCCCATTGTCAGTCATCATGGTTCCCATTTCCAGGTTTTGTGGAGTAAGCCATGCTCCGATTTCTTTACGAATGACTTTTAGCAGTTCCTCCCCTGTGTGACTCTTTTCGCCAAGGCAAACCATGTGAAGAAGAGCGTGACACCGCCGTGCCCTGCACACATGGTATACTGAAGGTCCACTGAGGCTTGTCTGGGCAGTGGAGGCTGAGGATACGGTGGAGGACGAGGAGGCGGAGTCGCATTCTGTCACAGGATCAACGGGCTGAGAGTGTGGAAGAGGAAGCAGCGTGACCTGTCCAAGTTGGGGTTGTGGCTGTGCAGGAACCACATTCACCCAGTGAGCCTTAAAGGACATGTATTGTCCCTGACCATAGTTACAGCTCCAGATGTTGGCGCTGCCGTGCACTATGGTACACACCGACAGGCTCAAGGACTGGACCACCTTCTCTTCCACAAAATTTTGCAGGGCAGGTACTGCCTTTTTTGCTAAGAAATGACAGCTTTACACTCTCCACCTTGACTCAGCACAAGCTTTCAGTTCTCTGAAAGGTGCAGAGTCCACCACTTGAAAAGGGAGGGACTGAAACACCAGCAACTTAGACAGGAGCACATTCAGCTTCAGCACCATTGGATGAGTGGGCGCATACTGTTGTCTATTGGACATGGTTTTGCCGATGAATTGTTGGCAGAATGGCTGACTAAAAGTAGGAGGAGCATCTGGAGGGACAGAAGGAGGGTATGACATACAGCTCCCTTCGGCTGAGGTGGTGGAGCCATGACTGGCTGAAAGAGGGAGCGGTGTGCCACTGGGTGATGCAGCAGTCTGGACTACTACATCGGAGCCATGGTTCTTCCAGGCTGCTTTATGGCGACGAAGCATATGTTGATGCAGGGCAGTGGTGCCAACATCGGGACCCTGTCCTTCTGCCGACATATCTTGCATGTGGCTATGTGAACCTCCTCCGGATGCTTGATGAAAAACTGCCACACCGCCGAGTATCTGATTTTCCCACCAACAGTCTGCACTAATTGACTGCTACTGCCGCCGTCTCTAGAAAACCCTGTTCCACTACCTCCCGGGAAGGTAGGCTGCCACGAAGCAGGTGGTCTCTCCCGGGCACATTTGGCTCCAGAATTTCCACTTCTGCCACCATGCTGACTGCCAACCATGCTACCGCCTTGCTGGCTCAGTTGCTGCCTCACGGGTAACCTGCAAGTCTCTTCTCTTGATGATGATGAAGCCCCTTCTGCACCCGGCACCCAATTGCAATCGGCTTCATCATCATCAACAAGTATCTGCATGTCATTGATGTCCTCCTCAGCTTCCTCAACAGTGTCTACTTCAGTACCCTGAACCCTGGCAACACTGCCTCCCACGTCACTCTCCTCAGCACTACTTGCCTGCTAGCGGAGGAAGCTGCGGATGTCTCCTCCACTTCTTGGCTGGGCAGTAGCTGCAGACTGTCCTCTATTAGATTGTCCTCAGTGAATAGTGGTGCTGAACCCTGAGCATAAGATCCTTCTGTAGGGGAGGGAACAGCATAGGACAGAGGTAATGGGAGGACACGGACTGCTCCCGGGCCATGCCAACTGAGCGTTGTGTCTGAGGAACCCACCGACTGTTGACTGGGGGTGTCAGATGTCACTTGTGATGAAGTGGATGACCGTGTTAACCAATCGACAACGGCAGATGGGTTGCTGGTAAAGACACGACCACTAGCTGATAACAGGAGCTCAGGCCTCTTGCTGCGACTCCTGCTGCCACTCGCCCCTAGTCTGCTGCGACCTCTGCCTGAAGGATTTAGGCATCTGTCACTCTGCTGTGTACGTCCTGGCACCTCTCTGCCTGACATACTTAGTGCGTATATGAGTGGAGTACAATACGCTTCACTACGCTTAAAACAGTATTTGTCTAGAACAATAGCAGGTGTGCACTTTTGGCTGGCCACAGTATCTAGGCCCTTGACAGATTAACAGGTACAAAATGGTACACTACTTCGATGTAGGTATGTGGTATGCACTGATGAGGGCAGAAAAATGCTCTATAGTACACTTAAAAAAGTATCAGAGTACAACACCAGCCGGTGAGTTTTTTTGCCTGGACTTTCACAGTATGTAGGCCCTTGACAGATGAACAGGTAAAAAATAGTACACTACTTAGATGTACATATGCGGTATGCATGGATGAGGGCAGAAAAATGCGCTACTGTATGCCTAAAAACTTTGTATTTTTGTAAAACACCAGCCGGTGATTACTTTTGTCTGTCCTTTCACAGTATGTAGGCCCTTGACAGATTAACAGTAGAGATGAGCGGAGTTAAAGTGATTCGATTTGTCACAAACTTCTCGAGTCGGTGGTTGCTGACTTTAGCCTGCATAAATCAGTTCAGCTTTCAGATGCTCTGGTGGGCTGGAAAAGGTGGATACAGTCCTAATAGAGAGTCTCCTAGGGCTGTATCCACCTTTTACAGCCCACCGGAGCACCTGAAAGCTGAATTAATCTATGCAAGCTAAAGTCAGCAACTGCTGAGCCGTGTGGTTCGTAACAGATCAAATCTATGTAACTTTGTTCATCTCTCATTAACAGGTACAAAATAGTACACTACTTAGATGTACGTATGCGGAATGCACTGATGAGGGCATAAAAATGTGCTACAGTACGCCTAAAACTCTGTATTTGTGTGAAACACCAGCCGGTGATTACTTTTGTCTGTCCTTTCACAGTATGTAGGCCCTTGACAGATTAACAGGTACAAAATAGCACACTACTTAGATGTACATACGCAGTATGCATGGATGAGGGCAGAAAAATGTGCTACAGTACGCCTAAAAACTCTGTATTTTTGTAAAACACCAGCCGGTGATTACTTTTGTCTGTTCTTTCCCAGTATGTAGGCCCTTGACAGATTAACAGTAGAGATGAGCGGAGTTAAAGTGATTCGATTCGTCACGAACTTCTCGAGTCGGTGGTTGCTCACTTTAGCCTGCATAAATCAGTTCAGCTTTCAGATGCTCTGGTGGGCTGGAAAAGGTTGATACAGTCCTAATAGAGAGTCTCCTAGGACTGTATCCACCTTTTACAGCCCACCGGAGCACCTGAAAGCTAAATTAATGTATGCAAGCTAAAGTCAGCAACTGCTGAGCCGAGTTGTTCGTGACAAATCAAATCTATGTAACTTTGTTCATCTCTAATTAATAGGTACAAAATAGTATATTACTTAGATGTACATATGCGGTATGCACTGACGAGGGCAGAAAAATGCGTTACAGTACGCTTAAAAACTCAGTATTTTTTAAAAACACCAGCCGGTGATTACTTTTGTCTGTCCTTCCACAGTAGGCCCTTGACAGATTAACAGGTACAAAATAGCACACTACTTAGATGTACGTATGCGGTGTGCACTGATGAGGGCAGAAAAATGCGCTACAGTACCCTTAAAAAAAACATGTTTTTGTAAAACACCAGCAGTACACAACAGTACTGCAGCCAAATAAAGCTGTGTACTAAACACAAAATTGCACTCTGTCAAAGAATATTAGGAATGAATGCTGAGTATTATACCGTCTACAGACTACTATAATCAGTAGATGATTTTTTTGTGGAACAAAGACACTGAATTACACTGAAAAAATATTCCTGCCTCCTCTTCTAAGGTTTATGAAGTTGATGCAGCTTGTTGAAATGTATAAGGCAACACACAGCTATCTGCCCCTCTCTGTAACACTATGCCGAAGAAAGTGACTGGGAGGTTAATCCCTGCAGCTGCAGTAAAAAGCATTTTCAGTGAAAAAACAATGATCTCCGTCCATGAGAACACTGATGTTACTAGGAGGGTGTTAAACACTGCTGGACTGCGCTTTTTTCTGCTGTAACACCCACAGGCTCTACGTTCAATGATCCTTCTGCAGTGTATTGTAATGAAGTGAGGAGCCGGAATTATGGCTGCCGAATATATAGGGCTATGACATCACAGGGGTGACTGGCTATTGATAGGCTGAATCCTGCATGTGATTCAGGGTCATCTTGCCTACTTCCCTTCCCGCCTTCCCAGCGTTCCTTGCCCCATGTAGTGACATGTGGATCTGCCATTTTAGATGCCCTGGAGCCTGCACCGCAGTAAATGGAGTTTAATCGTGGCGATATTCGCATTCATTGCAAATTGAATATTTCCTGAAATTCGTAACGAATTCGGGTTCGTCAGCTTCGATTCGCTGAATCTCTAATGAGTAGCATAATTTTTAAACAATATATGCAGAGACAATGCATATTCAGATTTGTAGAAAAAATACTTATTTCCAATACTGGAGATGGCTAGGACAATAAAGTAGCCTGGCCTTTTTGTTAATATCACACTTGAATCAAATAGGCTTACAAACTGTCACTTTAAAAGTTACAGCCTTAAAAAAATGTCTTTATAAAAAATTCATGACGAGGATGATCTGATATTACAGCATTCTGATACAGCAGATGTTTTGTTTAACATGGTCCCCGAAGCTCTGTTCTGTGCCTTATATCTTTCATTTCCATTTGGTATGTGCTGACTGTAGGATGTCATGTAAGTACCCTATAGCTATGCGCAGTAATTCGCATCTTAACACCGCCTTGCGTAATGAGCTTTAGAAGAAAAAAAATGTTGTCACTGTATCTCCACAGTTCTCCAGCCATATGGAACACAAAACTACAAATCCCTGAGATGCTTTTTTTTTTTTTGTTTTATTACAGATCAGACTCTTAAAGCATAATCTGTACTATGAATGGCGAATGTTCATTTTGTTCTGCTAAAAAACAAAGTTAGCACTTGTTCCCATCATCTGTTACAAATGCCCAATTTGGGACAATAAATTTCCTCAGAACCTGCTCTTTTGTGTCTTTTGCTGACTTGTTACTTTATACATTTTTCTCTCTCTCTGTTTCTTTCACATCATTTTTTTATGAACTATGCATATGTATTAAATTGGATTCATTGTCCCCAGACACCAATTTGCATAAAGTGCAAGCCATCATTGAATGGAGGAAAGCAAATTACTTCTTCTGCAACATCACACATTTTTTTCCCCATTTTTTTTCCTTTTCTCTAACAAACTGCAGGAACATGATGTTAACAGCACCTCCTAAGATATGCAAAGCGTCACTTTTCTCAAAGAGGCTTGATCAATGAGAGAAAAATATATATATATTATTGAATTAAGTACAGGGCCAATCATTTAACAATTCCCAGCGCTGCTTTTGTGAGAAGACTCATCCTTAAGCCTCTAGTTTAAAAATTTAGAGTAATCATGCAAAAATGATACCCTTGCGCTCTATCCTGCGAATCTCACTAATGTTCGATCCCTGAAGACAGCTTATTAATGGGAAGAAGCAATACTTCTGTTAGTTTTTCTATGTTACTTCCATACAAGAACATCTCTCCTGGTTTCACATTTTAATGTTGATAATGTGACTATAATGAGGCTTTTTAATGGAAGAGAAATTCAGCATACATCTATTCCCACATGTAGGAAATGATGCTGCTTCTGTGGGCCTCATACAATAAATGATGCTAAAACATAATAAAGAGTTCGATGCTGCTTGTACGAATTCGCTTTTGTGCCAGGATAGTAGAAAAAGCGAAAAAAAAAAGTAAAATAATTATTTGTATAAAATGAAAAATCAAAGATATAAATATTTGGGTCATTGGATGGCACAACGCAATGTGAACATTTGTAAGTAGATATTTTACTCAACAGCAGATCTAGATATTGCTTAGGATTGCCATGAGGTTGTTACAGTGATAACCGATTCTGGTAGTAAGCAAATTCAATGGCATGTGTCCAGACACTTAGGGGGATTTGTTATGGCACTTATGCCTGGTTTTGTCATAAAAAGTAGCAAACTTTGTGTGAAGCTCATTTACACAGCCACCCCTAGACATCTTATCCCCTATCCAAAGAATATGGGATAAGATGTCTGATCGCGGGGGTCCTGCTGCTGAGAACCCTCGCAATCTCTCCTGCAGCCCCCCTTCTCATCTACTGCATGGAGCGAACTTGGAAAACTTTTTTTTTTTTTTAAATAAACTGGTGCCAGAAAGTTAAACAGTAAATTACATCTATTAAAAAATTTGAACCCAAGGCCCCAGCGCTGCAAGGCAGCAGTGCTAACCTCTGAGACACCATGCTACCCCTAGCATACATCTAATATCCACGGTTGCTAAAATGGACAGAGATGTCAACAGAGAGTACCAGAAAAATTAGGCATGTACACATGCCCGAAAAATGTGGTATTGTTGCAGTCGCTTCTGTAGCAGTGGCCAGAAAAATTGCAGCACCATAACAAGTGCAGCAGCAGAGGCCAGAAAAATTACACATGTACACATGGATGAAAAATTTGGTATTGTCGCAGCCGCATCTGTAGCAGCAGCCAGAAAAATTGCAGCACCAGAAAAAGTGCAGCAGCAGAGGCCAGAAAAATTAAGCACGTAGACCTGGCTGGAAAATTTGGTATTGTCGCATCTGTAGCAGCGGCCATAAAAATTGCAGCACCATAACAAGTGCAGCAGAAGAGGCCAGAAAAATTAGGCATGTACACATGGATGAAAAATTAGGTATTGTCGCAGCTGCAGCTGTAGCAGCAGCCAGAAAAAAGCAGCACCATAACAAGTGCAACAACAGAGGCCAGAAAAATTAGGCATGTACACCTGGCTGGAAAATTTGGTATTGTCGCAGCTGTAGCAGCGGCCAGAAAAATTGCAGCACCATACAAGTGCAGCAGCAGATGCCAGAAAAATTAGGCATGTACACATGGATGAAAAATTGGGTATTGTCGCAGCCGCAGCTGTAGCAGCGGCCAGAAAAATTGCAGCACCATAACAAGTGCAGCAGCAGAGTCCCGAAAAATTAGGCATGTACACCTGGCTGGAAAATTTGGTATTATCGCAGCCACTGCTGTAGCAGCGGCCGGAAAAATTTCTGGGTTTTTTGCCAGACAGAAAGTGCCCTAAAACATTGCGGCTTGAACCCTAGTTGGTGGCGGAGAAGTCACGCAAGTCATCCGGCATTTAGAGTTCAAATACAGCAGCGTGTGGACCATTTTTAGCCCAAGGCAGCTCATCTGATCAGGCCTTGTTCAGTCAAATGTATCGCCCAGTGTCAGTCCCTTCGGGATCCATCCCTCATTCATCTTAAGAAAGGTGAGGTAATCCAGACTTTTTTGACCAAGGTGACTCCTCTTCTCAGTGACAATACCTCCTGCTGCACTGAAGGTCCTTTCTGACAGGACACTTGAAGCGGGACAGGCCAGATGTTCGAGCGCAAATTGGGATAGCTCAGGCCACAGGTCAAGCCGGCACACCCAGTAGTCAAGGGGATCACCGCTCCTCAGTGTCGATGTCTGCTACCTGTCGGTCAAGTCGTTCTCTGATGGTGGACCCCGAAGGGCTGTGGCGATGCATAGGACTTAAAAAGCTCTGCATATCCTCCATCAACAGCATTTCTGTACAGCATTCTGTCCTTGCCGACGTGTTCGTGGGAGGAGGAGGAGGATTACTTTAACCTCTTCCCCTGTTAGATCCCTGTTGTGCTGTGACATGACCCTTATACGCTGTGTACATTATACTTCTTAATTTATTTTGGACCTGTTGAATCCTTTCCGCCTTGCTGTAATGCAGTAACATGTCAGGCAGTTTATGTTTATATGTGACCGGTAGTGTTGCTCGCAAATATTCGCAATGCGAATTTTATTCGCGAATATCGCATATGGTCTTCCTCCTCCTCTTCAAAGCCACATTCCTCCTCTGACTCCTCTTCCTCACAATCCTCTTCCAGCGTTGCCGCAGGAAGAAAACAAACAGTATGATGTCACTGATGGTGCCTTCGGTGCGACCGACCAGGTTTGTCACCTCCTCAAAAGGATGCATGAGCCTACAGGCATTGCGCAAGAGCCTCCATTAGCGTGGCAAAAAAATTCCCAGCTCCGCAGATGATGTCCTAGCACCCCGGTCATACAAATGTTTGTTGACGGCTTTTTCTTGCTGGAGCAGGCGGTCGAACATTAGGAGTGTTGGATTCCAACGTGTCAGGCTGTCGCAAATCAAGCGCCTCACTGGCATGTTGTTTCGCCACTGGATATCTGACAAGTGCGCCATGGCCGTGTAGGAACGCTTGAAATGGCCACACACCTTCCTGGACTACTTCAGGACATCCTGTAAGCCTGGGTACTTGAGCACAAAGCGTTGTACAATCAGATTACATACATGTGCCATGCATGACACATGTGTCAACTTGCCCAACCTCAATGCCGCCAACAAATTTGTTCAGTCACAAACCACCTTGCTGATTTCCAGTTGGTGCAGAATCAGCCACTGGTCCACTTGTGCTTTCAGGGCCAACAGGAGCGCTGGTGCGGTGTGACTCTCCGCTTTGAGGCAAGTCAACCCCAAGATGGCGTGACACTGCCGTATCCGGGATGTAGAATAGCACCTGGGGAGCTGGGGGGGTGCCGGTGATGTGGAGCAAGACGCAGCAGTGGAAGAGGACTCAGCTGAGGATGTTCTGGAAGAGGATGGAGTAGGAGGAGTGGAGGAGGTAGCAACAGGCCTGCCTGCAAGCCGTGGCGGTGTCACCAACTCCTCTGCAGAGCCACGCATTCCATGCTTGAGAGCCATCACCAGGTTTACCCAATGCGCAGTGTAGGTGATATACCTGTCCTGACCATGCTTTGCAGACCAGGTATCAGTGGTCAGATGGACCCTTGCCCCTACACTGTGTGCCAGACATGCTATAATTTCCTTTTGCACAATGGAGTAAAGGTTGGGGATTGCCTTTTGTGTAAAAAAATTTCGTCCGGGTACCTTCCACTGCGGTGTTCCAATGGCTACAAATTATTTAAAGGCCTCAGACTCCACCAGCTTGTATGGTAAAATCTGGCGGGCTAGCAGTTCTGACAAGCCAGCTGTCAGACGCCGGGCTAGGGGGTGACTTTGAGATATTGTCTTCTTGCGCTCAAACATCTCCTTGACAGACACCTGACTGTGGGCAGATAAGCAGGAACTGCTCAAGGCGAGAGACGGAGAGGTGGATGGTTGAGAGGGGGCAAGGAGGGCTACAGTGGTTGACCTGGCTGAAGATGCTGGACCAGGAGGAGGATGGCGGCTTTGACTTTGTGTACTGCTTGTACTGACGTGTTGATCCCATAGGTGTTTGTGATGTGACATCATGTGCCTTCGCAAAGCAGTTGTGCCTAGGTGGGTGTTGGACTTCCCACGACTCAGTTTCTTCTGGCACAGGTTTCAAATGGCCTCGCTGTTGTCAGAGGCAGACACACAAAAAAAATGCCACACTGCTGAGCTCTGCGAAGACGGCATTCTGGTGGTGGCAACAGCATGCGTTGATTGGCATCCCGTCTGGCAGATGCATGCTGTCTGACTGTGCCACTAGCTCCTTGCGACGACCTCCCCCTGCTTCCAACTCGTCTCCTCCTCCTCTCTGTCTCCCCATCTGAACTTTCCCCCTCTTCTTCTCTTCTAGCGGGCACCCACGTGGCATCCACGGACACATCGTCATCATCAACACCTTCACTGCTATCTGACACCTCAAGAAAGGAAGCAGCAGCGGTTACAACATCATCATCACACTGTACGTCCATGTGTGTAATGCTGCCTGACTGAGACATATGTTAACTACATCCTCTGGCAATAATGGTTGCGCATCACTCATGTCTTCAAACTGATGTGTAAATAACTCCACTGACAGATCAAGTAAAGCTGCTGTGGTGCTAGTGTTGGTGGTGGCGACAGGCGCGCAAGTGGTAGCATGAGAGGTGCCTGAAGTTAAGCTAGAGGAGGAGAAGGATGGTGCGTCAAGGTTCCGAGCGGAAGCTGTAGTACATTGGGTGTCTTGTGATAGTCAGTCAACTAAGTCCACAGAACTTTGGGGGTTCAGGGTACGTGGCCTCTGAACACTGGCCATTCTAGGAACAAAGGGAATCCCAGCACTACGACGGCCCCTGCAGGGTGGCCTTCCTCTGCCTGTCATTTTTTGGTTAAATTTGCACAAGTGTCAAACCAAATGTGATTTGCACTAGGGTGACACAATTTGCCCTGCAGGCAAAAAAAAACTGGCAACTGTGACGTGAACTGACAGTGATGACTGGTTTTATTTAACAGCCAAAAAAGGTATTTTTTTTTTATTTGCACAACTGTCACACCTAATGTGATTTGCACTAGGGTGACGCAATTTGCCCTGCAGGCAAAAAAAAATGGCAACTGTGACGTGAACTGACAGTGATGACTGGTTTTATTTAACAGCCAAAAAAGGTATTTTTTTTTTATTTGCACAACTATCACACCTAATGTGATTTGCACTAGGGTAACACAATTTGCCCTGCAGGCAAAAAAACTGGCAACTATGACGTGAACTGACAGTGATGACTGGTTTTATTTAACAGCCAAAAAAGGTATTTTTTTTTTATTTGCACAACTGTCACACCAAATGTGATTTGCACTAGTGTGGCAATGAGCAAAAAAGCTTGCCAGCGGAGTTCCCCTTTTAAGCAGTGGTCCCCAACCAGTGTGCCTCCAGCTGTTGCAAAGTACACGGACTGATACTGTAGTAGTTAGTAGCTTCAAGGAACTAAGTTTTATACTGGAGTACCCCTTTTAACCATTTTAAGTATTTAGGCATACCAGAGGAGGCGATCATTGGAGGACTCTGCTGAGCCGGCAGTCTTTCTGAATTTTCCAGCTGGACGCCCGTCAACCGCAGGGTATGAATCTGAGGCAGGATTTGGTTCTATCTTGCTGAGGACTGCAATAGGAAAAGACGGTAGATGATAACACATACCGCTCTCCTGGAGAAAATGTTTTTTCATATTCGAAGTGTACAGGGGAACTCATTTCTTTCTTCTTCTTTTTTCAACATGCCTTGGAGGGTGAAACATTTGCATGTCTCTGCACGAGTTGAATACACCTGTTTGAATAACATGAATGATAGAAGTATTGTATACATTTTATATATATATATATATATATATATATATATATATATATATATATCTTTTATAGAAGAGGGATGTAAGCCCGCGCAGACCATGCCAATGTGAAGGGGGAGGGTTTAACTATTGATCTCCTATATTTTTAAGTAACCATGCCCTTGCTTTTTTCTGTCTGCGTATAACTAAATGTAAAATCTAGATGTTTTCTGGGATCCATGTCACGTTTTCCAGGTTTTTCCTCATCTAATTGATGAATGGTCATGTGATCATAGTGTTTTATATAAATGTATCTCTTTTTTACTGAGTATGTATGCCATGACTAAGGACCAAGTGTACGCGTCGGCTATGTTGCCTTGTCAGATTTGACCCAATAAAGAAGAAGCTGCTTTTACCTGCAAACCTGTGCTGGACCGTTTCTTCCCTTTTAACCAGTGGTTCCCTCCCAACCAGGTTGCCTCCAGCTGCTGCAAGACACACAGACTGATATATTTCAGCCCTTTGAATACTGTAGTAGTTAGTTGCTTGAAGGAACTTAAGTTTGATTCTGGAGTACCCCTTTTAACCAGCGGTTCCCTCCCAACCAGGACTGATATCTTTCAGCCCTAAAAAGGGCTTTTTTGGGTGCTGTCCTTAAAGCAGATGTTACACTAGTGCTTTAGAAGTAAACTGGCCCCTAATACACCACCTAGCAGCAACCTAGCTATTGTTTTCCCTATACAGCAGGTGCAGCTTCTCTGACCCTCCACTTCCTAAGCCTGCAGCATGCTGAATGAGGGTAAAATGGCGTGCAAGAGGTAGGAGGGTCTGGAAGGGAGGGACTGCTGCTGATTGGCTGTAATGTGTCTGCTGACTCACAGAGTCAAACTTTACTGCAATGTTAAAGTATAGGGGGCGGATCGAACTTCACATATGTTCGCCCGGCGATGCGAACGCGTACATGCTAAATTTGCCAGGAACTCTTCGCCGGCGAACAATTCGCGACATCTCTACTGATAGCAACACCGCAGGAGAAATGCTGGCACAGGCTTCCAGTATCTGTATACACTGCTATATACTACTATTTACACCGCAGGAGAAATGCCAGCACAGGCTTCCAGTATCCGTAGTTTCAGGTGCTGCACATCTCGTATCTTCACAGCATAGACAATTGCCTTCAGATGACCCCAAAGATAAAAGTCTAAGGGGGTCAGATAGGGAGACCTTGGGGGCCATTCAACTGGCCCACGATGACCAATCCACTTTCCAGGAAACTGTTCATCTAGGAATGCTCGGACCTGACAGCCATAATGTGGTGGTGCACCATCTTGCTGGAAAAACTCAGGGAATGTGCCAGCTTCAGTGCATAAAGAGGGAAACACGTGATCATGTAGAAATTTTGCATATCCAGTGGCCTTGAGGTTTCCATCGATGAAGAATGGCCCCACTATCTTTGTACCCCATATACCACACCATACCATATATTTTTGTGTTCCAACAGTCTTGGAGGGATCTATCCAATGTGGGTTAGTGTCAGACCAATAGCAGTGGTTTTGTTTGTTAACTTCACCAAAAATATAACTCATGAAAGAATAAAGTTACGTTAAAACCAAGCACATCATTGTTTTTCTTGTGAAATTCCCAATAAGTTTGATGTGTCACATGACCCTCTTCCTATTGAAAAAACTAAAGTTGGAGTCAAAATGGCCGACTTCAAAATGGCCGCCATGGTCACCACCCATGTTGAAAAATTTCCCCCCATACATATACTAATGTGCCACAAACAGGAAGTTAATATCACCAACCATTCCCATTTTATTAAGATGTATCCATATAAATGGCCTACACTGTACATTCCTCCCTGTCTACACACTGGTACTGTGCAGACTGTTTGATTTGCCTTCCCTGAAGACTTGATTGCTTTCTTCCTTCTCTACACTTTGATACCCTATAGTTTCTTTAACATGTGGTTAGTGTGACGACGGCTAAGTGCAATTTGTTGTTAGATCTGTGTCAGAATTAGCAGGACAGCCAGTTATGTAAAGAAACTGTTTAGACTGTACAACAGCCGAAGGGTAGGACAGTTTAATAGAGAAAAGTTTCCTAATTTTGCATTGAGGAAGTAGATGAATATTTCGAAAAAATGTACACAAAAGTATCTAATAGATCTAAATATTTATGAGTGATAATGCAACTTGAAAAACCAATGTAACATTAAAAATCATCTAAAGTAAAAAAATAAATTATAAAGGTATGAAAAAAAACGCACTCACCCGTATATCTTCATGCAGGATACAATTTTATTTTAACAAGGTGACAGAAAAGTCCACGGAACACCAGGTGGTCTGACGAAGGGGGCTGAGACCCGTGAAACAGCTGTCACACCTCATGGAACGCTCCTGAGAGTCCTAGCCGACCTGCCATCACTGTGTTCCATGGACTTTTCTGTCACCTTGTTGGAATAAAATTGTATCCTGCACGAAGATATACGGGTGAGTGCGGTTTTTCTCATACCTTTATATTGGAAATAGCGATTTGTGCACCTTCACCTAGCACCCCCATTTACTGCAGCAAACACAGCCTCGTAGAAGCTAGTGCGGTTTATACCGATCCATTCAGCTAATCAGCTACCAGTTAGCAGTGCCGTAAATCTTCTTCTCACTTGCTATATTAAGAAAAATAAATTAATTGACAAAAGGTCGTAGCTGATGAACCAGAATTTGTTACGAATTTCAGGAAATATTCTATTCTATCGAGCGAATCGCTTCACTAAACTCCATTTTCAGCGTTCCAGGCTCCAGGGCATCTAAAATGGCGGATCCACATGTCAGTAGATGGGGCAAGGGACACTGGGAAGGCGGGAAGGCAAGGCGGGAAGGTAAGTAGGCGGGATGACCCTGAATCACATGCAGGATGCAGCCTATCAGCAGCCAGTCACCCCTGTGATGTCACAGCCCTATATAATCGGCAGCCATATTGCGGCCAGCCACTTCATTCATTACACTGCAGAGAGATAGGACGGACAGTCCGTGTGTGTGTTACAGCAGAGAAAAGCGCATTTCAGCAGCGATTAACATCCTCCTAGTCACATCAGCGTTCTCGTGGACGGAGAGCATTGTTTTTTTCACTGTAAAGGATTTTTACTGCAGCTGCAGACATTAACCTCCCAGTCACTTTCTTCAGCATAGTATTACAGAGAGGGGCAGATAGCTGTGTGTTGCCTCATACATTTCAACAAGCTGCCTCAACTTCATAAATCTTAGCAGAGGAGGCAGGAATAATTTTTCTGCGCAATTCAGTGTCTTGTAGTCTAATCTGTAGATGGTATAATAACCAGCAGTCGATTCCTAATAGTCTGTGACAGTGTAATTTTGTGTTTAGTAAACAGCTTTTTTTTTGGCTGCAGCACTGTTGTGTACATGCTGGTGTTTTACAAAAATATATATTTTTAAGGGTACTGTAGCGCATTTTTCTGCCATCATCAGTGCATACCGCATACGTACATCTAAGAAATGTACTATTTTGTACCTGTTAATCTGTCAAGGACCTACATACTGTGAAAGGACAGACAAAAGTAATCACCGGCTGGTGTTTTACCAAAATACAGAGTTTTTCGGCTCATTGTAGCACATTTTTTCTGCCCTCATAAGTGCATACCGCATACATACATCTAAGTGGTGTACTATTTTGTACCTGTTAATCTGTTAAGGGTCTATATACTGAGAAAGGACAGCCAATAGTACACACCTGCTGTTGTTCTAGACAAATACTGTTTTAAGCGAAGTGAAGCGTATTGTAGTTCCCTCATATACACAATAAGTATGTCAGGCAGAGTAGTGAAATTTTAATTAAAAAATCCATAATATCAATTTCAAAATCTTGAATTTAAATTTAAAAATCATAAATTTCAATGGTCTCGTCATGCTGCTGGCAACTCCAGGCTGTGCCATTCAGACACTATATGCTCTCCTTATGCTTCAGCCAACTCCAGGCTGTGTCATTCAGCCAATACATGGTTTACTGATGCTGCTGGGCCTGGGAATAAAAAAATTGTTATGGTATTTCTAGCTCCCCAAAATCTTCAGTTTAAATTTCAAACTTCATCTTTTTTTCTTAGGGATTGTGAAATCCTGGGGTCTCCTCATGCTTCAGCCAACTCCAGACTGTGCCATTCAGAGACTATATGGTCTCCTCCTACTGATGCCACCTCCAGACTCTGTCATTGTGCTGCCATGTGACATGTGACTCCTTGTTAGATTAGGTCCTTTGTACCCACACGCCGGGGCCCGAGGCATTAAACTTGGGAGTTAAAAGTTCAATTTCAAAATCCTCAATTTAAATTTCAAAATCTTAGATTTCTATTTAAAATTCTTAAATTTCAATGGTCTCCTCATGCTTTTGCCAACTCCAGGCTGTGCCATTCAGGTTTACTGATGCTGCTGGGCCTTGGTCTGGGAATAAAAATGTTGTTATGGTAGCACTAGCTCCACAAAATCTTCGGTTTAAAATTCAAGCTTCGTCTTTTTTTCTTAGGGATTGTGAAGACCTAATGTCTACCCAGGCTGCTGCCAACTCCAGGCTGTGCCATTCAGGTAATATATGGTTTACTAATGCTGCTGGGCCTGGGTCTGGGAATAAAAATGTTGTTAAGGTACCACTAGCTACCCAAAATCTTCGGTTTGAATGTCAGAATTCATCTTATCATCTTAGGGCTGTCATCTTCAGCCACTATATGATCTCCTCATGCTGCCAACACCTCCATGCTGTGTCATTCACCCACTATATGGTCTCCTCATGCTGCCAACACCTCCACGATGTGTCATTAAGCCACTATATGGTCCCCTCATGCTGTCAACACCTCCATGCTGTGTCATTCAGCCACTATATGGTCTCCTGATGCTGCCAACACCTCCACGCTGTGTCATTCAGCCACTATATGGTCCCCTCATGCTGTCAACACCTCCATGCTGTGTCATTCAGCCACTATATGGTCTCCTGATGCTGCCAACGCCTCCACGCTGTGTCATTCAGCCACTATATGGCCTCCTCATGCTGCCAACACCTCCTTGCTGTGTCATTCAGCCACTATATGGTCTCCTTATGCTGCAAACACCTCCACACTGTGTCATTCAGCCATTATATGGTCTCCTCATGCTTCAGCCTCATCCAAGCTGTGTCATTTAGCCACTATATGGTCTCCTCATGCTGCCAACACCTCCATGCTGTGTCATTCAGCCACTATATGGTCTCCTCATGCTTCAGCCTCATCCAAGCTGTGTCATTCAGCCACTATATGGTCTCCTCATGCTGCCAACACCTCCACACAGTGTCATTCAGCCACTATATGGTCTCATGCTGCCAACACCTGCACGCGGTGTCATTCAGCCACCTGTTTGAACCTTTCCACAACCTTAAACAGTCATACTCCAAATTCCCCTATGCCCAAGACCAAAGAGCTGTTGAAAGACACCAGAAACAAAATCCACGCAAGATCTCACCCTGTGGTTTCAAAATGATCACAAGAACGGTGATTAAAAATCCTTGAATCACACGGGGGACCTAGTGAATGACCTGCAGAGAGCTGGGACCAAAGTAACAAAGGCTACCATCAGTAACACTACCCTGCCAGGGACACAAATCATGTAGTGCCAGACGGCGGGATAAGATGTCTAGGGGTGGAGTACCCCTTTAAGGACGTAGGGCATACCTGTATGCCCTACGCCCGGTTCAGATGTTTAAAACGGGGTCACACCATGACCCCGCATCACACTGGGTTGGTCACGGCTGCTAATGATAGCCGGGACCCTGGGCTATTAGCGTGCGGCACCGATCATTGTGCCGCGTGCTGTTAACCCTTTAGACGCAGCGATCAATGTTGACTGCCGCATCTATAAGTGAAAGTAAACGCTTCCCGGCAGCTGTCGCAATGTGCCGATCAGCTAGGACACAAGCAGAGACCCCCTTACCTTGCTCCGTCTCGTCCGATCAGCGTTTGATTGCTCCAAGCTTGAGCCACAGACTTGAGCAATCGCGCCCCTATCTCGCTGATCCATGCAAAGCTATTGCTTTGCAGGGATCAGAGTAAAAGATCAGTGTGTGCAGTGCTATAGGTCCCTATGGGAGTTGTAGTTTAGTAACAACTGAAGCTGCAATGTTTGTAAATAACTGTGTTAGAGCAGTGTTGCCTCCAGCTGTTTTAAAACTACAGCTCCCAGCATGTCCACACATCCTTTATCTGTAGTTTTGCATACACAATAGAAATCTCCTATACTGGATACCGGTATGCTTTACGGCCGGTATCAGGTATGCTGTAAAATCTAGACTAGTCTGTCTGGCTAAAAGACAGGCGACCCCTAGTGGTGGCTATTTTGAGCTTGAATTTCAGGTGAAAATAAAAAAAAATTTAACAGGTGAATATTGTGAAATGTCATATTATAATGAGTCCTGCAATATATGAAAAGTTTTTAACAATGACAGTGCCTCTTTAAGAAAGGAGAGGCAAAGCTTTTGATGACAGAAACAGTCCCATGCTTTATATATTGAAATCCATTATGTCTCATTACAAACATAATCATTCTTCTCAGGACAGTGAAATCTAAATTTTCTCATGACAGCCTGCAAATAAATAAATAAATAAAAATACCCAGACTCATATGATATTGACAAGCAGAATATCCTAAACAGTGGCATGCAATAAAAATTAATGATTAAATAAATAAATAACTAATAATAATAACTATTATTATTATTGTTATTATTATTATTAGTAGTAGTAGTAGTAGTATTAATAATAATATTTATAGATATGTATCCTTCTGTTTAGGTTTCTTGTCTACGAATCTGCATCTTTGCTGTGTATACTGTTTAAAGGGGTTATCCAGGAATTGAAAAACAGAGCTAATTTCTTTCAATGGAACTGAGCTGCAGAACCACACCGCACATGGAGACAGAAGGGAAGCATTTTTTGGGGTTTTGAAAGAAATTAGCCATGTTTTTTTAAATCCTGGATAACCCCTTTAAGCAACATGCTATTTATGCTCAGGCTTTTGATTTTAATGAATACAAATTTTAGGAAATGTTTCACTCTATGTTACTTGAAAAGCAAGGCCATATACTTATTGTGATATTAAATTATACTGTATGTGGAGTATGAGTTTTTACTGCAATACAATATGAACCAGACAGACAGATAGATAGATAGATAGATAGATAGATAGATAGATAGATAAGATAGAAAGAGAAAGATAGATAGATAGATAGATATGAGATAGATAGATAAGATAGAGAGAGAAATAGATATATATATATATATGAGATAGATAGATAGATAGATAGATAGATAGATAGATAGATAGATAAGATAGATAGATAGATAGATACACAGATAAGATATAGAGAGATAGATGATATTTAGACAGATAGATAGAGAGATAGACAGATGGATAAAATAGAGATAGATAGATAGATAGAGATAGATAGATAGTTATAGAGATAGATAGATAGATAGATAGATAGATAGATAGAGATAGATAGATGATAGATAGATAGATAGATAGATAAATAGATAGATAAGATAGAGATCGATAGATGATAGATAGATAGATAGATAGATAGATAGATAGGTAAGATAGAGCAATAGAGAGATAGATAGATAGATGATAGATAGATAGATAGGTAAGATAGAGAGATAGATAGAGACATAGATTGATAGACAGATAGAAAAAATCTGACCTAATTGTACATTTATTTGTATTTTTTCTTTATTTTTTTCTTTATAGAAAAGTAGGTACAAAACTTTTAGATTCCTCTGAACATACCGTATCGTATGCATTTCTCTAAGATCAGGAAAACAAGGTTTTAAAACCCTAATCCTTAGACACATAGCAAAGCATAGTTCACAGATGCGGTGCAGAGTTACTAATGGCTCCAAGGTTTAGGTGGATCCCAAGACATTGCTTCTGCTACAACCCTAAGGAGAAAAAACAGAGATTGCAATATTTTCTGCTTGAATGCTTCAAGCCTTTTCTTCGACTGGTGAATAATAAGAAAACAAAGTGCAGGGTGTTTCCTGAGTGATTATTTTAATTTACTACCTGATGCAAATCTAAATAAACTGACACTAAGCCTGACATGGAAAGAAAACAATCACAGTGAGTAAAGAGTCAAGGAAGCTTATTATCTTAATATGTTATGAATACAGGACAGGAAATATGTCATGTTAATATTCCAGAATACCCATTTCTTATTTGTTTTTCATATCAGCAACCGCTACTTTATACATCTTGTAAAATGCTTTTTTGCTGTTATATATTATCAACTTGAATAGGGCACATATTAAAAAAAAAAAAACTTTTTACACCTTCACTGTTTATAAGAAGAATGTATTTAATGTTGTCTACTTTTAATGACTACTGAGAAGATTAGAGATTTAACCCCTTAAAGGCCCAGTCTGGTTTGAAAGCAAATCCCTTGTTCAGGATCTTCCTCTCTTGGTGTAAAGAGCAGTTGCAAATTACTGTCCTACACTGCACAGACAACCCATTGGTGTAATTGGGATTGTTACGCCGAGCGCTCCGGGTCCCTGCTCCTCCCCGGAGCGCTCACGGCGTCTCTCTCCCTGCAGCGCCCCGATCGGTCCCGCTGACCGGGAGCGCTGCACTGACATGGCCGTCGGGGATGCGATTCGCACAGCGGGACGCGCCCGCTCGCAAATCGCATCCCAAGTCACTTACCCGTCCCGGTCCCCTGCTGTCATGTGCTGGCGCGCGCGGCTCCGCTCTCTAGGGCGCGCGCGCGCCAGCTCTCTGAGACTTAAAGGGCCAGTGCACCAATGATTGGTGCCTGGCCCAATTAGCTTAATTGGCTTCCACCGGCTCCCTGGCTATATCACATCACTTCCCCTGCACTCCCTTGCCGGATCTTGTTGCCTAGTGCCAGTGAAAGCGTTTAGTGTTGTCCAAGCCTGTGTTATCTGAACTCCTGCTATCCATCTTGACTACGAACCTTGCCGCCTGCCCCGACCTTCTGCTATGTCTGACCTTGCCTCTGCCTAGTCCTTCTGTCCCACGCCTTCTCAGCAGTCAGCGAGGTTGAGCCGTTGCTAGTGGATACGACCTGGTTGCTACTGCCGCAGCAAGACCATCCCGCTTTGCGGCGGGCTCTGGTGAACACCAGTAGCCTCTTAGAACCGGTCCACCAGCACGGTCCACGCCAATCCCTCGCTGACACAGTGGATCCACAACCTGTGAGCCGAATCGTGACAGGGATCATGTCCTGCATTACACAGACAACCCATTGGTGTAATTGGGATTCATGTCCTACATTGCACAGACAGTCCATTGGTTTAACTGGGATTGTGTCCTGCATTACACAGACAACCCATTGGTGTAATTGGGATCATGTCCTACATTGCACAGACAACCCATTGGTGTAATTGGGATTCATGTCCTACATTGCACAGACAGTCCATTGGTTTAACTGGGATCGTATCCTGCATTACACAGACAGCCCATTGGTGTAATTGGGATCATATCCTGCATTACACAGACAACCCATTGGTGTAATTGGGATCCATGTCCTACATTGCACAGACAGTCCATTGGTTTAACTGGGCTCCATGTCCTGCATTACACAGACAACCCATTGGTGTAATTGGGATCATGTTCTACATTACATAGACAGAACATTTGTGTAAATTGGCTCCATGTCCTGAATTACACAGACAGCCCATTGATGTAACTGAGCTCTATGTGTTACAATACACGGACATTTTATTGGTTTAACTTGGCTCCATGTCCTGCATTACATATAAATCCCACTGGCATAATTGGGTCTCATGTCCTGCATTACATAGACAGTCCATTTGTGTAATTGGGCTCCATAAAATAACTAGTTACCCCTTGAACGTAGCTGTAGGTGAACTAAACACTTAAAGTGCCTTGCAAAAGAATTTTCTCTATTTGGCATCACTTATGTCGATATAAATACACCTGTTTTAACCTTGACCTGGACCAATTTTAAATTTTTACACTTTCGTTTTTTTCCTAGCCTTTTAATAGCCATAACTCTTTTATTTTTTCAATGGACCAATTCCACTTTTTCCATAACATGTGCTCCAAAACCAGAACATTTTTTTATTTGTATGGTGAAATTGAAATAAAAAAATGCAATTTTGTACTTTTTATGCATATGTAAATATGGGAATATAACGAATACGTGAAATTCACGAATATAGGACGAATATTCGTTTATATATTCATGAAATATCGCAAATTTGAATGTGGGCAATGCCGCTCATCACTACTATTCATGTCTTTGGAAGGGGGCCTGAAGGCTGTGGTCGCTTGTCACGCCCCCTCCCATAGACATGAATGGAGGGGGCGTGGCATGACTTCACAACCATGGCCACCCGAACCCAGGGTTCTGAACAAAAATGTGCCACCCAAAGATTGCAGGGGGGTACCAGCAGCATGACCCCCAGCAATCAGACATCTTATCCCCTATCCTTTGGATAGGGAATAAGATGTCTAGGGGTGAAGTACTCCTTTAAATACCTGTGTAACACGTTTTGGTCTTAGTACGTGTGGGCTGTTTTAAAGGCAAAGTTAAAGGAGTGGTCCAGGATAGAAAATAAGAGCTAATTTCTTCCTAAAACAGCTCTATACCTGTCCTTGGGTTGTGTGTGATATTACAACTTAGCTCCATTCACTTCAATAGAACTGAGCTGCAATACCACAGTGCTGTTTTTGTAATCAGGCAATTGCAAATTCAATGGCAAAATGTATGGCTGTGGGTTAAACGCATGGTACCCGGTTGTAACTAAAATACACTGCACTGGCAGATTTTTATGTTTAGAAAAAAAAAAAGTCCAAAAGATATCCCTTTTTGTGGCAGATGCCACCTGAAGGTCTATACACAAATGGAAAGTGTAGATGCAATGGCTTCGAGGCAGGGCAACTCCTTTAAAGGGGTGGTTTGGTGAAAAACAACTTTCTCCATTCCACAGCAGGTACTCCATTCATCCTCTATGAGAGCACCAAAGAGATTCAAGTGCTCTACTTGGGCATCTCCAGCATCCACAGTCTACAGTGCATGCCCCTCTTAGAAAATTTGGTCCCAATCTGGAAATGGAAGGGGCCCAAGTTTTCAGACCCCACACAATCAGACACTTATCCCCTATTCTGTTACTAGGAGATACCTTTTTTTTTTTATTTTTATTTTTTTTACTGGACTCGAACCCCCCCAACCCCCCCCATTGACCTTTTTCCTATATCCTCCGAATCACATCTAACATTGGAGAATTACTGAAAATTGATCACTGTGCCCTTTAAAATTCAAATATACTTTTAAAATACATTTAGGATTATAGGAAGATGAAACATAATTGATGCAAACATATGGTTCTAATACTCTGGTTTATTTCAGATCAAGCTGGGTGACTTAGGAACTGTTGGCTTAAAGATCCAGTTCACTGCACATTCAGACTGTGTCTGCTTGTTAATTGCTTCCAATGTTTGTCAATCAAATATTTGCAATTAACAAAAATATTCCCATCAGAGAGACACATGAAAAGACAAATAAATAGCCATAGCACTAGTAACCAGCTTATACTTACAGTTTCTTCCGACTTTAAAATCCAGAAGAAGTGAATATTATCATCTAAAAATGTTTCCAATGACCTTTTATAATAAGTGATTTTTCTTTTTATTATAACTTTTTCCAGTATTGCTATTTTTTTTTTCAAAGATAGGAAGAGTGCATGTATCTTTAGCTCAAAATGCTCAACATCTTTCAAAGGGTTCCAATAAGCTGAATTGATGATTTTCAGTAAAGGACATTTTGACCTCTTACTTCCATTTTTTATGTATTTGCACAATGCAATCATTGAGAACTAAATATATTGTGCTGCACAATATGGTTTACTTAGGCTCTTTATACACTAATCTCATGGTTTCAATTATAAACTGATACTACAACTGCGTTGAGTTTTGCCACAGTGTCCGCAGTTTTTACTGGAAGAATAGAGTTGAATACTTTATATTGTCTATCAAATATCATTAACCGGTTGGGAATACAGAAGCGGTGCTTGCTTTATAGTTCATTGGTCCAGGCAGCCGGACATCAATGTCCACCATTGACCTTTCAGATGCCGTGATCGACACTGATCAGGGCATCTGAAGTACTAGGGGGACTTACAGAGACTAATCGGACCACCCTACTCAGTGACATACACCGCAGCCCTCTATTGTAGGCATGTAAGTAATAAAAAAAAAAAATATATATATATATATATATATATATATATATATATATATATATATATATATAGTCTAAAAACTGAAATGAACGTAGGGCAGTGTTTACCAACCAGCGTGCCTCCATCTACTGCAAAACTGTATCATACATACAATATCTTTTGCCCATTGCTCCAGGAGTCTCCCTAAAGGGGAACTCCCGTACCTAACTTCTCATCCCCTATCCACAGGATAGAGGATAAGTGTCTGATTGCAGGGGATCCGACAATCTCCTGCCCGGTGCCCCAGCTCTCCTCATGCATGGAACGAACATTGATCCCTGCAGGAAGCGTTGTTGACCAACACACAGCAGTGGTCAACAAGCCCCTTCCACGCATCGGTATGGGAGAGCAAGATATACACAAGTACAGCACACAAGGTAGTGGCTTCAAGCATGAGGAAAGCCGGGGCGCCAGGTAGGAGATCATGGGGGGTCCCAGTGGTCAGACTCTCTGCAATTATACACTTAGCCCCTATCCTGTAGATAGGGGATAATAAGTTAAGTACCAGAGTTCCCCTTTAATCACAAATTTAAGTTTGTGCTGTAAAGCATTACTTTCTGGAAGACGACTAATCCTCCAGACTCCATTATTCCAACAAGGGTGTTGTAGATTTGTGCACAAATTAATGTTTGCGGGCAGGAATAAATTGTGATAAATCTAGCGTAAGGTGAGGCCACCCCTCCCCCCCCCCCCCCCCCCCACCATGCAAAACTGCAACCCCCCATCTTGGCATTAGTGGTGAGAACTGTAAAAAGTAATGGATTTTTTGCACAAGATTAATCTTCTATAGTCTATGCCAGATTGATCTCCCCCAGAGTGCCTACAGGCTTGTTCATAGCCTGCAAGGCTGGTATTTGACATTAAATCATGTAACAAGTTTATGTAACCAGCAGTGCTACACTAATCCCTTATACTGCTGTCATATCCATCACTGGTTATGAAAACACTATTGCCTGACTGTACAGGTATATTAAAGTCTAATTATGTGTTAGCATGTAGTTTACCTTTTACTGTTGTCAAGGTTTTTTTGTGCACAGTTGGGTGGGTGACCCAGACCAGCCAAGAGCTCTGCCAGAACTCAGAAGCTTCCTATTGATTGTCACTATGGCCACAGTTGCCCAATGTTATTTCAGTTCCATTAATCTCATGTATCTGTCTATCTTTTTATATGTTTAATGGGCTTGGGTGCCTAACTGTAAATTAAAAAAATGAGAATATAAATGGATATAAAAAAAAGGAAGTTTTGCTATTTTTGCCTGTGTAATGCTATTCAAACATCACTGGTTGCCAAAAGTGATACATTTAATTGAGACATTTAAACCTGGGATTAATTTAAAATTGGTGTACTTACTGTAAGTATGTGACCTCATTAACACTGTAAAACAGTTTGGGTCCTAGAACTCATTAACCTTTCTCTCTAACTGTCAACATGGAAAGCTTGACAAAAGAATTAGACTCTGCTTTATATTCATGATGTTTGACAATCTCCTCTTTGTTAGTACTTAAGGCACATTTAAAACTGTTCATACATGCACAGATATGGTGTACAGGAAGTTTGTGTATGTGTGAGTGTGTGTGCATGAGTGTGTGTGTGAGTGTGTATGCGTGTGTGTGTATGAGTGTGTGTGTGCGTGTGTATGTGTGTGTATGTGTGTGTATGCGGGTGTGTATGCGTGTGTGTATGTGTGAGTTTGTGTGCGTATGTGTGTGTTAGTATGTGTGTGTGCGCGCGTGTGTGCGTGTGTATGTGTGTGTGTGTGTGTGTGTGTGCGTGTGTATGTGTGTGTGCACATCATGTATTTGTCATAGTTATAGGGAGCCATGTAAACCATCCTACAGCTTTGGGCCACTATATGAAAAAAAAAAAAATCCCTCCTCCCCATCTCCAGTCTTTGTGATTAGCATTTACAGACAGAACTCTTCGGATAGTACATTGCTACTTAAAATAATGCTTGTTGCAATATTCACCAATTAGCCATGACATTATAGAGGTTTTTAGATTAGCTGAAATTAGCTAAAAAAAAAAGTCAAAATAAGGTATTAGCATTATGTTTTTGTGATGTTTCTAATTTGATTTTATTTTCTTTTATGTTTGTTTTTTGCTGCTTTTCTGTCTGTTATTTCACCTTGTTTCTTTTACTTTCAAGAGGCTGTTTCAAAAATGAAAGAAGCAAAAGTGGTGTCCCGGTACCGTATTGCATACTGTACCTTGTATGGTGGTCCCCAAAGTCAGAGTTACTACATTCAGGTAGTGTCCCCCAGGTGGGAAAGCCCCTAGTTGCCTCTCTTCTTCTCTAATTTTATAGTGTTTGTATGTACATATTTAATAATGTATATTTAATATAATGTATAGTATACTTACCTTGTTAGCGTCGCAGGACCTTCGGTCATGTGACTATGCTAATTCCTCTATGGTATGTTAGAGGTCCTTTGGAGGTCCTTGGGTCACATGCTACCCATAATTCTATGTAAAGGTGATTGACAGAAGTATTGGACCAATTAGCTCTAGTCCAGCCCCTGCCCATATAAGGGAGCTGTAGCCAATTATCGCTCTCTTGGGTTGCTGCTCTCATGGATGCCGGACTAGCGGGATGGATCTGCGCAACTTTCAAAGACAAGCTAGGCCAGAAACCTACTGGCCTCAGCCTACACTAAAACGTTAGTTCTAAACTAATCCCCGGTAAAGCTAGCGTTAATACTGGACTGCAACTAAATCCCCTAAATCCAGTGGAACAGCGCATATCAGCCTATGGACTCTAAAACGCTTAAGGTCCCAACCACTGTCAATCCTTAAGAGACTTTGCATGTATAGAGACTGTTCCGGTTATGAAGCTTGCATAAAATCTTCAGTAAAGTCCCAAATGTTTTCAGCAAACTCTCCAGTTGTGGACATTCAATTATTCTATACCTCCCTATCGCTCTTGGGAAGGGTGGGGGTAGGACAAGCATTACAGAGGTGTCCTCACCCTGGCTTCACAAATAGAAAGGGTTAACCAGACACCCTTTAGTCACTTCACACCCCATATACCCTACTCCCCCCCAGGCTATCACACAATCTGATTGGTTGCTGTGTGCAACTGGTTGACTTTTTCTCTAGACAAGTTTTGATGAATCTTCCCCTTAGTCCCTAGCATCCACTTCTGCAAATCGACCAATACATCACTGTGTATAGCCTTCCCTCTTACTGTGCTCCCAGCAGATAACCACTTAGGGCCCTATTAGATGGCCCGATGCTACATGTGAACTTTTAGATTGGCACTTGTTAACAGGGGCTAATAAAGGCAGGGAAGGACACACAAACAATCACTATAACGTTAATGTGGACCTTGGCTGTAGTCGGTCGCACATTCCCTATTGCATGCAAAGATGTGCTGGAGCTGTGTATTGATGACTCAAAACAACCTGATCAGCCAAGGAAGGAAACCTGATCAGCCAAGGATGGAGCATCTGCTTATTCATCAGGTATAATATGTAGGGCAATATTGAACCTGATGAAGAAAGAGATTAATCTTTCGAAATGTGTTGTCCATTTGTCTGCTAAATAAAATTGATGTTTTATTTTGCATCATACACAAAATCAGCTGTTGCTTGTAAGTACCAGTTAGCACCAGCAAGCATCCATCATGTGCATGCATCTGGATCTGTTTTATGCTACATTAATAATCCCCCTGTTTAACAGAGTCCTGATGCTGGTCATATATGTATTTTTCAGCCAACAGCTACAGTATGTCTCCCAATATCTGTGTGGTGGCGGAGGAGAGGACACTGCCCCATGGGGATGTAGGGTGTCTAGGGTGTCGGTGTGCAGGATAATTAAGGACACTGTTAACCCTTGTCAGTCGTGACGCCAGGGTGAGGGTTAAATACTGTGTTTTCTTGACAGGCCTATTGCCACCCTTTCCAAAAGCAATAGGTGATGCAGAAATAAAGGATTGTCCACAACCGCTGTTAACTGAAAACGTGCAGGAACTTTTACTGAGGAGTTTCTGTGCATGAAGTAACACTAACAGTCCAGATAACAGAGTCTCTTTACATTAGGCTTGAGCAGCGATTGACAGTCGGTTGGGATCATATAAGCCCAATTTGGCTTGTGGAGAATTGTATAGCAGAGATTCACAGGATTTAGGGGAATATTGAGGTCCAGTGATCCTGCAATGAGTAGCGGGGAATTGCTTAGTCAATCCGCTATGCTCTAGGCCTAGGCCGCAAGGCTTCTGCCCAGTAAATCATCTTGTAAGCTGCGGAGGTCCTACCTCTTCCAGAGTCAGCAACCCAAGAGAGGTATCAAGATGGCGCGGGTCCCTTATATGGGCAGGGGCCGGCCATTTTGGATTGGTCCGTAACGACTGTCACTCACCGTTACAGTGCATTGTGGGTGCTTACGTCACGGGAACCTACAAAGGTCCTGTAGCAAAACCATAGAGTTTCTACCCAGGGCCGCCATCAGGGGGGTACAACCCATACACCTGTATGGGGCCCGGGGCTTTAGGGGAGCCCGGACGTCCCTGGACCTTTTTATTTTTTATTGCCCTGTCAGTGAGTGACTGCGACTGTCACTCACTGACCGCTTGGTGCCCACCAGAATTATGACCGGGCCTCATAGTCCGGGGGGCCCGCACATGAAATGACCTTTTTCTGGGGCGCAGGCCCCTTAAGAATCATTGTAGTTCTGTATCCCGATCAGCAGAGCTGCCAGCACAGACACTGTGATTGCACTGTGATTGGTTGATAGGAGGGTGTGTCGGCTCACCGGGACACAGAACTTGTCAAGACACAGAATTTCTCATTACACCGGACAGGTCAGGGGCTGATGGGAGTGGTGACGTCATGTGCCCCGCGCAGGCACGCACGTCCACTCCAATCACCTGACCTGTCCATGCACCATTCAGCGCTCGGAGCAGCTGCAGCCTCACGCCGCTACAACGATCCCCGGCATGGTAAGTAAAGCAAGGGGGCGGGGGTGTTATGTGGGTGATAAAAGGTGCAGGGGTGGTGGTGTTGTGGGGGTGATAAAAGGTGCAGGGGGGGTGGTGTTGTGGGGGTGATAAAAGGTTCAGGGGGTGGTGGAGTTGTGGGGGTGATAAAAGGTGCAGGTGGGTGTTGTGGGGGTGATAAAAGGTGCAGAGGGGGGTATTGTGGGGGTGATAAAAGGTGCAGGGGGGTGTTGTGGGGTGATAAAAGGTGCAGGGGGGTGTTGTGGGGGTGATAAAAGGTGCAGAGGGGGGTATTATGGGGGTGATAAGAGTTGCAGGGGGGGGTTATGGGGGTGATAAGAGATGCAGGAGGGGTGTTATGGGGGTGATAAGAGGTGAAGGGGGGTGTTATGGGGGTGATAAGAGTTGCGGGGGGGTGTTATGGGGGTGATAAGAGATGTAGGGGGTGTTATGGGGGTGATAAGAGATGCAGGGGGGTGTTATGGGGGTGATAAGAGGTGCAGGGGGGTGTAATGGGGGGATAAAATGTGCAGGGGGGTTATGGGGGTGATAAAAGGTGCAGGGGGTGTTATGGGGGTGATAAGAGATGCAGGGGGGTTATGGGGGTGATAAGAGGTGCAGGGGGGAATTATGGGGGTGATAAGAGATGCAGGGGGGGTTATGGGGGTGATAAGAGGTGCAGGGGGGGTGTTATGGTGGTGATGATAGGTGCAAGGGGGTGTTATGGGGGTGATAAGAGGTGCAGGGGGTGTTATGGGGATGATAAGAGATGCAGGGGGTGCTATGGGGGTGATGAGAGGTGCAGGGGGTGTTATGGGGGTGATAAGAGATGCAGGGGGTGTTATGGGGTGATAAGAGATGCAGGGGGAGGTTATGGGGGGTGATGAGAGGTGCAGGGGGAGGTTATGGGGGTGATAAGAGGTGCAGTTTTTTTTGGGGGGGGGTTGATAAGAGGTGCAGGGGGGTTATGGGGTTGACGAGGAGAGGTTTGGCGGGGGGTTATGGGGGTGATGAGGACACAGAGGATAAGACGGGGTGTATATGTATATATGATGTGTATGCATGTGTGGTAGTATTATATTCAGGGTACAGTGTGGGGCAGGATTATATTCAGGGTACAGTGTATAGCAGTATTCAGGGTACAGTGTATAGCAGTATTATATTCAGGGTACAGTGTATAGCAGTATTATATTCAGGGTACAGTGTGTGGCAGTATTATATTCAGTGGATACAGTGTGTGGCAGTATTATATTCAGGGTACAGTGTGGGGAAGTATTATATTCAGGGTACAGTGTATAGCAGTATTATATTAAGGGTACAGTGTGGGGCAGTATTATATTCAGGGTACAGTGTGGGGCAGTATTATATTCAGGGTACAGTGTATAGCAGTATTATATTCAGGGTACAGTGTGTGGCAGTATTATATTCAGGGTACAGCATATAGCAGTATTATATTCAAGGTACACTGTGGGGCAGTATTTTATTTAGGGTACAGTGTGTGGCAGTATTATATTTAGTGGGTACAGTGTATAGCAGTATTATATTCAGGGTACAGTGTGGGGCAGTATTATATTCAGGGTACAGTGTGGGGCAGGATTATATTTAGTGGGTACAGTGTATAGCAGTATTATATTTAGTGGGTACAGTGTATAGCAGTATTATATTTAGTGGGTATAGTGTATAGCAGTATTATATTTAGGGTACAGTGTGTGGCAGTATGATATTCAGGGTATAGTGTGGGGCAGTATTTTATTTAGGGTACAGTGTGGGGCAGTATTTTATTTAGGGTACAGTGTATAGCAGTATTATATTTAGTGGGTACAGTATACGGCAGGATTATATTCAGGGTACAGTGTGGGGCAGGATTATATTTAGTGGGTACAGTGTGGGGCAGTATTATATTTAGGGTACAGTGTGGGGCAGTATTTTATTTAGGGTACACTTTCTGGCAAAGTTATAATGATTACTGTCTTCATGCAGAGGATGAGGATCTGCTGACAGTGAGGAGCCAATGATGTCTGGATGTCAGAGTCTGCAACGAAGATGGAGCTGGAGGAAGACCTGGTCTCTGAACAGATGAAGAAGAAAAGATAACAGAGAAGATATCACTCAAGTCCGAAGACATCACTCAGGTCACTGATATAATTGTGTGTTCTCCTGACTGTCCCATCAGAGCTGTAGTCACTTGTAAGTTCTGCAGTGATGATGGGTAAAACTTTGTCCAATCTGTGTCTCTCCAGCTGTTACAAAACTACAACTCCCATTGCCAGAGGCTCTCCAGACATGATGGGAGTTTTAGCTTTCCAACAGCTGGAGAACCACTTTAACCGAGGTGATCGGTGGGGGTCTCAGCAGTCAGACCCCCCACCAAAAAAATGGCCCCAGGGGAGGGGGGGGGATAGGGAGCCCCAAGGTAATTTTTTGCATTGGGCCCTGTGGTTTCTAGCTACACCTATGGGGCAACTATTAACAGAGGGGCCTACCCAAACTATATGTAGCCCCCTATATAGCTTGGGTAGGCCCCTCTGTTAATAGTTGCTTCCATATAGTTTGGGTAGGCCCCTCTGTTAAAGGAGTAGTCTGGTGAAAAATAACTGTTAGGTGATAAGTTATAGATCGCAGGGGGGTCCAAGTGCTGGGACCCCCCCCCCCCCTTATCTCCTGCACGTCTGTACCCTGCAGGAAGCCGCGGCCGGCACCCCCCCTCCATGTATCTCTATGGAGGGGCGTGTCAGCCAGTGCTCCATGCTGGGTACGGCATGCCCCCCTTCCAGCTGGGGGGGGGGGGGCCCAGGCCTTGAGCTGTGTGAGGGGCCCCGAAATTTCTGATGGCAGCCCTGTTTCTACCTAATCACGTGACCTGAAGGTCCTGTTATGCTCCGAACAGGTAGATAACTAAATGTATACATTTATATACTTATAGTTATATAAATATTAAATAAAACTGCTATATACTTATTGACTAAGTGAGAGGTGACAAGGGGAGATCTACAAAAGAGGGACCCCGACGTCCTAGGGACTCTGGCTATGGGGACCTCTTACACAGGTATCGTATACAATACGGTACCGGGACACCACACCTGTATACACAGACGTGCTCATCCAAGAGTGCTTGTGTTTTTGATGATGAAAGGGGAGAAAGCTGCTGCCAGACACTCCTGGTGACGAGTTTTCTCCCTGAAATCCAGCTGCCGAGACTTAAAATTGTTGCTAGTTTTAATAGACAGAGACAGATGCATTTTGTCAGGTTTTATAAATATTTAAACAGAAAGAAATACTGTAGCTACCTATGACTAAAAGCAGCAAACAGACAGATACCTTCCAAATCTCCCTCTGTTTCCCCTTCAAAAGTTCTATGGACCCAGATCAGTCTTTGCTTATTTGGTCACAGCAATGAATAACTTGATGGGTAAAGGCAGAAGCCAAATTCTGGCCTGAGTAATGACCAGTCAGCTATATTAAAGGGGCACTCTACTGGAAAATACAACTGACACCAGAAATTTAAACAGATTTGTAAATTACTTCCATTAAAAAATGTTAATCCTTCCAGTACTACATGTTAACTAAGGAAGGAGGATCACCTCCACAAATGCGTTTATGTGAATTTAATAATCCTGTGGATTTTTTAAAACTGGTTCCTGAATTGCTTGCAGTGTTGATTTGCACACCTTGAGACACTATGAGGGACATTTATCAATGTTTGCTTATGTATTCTTTTTTTTAGTAATTTTTTCCTTACTTTTTTTTTGCTTATGTGTGACTTATTTATCAACTGGTTTCAGCCTGTTGATAATTTTCTTTCACGTAAGCAATTTTTCCTTTTTTACTTTGGTAATAGCTTTTTCTGCTCCATGTTTGAGCTGGAGTAAATTTAGTCAATTTTTAACCCTGTTGCAACTTTTTTTTGTGCAGTCGCAGTTAATAAATACCTGACTACCCGTAGTCCATTTTAAAATTATTACTACCTAGTTCATTTTTGGAAAACTTGCTTTTCTCGCTTTCCAGTCAAAATGTTGCACAAAAAATCGCGTAGTCGCCGTTGTGACAATTTTGTGACAATTATAGTAACCTGACTAAACCCGTTGATAAATGTCCATATATATTTATGCTTCTCTAAGTATTCTTTTTGTGGTTTGGGTTTGTGATTTAAATGTCCTGCCCAAAACAAAACCAGAAAGTGAAGTGGGACGGAGCAATGCAGGGAGCTGAAAACATGCTGTTTAATGTAAAGAGAGCCTAACGGAGAATCACAGAATCATGGGACAGTCAGTGGTGCTAGTAAACCTCTGTATTTACATAATGAAGTGGGTTTTGTTTACGTACAAAAGTAGGTTAAAATTATAGATTTGGCTGAGTTCACATCTCCTCCAATGTTTACATGTTTCTGTCACTTATCGAAATAGACAATAAAAAAATAGAAACACCATTCCAGATCTGTCACATGATGAACACCAACTTTAGGTTACTAGAAAAAATTGCATTGTTTTTCTCAGATATTTTTTCTATAGCATTTGTGCCTTGATCTATCCAACCTATGCTCAATTTTGCTTAATTATAAAAACTATATAAAAACAATATTTGTAATTGCAAAGCATTTAGCATACTGACTAATATTAAGTAAATTAAATTCCTAAATTTATTAGGGGGCAAAAACTTTTAGAAGAAACATGGCATCTTTGTGGACGTTCTTAAGGGAACATTTAGTAAACCTTTTCAATCAGTTCATCATTTGTTATCTTCGTTCTCTGTAGAATTCATGTTATAGAAATGTGTCAAGAGAGTCCATATGCTTTGGGATTATAAATACCCCAAATGAGTGAATGGAGAATACAGCAGTACAGGCATGGGAGAAACGCTACCAGAGGAACACTTGTTTAATTTTCTGTACCTGGATCCTTGGGACATGCAGACATCTCGGCCTCATTGAAGTGTGACACTTTGTTTGATTTTGACAGCTTTGGTGACCTTGTCATTAAATGAAGCTTCCAGCAACATTTCTTCTAATTCAGTTAATTTTAAAGACCCCAATAAGAATTTTAATCTAAAAGAAGTTAACAGTAGCCATAAAGAAGGAACAAAGAGACAAATGAAGTTTGCAGAGATGTGATGATTTTCAATTAACACTTTTTTGTCACATAAAAATCTATTTATTTAGCCGGCAGCAAAGAGCTATTAATGAGGAGTAATCTTAATTAGAGTTATGGAAGGTCTGGAATACCTACACTTACCGAGAATTACTTCGCCCTTAAGAAGGAAAAATACTTTTTTTAAACTAGGTAATTATTTAGTCTCTTTGGAAAATAACGCAGAATTGTGTTCTACAATGTGGTGAAGCCAAGTTTTTCTTATGGCCCACTTTTGTTTGTAAGACTATGCTCACAAGTCAAAAATGAATATCCAGCATTCAATATCCAATTGTTTGGAATATCACTAAAAAGTTCTTCATAAAAACAAACACTCGCAATCATCTACAACATGTTTTGAACAATGTTGCACTGTTCTTCCTCATGGCTGTGTTATATACCCTTATTAAAAAGGGTTTAGTAACAGAAAACATAGCCTAGTCTCCACATTAACCCCTCAGTGACTTTTTAAATACAAATAATTGAAGTGGACAATTAACAGTCATTGAAGCAGGAGCTGCACACACTTTATGGACAGTGAGTAATGCAGCTATCAACAAAAATAATTCACACGTGATGTCGGGGTGGTTATCATGCCCAGCATAAACGCTTTAGATGGGGTAGAGAGGTTAAACATGGGGTCTAGCCTAGAGGGTTCCAACCTGCCTCTGTGCTGTCCAATCAGCAATTCAATTACACAGGCAGTCTCAGCAGCCTATATAAGTGGGGCAACAAAAACACTGGTCAGCAATATGCCTACAGCATAGCATTTAACAGTGCTAGCAATCAAAAGATTGCATAAAATAGATAAAATATATTAATTTTTCAAATAAAATAATATAAATAAACATAACATATTCGGTATCGTCACTTGTTTAAATGTAAAATAAATTAAACATTTAAATAAAACATCAATTAAACCACTTGGTAAATGGTATAGATGTAAACTAAAAAAATAAAATCTGAATTGGCAATTTAATCACTTAATATACCAAAATATTTTTTTTTTCTTCAAACTTTTTTTTATCAAATTTGACATTATAAACAAAACACACAGATAGGCATAGCAATGCCCTAAGGAAAGGACATAACCCAGGAAAAATTTAGGGGATGAAGGCAAAAAAAAAAAGGAGAGCTAATAAGAAACAGTAGGCAGAGAAAACCAAAGTAATATAACATAACTAACAAACTAAGTATACCTTTTAGCCATCAGATGTAGAAGTGGACTTGATATGCATATTCATTGACAGTAATTCCCCAATGAAATGAATGGTTAAAGGTAACAAAGCCCTATCCTCACAAATATCCCCCAGGCGGAGAATACCCAAGGCCTGCCAGTTAGAGAAAGAGACATGACGCAGTAAGAGAAGGAGAACAGAGAGGGGAGTAGCAGCAAAGGATATAGGGGAGAGAAGATCAGATGAAGCCACACCTCTAGGCTAGCAGAGATAGTGGGACTGACAGTGGGATCTATAGATTTGGTAATGGCCACTTTCCAAAGTAAATGATGTAGGGAAGGTACCCCTGTTGTAGCTGCCTCCTTAGGGAGCCATCTAGCCTCCATCTCAGCCCTCCATCCCTGTTTAAGGTTAACCATGTGTGCCGCCCTATAGTAGGAGAGTAAGTCCGGGCACCCCAGTCTGCCTAGTCTATTGGGCAAGAATAGGAATCTAGCCATAATCCTAGCTCTCCTTCCCTGCCAGATGAAGCGCATAAGTTGTGATTGGAGTCGCTGAATAGCTGTCAACATTATTTTGATTGGTAGGTTACGGAAGATAAAAAGAATATTGAACAAAAAGGAACATTTTTGCAACAGCTATACGGCCAAACCAAGACAGAGGAAGGTGGGTGTATTGTTCAATCTCACGGGAGATAAGGGAAGAAAGAGCAGAAATATTAGAGGAAACTAACATAGAAGGGGATGATGTAAGAAGGACACCTAGATAGGTAATACCTGTATTGGCCCATTTGAAGGGAAATCTGGCTTTTAAAGTTATGATATTCCATAGGTCTAGTTGCAGAGGAAGAATAGCAGATTTAGGGACATTAAGTTTGTAAAAGCTGGCAGCATTAAATAGATTGATAAGACCAAGAACATTAGATAGTGAGTGAAGTTGGAGGTCAACGCGATCAGAACGTCATCTGCAAAGAGTCCTATTTTATGTTCCTCTCCACCCACCATTATACCCGGGATAGAGGGGTCTGACCTAATGTGTTCTGCGAACGGTTCCATTATTAAGGTAAATAGGATGGGAGACAAGGGGCAGCCTTGCCGTGTCCCATTAGTAATGGAGAACAGAGAAGACAATGCTCCAGAAATGAAAACTTTCGCAGATGGGGACGAATATAAGACTAACAATGCTGACACTACTGAGGGGGGAAATCCAAATTTAGAAAGAACTGCCCTTAGGTACACCCAATGCACCCGGTCGAAAGACTTCTCCACATCCAAAGATAGGAGCAGAGAAGGCGTTCGACCGTCCGATGACTGGTGGCCTTTAACAAAGCCTACCTGGTCACCGTGGATCAGAGACGGGAGAGCATCAGCAATGCGTGTGGCCCACAGTTAGAGTATAGTTTAATGTCCGTATTTAATATGGAAATGGGACAAAAGTTGGGTGGTTCTGTAGGTGGCTTACCTGCCTTAGGGAGCATCACTATAACCGCTTCCGTCGATCTGGGTAAGTGGCCTGGAGGAACACAGTTTAGAGTCTCTAAGCTGTGGCCATTCAGATGTTGCAAAACTACAACTCCCAGCATGCCCACACAGCCATTTGTTGTCTGAACATGCTGGATTTGTAGCTTTGCAACATCTGGAGGGCCACAGTTTGGAGATCACTGTGCAGTGGTCTCTACACTGTGGCCCTCCAGATGTTGTGAAATTGTAGACTAAAACTTAACCTTTAATAGGTACGACTAAAACTGTCCTCAAAAACCTGGACAGAACACCACACATGCAATGATATAGAATTAAATGGAGGTTCTGCTCCAAATTCAAAAAAACAGCACAGTAGCTGCGCTCAGATAGTTAGATGTATTGAGAACCATATAGTACCAGTCTAGCTGATTCTGCTACCCCTAGATAACCTACCCCTAGGCGGTAACAAAACCTAACTCTGTGTTTCCCCACCAGTGTGCCTCCAGCTGTTGCAAAACTACAACTCCCAGCATGCACACTGGTGGGGAAGAACTGAGTTTGGATGGGTTCATATCATGTTTTCCCCATACGGGAGCGCATACGGCAGGGGGAGCTAAAACCTTGCGCTCCCGTATGCCTTCGTATGCACTCCCGTATGTAATTAATTTAAATGAGCCGGCCAGAGTGAAACGTTTGAAGTGAAACGTTCAGGGGGTTTTAGCTCCCCCCTGCCATATGCGCTCCCGTATGGGAGCAAACTTAGTGGGAAACCAACCTTTGTCTGTTACCTAACTCTGTGTTTCCTCACCAGTGTGCCTCCAGCTGTGGCAAAACTACAACTCCAAGCATGCAAGGTCTGTCAGCCCATGCTGAGAGTTGTAGTTTTGCAACAGCTGGAGAGGTTTGTGCACCCGCCCCATGTGAATGTACAGGGTACATTCACACGGGCAGGGGTTCCATTGAGTTTTCCGCTGCAAGTTTGAGCTGCAGCAAATTTTCCACCTACCAACGGGAAACTCGCTGGGAACCTTTGCCTATGTGAATGTACCCTAAAACACTACACAACACAAAAAACCCTACATATACACATACCCCTACACAGTCCCCCCCCCATAAAAATTAATAGACGCCTCGTACAGCAGTGTTTCCAAAAAGGGGCCTCCAGCTGTTGCAAAACAACAACTCCCAGCATTGCCGGACAGCCATTGACTGTCCAGGCATGCTGGGAGTTTTGCAACAGCTGGAGGCACACTGTTTTGGAAATACTGCTGTAGTGTATTTGTGGTGGCGGAGGGAATTGTAACGCTTGCATCCGGGTCTGCCCCTGTGCCTCAAATGCGCATGGCACTCTCTCACTTCAGAGCCCTGTTGTATTTCAAGGCAACAGTTTAGGGCCACATATGGGGTATTTCCATACTTGGGAGAGTTACATATTTTTTCTTTTTCTCCTTTTGCCCCTTATGAAATGGAAAAGTTGGGGTCTACACCAGTATGTTAGTGTAAAAAATATAAATTTTTTACACTAACATGCTGGTGTTGTCCCATACTTTTCATTTTCACAAGAGGTAAAAGGAAAAAACGACCCCCAAAATTTGTAACGCAATTTCTCCTGAGTATGGAAATACCCCATATGTGGGTGTAAAGTGATCTGTGGACGCACAACAGGGCTCAGGCACCATGTACATTTGAGGTCTAACTTGGTGATTTGCACAGGGGTGGCTGCTGGTTACAGCGGTTCTGACATAAACGCAAATAAAAAAAAAACATATGTGACCCCATTTTGGAAACTACACCCCTCACGGAATGTAACAAGGGGTATAGTGAGCCTTAACACCCCACAGGTGTTTGACAAATTTTCATTAAAGTTGGATGTGAAAATATATATATATTTTTTTTTTCACAAAAATGCTAATGTTACCCAAAATGTTTTATTTTCACGAGGTGTAATAGAAGAAAAAAAAAACCAAAAGTTGTAACACCATTTCTTCTGAGAAAATAAATACCCCATATGTGGACGTAAAATGCTCTGCGGGTGCCCTACAGGTCTAGCACTATTATTTGGAGAGAGAATTTGGCTGTAATTGAAGGCAATGTGCGTTTACACATGTGACCCCATTTTGGAAACTACACCCCTCACGGAATGTAATAAGGGGTACAGTGAGCATTTACGCCCCAAAGATGTCTGACAGATTTTTTGAACAGTGGTTCCTGAAAATGAAAAATAAAATTTTTCATTTGCACAGCCCACTGTTCCAAAAATTGTTCCAGTGGGGTGTAAATGCTCACTGCACACCTTCTTACATTCCATGAGGAGTGTTGTTTCCAAAATAGGGTCACGTGGGGTGGGGGTCCACTGTTCTGGCGCCACGGGGGCTTTATAAATGCACATGGCCCCCAACTTCCATTCCAAGCAAATTCTCTCTCCAAAAGCCCAATGGTGCTCCTTCTGTTCTGAGATCTGTAGTGCACCAGCAGAGCACTTTACGTCCACATTTTTTATTTTCATGTTCAACTTCAACGCAAACCTGTCAAACATCTGTGAGGTATTGAAGTTCACTATATCCCTTGCTACATTCCTTGAGGGGTGTAGTTTCCCAAATAGTGTGCCATGTGTTTATTTTTTTATTTTTTGCTGTTCTGGCACCATGGGGGCTTCCTAAATGCCATTTCAGCAAAATTCGCCCTCCAAAATCACACAGTTGCTCTATCCCTTTTGAGCCATGTTGTGCACCCGCAAAGCACTTAGCGTCGACATCTGAAATATTTCCTTACTCTAGAGAAATTGGGCACAAATTTTGCCGGGGCTTTTTCTTTTGTAAAAAATGAAAAAAATTGGGCTACATGAACATGTTAGTGTAAAAAATGGAGATTTAGATTTTTCTCCTCCACTTTGCTGCTGTTCCTGTGAAACACCTAAAGAGTTAACAAACTTTCAGAATTTTCAAATCCACTTCAAACTTAACTGGTCCTTGAAAAATTCAGATTTAGAATTTTTCATGAAAATTTTGAAAATTACTGCTATATTTTGAAGCCCTCTAATGTCTTCAAAAAGTAAAAACATGTCAACTTTCTGATGCCAACATAAAGTAGACATCATATTTGTAAATCAATATATAATTTATTTGGAATATTCATTTTCCTTACAAGCAGAGAGTTTCAAAGTTCGAAAAATGCTAAATTTTCTAAATTTTCATGAAATTTGGGGATTTTTCACAAAGAAAGGATGCAAGTAACAATGAAAGGTTACCACTATGTTAAAGTAGAATATGTCATGAAAAAACTAATCTCGGAATCAGAATAAAAGGTAAAAGCATCTCAGAGTTATTAATGCATAAAGTGACAGTGGTCAGAATTGCAAAAAAGGGCTGGGTCCTTAAGGTGAAAATGGGCTGATTCCCAAAGGGGTTAATCATACTCGTTTTGTTACAAATGCTAAAATGTAATTTAAAATTGGATATTTTTTTTAATTGTATTGACCTACACAATCAATATAGCATGTTAGGCTTACTATAAACAATGTAAGTTGTAGAAACAAAACCCCCCAAAAGTTGCAAAGTTTCCCTTTTTTTTCAATTTTGCCCCAAAAATATTTTTGAGGGGGCTTCTCCAAAGATTTAAGTGAGGACATTACAAATTTCAATTGGTCCCACATAAAACAAGCCTTTATATGGATCTGTAGAAAAATAGAGTTATGGATTTTAAAAGGCAACGAGGGAGAAACCAAAACACAAAAATGAAAATTCAAAAAGTCCAAGGTGAGTTGAAAACTTTTCTTAAGTTTAGTGTTGTGAAGCCAATCTTTGTTGAAGAATATGGACGAACCTATCATTTTCTAAAGTCACATTTATATAAGATGAGGATTTTTAGTCTGATTGAAAAATGAGAATAAAGTAGGATGAGATTTTAAGGCAACAAAAACAGAAATGTGTTTTCGACTGTTTATTCATTTCTATCAGTTTGAAGTTTTAAAGATCTCACCAAAAGTACAGTAAGTACAGCCTTCTTTTCTCTTTCACATTGAGACATTTTGGGACTTTTGTTAAAGGAAAAAAAAGAAAAAAGAAAAGGAAAAAGCAATTGATTGAGAATTTCTCTTTTGTGATTAGTTTCTTCTGGGTATTCATTTTTTCTGTAGAGACAACATTTTAAAAATCTAGGTAAAGGAGGCTTGATAGACGTCTGCTGTACAATGTATGGTAAGTCCTTACTCCTTATGTATTTTAGTACAGCTTTTATCATCTCTACCTACCATTGTATGTTTTCATACAAAACATATAGTAGATCTATGGCTTCAAATCCTTATAATCAGTAAATGTCATTTGTACTACCGGATCGGTACTAGCAATATAACAGAATGAAATCTATTGTGTAACAATAAAGCTTTTAAAGTTTCAGCAAATAAGTTATTCTTTGCAAAATGAAAGTTCATTGTATAAGGAAAAGTGATATTGTTTTGTAGCATATTTTCTGTATCATTTTTCATGGTATTCAGGAACCCTTCTGCTGACATTCAACAAGAGCCATACATTCTTCCAAAGAATGAAAATCTGTTCCAGTCATGAGATGGCAAACAGGTAGACGGCTCCTATCAGGTATAGTAGAGTTATCAGGGCTCAGCACATGACCAGGGCTTATGTTCTTCCTCAGAAAGTCCACAGTTAGGGGCCTGTTTGAACACTGAACGTCTCTACCTTTTATCTTACAATAGATACAGGATCCTGGAAACATCCAGGAATTCATATTTAGTGTATAATAAAATTGAATAATAAAAAAATAAAAAAAACACTATTCACAGGAGCTTAAGGAGATAAGTTTTAGATTGCGGTGGGTCTGACCGCTATTGGTCCCCGCGATCTCCTGTACGGAGCCCCCAGAGTCCTGAAGCGGGGCTGCCACGCCCCCTCCATATATCTCTATGGGAAAGCTGAAGATAGCCGAACAGCTCTTCCATAGAGATATATGTAGTGGGCGTGGCGGCCCCTTCAAGACATGGTACTTCTTTCACATGCAATTTTCTGTGCATATTTTGGGGTGTTTTGCAGGCCAAAATTATTCCCAAAATTTTGTGCATTTTTTTCTAGGTTTTTATCTTTAAAAGAGCATCAATTGGCACAGATGACCCCAAACAACCCCCTTTAAGAAAGACCCTGGTAAAGCTTTACTTTTATGATTTATAGTAGAAAAATGTATAGATAAATAAATATGTGTACTAAATGTGAGCAAAAGTCAAACGTGTGAGAATTAAAAACACTGAAACTCACACCGTATCTTGTTGTACATAACACCAGTACACCACAAAAGTACAAATGTAGATGAAGGGACTAGTTATATGTATTCTGGGTTCAAATTTCTAAAACCACTATCTGTCCCTCACTGCCTAATGATTATGGTTAGAGATGAGCAAACTTACAGTAAATTCGATTCATCAAGAACTTCTCAGCTCGGCGGTTGCTGACTTTTCCTGCATAAATTAGTTCAGCTTTCCGGTGCTCCGGTGGGCTGGAAAAGGTGGATACAGTCCTAGGAAAGAGTCTCCTAGAACTGTATACACCTTTTCCATCAACTGCCGAGCCGAGAAGTTCGTGATGAATCGAATTTACTGTAAGTTCGCTCATCTCTAGTTATGGTAGCTGAAGCCTATTTATAGACTAAACTAATGTAATTCAAAATATTTAAACACCAAAAATATGCATCCTGCCAACATGTTTCTCTTCACCAGAAGCATTATTTGTTCTTATGAAGACTAGATTCATAAACATAGTTTTACCAGGGTTGGGGGAGTGGATTATAAGGTGTGTGTTATGGCCCTCTGGGCAATTTGGTGTGTTTTGATATTGATCATTTATCCCTTCCACAATCATAATTCGGGTTGGGTATTTAACTTATTCTATACATTTTCAACATAGAAAACACATTGGAATTCCAGCCCTCAGATTAGATCATTGAATGGGGCTAAAGTGCGCCTTCCTTTTGTTTTTCGTCCTGACCACATGCTGGTGACGCTGAGGGAGATTCATTAATTCATTGCGTCTTACATTTTTCAGAGGCCTTTTATGAAATGGAAAACAAAATGTGATTGGTTGCTATGGGCAACTGCACAATTCTTCTTCTACAAGGTTTTGCTAAATTTTCCCCAGAGTCCTTTTAATCTTATTAGTGATGGGCCGCTGTAATCTGATGTCGACATATATAGTAACATTCTCTAAACTAAAAGCATAGAGCCTGCAACAACAAATTAGACGGATCAGATAAAATAGAAAATATAGGATCACAGATATAGTTGTAGGAAGCTTAAGATTTATTGCTAAACTCAGCAACAATATAGAATAGCTTAAGTGGTATTGTATTAGAGTTTGAGGCTATATTCTGCTCTTTTTCAGCCTAAAATACTCTCAGAGCAGTCAATATGTCAGCTCCAGACTATAGGTTACTATGGTCCATGTGGGTGCTGTAAAGCATAACTGTAAATGCTGTTAAAAGCAGCTCAGACACATTACATATTCAGGTACAGAAAACACAATAAAAAAAAAAACTATAAACAGAAATTAAAAGGAAACAAAGAAAGAACATCTATCACTATCCTTATTTTATATGCCTGCTGAAATCGTCCTGAGACCCCAACCCCACCCCCCACCATGTCAGCGATCGCCGCAAAACGCTGGTCAATTCAGACCAGCGATCTGCGGCAATTCCGGGTCATATGGGTCTCCGGTGACCCGGAAAATAAGGGGGATTGGGGATGTGCAAGACACCCCCAATCCCCCTGAAGGGATAGGAGTGAGGTGCCACCCCTCCTATCCCTGCTATTGGTCAGTCAGAAGCGACCGACCAATTGCAGATCAGGGGCGGAGGGGGGGGTTTAAAGTTTGGTTCCTCCGTTCTGCCCACCCACGGTAGTCAGGGCAGCAAGGGGGAACTGTGGTGTGACCGGTGGCGGCAGATGAGGTCCCTTACCAGTGGGGATTGGCTCCCTGGTGCGGCATGCGGTGATCCTGCTGACTACGGAAGCCGGTGAGTTGTTGCCTAGTAACATCTGGAGGGCTACAGTTTGGAGACCACTATACAGTGGTCTCTAAATTGTAGCCCTCCAGATGTTGTAAAACTACAACTCCCAGCATGCCCAGAGAGCTGTTTGCTGTGTGTGCATGCTGGGATTTGTAGTTTTGCAACAGCTCGAGGGCTAATGTTTGGAGATCACTGTGCAGTAAACTGTGGCCCTCAGGATCTTGCAAAACTACAACTCCCTGCATGCCCACACAGCAGTTTTCTGTCTGGGCATGCTGGGATTTGTAGTTTTGCAACATCTGGAGGGCCACAGATTGGAGATCACTGTGCGGTGGTTTCTAAACCATGGTCTCTAAACTGTGGCCCTCTAAATCTTGCAAAACTACAACTCCCAGCATGCATGAACAGAAAACGGCTGTCTCGCCATGCTGGGAGTTGTAGTTTCGTACCTCCAACTGTTGCATAACTACATCTCCCAGCATGCCCTTCGGCGATCAGTTCCATGCTGGCAAATGTAGTTTTGCAACAGCTGGAGGTACACTGGTTGGAAAATACTGAGTTAGGTAACCTAACCTAACTGAGGATTTTCCAACCAGTGTGCCTCCAGTTGTTGTAAAAGTACAATTCCCAGCAGTCTGTCAGTGCATACTGGGAGTTGTAGTTTTGCAACAGCTGGAGGTTTGCCCCCCCATGTGAATGTACAGGGTACATTCACACTGGCGGGTTTACATTGAGTTTCCTGCTTCGAGTTTGAGGTGTGGCAAATCTTCCGCCGCAGTGCAAACTCCTAGCAGGAAACTTACAGTAAACCCCAGCCACTGCTAATGTACACTAAAAACACTACACTACACTAACACATAATAAAAGGTAAAACACTGCAAATTTTCTAGCGTGTGCCAGTCTGAAACAGTAACTAGTATTGGAGCCTTGTTTACACCACAAGCTGGAAGCAGGGAGGGATGATCACTGTTATGTGTACTGTGAAAAAAAATGTGAATATTCGTAATTGCGAATATATAGCGCTATATTCACAATATTCGCGAATCTGCGAATGTGCGATATTTGCAATAAATATTCGCATTGCGAATATTCGTGCCCAACACTAGTTGACATTGAAGTTACACAGGGGAAACCCCCTATCTGCTTGGATCATCAAGAAATCAGTGATGGCTTTTCTATGTCCGTATAGTCGGTCCAACATAGGGAAGGTGGAATTCTAACATGTGGAAATGTCGCAAATCAAACAATGTTGGGGGATGCCCTTCTGATGCTGCAGCTCAAGGAGGGTGTGCTTTGCAGTGTACGAGTGGCTGAAATGCATGCAAAGTTTCCTTCCCATTGTTAGGATGTCTTGCAGATGGTGGGAACACTTCAGGAATCGCTTAACAACCAGATTGAACACGTGTGCCATGCAGGGCGCATGGTTCAACCTTCCTTGAAGCAGCACAGACAAGATGTTCTTCCCATTGTCAGTCACCATGGTTCCCATTTCAAGTTTTCTTGGAGAAAGCCATGATTCGATTTCTTGATGAGTGACTTTTAGCAGTTCCTCCCCTGTGTGACTCCTTTCGCCAAGGCAAACAATGTGAAGAACAGCATGACACCGACATGCCCTGCACACATGGTATGCTGGAGGGGCATTTTTATTAAAATTATTAATTAAAATTAAAATGAATTTATTAAAATGAATTCAAATTATTTATTATTTAAAATTTTTATGTAATGTGCCAGCAGCATGAGGAGACCACATGTCGGCACAATGACACAGCCTGGAGGAGGCAGGAGCATAAGGAGCAATTAACACTTAGAAAAATTACACTTTCACAGGGATTGTGTTTATGTATCCACTTTATCCAAAAGCTTGTTCACTTAATACAAAAGTGCAGTATACAGGACATGAACATCAAAATCACCGGGTGGAATGATATCACATAGTATGCTCAGCATGTCATCTTCAGAAAATTTTCATCCCTTTCTGGGGCAGTCCGTTTCTGGCAGCTGAGAGCCTTCCTAAGGGCAGAATAGAAGCCCTCGCTGGCATGCGTGAAATCATTCAGCAGGCATCCCGGCACATCACCCAGGGGGTTCCCAGACCCCCCATGTCGGCGATCAATTCAGACAGGCGACCCGGTGACCTGGAAAATTTGGGGGATCGGGGATGTCCAAGACACCCCCAGTCCCCCTGAAGAGATAGAAGTTAGGTGGCAGGGGTGCCACCCCTCCTATCAGTGCTATTGGTCGGTCAGAAGCGACCGACCAATAGCAGATCGGGGGTGGGGGGGGTTAAAGTTCGGTTCCCCCGTTCTGCCCACCCACAGTAGTCCAGGCAGAATGGGGGAACCGACGGTGACTGGCGCCAGAGGTCCACTTACCATCAGCGGCGGCTATCGGTGGCGGCAGCGGGCGGCGATGACGTGCGGCTGGCTCCCTGGTGCGGCGTGCTTCAGACTACGGAAGCCGGTGAGTTGCCTAGCAACATCTGGAGGGCTACAGTTTAGAGACCACTATACAGTGGTTTCTAAACTATAGCCCTCCAGATGTTGCAAAACTACAACTCCCAGCATGCCCAGACAGCAGTTTGCTGTCTGGGCATGCTGGGATTTGTAGTTTTGCAACATCTGGAGGGCCACAGTTTGGAGATCATTGTGCGGTGGTCTCTAAACTGTGGCCCTTCAGATCTTTCAAAACTACAACTCCCAGCATGCCCACACAACAAACTGCTGTCTCGTCATGCTGGGAGTTGTAGGTGTGTACCTCCAGCCGTTGTATAACTACATCTCTGCATGCCCTTCGGCAATCAGTACATGCTGGGAGTTGTAGTTTTGCAACAGCTGGAGGTTTGTCCCTTCCCCCTCCCCCATGTGAATGTACAGGGTACATTCACACAGGGGGGTTTACAGTGAGTTCCCTGCTTCAAGTTTGAGCTGCGGCAAATTTTCCGCCACAGCGCAAACTCCTAGCGGGAAACTCACCGTAAACTCCCATCTGTGCGAATGTACCCTAAAAACACTGCATTACACTACACTAACACATAATAAAGTGTAAAACACTACATATACACCCCCTTACACGGCCCCCCCCCCAATAAAAATGAAAAAAAACCATCGTATGGCAGTGTTTCCAAAATGGAGCCTCCAGCTGTTGCAAAACAACAACTCCCAGCATTTCCTGACAGTCACTGACTGTCCAGGCATGCTGGGAGTTTAGCAACAGCTGGAGGCACCCTGTTCGGGAATCACTGGCGTAGAATACCCCTATGTCCACCCATATGCAACCCCTAATTTAGTCCTCAAATGCGCATGGCGCTCTATCACTTCGGAGCCCTGTCGTATTTCAAGGAAACAGTTTAGGGCCACATATGGGGTATTTCCGGGAGCAATTGAGTTACAAATTTCGGGGGGCTTTTTCTCCTTTTATCCCTTATGAAAAGGAAAAGTTGGGGTCTACACCAGCTTGTTAGTGTAAAAAAAAATTTAAGTACGGAAATACCCCATATGTTGGCATTAAATGCTCTGCGGATGCACAACAATGCTCAGGAGTGAAAGCGCACCATGTACATTTGAGGCCTAAATTGGTGATTTTACAGCTGTTCTGACATAAAAAAATTAATACTCATGTCTGACCCCATTTTCAAGTCAGAAGTGGATGCATAAGGGAGGAGAAGTGTGAGTTCTTCCTTTATATGTCCTATTCCTTTTGAATACACTTCTGGCTTTGGCTCAAAAACTGCAGTAGCAGTTTTCCAAAAACTGCCCAAAAAAAAAAACAAGTGGAAACCTAGCCTTACCCTAAATTTTTCATTTTCACAAGGGAAAATAGGAAAAAAAGACCCACAAAATTTGTAACCTCATTTCTTCTGAGTAAGGTCATACCCCATATGTAGATGGAAAGTGCTCTGCGGGTGCACTACAATTTTCAGAAGAGAAGGAGCGCCATTGGGCTTTTAGAGAGATAATTTGTCGGGAATTGAAGGCCATGTGTGTTTACAATGCCCCTATGGTGCCAGAACAATGGACATGTGACCCCATTTTGGAAATTACACCCCTCACGGAATGTAATAAGGGGTGCGGTGAGCATTTACACCCCACATGTGTCTCACAGATTTTTTGGAACAGTGGTCCATGAAAATAATATATTTAATTTTTCATTTGCACAGCTCACTGTTCCAAAAATCTGTCAAATGCCAGTGAGATGTAAATACTCACTGCACCCCTTATTAAATTCAGTGAGGGGTTTATTTTCCAAAATGGGGTCACATGTTGGGGGGTCCACTGTTCTGGCACCATGGAAGCTTTGTAAATGCTCATGGCCCCCGACTTCCATTCCAAACAAATTCTCTCTCCAAAATCTGGATGGCACTCCTTCTCTTCTGAGCATTGTAGTGCAGCCTCAGAGCACTTGACATCCACATATGGGGTATTTCCATACTCAGAATAAATGGGGTTCCAAATTTTGGGGGGGCATTTTCTCCTATTACCCCTTGTAAAAATGTAAAATTTGGGGGGGGAAATCTGCATTTTAGTGAAAAAAAATGTTTTCATTTACACAGCCGACTTTAACAAAAAGTTGTCAAACACCTTGGCTCATTGTATACCTTGTTACGTTCCCTGAGGGGTGTAGTTTCCAAAACAGTATGCCATGTGTTTTTTTTTTGCTGTTCTGGCACCATAGGGGCTTCCTAATTTTCTCTCCTTTTACCCCTTGTAAAAATTCAAAAAATGGCTCTGTAAGAACTTGCGAGTGTAAAAAATAAGATTTTGAATTTTTTCCTTCAATTCGCTGCTATTCCTGTGAAACACCTAAAGGGTTAACACATTTTTTGAATGTCATTTTGAATATTTTGAGGGGTGCAGTTTTTATAATTGGGTAATTTATGGGGTATTTCCAACATGAGAGCCCCTCAAATCCACTTAAAAACTGAACTGGTCCAAGAAAAATTCAGATTTTTACATTTTCGTGAACAATTGGAAAATTGTTGCTGAATTTTGAAGCCCTCTGATGTCTTCCAAAAGTAAAAATATGTCAATGTTACGATGCCAACATAAAGTAGACATATTGTACAGGGTGGGCCATTTATAGGGATACACCTTAATAAAATGGGAATGGTTGGTGATATTAACTTCCTGTTTGTGGCACATTAGTATATGTGAGGGGGGAAACTTTTCAAGATGGGTGGTGACCATGGCGGCCATTTTGAAGTTGGCCATTTTGAATCCATCTTTAGTTTTTTCAATAGGAAGAGGGTCATGTGACACATCAAACTTATTGGGAATTTCACAAGAAAAACAATGATGTGCTTGGTTTCAACGTAACTTTATTCTTTCATGAGTTATTTACAAGTTTCTGTCCACTTATAAAATGTGTTCAATGTGCTGCCCATTGTGTTGGATTGTCAATGCAACCCTCTTCTCCCACTCTACACACACTGATAGCCACACCGCAGGAGAAATGCCAGCACAGGCTTCCAGTATCCATAGTTTCAGGTGCTGCACATCTCGTATCTTCACAGCATAGACAATTGCCTTCAGATGACCCCAAAGATAAAAGTCTAAGGGGGTCCGATCAGGAGACGTTGGGGGCCAATTAACTGGCCCACGACGACCAATCCACTTTCCAGGAAACTGTTCATCTAGGAATGCTCGGACCTGACACCCATAATGTGGTGGTGCACCATCTTGCTGGAAAAACTCAGGAAACGTGCTAGCTTCAGTGCATAAAGAGGGAAACACATCATCATGTAGCAATTTCGCATATCCAGTGGCCTTGAGGTTTCCATTGATGAAGAATGGCCCCACTATCTTTGTACCCCATATACCACACCATACCATCAATTTTTGTGTTCCAACAGTTCATTGTGTTCAATGTACAGCACCTGAAACTACGGATACTGGAAGCCTCCTGCAGTGTTGCTATCAGTGTGTGAAGAGTGGGAGAAGAGGGTTGCATTGACAATCCAACACAATGGGCAGCACATTGAACACATTTTATAAGTGGTCAGAAACTTGTAAATAACTCATGAAAGAATAAAGTTACATTAAAACAAAGTAAAACCAAACATCATTGTTTTTCTTGTGAAATTCCCAATAAGTTTGATGTGTCACATGACCCTCTTCCTATTGAAAAAACAAAAGTTGGATTCAAAATGGCCAACTTCAAAATGGCCGCCATGGTCACCACCCATCTTGAAAAGTTTCCCCCCTCACATATACTAATATGCCACAAACAGGAAGTTAATATCACTAGTCATTCCCATTTTGTTAAGGTGTATCCATATAAATGGCCCACCCTCTATATGTGAATTAATATATATTGTCACGATTCGGCTGGCTGGAGGTGGATCCTCTGTGCCAGAGAGGGATTGGCGTGGACCGTGCTGGTGGACCGGTTCTAAGTTGCTACTGGTATTCACCAGAGCCCGCCGCAAAGCGGGATGGTCTTGCAGCGGCGGTAGCAACCAGGTCGTATCCACCAGCAACGGCTCAGCCTCTCTGACTGCTGAAGATAGGCGCGGTACAAGGGAGTAGACAAGAGCAAGGTCGGATGTAGCAGAAGGTCAGGGCAGGCAGCAAGGATCGTAGTCAGGGGCAACGGCAGGAGGTCTGGAACACAGGCTAGGAACACACAAGGGAACGCTTTCACTGGCACAATGGCAACAAGATCCGGCGAGGGAGTGCAGGGGGAGTGAGGAATAAGTAGGGAGTGCACAGGTGAGAATACTGATTAGGCCTGCTGCGCCAATCAGTGGCGCAGCGGGCCTTTAAATGGCAGAGACCCGGCGCGCGCGCGCCCTAAGGAGCGGGGCCGCGCGCGCCGGGACAACACAGACGGGGAACGGGTCAGGTACGGGAGCCGAGATGCGCATCGCGAGCGGGCGCGTCCCGCATCGCGAATCGCATCCCGGCTGGGAGTAATATCGCAGCGCACCCGGTCAGCAGGTTTGACCGGGGCGCTGCGAATGAGAGAATGCTGCGAGCGCTCCGGGGAGGAGCGGGGACCCGGAGCGCTCGGCGTAACATATATAATGTATTTGGAATATCCATTTTCCTTACAAGCAGAGAGTTTCAAAGTTAGAAAAATTTTACATTTTCAAAGTTTTCATGACATTTTGGGATTTTTCACCAAGAAAGCTTGCAAGTGACGAAGAAAATTTACCACTATGTTAAAGTGGAATATGTCACGAAAAAACAAACTCACAATCAGAATTATCGGTAAAAGCATCCCAGAGTTATTAATGCATAAAGTGACAGTGGTCAGAATTACAAAAAAGGGCTCAGTCCTTAAGGTGAAAAAGTGCTCAGTCCTTAAGGGGTTAAGATTTTATAAAAACATACTTAAATTAGTACCGGTGTATAAAGTATACAAATCTGACTGAGATAGTACAAACATTCTACAGAAATACATTAAAATTGCAGCTCTCATTAATTTCTGTAGAATGTTTGTACAATCTCAGTCAGATTTTTGTACTTTATACACCGGTCCTAATTTAACCCTTAACCCCTTAAGGACGCAGCTCATTTTCACCTTAAGGACGCAGGCCTTTTTTTCAAATCTGACCACTGTCACTTTAAGCATTAATAACTCTAGGATGCTTTTACTTTTCATTCTGATTCCAAGATTGTTTTTGCGTGACATATTCTACTTTATGTTAGTGGTAAAATCTTGTTGATATTTGCATCATGGGGAAAAATTCAAAAATTTGATGAAAAATTTGAAAATGTTGCATTTTTTTAACTTTGAAACTCTCTGCTTATAACGAAAATGGACATCCCAAATAAATGTTATATTGATTCGCATGTACAATATGTCTACTTTATGATTGCATCATAAAGTTGACATGTTTTTACTTTTGGAAGACATCAGAGGGCTTCAAAGTATAGCAGCAATTTTCCAATTTTTCACAAAATTTTCAAAATCAGAATTTTTCAGGGACCAGTTCAGTTTTGAAGTGGATTTGAGGGGCCTTCATATTAGAAAAAAAAACCACAAATGACCCCATTATAAAAACTGCACCCCTCAAAGTATTCAAAATGACATTCAGAAAGTGTGTTAACCCTTTAGGTGTTTCACAGGAATAGCAGCAAAGTAAAGGAGAAAATTCAAAATCTTTTCTACTCGCATGTTCTTGTAGACCCAGTTTATGAATTTTTACAAGGGGTAAAAGGAGAAAAATTTTCCAAAAATTGGATTTTCCAACAATGGGATTTTGGAGAGTGAGTTTTTCTGAAATGGTTTTTGGGGGGCATGTCACATTTTGGAAGCCCCTATGGTGCCAGAAAAGCAAGAATACCCTCACATGGCATACTTTTTTTGGAAACAAGGGGTATTGTGAGCCTTAACACCCCACAGGTGTTTGACGACTTTTCGTTAAAGTTGGACGTGTAAATAATTTTTTTTTCACAAAAATGCATTTCCCCCCCCAAATTTTACATTTTTACAAGGAGTAATAGGAGAAAATGTCCCCAAAATGTGTAACTCCATCCCTTTTGAGTATGGTAATACCCCATGTGTGGACTTCAAGTGCACTGCGGGCGCACTACAATGCTCAGAAGAGATGGAGTCACATTTGGCTTTTGGAAAGCAAATTTTGCTGAAATGGTCTTTGGGGGTATGTCACATTTAGGAAGCCCCTATGGTGTCAGAACAGCAAAAAAAAAAAAAAAAAACATGCGGTCATACACAGAACATAAATGTACGTCCTGGTGCGGGAAGTCCCGCCAAACCAGGACGTACATTTACGTCCGTGGTCGTTAAGGGGTTAAAGGTGTACTCCGGTGGAAAACTTTTTATTTTGTTTTTTTAAATCAACTGGTGCCAGAAAGTTAAACAGATTTGAAAATAACTTCTTTTAAAAATTCTTAATCCTTCCAGTACCTATTAGCTGCTGAATACTACAGAATAAATTATTTTCTTTTTACAACACAGTGTTCTCTGCTGACATCATGAGCACAGTGCTCTCTGCTAATATCTCTGTCCATTTTAAGAACTGTCCAAAGTAGGAGAAAATCCCCATAGCAAACATATGTTGCTCTGGACAGTTCCTAAAATGGACAAGAATTTCCTCTGTAGTATTCAACAGCTAATAAGTACTGGAAGGATTCAGATTTTTTTTATAGAAGTAATTTACAAATCGATGTAACTTTCTATCACATGTTGATTTAAAAAAAATAAAATAAAATTTCCGCCGAAGTACTCCTTTAAGTTTGTTTTTATACAATTATAATGTTCCAGACAGGAAGATCTCGTGAGAGTATACCTGTATATATGTTGGTGATGGGTGCATGGAAGTTAAGTTGAGAAAGGGAGGCAAATCCTGAAACGTCCCAACTGATGCTCGCACGCCAGTGAGCGCTACTATTCAGCCCTCAGGAAGGCTCTCAGCGGCCAGGAACGGACTGTCCCAGAAAGGGATGAAAATGTTCTGAAGACGCTGTGCTGAGCATACTATTTGCAATATTATTCCACCGGGTGAATATGATGTCCTGTACTACACTTTTGTATTAGGTGAACAAGCTTTTGGATAAAGTGGACTCATAAATGCAATCCCTGTGAAAGTGTCAATTTTCTAAGTGTGAATTGGTCTATGTGGCTTGAGAGTACGGAGCCTCGAGCTAGACACATGGCAGCCACCCAAAGGTGCATTGCGCCTGCTGTCCATTTGTATTTGATTGTAGGAACATAAGGAGACCATATGGTGGCAGCATGACCAAGCCTGGAGGTGGGAGCAGCACGAGGAGACCATAGGGCCGTACAGTTGAAAAGCTTAAAGATATATTTTCAAATTTAAATTGAAGATTTTAAATAGATTACCATAAAAAATGTAGGTAATGTCCCAGCAGCATGAGGAGACCACATGGCGGCACAATGATGCAGCCTGTAGGTGGCACCTGCATGAGGAGACCAAAATGTGGCAGAATGACCAAGCCTGGAGGTGACAGCAGCAAGAGTAGACCATATGGTGACAGAATTACACAATATGGAGGTGACAGCAGCATGACCAGACCAAAGGGCCTCACAATTGAAAAGATTAAAGATATTTTTTTAAATTGTATGTGGCCATGTTGACATCCTCCGGATACTTGATGAAAAACTGCCACACCGCAGATTAGCTGATTTTCACCCAACAGTCCGCACTGACTGACTGCTACTGCTGCCGACTCCAGGGACCCCTGTTCTACTACCTCCTGGGCAGATAGGCTGCTGCGAAACAGGTAGTCTAGCCTGGGCACGTTTGGCTCCAGACTTCCCACTGCTGCCACCATGCTGACTTCCAACCATATTACCACCTTACTGGCTCAACTGCTGCCTCACGGGCAACCTGCCACCCTCTTTTCCTGATAATGATGACTCCCCTTCTGCACCTGGTATGCACTTATGAGGGGAGTAGCACAGCGCTCCAGTACGCTTAAAACAGTATTTGTCTACAACACCAGCAGGTGTGTACTTTTGGCTGGCCTTTCACAGTAACTAGGCCCTTGAGACTTTAACAGGAACAAAATGGTACACCACTTAGAAGTACGCACAGGTTACACTTAATAGAGGACAATACACTTTTAGTACTCTGCTCACCCTAACTGGCTGGTTACTATTAGTTTTTCAGTTGTTGTACACACCAGTGCTGCAGCACACAGTCACTGTGTACTACACCCAAAATTACACACTATCTCAATTTCACTCCCTTTCCCTATCAGTGCTACTAGGCTGTATTTGGGCTTGAGGTGAATCACTGCTGTAATACACCCACAATTGCCCTCTCTCTCTTAATCTCACTCCTATCCCTGTCAGTGCTTCTAGGCTGGATTTGGGCTTGAGGTGATTCACTGCTATAAAACACCCACAATTGCACTCTCTCTCTCTCTATCTCTCTCCCTTGTCTGTTAGGTCTGTTAGGAGTCGCACCGCGGTCAGACATGCTGGCCGCGGACGCACTCCTCCTCCGCTGCACGGCACTGCCCATACTGCACGTGTTGCAATTCACATCCCGCAATGTGATCGCATTCAGCACTCTCCTCCTCGCCTCCCTCAGCATCCCCGTGTCCTTCCTGCATGCTGGCGCGCGCTTGTACGCAATTAATTGGGCCAGTACATAATTAATTGGTTCTTGCTGCCGATAACCCTATAAGTATAGGCACTTTCTTTAGACCCTTGCCGGATCTTTGTACCTTATCAGCCTAAGAGAAAGTGTTCAGTTTGTGTCTTGCCTTGCTGTTTATCTGACCCTCTTGCTACGTATCCTGACCTTGCTCCTGTGCCGCCTGCCCTCTGACCTCTTGCTTCGTGACCTGACCTTGCTACTGTGCAGCCAGCCCTGACCTCCTGCCTGACCTTACCATGTATTGCCTCATCCATCCAGTATCACGTTACACCTCGGCTGCCTGTGTGGACGAGTCGAATCAGCGGTAGCGACCTGGGTGCTGCCTGCCGCAGCAAGTCCATCCCGGAGCATGTCCTGCCCGGTGGGCTCTGGTGAAAACCAGCGGCACCTTAGACTCCGCTCCCTGGTATGGCTCACGTCATCATCCACACAGGTACAGCGGATCCACTTCACCTCAGCCGTTACACTGTGCTTCTAGCCTGGATTTGGGCTTGAGGTGAATCGCTGCTGTAATACACCCACAATTGCACTCTCTCTCTCAATCTCTCTCCCTTCCCTATCAGTGCTTCTAGGCTGGATTTGGGCTTGAGCTGAATCGCTGCTGTAAAAAAGCTTTTCTATGCAACACACTGCTCTCTGTCCCTCTCTCTCTGCAATTGAATGCTGATGTGAGTGGCCACAAGATGGCTGACGATTATATAGGGCTGTGACATTACAGGGGTGGGTGGCTGCTGATAGGCTGCATGCTGCATATGATTTAGGGTCATCCCGCCGACCCTTGTTCCTCTCTTCCCAGGATTCCTTGCCCCATGCCTCTGGAGCCTGGACCGCACTAAATGGAGTTTAATGAAGCGATTCGCATTCGTTGCGAATAAAAATTTTCCTGAAATTCGTAACTAATTCGCATTCATCAGATTTGATTAGCTCATCCCTAGTCATAATGAAGAAGCTGAAACTCTTAAAACATTTGCCCATTGTTTGCTTTTGAGATAAAGTAAGAAGAAGTTTTCTCTGCATCTGTTTAAATAAATGTAGTCCATCTGTTCCTGTAACTGCTAAAACAAAAGCTTTTTTGGGGAAACTTTTTAGATCTTTAAGAAGAACAGAATCAAAAATACCTTATGAACACCTATTAGCGCCCTTGTCCTAGATCTGCTAATATTGGGAGCTCTGAAGCTTTCATGTCCGTACAGAATGGCCCTCATTTACTATTCTAAACCCAACCTCTTTTGTCAGTTTTTTTTGTCGCATCTTTGTCTGCGCCATGTCGCAGACACGATGCGACATTTTTTACTGACGGACCCGATGTGGTTTCTCCCAAACCCGAAAAAGGGGCGTTACCCGACATTTCTGTGCTTTCCACAGAAACCTTTTTTTTAAGGTTTCCAACCCGAATTTGTTGAATTGTTGTGGATTTTTTCCCGACAGCTCAGAGGAGTTGGAAACCAAAACCAACAAAACCCACGTGCGACAAACAGGATGCGACATAATAATAAATACCAGGGGAAAAAAGCAGTCGGGTAAGAAAGCAAGATAGACTTACAACCCGATTTTCTAAGTAAATGAGGGCCAATGTTGTAATTCAAGCAAAATTAACATTGACAACATATCCTTTTGTTGTCCACATTGTACTGTTCTGATATACAACATACCTATTTTGTCTGCAAAATCAAATCCTATTTTATGCAGCTCTATAATTCAAGATACAGGCTACATCAATCCAAACTACTGAGCCTGTAGCCTAATTGATCAAGAGATTTAGTCATTGTTTGATTTAATTGAAATAAATATTATTCATCCTGTGACATTAACCCCTTAAGGACTCAGCCCATTTTGGCCTTAAGGACTCTTTTATATTTTCATCGCCAGACTAGTATGAGGGCTTGTTTTTTTCGCAACCAGTTGTCCTTTGTAATGACATCACTCATTATATCATAAAATGTATGGCGCAACCAAAAAACACTATTTTTGTGGGGAAATTAAAAAGAAAAACGCAATTTTGCTCATTTTGGAAGGTTTCGTTTTCACGCCATACAATTTATGGTAAAAATAACGTGTGTCCTTTATTCTGAGGGTCAATACGATTAAAAGAATACCCATTATTACATACTTTTATATTATTGTTGTGCTTAAAGAAAAATCACAAGCTTTTTAACCAAATTAGTACGTTTATAATCCCTTTATTTTGATGACCTATAACTTTTTCATTTTTCCGTATAAGCGGCAGTATGAGGGCTCATTTTTTTGCGCCATGATCTGTACTTTTTTTGATACCACATTTGCATATAAAAAACATTTAAGAATTTTTTTATAATTTTTTTAATAAAATGTATTAAAAAAGTAAAAATTTTGGACTTTTTTTTTTTACGTTCACGCCGTTCACCGTATGGGATCATTAACATTTTATTTTAATAGTTCGGACATTTATGCACACGGCGATACCAAATATGTCTATTAAATTTATTTTTTACGCTTTTTGGGGGTAAAATAGGAAAAAAATGGACGTTTTACTTTTTTATTGGGGGAGGGGATTTTTCACTTTTTTTTTTCCTTTTAATTTTAAATCTTTTTTTACACTTGAATAGTCCCCATAGGGGACTATTCATAGCAATACCATGATTGTTAATACTGATCTGTTCTATGTATAGGACATAGAACAGATCAGTGTTATCGGTCACCTTCTGCTCTGGTCTGCTCGACAGAAGACGTTGGGAGCCGGACAGAGACAGGTGAGGGGACCTCCGTGCGGCGTTCTGAATGATCGGATCCCCACAGCAGCGCTGCGGGCGATCAGATCATTCATTGAAATCGCGTACTGCCGCAGATGCTGGGATCTGTATTGATTCCGGCATCTGAGGGGTTAATGGCAGATGCCCGCAAGATGGCGGGCATCGGCCATTGCCGGCGGGTCCCTGGTCGCTCTGATGCCTGCGGTTATGTACAGGATGGAAATGTACGTCCTGGTGCGTTAAGTACTACCACACCAGGACGTACATTTACGTCCTGCGTCCTTAAGAGGTTAAAGGAGTTTTCCAGTGAAAATTGATTTACTAAAAACATCAAATATGAACATAAATGGTTCCCATACGTGACTGATCAACGCCTACCAATATTAGAAAGACCAAGAATCAAAAAGGCGTTTAAAGAATTAACAATGCTTTATTAATTTACCATGGTAAAAAGACATACATTTAAAAACTCTAAAACACATATAGGGAGAGAATGGGACTGGTTAAAATCCAAACAGAAAGTGGGATCATAAGTAAAAAATGTGACCACAGTGTTAACAACTGTAATGTAATACATGCAGGTACCATATGCAGAATATAAATTGTATGCTGAGAGGTAAGGGGAAATACGTGCCAGAAAAAGGCTAAAAAATAGTGCCAAACAAATCTTTGAACAAGGTAAGTGAAAGGCAGTGAGTATGCTCTTCACATCTGAGCATGCAACATCACATTATAATGAAAATACAAAGTAAGAGTTGTTATTACCAAGTGGAACAGGTACAGACGGCGTGCTCCCACCACCCAACATTTCGCTTACAGATTCTTCTTTTGAAGCCAACATACCCCCTCTATGTGTTTCTATGGGATATATGGAGGGGGCTTTTTAGCTCGCGTTCCGTGCGGGGGTCAGCATGCCCCCTTCCAGCAGACTGGACCCCCCCCCCCCCCCCCCCCGACCTATAACTCATCCCCTATCCTTTGAATAGGGGAAAAGTTATTTTTCTCTACAGAACTCCTTTAAGGTGGGTTGAACAGGTGTTGAATGTAAATAAATGTTTTGTTTGGAAATACGAGTTAGCTGATTCTTAAGTATAATAGATTGTCTCATCGTTCTACCATTATCTAAATTTATTGTTGGAAAAGTTATTTAGTAAACTAGAGGGAAAAATAAAACAAACAACCTTGACTCAACGCTTGCTAAATGTTCAATAGATGCATGGTGTCTAAAACAAGAGAAGCTGGTATGAAATAATGATGGTTTGAGGTATGCGGTCAAAACACTTTCTGTCAATTTCCAAGGTCTTTCAGTAACAATCCAATTGACGTATACCATAACTGCCTCCCTTTCCTAGCCTTACTAAGAGACAAAGGTTAGCCTCAGATACAAGGCTGCACAACGAATACATCAATGCAAATAGCAGATGTTTTGTTTTATTGTATACCCATCCAAATTTGTTATTGAAATAGGTAAAGCACCACTCAAATGGCCCTGATTTTCCATTTCAAAAAGATCATTGTTTTTACTCCAGAAGACTCCAATTCCGGCTCATTAACTTGGGAGTTAAGTTGCATAAAATAATGTTGGACTTTAAGTAATAGTTCAGCTATGTTTGAAATGCTTTCTTTGTTCAAAACCATTTAATTTTATAGCCTAGCATGTCTGCTTTGTACAATTCTGGTAAATCTTGATTTTTTTTCTCTAAACTGAATGTACAATTTAACAGCTGCAATGCTGTCTATGGCATGTTGACCGGGGGAACTAAACTGTTTTTTTTAGAAAGTAATAATTTTAATAGCAATCACTTTATTTCGTATGTCTGTTTTCCAGACAGAATTTGAAGCTACACACTTTATCAAATCTAGAATTTATGTGCAAGAGAATGATATATTGGACCAATACAAATCAATCTACCACAACAGAAAAGGGCAACAGCAGGCATAGAAATGTTTTCACATCGGAGAAACAAAACAAAAGGTATATTACATATGAGGATAATGTAAATCCATGAATACATTAGCAGAGAAATGCACATTACAATGTTTTTTTCTGAAATAATGAACAATACATACAGAGTGTAGAAACCAGATAGCAACTTTATTTTACGTTCTTATAGACATTTACAATAGGAAAAACATGGAAGGAGTGAGTATATTTATAACAAATTACATTAGTAAAAATCATGGTTGGGGAAAAGGGTTGATAAGACATGGGCCCTTGACTAATGCTTGTAGTGAAGCAAATTGAGATCCCGTGTAACTGACAGGAACCTCAGTCCCCATTCACACCACAGAAATTCAAGGTGGATTCCACTTGCAGCAGCCTTCTGTTGATCAAACTTATCATAGCGAAATTTTCCGATGTTCAGTCTGGCACAATCTGTGAGTGATGATCCCACTTAAAGCCCCATGTACAACAGTAAGTTGAACGCCACAATCCCATCATGTTCACCTATGGCAGCCTTACCAGGTATGTTTCTTTTTTAAGGATGGGCTGCCAACAGGACCTGTAGGATAGGCTTAACTAAAATAAATTAAATGTACTGTCTAGTAATGCATATAGTTTTAAGTAGTGATGAGCGATAGGGGACATATTCAAATTCGTGATATTTCATGAATAAATGGACACATATTCGTCCTATGTTCGGGCAATTTGCATATCTGCTATGTTCGTTCCCTTTATTTTCCAGGCGATAATCTTAATGAAATTTGTATAGTGTGCATGCGCGATTATATCTTTCAACTATCTAGCACTATACCCTACACTAGAACTGATATATCTGTTGTAAGGATTTCTCCCTAGGGATAGCTCTGGGATCATCCTTGACACAGGACACGTTTCTACTTTATTCAGCAGGCAAACAACAGTTCTTTATGCAAGTCTGGCTCCTCGCCAGCTTTATAAGACAGGTTGCAGGATAAATAAAAACATAACACAGGAACAAACAAAATCCTAGACCGTCCAGTCACTAACTAAACAACCCAGCATGCCCTCACTATCAACTATAGGGCTTTTCCCTGCCAGTTAAAACATAAGTTTCCAGCTACCTTTTACTCACTGTTCATACATAGCGTTTGCAGCCTCTTGCTGTGTATACTAAGACTCCTTGTCTTCTCCACTTCACAGTTGTGGGTGTCACTCACAGCCCTTGCTGTGTGCTCCTAGCAAGGACCCCTGCCTCCCCCCAAAGCCACTTTGCTGTCTTCTGGGAAGAGCCCAGACTATTATGTTTCCTTTCCTTATATCTAGACTTCCCACATTTCTGCTGGCCTCATTAATTAGGCACCTGATGAACATCTCTGCTAGCTTAGCTAGGATAAAGGACTGGGAAAAACACCCTTTCATTGCCCTCAAACCTGCCTCAATGCCACACTGTATATGCATGTATATCAGTGATTCACGACCACGGTGCTGCGGCACACATGTGTGCCGTTTTGCACTGGCTGTGGCGCCACGGTATTTTGCTGTGATTTTTTATTTTAATTTTTTTAAATATCCTGCCCGGCCTGCGCGCTTATGACTGGCGCTTATGACTGCGTCCCCTGCGTCCCCCTCCCCCTGCGTCCCTCGTCCCCCTCTCCCTTGCGGCGCAGTAAGCCGAAAATGGTGCCCTGGGACGGAACAAGCTGCGTCTGCGCCGGACTCCCGTGCCTGCTGTGGAAATGCAAGCTGTGCGGGCCGGCTTGCTTCAGGTACCGTACCCTTTCCACCCCTCTGTTACCCCTTCTCAACCCTATCCACCCCCCACCACCACCCAGGTCCACCGTCTACCTCCCCCTCACTCATGTCCACCTCCCCCTGTCACCCATGTCCACCCCCATGTCAGCCATGTCCACCCCCCTGTCACCCATGTCCACCCCGCCTGTCATCCCCCTGTCACCAATGTCCACCTCGCCGTCACCCATGTCCACCTCCCTGTTACCCATGTCCACCCCCCCTGTCACCCATGTCCACCCCCCGGTCACCCATGTCCACCCACCCTGTCACCATGTCCACTCCCCCTTTCACCATGTCCACCCCCCTGTCATCATGTCCACCCCCCTGTCACCCATGTCTGCCTTGTCCACCTCCCTGTCACCCCTGTCCACCCCCCTGTCACCCCTGTCCATCGAAATATCTCCAGCCGTTTGGAAGTTATGCAGTAACATTAAATTAAATTACCTATCCTGTTTGTTGTTGACATATAAGTCACGTGTGCCAATGTCATGTTAATATCTTTAGCCATTTGGACGTGATGCTGGAACATACACACATACACACAAACATACACACATTGAGATATCTATATATATTTATATATATATAGATAGATATAGATAGATTTACAAGCTGAGTACCCGGCATTGCCTGGTTTTTCCTTCCTAATCCTTGTTGTGGAGGAAAATCAACAGAGGAAGCTTTTGACTTCATATCCTATCCTCATATATTGTTGTCATATCTCAACCCCATATCCCGACCTCCTATCCGACCTCCTATCCCGTCTTCCTATCCCGTCCTCCTATCCCATCCTCCCATCCCATCCTCCTATATTGACTTCCTATCCCGATCTCCTATCCCATCCTCCTATCCATCCTCCTATCCCGTCCTCCTATCCCGTCCTCCTATCCCGTCCTCCTATCTCGACCTCCTATCTCGACCTCCTATCTCGATCTCCTATCCCGTCCTCCTATCACGTCCTCCAATCCCATCCTCATATCCCGTCCTCCTATCCCGTCCTCTAATCCTGACCTCCTATCCCGTCCTCCTATCTCGACCTCCTATCTCGATCTCCTATCCCGACTTCCTATCCCGTCCTCCTATCTCGACCTGCTATCCCGTCCTACTATCCCATGCTCATATCCCGTCCTCCTATACCATCCTCCTATCTCGACCTCCTATCCTGACCTACTATCCCGACCTCCTATCCCGACCTCATATCCCATCCTCATATCCCAACCTCATATCCCAACCTCATATCCCGACCCGTAATATGTGTTCCAGGTATTGAAATGTCTCCAGCCGTACAGAAGTTATGTGGGAAAATACATTTCCCATTGATTTGCGTGGGTCTATAAACAAAAAACCCAACCCTCCCAAATGGGGGTAGTTAAGGGTTAAATTAACTATACTATATTTTAATTGGACATATAAGTAACATATGACTAAGTATTATGGAAATATCTCCAGCCGTTTGGAAGTTATGCACTAACATATATTTCCCATAGACTTGTATTGGACTTTAACCTCTTAACGACCAAGGACATGAAAAAATGAATAAAAAGCGATCAAAAAAGTCTGATCAATACAAAAATGTTACCGCTAAAAACGTCAGATCACGGCGCAAAAAATGAGCCCTCATACCGCCCCATACGCAGAAAAATAAACAAGTCATAGGGGTCAGAAGATGACAATTTTAAACAAATAAATTTCCGTGCATGTAGTTATGATTTTTTCCAGTAGCATGACAAAATCAAACCGATATAAATAGGGTATCATTTTAATCATATGGACCTACAGAATAAAGATCTGGTGTAATTTTTACAGAAAAATTTACTGCATAGAAACATGCAATGATTTTTTTTCCCGTTTCGCTGTAGATTTTTGGGTAAAAAGACTGATATCACTGCAAAGTAGAATTGGTGCACAAAAAATAAGCTCTCATGGATTTTTAGGTGCAAAATTGAAAGGGTTATGATTTTTTAAAGGTGAGAAGAAAAAAATGAAAGTGCAAAAACCAAAAAAACCTCAGTCCTTAAGGGGTTAAACAAAAACCCTGACACTGGCAAATGGGGGTGGGTAAGGGTTAAATTACCTATCCTATGTTTGCTGTTGACATATAAGTAACGTGTGTGCCAAGTTTCATGTTAATATCTTTAGCCGTTTGGACGTGATGCCATAACATACACACATACACACATTTGAGGAGATTTATCAAAACCTGTGTAGAGGAAGAGAGGTGCAGTTGCCCATAGCAACCAATCGGATCGCTTCGTTCATTTTCAAGTGGCTCTGTTTTGTTTCCTGCTGCAATTAATACTGTGAGTTTGGTTTCCTCCCGGCCTTGCAGGAGTACGAACTCAGGAAGTTTTTCTCTGCACTAAGCTTGATTGCCTCACTGAAAGCTGCAGAGAGCCTCACTTAACCCCTTAAGGACGCAGGACGTAAATGTACGTCCTGTTGAGGTGGTACCTAACGCACCAGGACGTACATTTACGTCCTAAGCATAACCGCGGGCATCGGAGCGATGCCCGTGTCATGCGCGGCTGATCCCGGCTGCTGATCGCAGCCAGGGACCCGCCCGCAATGGCCGACGCCCGCGATCTCGCGGGCGTCCGCCATTAACCCCTCAGGTGCCGGGATCAATACAGATCCCGGCATCTGCGGCAGTTCACGATTTAAATGAACGATCGGATCGCCCGCAGCGCTGCTGCGGGGATCCGATCATTCATAACGCCGCACGGAGGTCCCCTCTCCTTCCTCCGTGCGGCTCCCGGCGTCTCCTGCTCTGGTCTGTGATCGAGCAGACCAGAGCAGGAGATGACCGATAAAACTGATCTGTTCTATGTCCTATACATAGAACAGATCAGTATTAGCAATCATGGTATTGCTATGAATAGTCCCCTATGGGGACTATTCAAGTGTAAAAAAAAATGTAAAAAAATGTAAAAAAATGTAAAAGTAAAAGTAAAAAAAAAGTGAAAAATCCCCTCCCCCAATAAAAAAGTAAAACGTCAGTTTTTTCCTATTTTACCCCCAAAAAGCGTAAAAAACTTTTTTTATAGACATATTTGGTATCAACGCGTGTGTAAATGTCCGAACTATTAAATTAAATGTTAATGATCCCGTACGGTGAACGGCGTGAACGAAAAAAAAATTAAAAAGTCCAAAATTCCTACTTTTTTAATACATTTTATTAAAAAAAAATTATAAAAAATGTATTAAAAGTTTTTTATATGAAAATGTGGTATCAAAAAAAAGTACAGATCATGACGCAAAAAATGAGCCCCCATACCGCCACTTATACGGAAAAATAAAAAAGTTAGAGGTCATCAAAATAAAGGGATTATAAACGTACTAATTTGGTTAAAAAGTTTGTGATTTTTTTTAAGCGCAACAATAATATAAAAGTATGTAATAATGGGTATCATTTTAATCGTATTGACCCTCAGAATAAAGAACACATGTCTTTTTTACCATAAATTGTACGGCGTGAAAACAAAACCTTCCAAAATTAGCAAAATTGCGTTTTTCGTTTTAATTTCCCCACAAAAATAGTGTTTTTTGGTTGCGCCATACATTTTATGATATAATGAGTGATGTCATTACAAAGGACAACTGGTCGCGCAAAAAACAAGCCCTCATACTAGTCTGTGGATGAAAATATAAAAGAGTTATGATTTTTAGAAGGCGAGGAGGAAAAAATGAAAACGTAAAAATTAAATTGTCTGAGTCCTTAAGGCCAAAATGGGCTGAGTCCTTAAGGGGTTAAAGATGCATAGAGCCTCCCTGAAAGCTGCACAGACTGAAAGCTGCACAGAGCCTGAGGTCTTCTATTCATCACAGCACTGAAAAGATGTGAGGGCGGAAGTGGTCCCCCAGCAGGCTTCAGTGATGTCATGCCTGCTGGGAAATGCCCACTTTCTCCTGCTGTGAGATTGCACCATGTGAGCAAGAAGAAAGGTAAGATATAGAGCTTTTTAAAGCTCTGAAATTTTTTTTAATGGGGAGGGGTGTTAGGAGTAGTTAGGGGACATAGCCTGAGTTAGTTTAGAAAAGTTTAATTGGTGAAAGGTACTCTTTAAACTAATACGTAAAACATAATAATTGTGTGGTGAAATTATTTGGCACATATTCCAGGGCAAAAGTAAATGGGATAAAGTTGCAGTCATTCCAGTCTTACTGTTTTTCATTCTGGGTTCCATGTAAATTTAACTGCTTAGAGTGCAGTTAAATAGAATATACCTATATACCTGTAAATTGTTTGAGGGTTTTCTAAGAGATGCTATTTTGGAGTATATTGATAAAAATAAATGTCAGCATGGCTTTATGAGGGATTGGTCCTGTCAAACTAACCTGATCAGCTTTTATGAGGCGGTGAGCTCCAGACTGGACCAGGGACAATCGCTGGATGTCGTATATCTGGATTTTTCCAAAGCATTTGATTGGGCTGGGGGAGAATGTGTGCAAGAGGGTAAGTAACTGGCTTAGTGATAGGAAACAGAGGGTTTTTATTCATGGTACTTATTTTGATTGGGTGACTGTTACTAGTGGGGTACCACAGGGGTCCGTCTTGGGTCCTGTTCTATTTAATATATATGTATTAATGACCTTGTAGAGGGGTTGAATAGTAAAGTAGCAATCTTTGCAGATGATACTAAACTCTGTACTCTTAGTTAACAGTAAATTAAGCTGTAGTGACCAGTGTCGGGCAGCTGCTGCCAAGGCAAATAAAATCATGGGGTGCATCAATAGGGGCATAGATGCCCACAAAATAATTCTATCGCTGTACAAATCACTAGTCAGACCACACATAGAATACTGTGTACAGTACTGGGCACCAATGTACAAGAAAGATACAGTGGGGCTGGAGAGGGTTCAAAGACGGGCAACGAGGGTAATACAGGGAATGGGAGGACTACAGTACCCAGAAAGATTGTCAGAATTAGGGTTATTTAGTTTAGAAAAGAGAAGGCTTAGGGGAGACATAATAACTATGTATAAATATATCAGGTAACAGTACAGAGATCTCTCCCATGATCTATTTATACCCAGGACTGTACCTATAAAAAGGGGGCATCCTCTACGTTTAGAGGAAAGAAGGTTTCTACACCAGCACAGATGGGGTTCTTTACTGTAAGAGCAGTGAGACTGTGGAATTCTCTGCCTGAGGAGGTGGTCATTGTGAACTCAAATGGGTCTGGATGCATTTTTGGAGAATAATAACATTGATGATTATGTATACTAGATATTTAGGGACAGCATGTTGATCCAGAGATTTATTCTGACTGCCATATTGGAGTCGGGAAGGAATTTTTACCTCTTGTAAGCGTTTTTTTTTTTTTTTGCCTTTCCTTAGATCAACTCAGTAGGGACTCATTAGGGTTATAGGTTTAACTAGATGGACTCTGGTCTTTTTTCAACCTTATGAACTATGCTACTAACTATGTTACAATACTTACCCCCAACTCCCCCCTTCTGTACCCACCATTTCAGTGTCCCCTGCCCTGCTGCACTACTTTGTGTCTATGTTGTACAGAGTCATTTCTGCTTAGCCAATCAGTGTCTGAGGTGGGAAAACACTCATCGAAGAGGAGGAACTTCCAGATTCAGTTATCTTTAGTGTGTATTCACATGTACAGTATTCTGCTCATATTTGATGTGCAGGATTTGAAGCTGCAGATTTAAAACTGTAATTAGTCATTTAGTTTACATTGAATATGCAAAAAAAAAAAATGGAAGGTGCTCCCCTAGCCTAAAATACGTAAAAACTGAACAAAACCCGTCTAAACACCTATACCCTAGGTGTTAAATAAATAATGTAAATTTAGGAAAAGAATGACGGTGCTCAAAGCTTACATGGATATAATATCTCAAGTATGCATTTATTAAAAATAACAATATAGAAACACATAAAATATATAGCCGTCTGAAAAGCCACAGGGCCCTTAAATCTGCATAAAAAACTGCAGCTTCAAATCCTGTGCATAAAATATGCGCAGAATACTGTACAAGTAAATAGACACTTATACTGTAGTTAGAACGCATACATTTGTCCATATTAGGACTTCATACAAGTTGAGACAAACATCATAAAATGGCCCCGATAGTAAATTGGGCCATACTATACTTCTATACCCTTCTGATATCAAGCATTGCTTCAAGATGAGAATACATTGTTCTACAGAAGACCCAAGGGAAAGCATTCAGGGTGCCTACATATCTATTGTAGAAAAAAAAACATTCCCCTGTCCACTCCTTCCTTTTATTTTTTTACCCTCCCTTCCTTATCCCATTTTATTGCAAATAAATTCAATAAAACTTTTAATGAGAAAAAAAAATCCCAATTTACATTTTGATAAAATTGTAAAAAAAAAAATGTAATCATTAATTAGTTAATCCCTTAAAGGGGTTATCCAGGAAAAAACTAATATATATATATATATATATATATATATATATATATATATATATATCTCAACTGGCTCCAGAAAGTTTAACAAATTTGTAAATTACTTCTATTACAAAATCTTAATCCTGTCAGTACTTATGAGCTGCTGAAGTTGAGTTGTTTTTTCTGTTGTTCTTTGCTCTCTGATGACACCTGTGTCGAGAACTGTCCAGAGTAGAAGCAAATCCCTATAGCAAACCTCTTCTACTCTGTGCAGTTCCCGAGAGAAGCAGAGGCGTCAGCAGAGAGCACTGTTGCCAGACAGAAAAGAAGAACTTAACTTCAGCAGCTGATATGTATTGGAAGGATAAATATTTTTTTTAAATAGAAGTAATTTAGAACTCTGTTTAACTTTCTGGAGCCAGTTGATATATAAGAAAAAAATCCTAGTGCGGGAAGGGGTTAAGTAAGAGCAGAAAAAAATAAAAAAGGAGAAGTAAAAAGAAGGGTCTTCAAACATTTATTCATCAAAAGTTGACACTGATTACATAGTATTGTTGTATTAGTAAGAAAAATCATCAGCTTTAGAGGTTTCTTGAATTTTTGGGTTAATTAAAAAACAAAAAATAAAGAAGTCAAAAAGTGCTTTTCACGGTAAAACAATACAAAGAAAAAAAATGATGTAAAGATTGTAGGAGGTAAAGATTCTGTCACAAACTATTATGTCCTTTAAAACGCTGTCAAATGCTTCACTCAGCATCCTACACACGTACAACTTTATAATAACAGTCTACTAATAGAAAAGATTGATTTTCCAGTCTACACAGTGATTGACTCAAGCATAGTAGCTTAGGGTGGTCATCATCCAGAAGCAGCATAGACAGGTCAATGTGTTTGTAATGGACACTGCTGATTTACCTACTATGTATATTATGATTCAAGCCAGATTATTTTATTCACCAAGCCTAAATATTGCATGACAAGAAAGTAGATCACACATTGGACATGTTACCAAATCAGTCGTTTTTTATACTCAGGCATGTTGAGAAGGCTAACATATCAAGAAGTAAATGTTATTATGAGATGTCATGCATACAGTCATGCAATGTGCAAGAATCTCCACTGGCATGTCTTCCATCTGCCGCTGTTCTGTTTTTCTAAAATGCAATGTATTGTCCACTTGGAGCAATGCTTCTGCTAAGGAACAAGACAAATAACAAAAATAAAGAACAACATATTTATCTAATCTACTAGTAGCAGGTAGGGGTTATCCAGGAAAAAAAAGCTATTTATATATATATATATATATATATATATATATATATATATATATATATATATATCAACTGGCTCCAGAAAGTTAAACAGATTTGTAAATTACTTCTAAAACTTCTTAATCCTTTCAGTACTTGTGAGCTGCTGAAGTGGAGTTGTTCTTTTCTGTCTAAGTGCTGTCTGATGACACTTGTCTCTGGAACTGTCCAGAGTAGAAGCAAATCCCCATAGCAAACCTCTTCTACTCTGTGCAGTTTCCAAGACAAGCAGAAAGGTCAGCAGAGAGCACTGTTGCAGGACAGAAAAGAACAACTCAACTTCAGCAGCCAATAATTATTGAAAGGATTAAGATTTTTTTAATAGAAGTAATTTACAAATCTGTTTAACTTTCTGGAGCCAGTTTATATATATAAAAAAGGTTTTTTTTCCTGGAATACCCCTTTAACCTCCTGAGCGGTATTCCCGAGCGTGACTCGGGGTTAATTTTCCCTGCCAGGATCGGTAACCCCGAGTCACGCTCGGGGTAGAATTGCAGAGTTCCCGGCCGGGCTGCACGATATATCGCGAAAGCAATGCGATATAGCGATGCGGCCCCCGGGAAAACATGCGATTATCTGCTCTGGTCGGCTCCCGTTGCGGGGGCCGGCCAGAGCAGGTGAAGAAAAATACTAAAAGTCAGTGTTTCCCTACCAGGGGGCCTCCAGCTGTTGCAAAACTACAACTCTCAGCATGCCCGAACAGCCAAAGGCTGTTCGGGCATGCTGGGAGTAGTAGTTTCACAACAGCTGGAGGCACCCTGTGAGAAAAACACTGAGCTAAATGTCAAAGGAAAAAGTAGTAAAATAAAAAAACCTTTTGCTCACCTACTCCCGGTCCCTGCAGATGCCGTTCCCCTCCGTGCGCTCTGGTCCCTGCTGTATTCATCTTACAGGACCTTTCACTTTTCAGCCAATCACAGGCCGCAATGGTGTAAAGCCTGTGATTGGCTGAAGGGGAAAGGGCTTGTTCTGCAGCAAATACACTAGGTTTGAAATCTGCCGGCAAACCTAGTGTATCCTGCTGCAGGACAAGGTGAGAGGGGGGGGGGAAATGTGACAAAGGGGGGAATGTGACAAGGGGGGGGGGAATGTGACAGAGGGGGGGGGGATGTGACAAGGGGGGGGGGATGTGACATGAAGGGGGGGGAAATGTGACAGGGGGGGAATGTGACAAGGGGGGGGAATGTGACAAGAGGGGGGAATGTGACAGGGGAGGGGGAATGTGACATGAAGGGGGGGGATGTGACAAGGGGGGGATGTGACAGGGGGAGGAGAATGTAACATGAAGGGGGAGAATGTGACAAGGGGGGGAATGTGACAAGGGGGGGAATGTGACAAGGGGGGGAATAATGTGACAAGGAGGGGGGAGAATGTGACAGGGGGATGTGACAAGGGAGAGGGGGAATGTGACAAGGGAGGGGGAATGTGATGGGGGAGATGTGAAATGGGCGGGGGGGGAGATGTGAAATTCAGTGCAAAAAATTGTACCGCTTTTGGTACAAATTTCCAGAAAGAATCATACCGCCAGGGAGGTTAAGTGGTGCCTTCCTGCTGTTAGAATAGTTATACATTAATCTACTGTATATATATGTATATATATATATATATATATATATATATATATATATATATATATCTATATCTATATCTATATCTATATCTATATCTATATCTATATCTATATATATATATATATATATATATATATATATATATATATATATATGATAATGATGTCCTTGGCAGTTGCCTTTGACCTGGATGATGATCAGAAGAATATCGGAAGAACATACAATATCAGGATCCCGAAGGAACCAAGAGAAAATGGACTTGCAGGTGCAAGCCCGTTTTACACCACCCACAAGCCTGTTTTCTCTAGGTTCCTATATTGTACGGCTTTCTTTAAAGGAAACTTATTTATTTAAATGTTCCATGTGCGGTAACTCTAGGATGCTCATTCAGCTGTTTATTTACCTCCTATAATGTTGCATGGAACAACTTGAAGGGGTATCATATTAGGAAAGAGAAAGCAGCTAGAATAAATTAGAAAGTACCTAAAGAATAAATTAGAAAGTAACTAAAATAAATGTCTACTATGATTGTTGTTTTGTAGTGAGGGCTATACTTCCTTATATGCATAGTTAGTGTCAGGTGAATATAGTCCTCACTACTGGTATGTCCTAGTCTAGTGTGCCTCCTGGCCTGTATACTAGTCCTTATAAATGCCCTTTGTGATTAATCTGTACGTCACCTAGTTTTAACAGTATTAACCATTGTTACAAAATACAGTACCCTCTTCCAGTCATATGTGTACATCAGCTAACAATATCTTTTAACTATATCATAGATTTAGTACTATGATTGACTATATTAATATTTTAGTCTAATGAGTTTGTTAAAGAAATACTCATCGGTTTCAAGGTGCAATATACAGGAAACTATTATAGAAAATATAGTGTCACACTGTGCCCATTCTATGAAAGTTAATACAATATGCAATTTGAATTGGTATAAGAAGTTACATGGTCCACTATACGTGCATGTATTATATTAAGGATGAATTACATTTACAGTGTTTGTGGCTATTTTTAGCACTTATCATAAAGCCCTTTCAGTCTATCACATTTTGCAACCTGCAAGTTGTCAGTGTCATCAGTTATGTTTATTACCAAACCAAAGCTCAATGTAATGTAATAAAGCAAGGTAAATATTAGTAATCAAGTCATTGCTGTTCAGCATGGTTGCCTTTTAAAAGGGTAATTGTCATTGGGAAAGAAATCTGTCATTTAGCAAATAGCCCATTAAACTATGAACACATTGGTGAAGAGGCAGTCATGCTATTTATTGTGCTTTTACATACTGTTTATGAGACCAGAATGGACCTTGAAAGTTTTTATCAACTTTTAAAAATGTAATTATTTGTGTAATTATTATTATTAATAAACTTTCATATTCTTTAAGAAGTTTTACTGGACTTTTTTGTTATTAAAAACTGAAGAACTAAAATCCTTGCACACTATCGTATTATGAAAATAGTCTTCATTAAAAATTTCCTACTAAATTAGCTTGTTGTTTCAGAATTGTGTGTAACTTTTTCACATAGCAGGCTGTGCTGCTGAACTTGGCACAGACCCAAAAGAGCACAGCTTCTGGCCTTGCCAGCTCTTTGGGGGAGGTTTGTTAAAACATGTGCAGAGAAAAAGTTGACCAGTTGCCCATAGCAATCAATCAGATTGCTTCTTTCAGGGAGGGGCCCAAGTTTGTACATGGAAGAACAGAAAGGGGAGAGAGGGTGGAGCAGTCAGGGGTACTCCTGTAAAAAAAACTATTTTTTTAAATTTTTTTTATCAACTGCTGCCAGAAAGTTAAACAGATTTGTAAATGACTTCTATTTAAAAATCTTAATCCATCCAGTATTTATCAGCTGCTGTATGCTCCACAGGAAGTTCTTTTCTTTTTGAATTTCTTTTCAGTCTGACCACAGTGCTCTCTGGTGACACCCTTGTCCATGTCAGGAACTGTCCAGTGCAGGAGCAAATCCCCATAGCAAACCTATCCTGCTCTGGACAGTTCCTGAAATTGACAGAGGTGTCAGCAGAGAGCACTGTGGTCAGACAGAAAATAAATTAAAAAAGAAAATAACTTCCTCTGTATTATACGGCAGCTGAAAGTACTGGAAGGATTAAGATTTTTAAATAGAAGTAATTAACAAATCTGTTTAACTTTCTGGCACCAGTTAATTTAAAGGAAAACTGTCAGCAAGTTCACCCACACTAAACTCAGTTCATTGGGTTATAGTGTGGGTGAACAGGAGTCTGTAAGGTGCTCACTTACTTAGTAAAGTTTTGTTTAGGGCAAGTTTGCGTCCTCTAAAGTGTCCGCCATCCATCCCAGTTTTACGCGCAGCAGGTGGGTCCCCCGCCGGCAATCTCACTTTGGGTTCCGGAGGCAGTTCCGTCCCCCTTGTTGCATATTCATGTCTTGTTTCTGCACGCCATAATGACGTGGAGTTATCTGCCCCTCTGAGCTCTGCGCTGTTTTTATACAGCTCTCCGTACTGATGACATGAGAGCTGTGTGTCCCCAGAATCGCTCTGTGCCGCAAAACTGCACATGCGCTGGTACCTCGATATACCCGGAAGTTGGGAGTAGCGAGGCTTCACAAGAGCAGGTTGTATAAGTTTGGTAAAGATCTTTAAATGACAATAAAGTTTACTCAAAAGTCCTCCTACCCCCTTATAATATAAATGTTCATCTTGGCCCATATGTTTATATGCATATGTAAGAAAAAAGAAAGGGAACAACACAATGTAACTACAAGTCAATTACACTTCTGTGAAATCACACTGTCCACTCAGGAAACAACACTGATTGACAATCAATTTCACATGCTGTTGTGCAAATGGAACAGACAACAGGTGGAAATGATAGGTAATTAGCAAGACACCCCCACCTCATATTAGGGATGAGCAAATAGAATCTGATGAATCCAATTTCGTTACGAATTTCAGGAAAGATTTGAATGCAAATATGTCCACGAATCTATCGCGTGAAGTGCTTCATTAAACTCCATTTAGTACAGTCCAGGCTCCAGGGCTTCTAAAATGGCGGATCCACATGTGCAGACATAGGGCAAGGAATCCTGGGAATGCGGGAACAAGGGTAGGCGGGATGATCCTGAATCACATGCAGCCTATCAGCAGCCAGTCACCCCTGTGATGTCACAGCCCTATGTAATCGGCAGCCATGTTGCACCTAGTCACTTCAGCTTTTCACTGCAGAGAGATAGATAGGGACAGAGATCGCTGTGTGTTGCACAGAAAAGCTATTTTCCAGCAGTGATTCACCTCCTAGTCAAGTAAGCGTTCTGTTGCACAGAGAGAGGGACAGAGAGCAGTGTGTGTTTCACAGAAAAGCATTCTTACTGCAGCAATTCACCTCCCAGTCACTGTCTACAGCATTCTATCATAGAGAGAGACAGAGAGCAGTGTGTGTTTCACAGAAAAGCATTCTTACTGCAGTGATTCACCTCCCAGTCACTGTCTACAGCGTTCTATTACAGAGAGGGAAAGAGAATAGTGTGTTGCACAGAACAGCAGCAATTCACCTCAAGCACAAATCCTGCCTAGAAGCACTAATAGGGAAGGGACTTACCGTATATGACGGTGTATAAGATGACTGGGCGTATAAGAATGCCCCCCCCCCAACTTTTACAGTTAAAATATAGAGTTTGGGATATACTTGCCGTATAAGACTACCCCTCCTACCGCGATGTACAGTACCTTGTAGTTCCCCCCATATTAGGTAGGCAGTATAGTTCCCCCACATTAGGTAGGCAGCATGTTCCCCCACAATAGTAGGCAGCTCTCCCACATTAGGTCAGCAGTTCCCACACATTAGGTCAGCAGTTCCTCCACATTAGGTCAGCAGCTCCCACACATTAGGTCAGCAGTTCCCCCACAATAGTAGGCAGCTCTCCCACATTAGGTCAGCAGCTCCCACACATTAGGTCAGCAGTTCCCACACATTAGGTCAGCAGTTTCCACACATTAGGTCAGCAGCTCCCACACATTAGGTCAGCAGTTCCCCCACAATAGTAGGCAGCTCTCCCACATTAGGTCAGCAGCTCCCACACATTAGGTCAGCAGTTCCCCCACAATAGTAGGCAGCTCCCCACCACAATAGTAGGCAGCCCCCCCACAATAGTAGGCAGCTCCCCCCCACAATAGTCGGCAGCTCCCCCCCACAATAGTCGGCAGCTCCCCCGCACACAATAGTAGGCAGCTCACTCCCCCCCACACAATAGTAGGCAGCTCACTCCCCCCCACACAATAGTAGGCAGCTCGCTCCCCCCCCCCACACAATAGTAGGCAGCTCGCTCCCCCCCACACAATAGTAGGCAGCTTGCTCCCCCCCCACACAATAGTAGGCAGCTCCCCCCACAGACATACAACTTCCAGTCATATAGAGTGTATGGCTGGAGGCTGTATGTCTGTGTACTGCCCCCCACAGTGTTCCGATCACCGCTCCTCCGGCCCAGGGTCACAATCTACTGCTATGGCCTATGGACCATAGCAGCAGTCCCGGGACCGGAGGAGCGGTGATGGGAACACTGTGGGGGGCAGTACACAGACATACAGCCTCCAGCCATACACTCTATATGACTGTGATGGGAACACTGTAGATGACGTGCCGCCGGTCACTCACCAGGCCCCGGCCAGCTCTCGTCCTCCTGCACCTCTATGGTTGTACGCACGGGACGTCACGGGACATCACTGACGTCACGTGCGTACAACCATAGAGAGGTGGAGAAGCGCAGAAGGACCGGAGGAAGCGTGGTGGTCGGGGAATGGTAAGTGACCCGCGGACATCCTTATGTTCCGAAAAGATTTTTCGGGACACAGGGATGTCCGGCATAGGAATACTTATGATTATCTTCCCGGCTCCTGTGTGCGGCTTCAGGCGGAGCATGTAAAAACTAATTAATGTATACTAAAAACCAGGGAGCCTCCAGCTGTTGTGAAACTACAACTACCAGCATGCCCGGACAGCCTTTACCGGTCCGGGCATGCTGGGAGTTGTAGTTTCACAACAGCTGGAGGCACCCTGGTTTTTAAGTATACTGTACAGTTATTAGTTTGTACATGCTCTGGCCGGCCCCCGCGTGCAGCCGCACACAGGAGCCGGGAAGATAATCATAAGTATTCCTATGCCGGACCCCAATACCCGGCGTATAAGACGACCCCCGACTTTTCAGAAGAAAATTCGGGGTTAAAAAGTCATCTTATATGCCGGGATATACGGTAGATTGAGAGAGAAAGTGCAATTTTGGGTGTAGTACACAACAACTGTGTGCTGCAGCACTGGTGTGTACTTCTGCCATTGTACACAAATACTTTTTTAAGCGTACTGCAGCACATTTTTCTCCCCTCATAAGTGCATACCACATGTGTACATCTAAGTGGTGTACTATTTTGTTCCTGTTAAAGTCTCAAGGGCCTAGATACAGTGAAAGGTCAGGCAAAAGTACTCACCGGCTGGTGTTGTACACAAATACTTTTTTAAACGTACTGTAGCGTATTGTACTTCTCTCATATACTCACTAAGTATGTCAGACAGATAAGTGCCAGGACGTGCACAGAGGAGTGGCAGAGGCCTAAATTCATCAGGCAGAGGTCACAGCAGATCACAATGAGAGGCCTGAGCTCCCGGTATCAGCTAGTGGTCATGTCTCGACCAGCAACCCATCTGCCATCATCGATTAGTTAACACGGTCATCCACTTCATCACAAGTGACACCTGACACCCCTAGTCAACAGTCGGTGGGTTCCTTAGACCCAACCCTCAGTTGGCATGGCCCAGGAGCAGTCCCTGTCCTCCCATTGCCTCTGTCCTATGGCTTTACCTCCCCCACAGAAGTATTATATATATATATATATATATATATATATATATATATATACATCATATATGTAAGGCAAATTAATAACTAATTTCTGTTTCATGACTATCTTTCTTAAAAGTAGAGAATCTACCAACATTTTCCACTAACATTAAGTACAGTATGTCACAAAAAAACTATCTCAGAATCACTTTGATAAGGGGTTATCCAGGAAAAAAATTTTTTTTTTATATCAACTGGCTCCAGAAAGTTACAGATTTGTAAATTACTTCTATTAAAAAATCTTAATCCTTTCAGTACTTATGAGCTTCTGAAGTTAAGGTTGTTTTTTTCTGTCTAAGTGCTCTCTGATGACACGTGTCTCGGGAGCCACCCAGTTTAGAAGCAAATCCCCATAGCAAACCTCTTCTAAACTGGGCGGTTCCCGTGACACGTCTCATCAGAGAGCACTTAGACAGAAAAGAACAACCTTAACTCATAAGTACTGAAAGGATTAAGATTTTTTAATGGAAGTAATTTACAAATTAGTTTAACTTTCTGGAGCCAGTTGATATATATAAAAAAGTTTTTTCCTGGATAACCCCTTTAAGTGTCCCGTAGTTATAACAACATGAAGTGGGACAGGTCAGATTCGAAAAAATGGGCCTTGGTCCTGTACGGGTTAATTCTGAAGAATGATATTTTGGAATACTGGAGAATAACATTATAGGCTTTGGAGCCATATATATATATGGCATACATACAGGCATGTATATATATATATATATATATATATATATATATATATATATATATATATATATGTAACTGATCGATACAACAGTATCTTGTGCTAGATTAGGTCTCCCAATAATCAACAAAAAATTGAATGAATCGTTTTAGGGAACCTTAAAATATCATTTTATTTCTTTCCATTAAAATACGAAAAAAACGGGAAAAAAAAAACGGGAAAAAACACTCTGGGTATTGATAGTGATTCGTCACCAATAACTACCTTCTTAAATCGCCACTGTCATAAAGTGCATCGGAGAATTGCAACTATTCCTTCATGTGCAATATTCCACACATAATATCGGGCAATATTCAGACTGTGCGATACTTTTGTGGTTCTTTGTATTTTTCAGAACTCTCAATATACAGTCTTAATTATGTGCAGTGTGGCAATTAAAGTGTCCCGTGCCGGCAATTTTAAAGTGTCCTGTGCCGGTGTCTCTTGTGCAAAATTGTTTCTCCAAGTGTCACATATTACACAGTATGTTGCAGACTGTTTCCATATAACTAGTGCACATATAGATTGGTGAAATGTTGCACAATGTATCTACAGTCAATATATGTAACACCACAGGTTTTAGCACATTGCCACTTATCTTTCTCTTCCTCAGGTAGTAAGGTGCTTTTTTGTGTGCGCTGGAGTAAAGTGCGTCTTTTGTGTGCACTGGAGCTAGTGGTATACTCAGGGCTGTCGGTCCTACGCGTTTCCTCTAAATGATTCCTCAGGGACCTTATTTTCGGCTTCCACCTTCTTTTATGCATCCATTACTTTATGCAGCTCGTGCAGCTCCATTTCATCTGTGCGGCACTGATGATGGCTGTACTGCTTTTGCCTTCCCGCCGAGTTTTTATATTCTTTGACTCTTCCTTGACTCCGCCTCTACTCTGATCAACCAATCACGGTGTGAACAGCCATCCACGGCTTTTCCTATTCCCGAGACTGAACTCTTCAGGTATGGCAGGGAGGGGAGTATCCTTTCAACTCAAGTGTGCTTCTCAGCCCTCGTTCTGAGTTCCGGATGTATCTGTGGATTGGTAGCGGTGTTGCGTTCCAGGATAGTCTTCGGATGAGTTAACTCCTTTTTAGCTGGTAATTTTTAAACAGCGTTCGTTATGTAAACATTCTTTCTTGTTACTGTCCTTTTAATAGTTATATTGTAATTTCAGCATTGTTGTACAGTTGCTGAGTGGATTTTCCATGGTGACCAGTGCATATGTGATTTTGATGATATTAGAAATACTTTTATTGCTCGCTTTCACTAGTCTATGAAACAGGCATACGATATGAAGTCGTTTAAGCCCTCTGGTTTTACTGCGGCCAATGTATACGTCCAGAAGGCTTCTCTCTGGAGGAGTTTCTTGTCCCAATCTCCACCTCTTGTTGGTGGGGGGACGACTTCTATGACCTGGGCACTTAGTCTTTTGACATCACTTTCATGATGGGCTGCAAAATGATTTGCCACAGGTGTGTTTCTCATATGCACTATATCCCCTATATGCTCCTGTAGTCTTCGTCTGAAAGTCCTAAAATTTTTTCCCACATAATTATAGGGACATGTACAGGTAAGTAAATAAATTACTCCTTTTGTATCACAATTAGCAAATTCTTTCATGTAGTATTCTTTACTTGTGACCGCACTTATGAAGCTTTTTCCTTTTTTAACATACTGGCACATAGTGCATTTGCTGCAGGGAAATGTTCCTTTTGGCTTTTCCATAGACCATCCTTTTTGGGTTACTTTTTCAAAATTACTCTGCACTTTTCTGTCCCTAAGGTTGCTCCCTCTCTTATATGTAATTTGGGGTGCGTAAGGAATTAATCCTTTTAGGGTAACATCTAATCTAAGTATATCCCAATATTTTGAAAGTATGTCCCTGACTTCGCTCGCATTTTCATCATATACCCCTATGATTCTGGATACATCACTCCCCTCTTGTTGTTCTTTATTTCTAGGGGTAAGAAGTGTTGATCTGTTTGCTCTCAGGGCTCTATGATAGGCTTTTTTTAGGACCTTATTTGGATAGCCTCTGTTTTTTAGTCTTAGTCGTAATTCACTGGCTTTTATCCTGAATTCTTCCAATGTGGAACAATTTCTCCTAATCCGGAGAATTACTGCTTCAGTGGGCGTGGGTGGCAACTATCCCACCGAAGCAGGGAATTAGTGGCCGTCTCTGTACGGTATACAGTAGTCTGTACATGCCTATCCTCTGTAATCCATATCTTCAAGTCCAGGAACACCATGCTTTCTTCACTGATGGTGCTCGTGAACCTAAGTCCCAAATTATTTTTGTTAAGCTCACCTACAAACTTCAAAAATTCTTCTTTCGTTGACGACCACACTATGAGGATGTTTTTTGAGGAAGAATTTTTGAAGTTTGTAGGTGAGCTTAACAAAAATAATTTGGGACTTAGGTTCACGAGCACCATCAGTGAAGAAAGCATGGTGTTCCTGGACTTGAAGATATAGATTACAGAGGATAGGCATGTACAGACTACTGTATACCGTAAAGAGACGGCCACTAATTCCTTGCTTCGGTGGGATAGTTGCCACCCACGCCCACTGAAGCAGGGAATACCAACTGACCAATATCTCCAGATTAGGAGAAATTGTTCCACATTGGAAGAATTCAGGATAAAAGCCAGTGAATTACGACTAAGACTAAAAAACAGAGGCTATCCAAATATGGTCCTAAAAAAAGCCTATCATAGAGCCCTGAGAGCAAACAGATCAACACTTCTTACCCCTAGAAATAAAGAACAACAAGAGGGGAGTGATGTATCCAGAATCATAGGGGTATATGATGAAAATGCGAGCGAAGTCAGGGACATACTTACAAAATATTGGGATATACTTAGATTAGATGTTACCCTAAAAGGATTAACCCCGTATGCACCCCAAATTACATATAAGAGAGGGAGCAACCTTAGGGACAGAATAGTGCAGAGTAATTTTGAAAAAGTAACCCAAAAAGGATGGTCTATGGAAAAGCCAAAAGGAACATTTCCCTGCAGCAAATGCACTATGTGCCAGTATGCTAAAAAAGGAAAAAGCTTCATAAATGCGGTCACAAGTAAAGAATACTACATGAAAGAATTTGCTAATTGTGATACAAAAGGAGTAATTTATTTACTTACCTGTACATGTCCCTATAATTATGTGGGAAAAAATTTTAGGACTTTCAGACGAAGACTACAGGAGCATATAGGGGATATAGTGCATATGAGAAACACACCTGTGGCAAATCATTTTGCAGCCCATCATGAAAGTGATGTCAAAAGTCTAAGTGCCCAGGTCATAGAAGTCGTCCCCCCACCGACAAGAGGTGGAGATTGGGACAAGAAACTCCTCCAGAGAGAAGCCTTCTGGACGTATACATTGGCCGCAGTAAAACCAGAGGGCTTAAACGACTTCATATCGTATGCCTGTTTCATAGACTAGTGAAAGCGAGCAATAAAAGTATTTCTAATATCATCAAAATCACATATGCACTGGTCACCATGGAAAATCCACTCAGCAACTGTACAACAATGCTGAAATTACAATATAACTATTAAAAGGACAGTAACAAGAAAGAATGTTTACATAACGAACGCTGTTTAAAAATTACCAGCTAAAAAGGAGTTAACTCATCCGAAGACTATCCTGGAACGCAACACCGCTACCAATCCACAGATACATCCGGAACTCAGAACGAGGGCTGAGAAGCACACCTGAGTTGAAAGGATACTCCCCTCACTGCCATACCTGAAGAGTTCAGTCTCGGGAATAGGAAAAGCCGTGGACGGCTGTTCACACCGTGATTGGTTGATCAGAGTAGATGCGGAGTCAAGGAGGAGTCAAAGAATATAAAAACTCGGCGGGAAGGCAAAAGCAGTACGGCCGTCATCAGTGCCGCACAGATGAAATGGAGCTGCACAAGCTGCATAAAGTAATGGATGCATAAAAGAAGGTGGAAGCCGAAAATAAGGTCCCTGAGGAATCGTTTAGAGGAAACGCGTAGAACCGGCAGCCCTGAGCATACCACTAGCTCCAGTGCACACAAAAGACGCACTTTACTCCAGCGCACACAAAAAGGCACCTTACTACCTGAGGAAGAGAAAGATAAGTGGCAATGTGCTAAAACCTGTGGTGTTACATATATTGACTGTAGATACATTGTGCAACATTTCACCAATCTATATGTGCACTAGTTATATGGAAACAGTCTGCAACATACTGTGTAATATGTGACACTTGGAGAAACTATTTTGCACAAGAGACACCGGCACGGGACACTTTAAAATTGCCGGCACGGGACACTTTAATTGCCACACTGCACATAATTAAGACTGTATATTGTGAGCTCTGAAAAATACAAAGAACCACAAAAATACTGCACAGTCTGAATATTGCCCGATATTATGTGTGGAATATTGCACATGAAGGAATAGTTGCAATTCTCTGATGCACTTTATGACAGTGGCGATTTAAGAAGGTAGTTATTGGTGACCCATCACTATCAATACCCAGAGTGTTTTTTCACAAATTTTTTTTTTCGTTTTTTTCGTATTTTAATGGAAAGAAATAAAATGGTATTTTAAGGTTCCCTAAAACAATTCATTCAATTATATATATATATATATATATATATATATATATATATATATATATTTATATATATATATATATATATATATATATATATATATATATATACATATAAACACATGGGCCAAGATGAACATTTATATTATAAGGGGGAGGAGGGCTTTTGAGTAAACGTTATTGTCATTTGAGGATCTGTACCAACCTTGTATAACCTGCTCTTGTGAAGCCTCGCTACTTCCTACTTCCGGGTGTAGCGAGGGACCAGCGCATGCGCAGTTTCGCACATGCGACACGTCATAAGGATGTGGAGAAGCAAGACATGAATATGCAACAAGGGGGGCGGGATTCGCGCGCCTGCCTCCGGAACCCAAAGTGAGATTACCGGCGGGGGACCCACTTGTAAACTCGCCCTAACAAAACTTAACTAAGTAATTGAGCACCTTACAGACTCCTGTTCACCCACGCTATAACCCAATGTACTGTGTTTAGTGTGGGTGAACCTGAATACAGTTTTCCTTAAAAAAAAACTATTTTCCACTGGAGTACCCCTTTGACCCCTTGCCGCAGAGCGACGGGTATACCCATCGCTACGGCACGGGAGGGTTAGGAAGCGAGCTCAGAAGCTTAGCTCGTATCATACCCACACTGTCCCAGCTGCTATCCATTCTGGCAGATATTTGGCATTAACTCTTGAGATGCGGCGATCAAAGTTGTCACTATATTGTTACTATAGTTAAGCCAGCCTTGGGCTGTCTGGGAGTTATGGGGGCTGTAGTTAAGGAACAACTGGAGGCTCTCTGTTTGGGAACACACTGACATATGGGTACTCTTTAGCAGGGCTCTTCCTCAACTGCCTAAATGTACTAACCCATTTTTTGTGTTTTTCTTTTGTTCTCCTTTCAGATTTGTGTATCCTTTGGACCATGCTGGATTTAGTGGACTTTGTTGCTGGTCAGTGTTTTTTTCCCCTCCAAAAAGGGTTAAAAAGGACTTGTGGAGAGTGTTTTTTTTGCAATACATTTTTTAACATGTTGTGTTTTTTTTTATTTACCTTTAAGGCTTAGTAGTGGAAGCCGTCTCATGAATGGTGTCCATTACTAAGCTGAGGCTTAACGTTAGCCCCATAAACAGCTAGCGCTAATCCCCCATTGTTACCTCTGGTATCCACTCCCACAGGGGTGCCGGAAAGAGCCAGTACCAACAGGCCCAGAGCATCAAAAATGGTGCTCCTGGGTAAACATCCATGTATGAAGCACGATCGGCTCCTGAGTGAAATCCATAATCTCAACAGCCAAGCCCCCAATTAAAAGGTATATTGGTGGTCATTAAATGACATGAATGAAAATACAAGTATTTTGCTTATTTTCTTTACTTAACATTATTATGACTGTTTTATATATATTTTTTTCTCAACAAAAAAATGACTATTGGAGCAACCACTACCCAATCCTCCAAGAATATATACTTAACAGATTCATGTACTTGATGACAACTGTATGGCCTGTCATGGGACGTCTCATTCACTTTTTAGGGTTACTAAATGTAATTGGTCAAAACTCTCAGTGAAAGCTCCACCTAATAGGCTCCTTAAAGAATAGGTATTTCCCTGAATAATTCCAATAAAATGTTATGTAAACTAACATTGATTATAATTCCAATAAACAACTTTGTACTAAATTGTAAAACAACATTGTATCCAAACTATTGGTGTGAATTAGAGACTTACATATAAAACAAATACATAATTGACAATTTCCATTATTTTTGCTGTCCCAATTATGTTCGCAGACACAAGACATACTAAAACTTCTTTTTGTTTCATGGACTTATTAGCTACGGTATGTCTAATGCTCTTCTTACTCTGTCACTGCATAGTCACAGTCTGATAAAGAGACTTATTTTGATAATAGAAGACTACAAAAAAAGCAATGTGTAGGAACTGAATCCTGTGAATATATGCAGTATAGATAGCACTTTCCATAATTTACCATTGATGTAAAAAAGTAAATAAGAAAAAAGAAAAAAAATTGTACAATACTCTTGTTATGCAACACATCTAAGCAAAAGTCCATACAAATGACAATGAAGGCTTAAACACTTATAATCTAAATTTTATCAGATACTAACACTCTGTACTTACAGTAGATGAGGAAAGAAGAAATTTTATAACTTTTCAGTTTATGTTTAGTGAGTTTATTTTCTAGTTGTTACATTTTACAGTTTAGTGAGTTTATTTTCTAGTTGTTCCATTCACAAAGCATTTGGAATGGGAATTGATTACAAATGTCCTACCGTTCTGTTTCTACAGCTCCCTCACAGACCTATGCGTATCCTTGGTAACAAATATTAAACCCTGTGCGGCCACAGCAAAGGGTGTTAGACTATTCAGCATTAAATGTGTTGTCTGTTCCCATAAAGACAGGTGCTCTAGACTGAAAATTATAGGACCTAGTGAACTAATCAATACAAATCGTGGTCCTGTGAGTAAATACAGACATTGAGGGGAGATTTATGAAACCTTGTGCAAAGGAACAGTGGAACAGTTGCCCATAGCAGATTCCAGTATTTATTTTCAAGTGGCCTTTAACCCATTAACCCCTTAAGGACCAGGGGTTTTTGCGTTTTTGCACTTTCGTTTTTTCCTCCTTGCCTTTAAAAAATCATAACCCTTTCAATTTTACACCTACAAATCCATATGATGGCTTATTTTTTGCGCCACCAATTCTACTTTGTAATGACATCAGTCATTTTACCCAAAAATCTACGATGAAACAGAAAAAAAAATCATTGTGAGAAAAAATTGAAAAAAAAAAAAAACGCCATTTTGTAACTTTTGGAGGCTTCTGTTTCTACGCAGTAAATTTTTCGGTAAAAAATGACACATTCTCTTTATTCTGTAGGTCCATACAATTAAAATGATACCCTACGTATATAGGTTTGATTTTGTCCTACTAACTACATGCAGGAAAATGTATACGTTTAAAATTGTCATCTTCTGACCCCTATAACGTTTTTATTTTTCCACATATGGGGCAGTATTAGGGCTCATTCTTTGCGCCGTGATCTGACGTTTTTAGCGGTACCCTGCTTGTATTGATCAGACTAGTTGATCACTTTTATTCATTTTTTCATTATATAAAAAGTGACCAAAAGTACACTATTTTGGACTTTGGAATTTTTTTGTGCATACGCCATTGACCGTGTGGTTTAATTAAAGATATATATTTATAAATCTGACATTTCCACACGCGGCGATACAACATATGTTTATTTTTCTTTTTAATTACACTGTTTTTTTTTTTTATGGGAAAAGGGGGGTGATTCAAACTTTTATTAGGGGAGGTGTTAAATGATCTTTATTCACTTTTTTTCCACTTTTTTTTGCAATGTTATAGCTCCCATAAGGACCTATAACACTGCACACACTGATCTTTTACATTGATCACTGGTTTCTCATAGGAAACCAGTGGTCGATGATTCTGCCGCTTGACTGCTCATGCCTGGATCTCAGGCACTGAGTAGTCATTCGGCGATCGGACACCAGGAGGCAAGGTAGGAGACCCTCCTTGTATCCTACAGCTGTTCGGGAGGCCGCGATTTCGCCGCAGCGATCCCGAACAGCAACCTGAGCTAACCGGCATGGTTTCACTTTCACCTTATCTTTATTCTATAGGTCCATATGACTAAAATGATTTCCTACTCATATAGGTTTGATTTTGTCGTACTTCTGGAAAAAATCCTAACTACATGCAGGAAAATTTATACGCTTAAAATTGTCATCTTCTGACCCCAATATTTTTTTTATTTTACTGCCTATGGCGCATTATGAGGGCTCATTTTTTGCACCGCAATCTGAAGTTTTTTGTACCATTGTACCATTTTTGTATTGATCAGACTTTTTGATCACTTTTTATTCAATTTTTCATGACATAAAAAGTGACAAAAAATACGTTATTTTGGACTTTGGAATTTTTTTGCATGCATACCATTGACCGTGCAGTTTACTTAATGATATATTTTTATAGTTCGTACATTTATGCACGCAGCGATACCACATATGTTGATATTGATTTTTATTTACATTTCTTTTTATGGGAAAAGGGGGATTTGGACTTTTATTAGGGAAAGGGTTAAATCACATTTATTAACTTTTTTTTACATAGTTACATAGTTACATAGTTAGTATGGTTGAAAAAAGACATACGTCCATCAAGTCCAACCAGGGAATTGAAGTGAAGGGTGTAAGGGGATAAGGGAAAGGGATGTAGTTTTATAATTCTGCATAAGCATTAATGTTATTTTGTTCCAGGAATGTATCTAACCCTGTTTTAAAGCTGTTAATTGTTCCTGCTGTGACCAGTTCCTGAGGTAGTCCGTTCCATAAATTCACAGTCCTTACGGTAAAGAAGGCGTGTCGCCCCTTTAGACTAAACCTTTTCTTCTCCAGACAGAGGGAGTGCCCCCTCTTCCTTTGGGGGGGTTTAACCTGGAACAGTTTTTCTCCATATTTTTTGTATGGGCCATTTATATACTTATATACGTTTATCATATCCCCCCTTAAACGTCTCTTCTCAAGACTAAACAATTGTAACTCCTTTAATCGCTCCTCATAGCTAAGATGTTCCATGCCCCATATTAGTTTAGTAGCACGTCTCTGCACCCTTTCCAGCTCCGCAGTGTCCCTTTTATGAACAGGCGACCAAAACTGAACAGCATATTCCAGGTGAGGCCGTACCAATGCTTGATAAGGGGGGAGTTTTATGACCCTGTTCCTCGAGTCCATGCCTCTTTTTATACATGACAATATCCTGCCGGCTTTGGAAGCAGCAGCCTGACATTGCATGCCATTCTGTAGTCTGTGATTTACAAGTACACCCAGATCCTTCTCTACCAGTGACTCTGCCAGTTTAATCCCTCCTAAGACATACGGTGCATGCATGTTATTAGTACCCAGATGCATAACTTTACATTTATCCACATTGAACCTCATTGGCCAAGTGGATGCCCAGACACTTAGTCTATCCAATTCATCTTGTAACTTATGCACATCCTCTATAGACTCTACCGTGCTACAAAGCTTGGTGTCATCTGCAAAGATAGAAACAGAGCTGTTATTCCCATCCTCTATATCGCTGATAAATAAATTAAACAACAGCGGGCCCAGAACTGAACCTTGGGGTACACCACTAATTACCGGGGACCAATCAGAGTACAAATCATTGACCACCACTCTCTGGGTACGATCCATGAGCCAATGTTCAATCCAGTTACAAACTAAAGTTTCCAAGCCCAAAGACCTTAACTTACCTGTCAGACGTCTGTGAGGGACAGTATCAAACGCTTTGGCAAAATCCAGAAACACTATATCCACAGCCATTCCTCTGTCAAGGCTTCTACTCACCTCTTCATAAAAGCAAATTAGATTGGTTTGACAACTTCTATCCTTAGTAAACCCATGCTGGCTATCACTTAAAATACAATTATCCCCTATGTATTCCTGTATGTAATCCCTTATAAGTCCTTCAAACAATTTACCCACAATGCACGTTAGACTTACCGGTCTAAAATTGCCTGGCGAAGACCTAGAGCCCTTCTTGAAGATTGGTACCACATTAGCCTTGCGCCAATCCCTTGGCACAATACCAGACACCAGAGAATCTCTAAATATCATGAACAAGGGTACAGATATTACTGAACTTACCTCTCTAAGAACTCTTGGGTGTAGTCCATCCGGCCCTGGAGATTTGCTTACATTTACTTTACTTAACTTACCTTGTACCATCTCTACATTAAGCCAGTTCAGTACATTACATGATGTGTTACCAGCACTGACCTGGCCAATGTCAGCTCCTTTTTCCATAGTGTATACAGAACTAAAGAACCCATTCAGTAGCTCCGCCTTCTCTTGATCGCCCGTGACAACCTCCCTATTATCATTATTAAGGGGTCCTACATGCTCTGTCCTTGGTTTTTTTGTATTTATATATCTAAAAAAAAATTTAGGATTAGTTTTGCTTTCTTTGGCCACCTGTCTCTCATTTTGAATTTTTGCTGTTTTTATTACATTTTTACCGATTTTATTAAGCTCCTTGTACTGTTTAAATGTTATAGCTGACCCATCAGATTTGAATTTTTTGAAGGCTCTTTTTTTGTTGTTTATTGCTCTTTTAACATCATTTGTCAGCCATGTAGAATTTAGTTTTAATCGTTTAAATTTGTTTCCCTTTGGTATATATTTAGCTGTATAGTTATTTAGAGTTGATTTAAAGATTTCCCATTTACCTTCTGTATCAGTATTTGAGAACACCTCCCCCCAGTCTATACCCTTTTTTTTTTTGCAGTGTTACAGCTCCCATAGGCGGCTATAACACTGCACACTGATCTTTTGCACTGATCACTGCAAAGCCATAGCTATGCATTGATCAGTGTTATTGGCGGTCGATTGCTCAAGCCAGCATCTCAGGCTTGGAGCAATCAATCACTGAATGGATGCACTGGAGGAAGGTAAGAGAGCCTCCACTCGCGTCCCAGCTGAAATCTTATTGGTTGCTATGGATAACTGCTCCACTGTTCCTCTGCACATGGTTTCATAAATCTCCTCAATTATGATTTTTAATCAGTGGGTCACATTTATTAAATTTTCCTAAAGCAGAGGTCCCCAACCCAGTCCTCTAGGCCCACTGACAGTCCAGGAAGGGATTTTTTCCCTGTTTTATTTCAATGGAGTACCTGAAAAAAACTGGAATGTTGGTAGGCCATGGGGACTGGGATGAGGACCCCTGGTCTAAAAGATAAACTTTTATTGTTGCCCATAGCAGCTAAACATAGCATATATCTTATTTTTCAAGAGCAGAATAAAAATTGAAACTTTGCTATGGTAGACAGTTTTTGACCACCAAAGTGTATTAGGAATTTGTATTCCTAAAACTTCTCTTATGTTCGGAAATGAAAAAACAAACTGTACAACTGCTACATTGGGAAAGGACACATGAATGCATGCAAAGAATTCAGAGCAATAACTTGTTCACATCAAGGCAATTCAGTAGCTGGGGGCAGTTTATATCATAATGGGCCTCATGTATCAACACTGCTAACCCCTTTGTGCTATAAGGCATATGGGTACATCCTGGGAAGGGGGACCGGCATCAGAATAGGATTGTATCTTGCGGCCCCAGCTGCAATTGTCAGCCAGGGGCTGCAGCTAATAGCCTAGGCTATTAACCCTTCAGATCCAATGTTCAAAGTCAATCTTGAGATCTAAAGCCGGTTGCTAAGCGTGGACGGTTGGTGTGTGTTGCTAATCAGGACCACCGCATTTCCTCTGTGGTTTTGCTGGTTCCAAGGGTGAAAGTAGCAAACCAAAGCCAGAGATATAGGTGTACAAAGCACTGTAAGGTATATTAGTGGCACATAAAAACTATAAAAAAGGGGATTATGCGTTTCGTGAGGAGCCCTCCCTTCCTCAGATCAGTGTAAGGTAATATCATATAGTACTCAAAATTGGTGTCAAAACAAGGGGGAGGAGCGTACAGTCAGAAACAAATTTCTTACATATCATAAAAAACAACATTCTATTCAATTATACAATGTAGGTGCATATAGAACAGGTATACAGTACAGTAGGACATTAATAATACAGCTTAAGTAAAGAATGGATACAAATTTAGCAATAGCAGCAGAGACGCAGTGCCCTGGAAGTGACCCACTGCAGAGTGTGAACAGTAAACAATAGGAGCCGCTTGTGACCAAGCCAAGATTGCTGTGTGATGCACAGCAGCGATCAGGAGCGTCGGGCTAGTTGTCAAGAATGCGTTGCCATGCAGGGGAGTCACATAACAAGCCCTCAGCCAATCAGCAATATGCTGAGACAGTGAGTGGCTTGCAGTACTTTGCTGCCGGTGATAACATCGCGCTACAGAGCATATATTAAGTCTGAGTTTAAGGCGAACTGATTGAACCGGACCATATAGAATAAGGGAAAAACAGAATTACGGGAAGTTAACAGCATGACTGGAAACTAATAAACTGCAAAGTAAGGGATATAACATTTTGAGAGATGTGTGGAGAAAAGTAGAGTTAAGAAAGTGGAGTGAGGTGCAGGAAGAATTTAAATTAGGAAAAGGTATGTAGTTTGTATTTGAGGGTTTGAGATCTGCCATAAGTGGATCACTTAGAGACAGCGTTAATCTGATAGTGGAAGAAACTGAAATTATTAGAAAAATGGAGGAGGGAAAAATAGGAAAGAAAAGTTATGGCGATAACTTATATTGAACTAATGAAAAACAAAGATGGTAACCTGAAACACTAATGCTTCCAGCAATGGGAGGAAGAGTTAGGAGAATGAAAAACATTTCCCCAAGTTTAGATCATCAACTGATACAATGAAACATAGTATGCAGAATTTATTATACACCAAAATTCCTTTTTAGGATAGGTAGGAGGGAAAATAGTAACTGTCCAAAATGTAGAATGGAAAATGCGGGATTCTCGCATATTATATGGGAGTGCAAAAACATACAAGAATATTGGGCATCAATAATTGATGATATTGAGGAAAAAATAAAATATAAGATAAAAGATAATATAGCTTTGATTATCCTGGGCAAAGTAAATAAAACAAGAAAAAAAAGAAGGGAACTACTGACAATGCTCTTCTGTGCTAGATTATTACTAGTGTTGCTCGCGAATATTTGCAATGCTTCCAGCTTGTGTGGTGTAAAGAAGGCTCTAATACTACTGTGTGAGACTGGCGTGCGCATTTTAGCATATGCAACAATTAGCATATGCTAATTTTGTGCATATGCTAATTTCCGCATATGCTAATTTTTATATGCAAATTTTCGCATATGCAAATTTTTTTGCATATGCGGAAATACAACGTGAATATTACGAATATGCAAATTTAGCGAATATATGACGAATATTCGTCCATATATTCGCGAAGTATCGCACATTCGAATATGGCCTATGCCGCTCAACACTAATTATTACGGTAATAATTAGGAGATGGCTGGCCCCAATTAGAGCAGAGGTAGGGGAGTGGAGAGAAAGGATAGGAAGGATACCTCCTCCTCCATCATCACCTCTGCACTCCTACAGAATCCCAGTGATTGTCTCTCTGCCATCTCAGACATCATGTCCTCTTTATATCTGAAACTAAATCTTTCTAAACAGAACTTCTTGTCTTTTCTCCATCAACTGATACTGTACCTAACCCTGACATTTCCATCTCGGTATGTGGTACTACCATAACTCCTGGGCAGCAAGCTCGCTGTCTTGGAGTTATACTTGACTCTGATCTGTCTTTCACTCCCCATATTCAGTCTCTTTCATGTTCTTGTCACCTGCATCTCAAAAACATTTCAAGAATCCACCCGTTTCTCACTATTGAAACTGCTAAAACTCTCATTATTGCTTTGATTCCCTCCCGCCTCGACTACTGTAACTCTTTACTAATAGGCCTTCCTTTCTCCAAACTCTCTCCTCTCCAGTCCATCCTTAATGCCGCAGCCAGACTCATCTTCCTCTCCAGCCGCTACACCGACGCCTCCTCCCTGTGCCACTCACTACACTGGTTACTAATTCAGTCCAGAATACAGTACAAAATCCTCAGTCTCACACACAAAGCTCTCCACAATGCTGCACCTCCCTACATCTCCTCTCTTATCTCTGTCTACCATCCTACACGTTCTCTCCGATCTGCTAATGATCTCACACTAACATCTTCTATAATCCGAACTTCTCACTCCCGTCTCCAAGACTTCACTCGTGCTGCACCGGTTCTCTGGAATACTATCCCTCAATCCCTCAGACTCAACAACAACATCCATAGTTTCAAACATGGCCTAAAAACACATCTCTTCAGACAGGCCTATAATAGTCTCTAATTGGCCTCAACATATCCCCAACATATCCTCAACATATCCCCAACATATCCCCAACATATCCCCAACATATCCTCAACATATCCTCAATATATCCCCACACCTCTTGTTTGAATAGTTATTGTGTAATTTTATGTCTGATACTTGTCTTTGTTTGTACCCCATAATTGTAAGTGCTGCGGAATCTGTAGGCGCTATATAAATAAATAAATAAAAATAGATAAATAAATAAATATGATAAAAGAAGAAATAAGCGTGTTTTTTGTTGTTGTTTTGTTTTATGTAAGGGGGATGGGAACCAGGGGGACACAAGAACAAAGGCGGGAAGAATTAAATGGTAGGATATCATAATTAAGTATTTGAGAAATGAAAATAAGAAAATAAATTAATATAGGACAACAGAAAGAGTAATGGAACGGAAAGGCCGGTGTCCCTCTGCCTCCCACCCACCCAATATGGGAAGTTATGTAAAAGAGGGGAAAGGTGAGGGTAGGGAAGGGGGGGGGGAATGAAAAAATATTGAAATTTAATGTATAAAATGTTATTTATTAAAATGTAAATTATAACCATTTTCAATAAAGAAAATAAAAAATTAAAAAAAACTTCCATTGATGTCTGAGAGCATGGGTGGGTTAGACTTTTGGGGTAAGGACCTGAGTTTGCTGGGAGCAATCAGATTCCATAGGGTGCGTGCCCTCCAAAACGAAAGAGAGGGTTTAGGCGGTAGGATACTACTGAGATGCGGATCTCACAACAGGACCGACTAATGATTGGTCAATATTTTCCTGATGTCTTGATGTTCCCTGTTGAAGGTGGCAATAAATTTGGTGAACGGTCTGTAGTGGGGGTGGGTTGCTCTGGTTTCGGGAGTAAGCAAGCGTCCTGGCTGAAAGAGAGAGCTCTGTCATAGGAGGACTGGACTAGAGAACAGGGGTAGCCTTTGGCTTTAAATCGGGCCTGCAAGATGTTACTTTTTTTAGAGGAAGTCACCGTCTCTAATGCAGTTCCTCCTTATCCTCCTAAACTCACCGTATGGCACATTGCAGAGCCATTTTTTAAAATGGCTGCTATCCAAAACTCAGATAACTATTACTGTTGACGGGCTTAAAGTATGTTTTGGTGTGGATTGAGTGGTTGTCATGCGATACCAGTACATCCAAGAATTCAGCATTGTTTGTGTAAACGGTTTGTGTGAAGTGTAGAGACCAGTCATTGGAATTTAAGTGCATAAGGAAGTCATCTATCTTCTATCTGACTTCCTTATGCACTTAAATTCCAAGTCTGGTCTCCACACTTCACACAAACCGTTTACACAAACAATGCTGAATTCTTGGATGTGCTGGTATCACATGACAACCACTCAATCCACATCAAAAAATACTTTAAACCCATTGACAGTTATCTGAGTTTTGATAGTGGCCATTTAAAAAAAAGGCTCTGCAATGTGCTGTACGGTCAGTTTATGAGGATTAGGAGGAACTGCACTAGAGATGGTGACTTTATCTATGAAAGTAACATCTTGAAGGCCCGATTTGAAGCCAAAGGCTACTCCAGTTCTCTAGTCCAGTCCTCCTATGATAGAGCTCTCTCTTTCAGCCAGGACACTTGCCTACTCCCGAAACCCAACCAACCCACCACCACCACCATCTAATTTTATTACCACCTTCAGCAGGGAACATCAAGACATCAGGAAAATATTGATCAAGCATTGGTCGGTCCTGTTGCGAGATCCGCATCTCAGTGGTATCCTACTGCCTAAACCCTCTCTTTCGTTTCAGAGGGCATGCACCCTATGGAATCTGATTGCTCCCAGCAAACTCAGGTCCTTACCCCCAAAGTCCAACCCGTCCATGCTCTCAATGGAAGTTTTAGGTGTGATTTGTCACGCTGCAAATGTTGCCCACTCATCACTCACAAATGCCAAGCATTCTCCAAAGTCACTTGGGAGACTTTTTCTATCAAGTCATTCCTCAATTGTGGGTCACAGTATATTGTCTACTTGCTACATTGTCCCTACAATAGACAGTATGTTGGTAGAACCATATGGTGCTTCAGTGAATGTTTGAACAAACACTGCAGTAACACAGTGCACGGCTTTCTCTTGCATAGTGTTTCGCGTCACATGACAGAACACCACAATGGAGATTTTAGTGGTATTAAGGCTACTCCCATCGAGCATATTTCTAAAAAATGTAAACCAAAGGTACAACACTTTGAGAAGACAGAAAAACTACTGGATCCATACCCTCCGCACCCTGTCCCCTGGGGGTTTGAATGAAATGATTGAATGCAACCTGTCAGTAACCCTGCTATTCACAATGCACTGCACTTTACGCCTTGTACCATTCTGAATATATGTGTTCTTTTATCTTGGAATTACATTGTAATCATCCTCATGTATAGTTACCACTCAGTGACCTTTTATTGTAATTTTTTACTGTGATCCGCTATTGCGATTTTATCTCTTTATTTAGACACCCTTGTTATATTTTTTTTATTCTCCTCATGTATTCTGGATACATATGTCGCTGCATTACCCACATGGTGTCTCTCCTCCTTTCCACACACCCCCTCCCCTCCCACCCTCATATAGGTCTCTATGGTACCCTATATGCTTCTCCATATGCCCTTATGCATTATATAATGCCCTATTCTAACCCCATTATGGTATTGCTATCATTTCATCCTTATAGAACTCTATGTGTTGGCTTATTATTGCATAATATACTACCCCATTACAGTGTTATTATAACCGCATTCCACATATCCATTGGTAACATCTACACACAATTTAAGCCCTGTTCATCATATAACTACCTCCCATTATCACACTGGTTCTCTCTATCCCCATCATGTCTGTGCTCCATTATCCTCTACCTTATGTCATGCTGTTAACTCCACGTAACTCTGTTTTTCCCTTATTCTACATCGTCCCAATCACTCGGTTCGCCTTAAACTCAGACTTAATATATGCTCTGTAGCGCGATGTTCTCACCGGCAGCAATGTACTGCGAGCGACTCACACTGACAGGCCTATGCTGTCTCAGCACATTGCTGATTGGCTGAGGGCTTGTCATGTGACTCCCTTGCATGTCAACGTGTCCTTGGCAACTAGCCTGATGCTCCTGATCGTTGCTGCACATCACACAGCGATCTTGGCTCGACACAAGTGGCTCCCATTGTTTACTGTTCACACGCTGCAGTGGGTCAATTCCGGCCCACTGCGTCTCTGCTGCTATTGCTAAATTTTAATCCATTCATTACTTATGCTGTATTATTAATGTCATACTGTACTGTATACCTGTTCTATATGCACCTACACTGTATAATTGAATAGAATGCTGTTTTTTATGATATGTAAGAAATTAGTTTCTGACTGTACACTACTTCCCCTTGTTTTGGTGCCCATTTTGGGGCTATTTAAAGCTGTACTGTCTGATATTACCTTACCCTGATCTGAGAAAGGTAGGGCTCCTCCCGAAACGTGTAATCCCCTTTTTTATTGTTTTTATGTGTCACTAATAAACCTTCCAGTGCTTTGTACACCTACATCTCTGGCTTTAATTTGCCACTTTCACCCTTGGAACCAGCAGAGCCACTTCAAAGTTTTTTGCTCAACTACTACCTGTCTACTCCCAGGAAATGGTTTTACCGCTCCTGCAACCTCAGGCTTAGCAGCGGCTCCGGTGTCTTTGTAACCCTGCATGTTGGTTCATATGCACGTTTTAACTTGCTCTAAGGTGAGCAGCCACTACCTAGGAGCTTTGTATTCCCCACAGCCTCTCACATTCCATACTACCCATACGGTATCACACTCCAGTCTCTTGTTTTTCTTTTACCAACAGATAATAAAATAATACATGACAGCTGGATGGTTCCTACCTGTCTCCATGACATCTGATCTCAGCTCTGCTGCCTGATTTGGCAGGCTGGAGCAGCAGAGTGCCAATAACACAGATCAATGCTATGCAATAGATCAAGTTATAGCCCCTATAGGAACTAAAAAAGTGTAAAAATAAAAAACAAAACATCATACCAAAAATTATACCCTGAGGCCCTCATGCAGCCCCGTATACGGAAAAATAAAAAAAGTTATAGGGGTCAAAAGAGGACAATTTCAAGAATACTAATTTTATTACAAAAAGTAATTTTTTTTAACAAGTAACAAAACCTATATGAACTTGATATCATTGTAAACGTATGGACATACAAAATAAAAATGACATGTCATTTTTACAGAAAATTGCACTGCAAATAAACTAAACTCCCTGAAATTTGCAAAATGGTGTTTTTTGTGTTTTTTTTTTATTTCACCACACACATATATTTTACTTCATTAACCCCTTAAGGACTCAGCCCATTTTGGCCTTAAGGACTCAGACAATTTAATTTTTACATTTTCATTTTTTCCTCCTCGCCTTCTAAAAATCATAACTCTTTTATATTTTCATCCACAAACTAGTATGAGGGCTTGTTTTTTGCGCGACCAGTTGTCCTTTGTAATGACATCACTCATTATATCATAAAATGTATGGCGCAACCAAAAAACACTATTTTTGTGGGGAAATTAAAACGAAAAACGCAATTTTGCTAATTTTGGATGGTTTTGTTTTCACGCCGTACAATTTATGGTAAAAATGACATGTGTTCTTTATTCTGAGGGTCAATATGATTAAAATGATTCCCATTATTATATACTTTTATATTATTGTTGCGCTTAAAAAAAATCACAAACTTTTTAACCAAATTAGTACGTTTATAATCCCTTTATTTTGATGACCTCTAACTTTTTTATTTTTCCGTATAAGTGGCGGTATGGGGGCTCATTTTTTGCACCATGATCTGTACTTTTTTTTGATACCACATTTGCATATAAAAAACTTTTAATACATTTTTTATAATTTTTTTTTAATAAAATGTATTAAAAAAGTAGGAATTTGGGACTTTTTTTTTTTTTTCGTTCACGCCGTTCACCGTACGGGATCATTAACATTTTATTTTAATAGTTCGGACATTTACGCACGTGGCGATACCAAATATGTCTATAAAAAATGTTTTTTACGCTTTTTGGGGGTAAAATAGGAAAAAACGGACGTTTTACTTTTTTATTGGGGGAGGGGATTTTTCACTTTTTTTTTACTTTTACTTTTACATTTTTTTACATTTTTTTTTACACTTGAATAGTCCCCATAGGGGACTATTCATAGCAATACCATGATTGCTCATACTGATCTGTTCTATGTATAGGACATAGAACAGATCAGTATTATCGGTCATCTCCTGCTCTGGTCTGCTCGATCACAGACCAGAGCAGGAGACGCCGGGAGCCGCACGGAGGAAGGAGAGGGGACCTCCGTGCGGTGTTCTGAATGATCGGATCCCCGCAGCAGCGCTGCGGGCGATCCGATCGTTCATTTAAATCGCGAACTGCCGCAGATGCCGGGATCTGTATTGATCCCGGCACCTGAGGGGTTAATGGCGGACGCCCGCGAGATTGCGGGCGTCGGCCATTGCCAGCGGGTCCCTGGCTGCGATCAGCAGCCGGGATCAGCCGCGCATGACACGGGCATCGCTCCGATGCTCGCGGTTAAGCACAGGATGTAAATGTACGTCCTGGTGCGTTAAGTACCACCTCACCAGGACGTACATTTACGTCCTGCGTCCTTAAGGGGTTAAACATTTTATGGTAAAATTATTGACGTTGTTAAAAAGTGCAATTAGTTCCGCAAACAACAAACTCTATAGATAGAAAATTCATGGAAAATTGGAAAAGTTATTGATTTTAAAAGGCGAGGAGGAAAAAAATTTAAACTCAAAAAGCAAAAAAATCACTGCGTCATTAAGGGGTTAAAAGGTTTAAGTTGTTGCCCATAACAACCAATCAAGCAAGACTCTGATGGCCACAAGGATAGTTTTAGTATGAGAGGGTGTTTATAATAGTATACCGAAAAGTTTTAATAAAGAATCTGACAACATGTACAATTCATTCAGATTTTTGTTTACAGTTAACTAAATAAATAACCAATTTAAAATGCATAAAATGCATCTTTTCATAAGTATACGCTAAAAATGTTTTGATTCAAGCAGGTCCAATTTGTATCTGAATAATCCTCTATTACAGTCAGCTCTGACTACATTGTCAACATGAATTCAGTTTGCAATTCATAAGAGCATTTTGAAAGGTGATGACGAATTTCTATAAGAGGCGACATTATACAGGCAGAGGAGAACAAAGGGGTGAAGGACAGTGACTGCATGGTGTCTTAATCAGATGCAGATGAGACTAAAAGCATCAGACCATCAAATCCTTTCTCTGCTGCAATCGTGCATCTTTAGTCAGGATCTGAATGGGCTGAGATAGATACAGGACTTTATTGAAAGATCATACAGGATGACTGCAAAATCCCATTACTTGTTGATTAAGTATTGATTGTTTCAGTATTAACAAGGCAGCTAATATGAAGTGACCTCTGGGGCCAGTGGTTGGAAAAGAAAAAAGACAATTTACTAAAGCAGGCAGGCAGATGAATAAGAGGGCCAGATATGCTCTTGGTTCTTAGCTTCGGTTAAAATGTCACACTCAATAGTGCAGATCAATGCCCATTTTATTTCCTAGCAGCCGTCTTATTACCATTATGAGCCTGCCTTCTTTGATGCTTTTTAATGGCCCTGTGAACCATATGCTCTCCTTAACCACAGCTTTTGAGTAAGAGGAAAGAGAGAGCTTTTTTTCCCCCCCATTCGTTGACCAAGTGTCTCGAAAGTGGTGTGGTGACACTGGGAATGGAATATCAGTTCCTGTATCATCCTCCATACTGCTATAAAGTTTTCTTATTTGGTTTTTGGCAGTATTTGCTTATCATAACCTGAATATAAGAAGATACCAGAGATATGTTAAGAATATTCATCTATTAACCACTGCAGGCAGAAAAAAAAAACAATAGCATACATATTCATTGATGTATCTGTAAAAAAAAAAAATGTGTATAAAAATCCCATTCCGATGTCAGAGACTGAAGATTATATAGATATGAATGTCGTTACATTGGCATTGCTCATCTCTTCCTGAAAAAGCAATGAATGACAAGTCAGAATGTGTTTCTGTTTGAGCCAAGTGAGCTTGTTGTTAAAGGGGTACTCCCCTGGAAAACATTTCTTTTAAATCAACTGGTGCCAGAAATTTAAACAGATTTTTATCTTCGATTTTCCCCCTGGCAACTGGCAAACATACGATCCTGATTCCTGATGCTTCTGGTTCCTGTGAAGCATTGACCCCACAGGAACTTTCATATTGTAAAATTACATGAAATTTGTGCACTATTCTTGTAATTTGTCAAATTTAAAAACTGGTAAGTCTGCGTGGCCTACCTGAAGCCAAATTTAAGATTTATTTCTTAACTAGAATAAGTAAATATAGATCAAATTTTGACACAACTATCTCAGCTCATATCAGGTGTATATGTTTGTTTGTCATAGGGTAAAATTTGTTAAGCTGCAAGAACTTTTAAGTAAATTGGGTAAAACTCTTGCCATGTCATCTACTCTCCTTCAACTGGCATAACATAAGTCAGTCTGACACACTGATCAGCTTTTCCTATCTTTTGTACCAAAAAAGTATGTTAATTAGCCATTTAAAAACAAAAATTGGGCATCTTTTGTAAGTTTTTTTTTCCTTTTGCAAGTAAAAAGACTGGACTGAGAACTGTGTGTGAACATGGTGTTAAGTGTGGAATCTTTTGTTTAATCATGTACATTTGCTTAACTTGTCTTATACCTTAGAATTCCATATTTAATTTCCTTCCCCCCTTGCTACCCCCCACTTCCTCCCCCCCTCTCTTCCTTCCTTCCCTCCCCCCTTCCTTTCTTCATCCCTCCCCCTTCCTTCCCTCCTTCCCTCCCCCCTTCCTTCCATCACTTCCCCTTTCCTTCCTTTATTCTCTCCTTCCCTGTAGATCAATATATTTGCCATTACAAGACACTCATTCTATTTATATGGTGTATCCAGCATTTTATTCAGCTTTCAATGCCAAACATTTCAATTTGTTCAAAAGTATTTGTGTTGTTAGTTCCTTGCAAAAAGGGTTTCTGAAATATCAAAAATAATAATGATCAGAAATGTCTAATAAATGGAAAATGCCTAGCAAACATCAAGTCATAAAACCATTGGCCTGCTCCTAACCTTTAGAATTATTTTTATAGTTTACAGTTGTATCCTAGTATTGTACTGATCAATTATAACTCAATAAACAGATTAACTTTTACCATGTATATGTCAGATCACAACAGTAATAGGCTATTGTCAATTTGAAAATCTCAATATCTATATGTCTTAGCAACCATTAAGTCCGAAGCACAGTGGCACATTCCATTCTTTTTACTGAGGTAAATGAATAAATAACCTAAATGATGATTGCAATGTAATCCTTGTAAACTGCCGGTGAAATAATAAGGGAATGCACAGCATGAAGTGCAGGAGAATTCTTCTGTAATGTCACATCTATGGTGTATGTATCTATATGTTAGAGCTTCACAGCATCAGTCAGTAATCTTTGTATTAAAAAAGAAAATTTTGTACTTGTGTTACTTTAATTGCAATGTGTGGTCATTTAGTACAGTACATGATATCTTGACATCTCAGAGCTTGTGAGATGTATTGTGATACCTGGTAGACCTCACTGTAATGACCAATTCAATGTTTTTTTTTTTGTTTTTTTTTTTTCAAACTTTATTTATCAGGTTTTACAGGTATATAAAGCACAAGTAAGCATAACATGCGGTCGGTTGACCTCGCAGATTACAGTATAACCTATTAAATTTGGGTAGGGGAGAGGGGTAGAGGGAAGAAACAAACAGGGAATACCGACATGGGGAAGAAGGGAGGGAAAGGAGCACAACCCATAGATTAAGTATTGTGTCACAAATGTCACACGAAGCTTAGGTAAATGGTGGCTGATAACATAGAACCCAGGAGCATGTTTCATTATCAACTAATTTAGCGAATCCTTAGTTAGAGAACACGACCTAGTAAAGGAAAAATAGGGTTAAAGGAACAAAGTAAATAAAATAAAATCGTAAAGCAAGGCGGATATTGGGTATTTCTTCATTGAGCTTCTGACTGGTTACGGACAATATATCGCAGCCAACTGTCCCACATATGAATAAAGGACTGTTCCTTGCCCTGTCTGCATGCTATCATTCTCTCCATTTCACAGGCATATGTTATTTTGGCCCGTAGCTGGGCAAAGTCCGGAGCATGTTTGGACTTCCATGAAGATGCAATAAGAAGGCGAGCAGCTGCAAGAATGTGAAATGCGATAGTTTTGCATTGACTAGGGAGATCAATAATGTGATTGGAGAGCAGAGCAAAGTCTGGGCCCCATTGGATAGCAACGTCCAGAACATCATGGAGTAAGTGGTGAACTCTAGACCAGAAAAGCGTTAAGGCATTGCATGTCCACCAAACATGTAGGAAGGTCCCCACTTGAGCGCCACACCTCCAGCAGGTAGGGTCCGTTCCAGGGTATATTTTAGATAGTCTTTCGGGGGTGTAATACCAACGGTATAACAGTTTTCGGGTGGATTCAATATTGTTGGTGCACTTAGAGAGCTTAAATGGGAGAGAATATAGGGTTAGCCATTGGTCCCCTGAAATATCCCCACCCAAGTCACCCTCCCACATTTGTTGAAAGGGATGGGCGTCAGAGGCTCGCAGTAATTGTAAGTGTTTATATGCTTTAGACACTCCACCTGTAATCCCTGCGGTGTTGGAAAAGTAAAAAGTGTATATCTTATCACCTACTTCCGAGGGCCAGGAATGGGAGGAGATAAAGTGCCGCAGCTGGAGGAATTTGTAAAAATCAGTATGGGGTATGCGGTATTTAGGAGCAAATGTTGAGAAGGGGAGTAAAGAGGTAGAAGAGCATATATCACTTAAGTTTTTGACCCCCCCATTCGTCCAATTAGTGAAATCAATGTGGGGAAGAAGATGTTGTATAACAGAGAAGGGAGTTGAGGAGAAGGTACAAGGGGAAAGGACCCCGGAAGAGAGTGCAAAGTTCCAGATGTGGAGACAAGCAGAAATGGTAGGGCTGGGAGATGATAGGGGAGTTCTAAGGATGGCCACTCTCCAAAGTAAATGCTGTAGAGAAGTGACTTTAGCAATAGCCGCTTCCATTGGAAGCCACCGGGCATCTGTGTCTCTCCTCCACCACTGCTTGAGGCTCACTAAGTGGGAAGCTCTGTAATAATTGAGTAGGTCAGGACACCCTAAGCCCCCAAATTTAGTCGGGAGGAACAATAATTTGGCTGCAACTCTCGCCCTACCATTCTGCCAGATAAAATGCATAAGTAAGGATTGGAGTCTTTTAATAGCAGAGACAGGGAAGGTAACAGGTAAGTTGCGGAAGAGATACAGGGTGTTGGGTAGCAGAAACATTTTGGAAACTGCTATGCGTCCAAACCAGGAGAGCTGGATATGAGAGATGCGTTTGATTTCAGAAGAGAGGGTAGAGGTCAAAGCAGAGAGATTAGAGGAAACAAGTGAGGACAAGGAGGGCGTGAGAAGAACCCCTAGGTATGTAATGCCCTCAGTAGCCCACCGAAGAGGGTACCTAGATTTAAGCAGTGTAGTGTCAGAGTGAGACAGAAAAAGGGGTAAAACGGTTGATTTGGAGGTGTTAAGTTTATAAAGACTAGCTGCACTGAAGAGAGAGATAAGGTTTAAGACATTGGGTAGAGACTGCAGGGGAGAGGACAAGGCAATCAGGACATCATCCGCGAACAGCCCAATTTTATGCTCTTCGCTGCCAACAGTTATGCCGGTAATACCAGTATTGCACCTGAGATGTTCCGCAAAGGGTTCCATAACCAGAGTAAAGAGAATGGGGGATAGAGGACATCCCTGCCTAGTCCCATTCGATATGGTAAATGAGGAGGATAGAGCGTTGGATGAAAATACTTTGGCGGATGGCGCGGAATACAGCGCCATCAGGCTGGTAATAAGGGGAGGGGGGAAACCAAATTTGTTGAGGACCTCCCGGAGATAACCCCAATGCACTCGGTCGAACGCCTTCTCCGCATCCAAAGAGAGGAGAAGAGAAGGCGTCCGACCCCGGCATGCAATGTTAATGATGTTAAGAAAGCGCCTAGTGCCATCGGAGGACTGACGGCCCTTGACAAATCCCACCTGATCGGCGTGGATTAGAGATGGGAGAACAGCTGAAAGGCGAATCGCCCATAATTTGGAGTAAAGTTTGAGATCACAATTCAAAAGAGAGATCGGTCTAAAGTTGGGAGGTGATGTAGGTGGTTTCCCTGGTTTGGGGAGGGTGACAATGGTCGCCTCCAGCATCTCAGGTGGAATCCGGCCAGTTTGAGCTATATCATTAAAGAGGTCTGTCAAATGAGGTATTAATGTGTCAGCGTGAATTTTAAAAAATTCATTCACCAGCCCATCAGGGCCTGGTGACTTTGCTCCCTTCAATGTCCCGATTGCCTTTGAAACCTCCACGGACGAAAAAGGTAAGGACAGAGAATAGATCGCCTCCGAAGATAGAGAAGGCAAGGAAACTGAGGATAGAAAGGAAGAAATGGAGTGAGGGGTAGGTACCCTCGAGGAGGGGTCGGAAGTGAGATTGTATAGGGAAGAGTAATATGAAGCAAAAGCATTAGCGATGGATTGGGGGTCAAAAACCTTCGTGTCGTCAGGTAAGGTTAAGAAGGGGATGCGGCTCTTGGCAGCCCTCACCTTAATTTGCCTAGCCAAAACTTTCCCCGGTTTGTTGGCAAGCCAGTATGTCTGAAGTTGCAGACGACGCAGCGCCAGGTCGAATTTGTGTAGGTCTAGGGAGTGAAGTTCAGTATTTAGCGCAGATATGCGCGATTGAATACTTTGTGAGGGAGATAACTTATTTTGTCTGTGCAGGGCGGCGAGGTCCTGTTGGAGGGAAAGTCTCTTGGCATTAATCTGTTTGGTATGGTGAGCCGATTGACTGATTAAAGTACCCCTAATGTTGGCCTTAAAGGCACACCACAAAACCGCCTCAGAAGATACAGAGCCCTTGTTGATAGAAAAGAAGGATTCAATGTTGGAGCGCATAACAGGTTGATATGTGGGGTGCTGGAGGATATATGGTTTGGCTCTCCATAATAATGATCGTCTGGTAGGGTATGACTCTTCTACAGTGATGGATACAGGGGCATGGTCCGACCATGTAATATTGTGGATCTGCGATGTGGAGATAGATTGTAAAAGGGGGTTAGTAACTAGGAAGAAATCGATTCTAGAGTAGGAACTATGTGGGTGAGAAAAAAAGGAAAAATCGCGCTCACCAGGGTGCTGGATCCTCCAGACATCAAATAGGTTTCTGTCAGAGATCGTTCGGAAAATAGGCGTGGGCTCAGTAAGATGTGAGGGGGAAGTAGAATCCATAGAAGGCCATAATGTGGCATTAAAATCACCCACAACTAGTAAACGGTCAGCTGGAGAGGACCTCGCCACCCTGGACAGGACATGTTTGATGAAAGCATGTTGTTTAGTATTGGGTGCATAGATAACAACAATAGAATACTTAATTAGGTTAAGTAGACAATGTAGGATCAAATACCTGCCGCCCCCGTCCGCCTCCACTCTCACATCTGAGACTGCAATAGAATCTCTGATAGCAAGCGCAACACCTCTTTTTTTCCGGTGTGCATGAGAGAAGAAAATATGTGGGTAATTTTTATGGTGGAGACGAGTGGAATCAGCCTCCAGTAAATGGGTTTCTTGCAGACAGAGTAAATCTGCCTGCAAGCGTTTGGCTTCAGCCCACACCATCGATCGTTTGAAGGGGGAATTCAGGCCCCTCACATTAAGGGAGACAAATTGTATTACCATGGTGGAGAGGGAGGCGGATCGCTGGGCAAGATGTTAACATAGACAATAAAAACACAGTAAAAAGGGACAAATGTACTCAACACTGTGAGTGTTCGTGGAAGGATTGTGCAAAACCACAAATAAACAGACATATACCGTATAAGTGTCAACAGGACATAAACTGAAAAGTAGAATGCAGAGTGACAAATTACTCCATGAGGGAGCAATTTAGGGGGAGATACAGGAGAAGCTATACCTATATCTAACATGTGCCGGACCGGCAATATACAAACTACCCCCCAACTATGGCATTTGGCAGAGAATTAAGAAGATTTCCGCTTTCCATACTGTACCACAGTCCAGTCCTCTGTTATCTTCACTGGAGATGGTTGAGGCGCAGTGGGGACCTTCGCAGGAATCTGTGGCGAATTAGGTGATGAGGCAGAGAGGTGCCACTTGGCGCACAGCTCCAACAGATCCTCAGGAGATGCAGCTAGGTGTTTAGAACCACTGTAGGTGACTATGATTTTGGTGGGGAATCCCCATTTGTAGGAGGTTCCATTAGCTCTGAGTAGGCTAGTGCCTTTGGTGAACTCTCGTCGCCTAGCCATGGTAGCAGGTGATAGATCAGCAAAGATAGAGAGAGAAGCAAACCTGGTCGGCAGCGCAGACGGGTTCCTGGCTGCAAGCATAATCTTCTCCTTAACATGAAAGAAGTGTACTCGTAGAATGACATCCCTCGGTGCCGTCTGCGGGACAGATTTCGGCTTGGGTAGCCTGTGGATTCGATCTAGAAGAAGATCTGGCGTGGACGCATTTGGTAGAAGCAAGGTAAAGTAGTCCATCACAAATCCAGCCAAATCCTCCGTTTTGACCTCCTCCGGTACCCCTCTAATGCGAAGGTTGTTCCTCCGGGAGCGATCCTCCATGTCCGCCATCTTGGACCTAATAGCTGCGATCTCCTCTTCTAGGGAGGAAACTTTGTCCACTACAGCATTGTGGGCTGAGGTAAGTTCTCCCATTTTGTTTTCCACATGTGAAGTGCGGGATCCAAGTGAGTGGAGTTCCTTTTGGAGACTAGAGACAGCAGCACGTATTTCTTTCTGGATGGTGGAAGTGAGGTCTGCAGCAACTGCCATTAGCGCGGCCTCCGTGAGGGGCGAGGAAGGGCCAAGTGAGGACCCACCGGTAGGAACAGAGGGATGCCGGAGAGAGGAGCAGGCAGCGTCAGGTGATGCCGGAGGAGAGCGGGAGGTAGAGCCACTGGAGACCGAACCCGCCGAACCCGGGGATGATGGTCCACGTGGATGCCCGGAGCTCATAGAGGTAGGGGAGCTCCCGGCCTCTGGGAATGTTCTTGCGCTCGCAGCTGGCTGGCCGCCCGCGCCATCTTGTAAGTCAGCCGCTGGAAAGAATTGGGTGAGCTTCAGTGGGCTCTTCTTAGCTTTTTTCGTCCGAGCCATCACACACCCGGTACAGCGGGAGTTAGCAGGTACGAGGGTAGTTAAATTAGCCGAGGTGAGCCGGTTTGGGCCGCTCTATTGCCGGAGACTGGCGGAGCACAGGGATTATGCGACCGCCACCATGCGCGTCCAGGCCACGCCCCCAGTGTCTGACCAATTCAATGTTATCAGGAATATACTGCAAATGTATAATAGTAATAGAGATACACACAAATGATTTTCATTCAGAACCCTGCCTTGGGGGAGGAGAATGTCTGACTAAATGAAGAATATCCGAACAGTTCAATGATACAAACATACTGTACATAAAAGGTAATAGAGGTAGGCGAATCTCCCAAAATTTGTCTTAGGTAGATTCATTTGCATCAATTATTTGATTACATTAGAATTCAACACAAATTCAGACTTAGTGCTGGATACAGAGTGTAAGTGTAAGCAGCAATACATACCACCTACATCTGGGAGGCCAAGCCAATGTTAAAAAGGTATTTCAGTAACAAAAAAATGTATCCCTTCTCCACAGGGTAGGGGATAAGTGTCTGATTGTCGGTGGTCCAATCACTGGATCCCTCCACAATTTCAATACTGGCCCATCTCTTACCTCTTAGCGTTCCAGCCCACACCTTCCGAGATACACTTGTCTCACCAGTGATGTGCCACTGCTGCAGCGGTGACCCTCCTCAGACGGTGCTTGTCTGAGCGTCGGTCAGTGCCAAGGCCAGTTCATCTTGGAATGTGGGGGCCAGAGTACTCAGCAGTAAGAGACAGGCCCCATTCTGATGATCATAACTGGAGTATCCCTTTTACTCAGTGGAAGGCACACACTGTATGCATTGCTGCTTAGTTGACAGGAGTTCCTGCTCCTGCACATGATTTGCCCCAAACGAATCCTTACAATTTGGAGTCAGACTTATCCAAATTGGGGGGGGGGGAATTTTGAATAAAGTTGACCAGTTTAGAATCAATTTGCTTAACTCTACACAGTACTGGTTTCATAGTGTAAATAAAATAAAAAATAAGAATAAATTGGAACTAATTAAATAAAAGTTTAAAGCAGTCCTGACAAAAAAACAAATATTTTCCATGAAAGACATCACAAATATTTCCTGTTATATGTACAGGCATATTGATCCCACTAAACATCACTGGTGAGACAAGTACATTAAGCGCTGACATTAGGCATGATCGAATTGAATCTGACTAATCCAAATTCTTTACGAATGTCAGGAAAAATTTGATTTGCAAAGAATGCAAATATCGTGGCGATTCAATAGCGGGAATTGCTTCATTAAACTCCATTTAGTGCAGTCCAGGCTCCAGGGCATCTAAAATGGTGGATCCAGATGTGAGGACATGGAGCAAGGAATCCTGGGATGGTAGCATGACCCTTAATTACATGCAGCATGCAGCATATTAGCAGCCAGCCACTCCTGTCATATCACAGCCCTATATAATTGGCAGTCATCTTGTGGCCAGTCACTTCAGCCTTTTATTGCAGAGAGAGAGGGACAGACAGCAGTGTGTGTTGCACAGAAAAGCATTTTTATAGCAGCGATTCACCTCAAGCCCAAATCCAGCCTAGAAGCACAGATAGGGAAGGGAGTGAGATTGAGAGAGAAAGTGCAATTTTGGGTGTAGTATACAGCGACTGTGTGCTGCAGCACTGGTGTGTACAACAAATGAAAAGCTATTAGTAACCAGCCAGTTAGGGTGAGCAGAGCACTAAAAGCATATTGTCCTCTATTAAGTGTAACCTGTGTGTCACTGGGGGAGCGGCGGAGCATGTGAGCGGACGTGTGTGGAGATGCCGCTCTGTTCACCCGGTACAGCCAGCCAGTTGGTGTGATGATCTCCTGCACCTGTACCTGAGTATACCTGAGTGCTGCTGCCGCTGCGTCTATGAGGAGGCCGCTGCTGCTGTGAAGTCCAGGGAGAGGATTGGTGCAGTTCCGATGAAGACGGAGGAGGCGAGACCGCAGTGAGAGAGGCTGAGAGATAGAGCAGAGGAGCAAGGTGCGACTGGTGAAGTTGTGGCAAATAACTGTGGGGAACGGGAGCGAAGGAGGCTGTGAATCACGTGGAGCACTGGAGAGGAGAGACGGGAGTGGTGAGAGGAGCTGAGCTCCAGATACACTTTGTCAACGATTGGGTGTAATTGAAGTATTACAGATATCTGTTCTAGCTGAATATTCATAATTGCGGGGTGATTTTGTTTCGATTATTTATTGAGTTGGCGATTTAGGGGGCTGCTTTATTTTAAGGCTTGGACTCTACCTACAGAACTTTTTCTTGTACTTGAATATTTTATGCTTGACTCATGTGATCTAGTAATGCTACGAGGTTGATGGTAATTGCCGTATCTTGAAATCTATAATAACTGTGGGGTTTACTATGCCAATATTTTAACCCCTTAAGGACCAGGCCCATTTTGTCCTTAAAGGGGTTCTCCGGTGCTTAGACATCTTATCCCCTATCCAAAGGATGGGGATAAGATGCCTGATCGCGGGAGTCACGCCGCTGGGGACCCCCGTGATCTTGCACGTGGCGCCCCGTTTGTAATCAGTCCCGGAGCGCGTTCGCTCCAGGTCTGATTACCAGTGACCACAGGGCCGGTGGTGTGTGATGTCACGCCTCCACCCCCGTGTGACGTCACGATCACCCCTCAATGCAAGACTACGGGAGGGGGCATTATAGCTGTCACGCCCCCTCCCATAGGCTTGCATTGAGGGGCGTAGCGTGATGTCACATGGGGACGGAGGCGTGATGTCACACGCCGCCGGCCCTGTGGTCGCCGGTAATCAGACCCGGAGCGAACACGCTTCGGGGACTGATTACAAACGGGGTGCCGCGTGCAAAATCACGGGGGTCCCCAGCGGCGGGACTCTTGCGATCAGGCATCTTATCCCCTATCCTTTTGATAGGGGATAAGATGTCTAAGCACCAGAGAACCCCTTTAAGGACCAGACCTATTTTATTTTTGCATTTTCATTTTTTCCTCCCAGCCTTCTTAAAATCATAACTCTCTTATATTTCCATCCACAGACCCATATGAGGGCTTGTTTTTTGTGTCACCAATTGTTCTTTGTAATTACATCACTTATGTTACCATAAAATGTACGGCACAACCAACTAAATCTTATTTATGTGGGAAAATTGAAAAGAAAACCGCAATTTAGCAAATTGCGGAAGGTTTTGTTTTCACGCTGTACAATTTATGGTAAAAATGACATGTTTTCTTTATTCTGTGGGTCAATACGATTAAAATGATACCCATGGTATAAGCTTTTCTATAATTGTACCGCTTAAAAAAAATCTCATACCATTTTACCAAAATTAGTATGTTTGAAATTGCCCTCTTTTGACCACCTATAACTTTCTAATTTTTCTGTATATGGGGCAATATGAGGGCTCATTTTTGTGCCATGATCTTTAGTTTTTATCAGTACCACTTTTAATTTTTTATAAATTTTTTTTGTAATAAAATGTGACAAAAAAGCTGCAGTTTTGGACTTTTTAAATTTTTTTGTGTTTACGCCGTTCACCGTACGGGATAATTAACAATATATTTTAATAGTTCAGACTTTTACGCGATACACAATATGTGTATTCATTATTATTTTTAAGCTTTTTTGGGGGTAAAATGGGAAAAACTGACATTTAACTTTTTTATTGGGAGAGGGGATTTTTCAAATTTTTTTACTTTTTAACTTTTTTATTTTACATTTATTTTTTACTTTTTTTTAAAGACTTTTTATCTCCCCATAGGGGACTATTCATAGCAATGCTAATACTGTTCAGTGCTATGTATAGGATATAGCACTGCTCAATATTATCGGTCATCTTCTGCTCTGGTCTGCTCGATCTCAGATCAGAGCAGAAGACCCCGGGAGACGGCCAGAGCCAGGTAAGGGGACCTCCGGCCGCCATGCTGGATGATCGGATCCCCGCGGCAGCGCTGCGGGCGATCCGATCATTCATTCAAAGTACCGCACTGCCGCAGATGCCGTGATCTGTATTGATCACGGCATCAGAGGGGTTAATGGCGGACATCCACGTGATCGCGGATGTCCGCCATTACAGGCGGGTCCCTGGAAGTTGAGAGCAGCCGGGACCTGCCGGGCATGACGCGAGCACCACTCCGGTGCTCGCGATAATGGTGGCGCATAAATGTATGTCATGGTGCACTAAGAACCACATCACCATGATGTACATTTACATCCATTGTCGTTAAGGGGTTAAGGTAATCTAGTAGCAGGGTGAGGGTGAGGAGAGAGCATAGGTGATTGATTGAGTAATAAGAGTAACAATGGTCTCTGGAAGGCAGAATAAAGGGGGGTAAGAAGAATGCAAGGAAAGATGATTCAGTGCCCAACCGCATAACGGGAAGCTGGAGAGGGAGCGGTAGAAATTCAATGGAAAAGTTTCTCAGATCCCCAGTGACTAAAGGCGGAAAGGTGGGTCAACAAGAGCCAGAGAAAAAAAAAGAAAATAGTAATGGAAAACTCTGAGGAGGAGATAGAAAATGAAAATATGGCAGAAGAAGGGATAAAAGTAATGCTTAATAAAATATTTGAGGGTGTAGGAAAAACGAAAGTAGGAATATGGGAAGTCCAAAGTCAGATAGGAGAAGTAAGACAGGATACTGCAATATTAAGACAGGACTGTCAAAAAACTAGGCAAAGGTTGATTGAGGTGGACGAAAAAGCTGAAGGAATGGAGCAAAAGGTGGGGGAGACTGAAAAAGAGGTGGGTAAGCTCACATGGTTGTGTCAAGAATTGTGTAACAAAGTGAGGGACTTGGAAGATAGAGGGAGACGATCAAATATAAGAATAGTTGGGATTCCAGAAAAAAACTGAAAAAAAATGATTGTCGGGGATTTGTTAAGAATTGGATATTAGAAAATGTTGATAAACAATGTCTCTCCACTCTATTTGAAGTGGAGAGGGCAGATAGAGTACCTTCAAAATCTCTCCCACCAGGTGCCCACCCAAGAACAATTCTGGTTAGGTTGCTATCGGCGGTAGACATAGATTCGATTTTGAGGGCAGCCAGAGGAGCAGACAAAGAGATTGATGGTAATAAAATAATGTTGTATCAGATTATTTGAGGACAACGCAGCAGGCTAGGTAAAAAATTTTTACAAGTTAAAAAAAGATTAAGAGAAGCAAATATCAGGTACTCATTATTATTGCCAAACTCATATACAAAGAAAAGTCATGGTTTTCACCTCAGTAGAGGAAGTTAATGAATCGCTGGTAAAGGAAGGGATCAAGTAAATGCAACAATTTTTCTTCCGTTAAGGAAATATTCACATGTAGTTAAGTATATGTGTAGATGTGGCTGGCCAGGTGGGGGGATCAAGATAGAGGAATTCTCGGAAAATGGTTTTGAGAGTTTCGAAGGGGGGGGGGGTTCTTTTCTTTTTCTTCCCTCTCTCTTATTGTTTGAATGAGGATATTGATATGGAATGTGAGGGGGTTGGCGGTCCATAAGGTGAGAGATAAACTCCTACCAGGAATCATCTGCCTATTGGAAACACATTTAACGGTTGATAAAACTCAGATCTTACAGAGAAAATGGATTGAGAAGCAATTTCTTTCAATACATACTTGCTACTCAAGAGGTGTAAGTGTGTTGATACATAAAGGGCTAGACGTAGAAGTGTTGAATTCAAAAGTAGATAAAGAAGGCAGATATGTATTTCTGGTATTAAATTGGGAGGGAAGAAGACTGTGTGCCACCCCCCTTCTCACCTGGAGTATTTAAGGAATTATGTGGGTATGCTGATGATAAAGGAAATATTCCAATCACGGTGATGAGTGTTATTAATGCGGTAACTAGTGAAAAAAAAAAGATAGGTTAAGGTTAGGGAGACAGAGTTTCAAGGGCGTAAAAACAGGTTCAAAGAAAATTTGGAGGAATTAAGATGGGTTGACTAATGGAGGGAGAGAAACCCAGAATTCATGTTAAAATAAATCTAAGAAAACATTATCCCATATATGGTAATGGGAGATAAGGAGATCCTGCAATGGATAAAAGATATAAAATATGGGAGTATATCCAATCATGCTCCCCTGATGTTACAAATAATAACTAAAAAGACAAGGCAGATAAATATGAGAATAGACCCCTTTTGGTTAGAGGTATGGGGAGAGGATAGTGAAATAATAGGTAAAATGCAGACATATTTTGAGACCAATCAAGCATCAGCTTTGGAGGGGATTGTTTGGCATGCCTTTAAGGCGGTATTGCAACGTATCTGGAAAGAAAAAATTGTGAGGATGAAGAGAAAAGTGAAGACAGAAGAGGAAGAGGTTAGAAGGGAAGTGAAGCAAGCAGAACAGCACTTCATGAAAACTAGACTAGAAAAGGATAGAAGAGAGTGGGAGGAAGCAATAGTAAGGTATAAAGAGTTATTGGCAGCAAAGGCTAAAAAAGTAATATTTCAATCTGAGCAGAAAAGGTATTTAGAAGGAGGAAAGCCAGGAAACTGGTTAGCCAAGTTGACGAAAGAAGTAAAAGATAAAACATTGATAGTAGCTGTTAAAGATAAAAAGTCTTTTTTTACTTCTACACAAATTTATATACCTCAAAATTTATAATAGAACAGGATAAAATTCAAAGATATGTGGATAATTGTGAACTACCAAAACCAACAAAGGAAGCTGTGGAGATGTTAGATCTTGGAAAGCGAGGTGTGGAAGAGGGTCAAATAAGCACCTAGATTTACCCCTTAAGGACTTAGCCCTTTTTCACCTTAAGGACTCGGACGTTTTTTGCATTTCTGACCACTGTCATTTTAAACATTAATAACTCTGGAATGCTTTTAGTTATCATTCTGATTCCGAGACTGCTTTTTCGTGACATATTCTACTTTAACATAGTGGTAAAATTTTGTGCTAACTTGCATCCTTTCTTGGTGAAAAATCCCAACATTTGATGAAAAATGTGAAAATTTTGCATTTTTCTAACTTTGAAGCTCTCTGCTTGTAAGGAAAATGGATATTCCAAATAATTTTTTTTTATTCACATACACAATATGTCCACTTTATGTTTGCATCATAAAATTTATGTGTTTTTACTTTTGGAAGATACCAGAGGGCTTCAAAGTTCAGCAGCAATTTTCCAATTTTTCACAAAATTTCCAAACTCACTATTTTTCAGGGACCAGTTCAGGTTTGAAGTAGATTTGAAGAGTCTTCATCTTAGAAATACCCCATAAATGACCCCATTATAAAAACTACACCCCTCAAAGTATTCAAAATGGCATTCAGTCAGCGTTTTAACCCTTTAGGTGTTTCACAGGAATAGCAGCAAAGTGAAGAAGAAAATTAACAATCTTCATTTTTTACACTCGCATGTTCTTTTAGACCCAATGTTTGAATTTTTATAAGGGGTAAAAGGAGAAAATGTATACTTATATTTGTAGCCCAATTTCTCTCGAGTAAGGACATACCTCATATGTCTATGTAGAGTGTTCGGTGGGTGCAGTAGAGGGCTCAGAAGCGAAGGAGCGACAAGGGGATTTTGGAGAGTACGTTTTTCTGAAATGGTTTTTGGGGGGCATGTTGCATTTAGGAAGCCCCTATGGTGCCAGAACAGCAAAAAAAAAAAAAAAAACGCATGGCATACCATTTTGGAAACTAGACCACTTGAGGAATGTAACAAGGAATAAAGTGAGCCTTAATACCCCACAGGTGTTTCACAACTTTTACATATGTAAAAAAATAAATCAAAACATTTCACAAAAATGTGTTTCCCCCCAAACTTCACATTTTTGCAAGGGTTAATAGCAGAAAATACCCCCCAAAATTTGTAACCCCATCTCTTCTGAGTATGGAGGTACCCCATAAGTTGGCCTGAAGTGCACTACGGGCGAACTACAATGCTCAGAAGAGAAGGAGTCATATTTGGCTTTTTGAGACCAAATTTTGCTCGGGGGGCATGTCGCATTTAGGAAACCCCTATGGTGCCAGGACAGCAAAAAAAACAAAAAACACATGGCATACTATTTTGGAAACTAGACCCCTCGGTGAATGTAACAAGGGGTTAAGTGAACCTTTATACCCCACAGGTGTTTCACGACTTTTGCATATGTAAAAAAAAAAAAGGGTAAAAGCAGAAAATACCCCCCAAAATTTGTAACACAATTTCTCCCGAGTACGGCGATACCCCATATGTGACCCTAAACTGTTGCCTTGAAATACGACAGGGCTCCAAAGTTAGAGCGCCATGCCCATTTGAGGCCTAAATTAGGGATTGCATAGGGGTGGACATAGGGGTATTCTACGCCAATGATTCCCAAACAGCTGTTGTAAAACTCCCAGCATGCTTGGACAGTCAACGGCTGTCCGGCAATACTGGGAGTTGTTTTGCAGCAGCTGGAGGCTCCGTTTTGGAAACAGTGGCGTAGCATACGTTTTTCATTGTATTGGGGAGGGGAGGGGGGCTGTGTAGGGGTATGTGTTTATGTAGTGATTTTTACTTTTTATTTTGTGGTAGTGTAGTGTAGTGTTTTTAGGGTACAGTCGCACGGGCGGGGGTTCACAGTAATTTCTCGGAGGCAGCTCAAACTTGCAGCCAGATACTTACTGTAAACCTTTGCCCATGTGAGTGTACCCTTTACATTCACATTGGGGGGGACGGGGACATCCAGCTGTTGCAAAACTACAACTCCCAGCATGCGCTGACAGACTGTTCATGCTGAGAGTTTTAGTTTTGCATTAGCTGTAGGCACACTGGTTATGTATCACTGAGTTTGTGACCTTACTCAGTGTTTCACAACCAGTGTGCCTCCAGCTGTTGCAAAACTACAACTCCCAGCGTATACGGTGCATGCTGGGAGTTGTAGTTTGCAACAGCTGGAGGCACACCGGTCGTGAAACACTGAGTTAGGTAAAAAAAACTGAGTTTCACAACCAGTGTTCCTTCAGCTGTTGCAAAATTACAACTCTCAGCAGTCACCGACAGCCAACGGGAATGCTGATAGTTGTAGTTATGCAACCAGCAGATGCACCACTACAACTCCCAGCATGCACTTTAGCTGTTTGTGCAAGCTAGGAGTTGTAGTTATACAACAGCTGAAGGTACACTTTTCCATAGAAAAAATGTGCCTCCAGCTGTTGCAAAACTATAAGTCCCAGCATGCCCATAAGGGAATGCTGGGAGTTGTGGTGGTCTGCCTCCTGCAGTTGCATAACTACAGCTTCCAGCATGCCCTTTTTGCATGCTGGGAGCTGTTGCTAAGCAACAGCAGGAGGCTGTCACTCACCTCCTACTGATGCTTCGGGACACAGGTCAGTCCCTCGCCGCCGTCGCTCCTGGGGCCCTGATCCCAACAGGGACGCCGGGGATCGGGGTCCCCAGCTGCTGGGGTCTTCTTCCCGCACCCGCTCACGTCCTCCGGAAGAGGGGCGGAGCGGGTTGCGGGAGTGACACCTGCAGCAGGTGCCCTGATTGGTCGGCCGGTAAACCCGCCGACGAATCAGGGCGATCATGAGGTGGCACCAGTGCCACCTCACCCCTGCTGGCTATGGCTGTTCGGGGCCGTCAGAGACGGTCCCGATCAGCCAGTAATTCCGGGTCACTGAATTGTCCAGCGATCTGTGGCCATGACCGACATGGGGGGGCATAATGACCCCCCTGGGCGATATGCAGGAATGCCTGCTGAACGATTTCAGCAGGCATCCGGCTCCGGTCCCCAACCGGCTAGCAGTGGGGACTGGATTTCCCACGGGCGTATGGATACGCCCTGCGTCCTTAAGGACTCGGAATGCAGGGCGTATCCATACGCCCTGCGTCCTGAAGAGGTTAAGAGCCCCAGGCACAGATGGGCTGCCATACGAATTGTATAAAAAAATATGGTGGCATTCTTGTCCCAAGATTAGTGAAATTAGTTAGAGAGATTTTTAGGAGTGGAATTTTACCCCCCTCAATGACAGAGGCAGTGATAGGCTTATCTTGAAGCCTGGAAAAAATGAATAGGAACCTGATGCATATAGGCCAATCTCGCTGCTAAATACAGATGTGAAGAAACTGGCAAAAGTATTGACAGTGAGATTGGCGAGGGTAATGCCTCTATTAATATCGAAATGATCAATGTGGATTTATTAGTGATAAAACAAAGGCGAATAATGTGAGGAGATTGTTTGGGAATCTGCAGGTAGAGGGGGAGGGGGGACCGCTCCCTCCGGTCATTGGACACAGTTAAGGCCTTTGATAGGTGGAGAGACTGTTATGAGGGGATTTGGGTTTGGAGAGGGGATTATGAAGTGGATGGGAATCATATACGGCTCTCCAAGGGCAGCGGTTTTGGTTAACGGGGTTAACTCAGAGGGATTTCAATTAACAAGGGGAGATAGACAGGGCTGCCCCCTGTCCCCCCACATATTTGCCCTTTATGTTGAAGCATTGGCAATCAGAATAAGAAATATGGAAACAATGGAGGGGTTCGGATGTTGAGGGACACTGGACAGAATATCCCTATTTGCAGATGACATCTTGCTATATATTCGAAATACGCAACAGGTATTGGAACGTGACAACCACACCTTAAGGAAACCACCATTAAAAATGGTGCATAATGATGTTATAAAAGACCGTGCTTCAATTTCATAGAAAATTTATTAAAACACATATAAACATAAAGAATCAACAAGAATAATAATAGTAATAATAAAAAACATATACATATGAACTAGTATTTCAGAAATCTACCACTGGGCCCTAATGGTAGAGTAGGTGTGAGTATGAGTAAAGCACTGCTACTGAGTGTTAAAGCACTATTGCTGGATGCAATCTTAAAACAGATCTGTTAGTTCGGCAATTGATAGTCCGGATGATAGATATACGGACACTTCTATTAGACAGTCACAAAGGTAACTGAGGATATCCACCTATACAGTTCATATATTATGGATATAGGTGGAATGCCGGACTATCAATTGCCGAACTAACAGATCTTTTTTAAGATTACATCCAGCAATAGCACTTAAACACTCAGTAGCAGTGGTTTTTTTTCCTCCCCCCCCCCCCCCCCCTCAGTGGAATGTATGTTGTGGAGTTGTGGGCCCTCACACTTTGTTAAACGTTTTTAATAATTTGTGAAGATACTGATGGTAATACTGGTTTAACTATGTGATGAAGTAATATTGTTGTAATTGAGATATATTGGAATACAAAAAAAAAAGTGCAACCTGTGCGTACATCTAAGTGGTGTACCATTTTGTTCCTGTCAAAAGTCTTAAGCGCTTAGATACTGTGAAAGGCCAGCCAAAAATACACACCTGCTGGTGTTGTAGACAAATACTGTTTTAAGCATACTGGAGCACATTGTCCTCCCTCATAAGTGCATACCACATACGTACATCTAAGTGATGTGTTATGTTGTTCCTGTTAAAGTCTTAAGGACCTAGATACTGTGAAAAGCCAGCCAAAAGTACAAACCTTCTAAAGTTGAAGTCAAATACTGTTTTAAGCGTACTGGAGCGCAATGAACTCCCCTCATAAGTGCATGCCACATACGTACATTTAAGTGGTGTACCATTTTGTTTCTGTTAAAGCCTTAAGGGCCTAAATACTGTTAAAAGCAAGCCAAAAGTACACACCTGCTGGTGTTGTAGACAAATACTGTTTTAAGCGTAGTGGAGCGCATTGTCCTCCCCTCATATATGCACTTAGTATGTCACGCAGAGAAGTGCTAGGACTTGCACAGAGAAGTGGCACAGTCCTAAATTCGTCAGGCAGAGGTCACAGAAGACTAGGGGCGAGTGGAAGCAGGAGTTGCAGCAAGAGGCCTGAGCTCCCGGTATTAGCTAGCGGTCGTGTCTCGACCAGCAATCCATCTGCTGTATAGATTGGTTAACACGATCATCTCCTTCATCACAAGTGATATCTGACACCCCCAGTCAACAGTCGGTGGGTTCCTCAGACACATCCTTCAGTTAGCGTGGCCGGGTGCAGTCCCTGTCCTCCCATTGCCTCTGTCATATGCTGCTCCCTGCCCACAGAAGTATCTTATGCTGTGGGTTCAGCTCCGCTATTTAGTAATGATGATCAACTAGAGGACAGTCTGCAGCTACTGCCCAGCCAAGAAGTGGAGGAGACATCCGTCGCTTCCTCCGCTAGGCAGGCAAGTAGTGATGAGGAGAGGGGCGTGGGAAGTGGTGTTGCGAGCATTCAGGGTCCTGAAGCAGACACTTTTGAGGAACCTGAGGAGGAAATCAGTGACGTGCAGACACAACTCGATCATGATGAAGCCAATCGCACTTGGGAGCTGGGTGCAGAAGGGGCTTCATCATCATCAGGGGAAGGGTTGCAGGTTGCCTGGGAGGCAGCAGCTGAGCCAGCAAGGTTATACCCTGGTGTGCATTCAGCATGGTGGAAGAAGTGTAAAGTCTGGAGCCAAACGTGCCCGGGGTAGACCACCTGCTTTGCGGCAGCCTACCCTCCCGGGAGGTAGTGGAACAGGGGTTCCTGGAGTTGGCGGCAGTAGCAATCAATCAGCTCGGACTGTTGGTTGGAAAATAAGCCACTCGGCAGTGTGGAAGTTTTTCCTCAAGCATCCGGAGGATGCTAACCTGGCCACATGCAAGATGTGTCGGCAGAAGGTGAAGCATGGCCAGGGTCCCAATGTTGGCACCACGGCCCTGCATCAACATATGCAGCTTGACCATAAAGCGGCCTGGGAGAACCGTTGCTCCGATGTGGTTGTCCACCCTGTTTCAGCCAGCCAAGGCTTCACCACCTCAGCCGCAGGGAGCTGTGTGTCTTATCCATCTTCTGTCGCTCCAGATGCTCCTGCTCCTCCTACTTTGAGTCAGTCATTCTGCCCGCAATCCATCGGCAAAGCCTATATCCAAGAGACAAAAGTATGTGCCCACTCATCCAACGGTGCAGGAGCTAAATGTGCTCCTGTCCAAGTTGTTCTTGCTGCAGTCCCTCTCTTTTCAAGTGGTGGACTCTGCACATTCCAGAGAACTGATGGCTTGTGCCAAGCCGAGGTGGAGAGTCCCAAGCAGTCATTTCTTTGTGAAAAAGGCAGTACCAGCCCTGCATAATTTTGTGGAACAGAAGGTGGGCCAGTCCTTGAGCCTGTCAGTGTGTACCAAAGTGTAAGGCAGCGCTGACGTGTGGAGCTGTAACTACGGTCAGGGACAATACATACTTTTATGGGCCAGTTTGTGGAGGACCCAACAAGAAGTGATGCCTTGTTGGATCTGATCATTTCCAACAACGCAGAGCTGGTTGGTAATGTAACTGTGCGGGAAAACCTTGGTAATAGCGACCACAATATAGTTACTTTTGACTTAAAATGTAGAAAACAAAGACAGACGGGGAAGGCAAAAACATATAACTTTAAAAAGGCAAATTTCCCTGGGCTGAGAGCTGCACTACAGGACATAGAGTGGGGGGAGGTGTTCTCAAATACTGATACAGAAGGTAAATGGGACATCTTTAAATCAACTCTAAATAACTATACAGCTAAATATATACCAAAGGGGAACAAATATAAACGATTAAAACTAAATCCTACATGGCTGACAAATGAGGTTAAAAGAGCAATAATCAACAAAAAAATAGCCTTCAAAAAATTCAAATCTGATAGGTCAGCTATAACATTTAAACAGTACAAGGAGCTTAATAAAATCTGTAAAAATGTAATAAAAACAGTAAAAATTCTAAATGAGAGACAGGTGGCCAAATAAAGCAAAACTAATCCTAAATATTTTTTTAGATATATAAATGCAAAAAAAACAAGGACAGAGCATGTAGGACCCCTTAATAATGATAATGGGGAGGTTGTCACAGGCGATAAAGAGAAGGCGGAGCTACTGAATGTGTTCTTTAGTTCTGTATATACAAGGGAAGAAGGAGGAGCTGACATTGGCCAGGTCAGTGCTGGTAACACATCATGTAATGTACTGAATTGGCTTAATGTAGAGATGGTGCAAGGTAAGTTAAGTAATATAAATGTAAGCAAATCTCCAGGGCCAGATGGATTGCACCCAAGAGTTCTTAGAGAGGTAAGTTCAGTAATATCTGCACCCCTGTTCATGATATTTAGAGATTCTCTGGTGTCTGGTATTGTGCCAAGGGACTGGCGCTAGGCGAATGTGGTACCAATCTTCAAGAAGGGCACTAGGTCTTCCCCAGGAAACTATAGACCGGTAAGTTTAACGTGCATTGTGGGTAAATTGTTTGAAGGACTTATAAGGGATTACATATAGGGGATAATAGTTTTATAAGTGATAGCCAGAATGGGTTTACTAAGGATAGAAGTTGTCAAACCAATCTAATTTGCTTTTATGAAGAGGTGAGTAGAAGCCTTGACAGAGGAATGGCTGTGGATATAGTGTTTCTGGATTTTGCTAAAGCATTTGATACTGTCCCTCATAGACGTCTGACAGGTAAGTTAAGGTCTTTGGGTTTGGAAATTTTAGTTTGTAACTGGATTGAACACTCGCTCAAGGATCGTACCCAGAGAGTGGTGGTCAATGATTCGTACTCTGATTGGTCCCCGTTTATTAGTGGTGTACCCCAAGGTTCAGTACTGGGCCCGCTGTTGTTTAATTTATTTATCAATGATATAGAGGATGGTATTAACAGCTCTGTTTCTATCTTTGCAGATGACACCAAGCTTTGTAGCACGGTACAGTCTATAGAGGATGTACATAAGTTACAAGATGACTTGGATAGACTAAGTGTCTGGGCATCCACTTGGCAAATGAGGTTTAATGTGGATAAATGTAAAGTTATGCATCTGGGTACTAATAACCTGCATGCATCGTATGTCTTAGGGGGGATTAGACTGGCAGAGTCACTGGTAGAGAAGGATCTGGGTGTACTTGTAGATCATAGACTACAGAATAGCATGCAATGTCAGGCTGCTGCTTCCAAAGCCGGCAGGATATTGTCATGTATAAAAAGAGGCATGGACTCAAGGGACATAATACTCCCCCTTTATAAAGCCTCACCTGGAATATGCTGTTCAGTTTTGGTCACCTGTTCATAAAAGGGACACTGTGGAGCTGGAAAGGGTGCAGAGACGCGCGACTAAACTAATATGGGGCATGGAACATCTTAGCTACGAGGAGCGATTAAAGGAGTTACAATTGTTTAGTCTTGTGAAGAGACGTTTAAGGGGGGATATGATAAACGTATATAAGTATATTAATGGCCCATACAAAAAATATGGAGAAAAACTGTTCCAGGTTAAACCCCCCCAAAGGACGAGGGGGCACTCCCTTCGTCAGGAGAAGAAAAAGTTTAGTCTCAAGGGGCGACACGCCTTCTTTACCATGAGAACTGTGAACTTATGGAACAGTCTACCTCAGGAACTGGTAACAGCAGGAAAAATTAACAGCTTTAAAACAGGATCATTCCTGGAACAAAATAACATTAATGCTTATGAAGAAATATAAAATCCCATCCCTTCCCCAATGTCGCGCCGCGCCCCTACCCTTCAATTCCCTGGTTGAACTTGATGGACATATGTCTTTTTTCGACCGTACTAACTATGTAACTATGTAACTATATGTCCTTTATGGCCCACTGGGTGAATGTGGTTTCTGCACAGCCACAAAAGCAACTTGGACAGGTCAAGCCGCTTGCACCTCCACGTTCTCAGGCCATTGGTCCTGCAACAGTGTGCAACTCCGCCTCCGCCTCCTCATCCTCCACCGAGTCCTCAGCCTCCACTGCACAGACAAGTCTCAGTGCTCTTCCAGCATACCATGTGTGTAGGGCACGGCAGTGTCACGCTGTTCTTCACATGGTTTGCCTTGGCGAACTGAGTCACACAGGGGAAGAACTGCTAAAAGTCATTCATCATGAAATCGAATCATGGCTTACTCCACAAAAACTGGAAATGGGAACCATGGTGACCGACAACGGGAAGAACATCTTATCTGCACTGCGACAAGGAAGCGGAAGCCTAAGACATGCAGGGCACATGTGTTCAATCTGGTTGTTAAGTGGTTCCTGAAGTGTTCTCCCAATCTGCAAGACATCCTAACAATGGGAAGGAAACTTTGCATGCACTTCAGCCACTTGTACACCACAAAGCACACCCTTCTTGAGCTGCAGCGTCAGAACGGCATCCCTTACTCTGATTTGCGATGTTTCCACAATTGAAATTTCACCCTCCATATGTTGGATGAACAGAGAAACGCCATCACCAATTTCTTGATAATCTAAGTGGATAGGGGGACTCCCCTGTGTAACACTAGTGTCAACCAGTGGCAGCTCATATGTGACACCTGCCGTTTCCTCAGGCCCTTTGAGGAAGCCACATTATTAGTCAGTCACCAGGATTACAGGATGAACAACGTCATTCCACTGCTTCATATACTACAACATGTGTTGGAAACAATGGCTGGTCAGGGCAGTGGAGATATGGCACCTACATCTCATGGCCACATGAGCCCTGTGGGGGCTGACCTGGAGGAGGGGCAAGGGCACAGTGGAGCACAGTTTAGGTTTCGCGAGATGGGTGGTGTTTCTAGTCATCTGACAGCAGAGGAGGAGCAGGAGCAGCCAGAGGAGCTAGAGGTTTATGAGGAAGGTGGGACAGAGGACCCCGACACACTGTGGCACTGTGGCTCTCCACCTTATTGGACCCTTGCTACCGCCACAAAATGGGGGCCTTTTTTACACCCAGTGAGAGGGAGGACAAGTTGACCTACTACAGAGACATTCTACGTAGTCAGCTGGCCGATGCCCATCGGCGCCATCGTCCATCGTCTCACAAGTCTGACTCGGGGGGGGGGGGGGCTCTGCACTCACCTTCCACTGCCATGGCAGCTGGGGAGGGGTGGCAGGAGAAGTACCAGCTCCATCAGCAGCAGCCTTAGTCTACAGTCTCTGATGAGTAGCTTTCTTCACCCGGATAGTGAAGCAACTCATCAGCAGCAGGTAGACCTGGAGCAGGACCTGAACCAGCAGGTGGTGGCATACCTTGACATGAGCATGCCAACACACCTTGAAGATCCGCTGGACATCTGGGCAGCCAAACTTGATTTCTGGCCGCAACTAACAGAGTTTGCCCTGGAAAGCTGTCCTGCCCAGCCAGTAGTGTGCCATCAGAGCGGGTTTTTAGTGTGGCGGGGGCCATAGTAACCCCAAGGAGAACTTGTCTGTACATGAAAAGTGTGGAGAGACTGACATTTGTGAAGATGAATCAGGCATGGATCAGCCAGGATTTCCACCCACCAATGCCTGATGCATCAGAGTAGAATGACCATGTTGCCACACCAACACTTCACAAATATGGATAGTGCTAAATATATTTGAAGGGGTTATCCGGGGGAAAAAAAAATTATATATCAACTGGCTCCATTAAGTTAAACAGATATTAAACGTCTATTAAAAAATCTTAATCCTTTCAGTACTTATGAGCTGCTGAAGTTGAGTTGTTCTTTTCTGTCTAAGTTCTCTCTGATGACACCTGTCTCTGGAACTGTCCATAGTAGAAGCAAATCCCCATAGCAAACCTATTCTCCTCTGTGCAGTTCCTGAGACAGACAGAGATGTCAGCAGAGAGCACTGTTGTCAGACAGAAAAGAACAACTCAACTTCAGCAGCTGATAATAATTAAAAGGATTAAGATTTTTTTATAGAAGTAATTTACAAATCTGTTTAACTTTCTGGAGCCAGTTGATACATATTTTCCATGAATACCCCTTTAATCTCTTACCGGTACGTCATGAGTCCGCTCCCGTTCTATAACGCGTCATAGCGGGTAGGGCCCGGCCTCTAACAACGGCCCGGAACCATGGCTAATAGCGCGCAGCACTGATCACGGTGCCACTCACTAATAACCCTTTAGACGCGGCGTTCAAACTTGAACGCTGCGTCTAAAGTGAAAGTAAAACCATGCTGGTTAGCTCAGGGAGCTGTTCGGGATCGCCGCGGTGAAATCATGGCATCCCGAACAGCTTACATGACAGCCGGAGGGTCCCTACTGGTATCCATGCTGTCCGATCGCCGAATGACTGCTCAGTGCCTGAGATCCAGGCATGAGCAGTCAAGCGGCAGAATCATCGATCAGTGGTTTCTTATGAGAAACCACTGATCAATGTAAAAGATCAGTGTGTGCAGTGTTATTGCCCCCTATGTGAGCTATAACATTACAAAAAAAAGTGAAAAAAAGTGAATATAGATCATTTAACACCTTCCCTAATAAAAGTTTGAATCACCCCCCTTTTCCCATAAAAAAAAAAAAAACTGTGTAAATAAAAATAAACATATGTGGTATCGCCGCTTGCAGAAACGTCCGAATTATAAAAATATATCATTAATCAAACCGCACGGTCAATGGCATCCTCGCAAAAAAATTCAAAAGTCCAACATTTTTGGTCACTTTTTATATCATGAAAAAAATTAATAAAAAGGGATCAAAAAGTCCAATCACTACAAAAATGGCACCTGCATGTAGTAGTGATTTTTTTTCCAGAAGTACAGCAAAATCAAATCTATATAAGTAGGGTATCATTTTAATTGTATGGACCTACAGAATAAAGGGAATGTGTAATTTTTACCGAAAAATGTACTGTGTAGAAACGGAAGCCCCCAAAAGTTACAAAATGGCTTTTTTTTTCCCAATTTTGTCTCACAATGATTTTTTTTCCGTTTCGCCGTAGATTTTTGGGTAAAATGACTGATGTCATTATAAAGTAGAATTGGTGGCGCAAAAAATAAGCCATCATATGGATTTTTAGGTGCAAAATTGAAAGAGTTATGATTTTTTAAAGGTAAGGAGGAAAAAACGAAAATGCAAAAACGGAAAAACCCCGGGTCCTTAAGGGGTTAAGGCGCTGCTCTCAAGTTACAGACATTCCTCCGCATCAGACCTCAAACAATTATTGAGTATATGCATTGCGTAAAACTTATATTTTAATAATATTCTTAGGATAAAATATATGCACCCAATTTTTTTTTTTATCAAACTAAAGAAAAGGTGTGCAAATAACACCATGTGCCACCTACACCACCAAGTATTGATGTGATGCAAAGACCTCTAAAAGGTGAAAAGTAACAACATATGGTCCATTGTAACCGGTGGGGGGTAAAAACTTCCCCTGTAAGGCCCTACTCTCGCATTATTAATTCCCTTCTTGGCAAGTGTTACTCGCACTAAGAAGGGTGGCCTCACAAACACTGCCATTTACCAGGGTTGTTAAGTGGAAATAGAGAGAGTTTCCTGTGTGGGGCTGCCCTTTTTAGGGTGAGTAACACTGCCCTTTGAGTGTTACTGCCCTTTTTAGGATGAGTAACACTTGCCAAGAAGGGAATTAATGGGGCGAGAGTGCAGGGGAAGTTTTTACCCCCACCTGCTACAGTGGGCAATACGTTGTCCTCTTCCACCTTTTCAAGGAAAGTTTTACTCGTCTTAAAAAGGGCGGCCCCAAACAGGAACCAATCCTTATTTCCACCTAAAAACCCTAGAAAATGACAGTGTTTGTAGGTGGAAATAGGGAGGGGTTCCTGTGTGGGGCCGCCCTTTTTACAGTAGGGCCTTACAGGGGAAGTTTTTAACCCCACCGGTTACAATGGACCACATGTTGTTCCTTTCCACCTTTTAGACGTCTTTGCATCACATCAATACTTGGTGGTGTAGGTGGCACATGTTTTTTTTTTTTTTTTTTGCACACCTTTCCTTTTGTTTGATTAAAAAAAATGTGGGGGTACATATATTTTATCCCAAGTATATTATTAAAAGTTTAGTTTTACCTAATACATATCTTCAATACTTACTTACTTTTACAAATAAACGTTTTTTTTTTTTTTTGCCTACCTGCCTCAGCTACTATTCTGATCCTGCCACCCGCCTGATGCCACGTTCTCCTTTTTCACCCACCTTCGTCACCGGGTACTGGTATTGCCACCCACCGCACCACTCTGTCACTGGGTCACTTTTAGGACTCCTGATGCTACTGCTGCCACCTCCAGGCTGTCTTATTCTGCCACCATATGTTCTCCTCATGCTGATGCCAGCTCCAGGCTGTCTCTTTCTGCTACCATATGTTCTCCTCATGCTGATGCCAGCTCCAAGCTGTCTCATACGGCTCCCATATGTTCTCCTCATGCTGCTGCCACCTCCACGCTGTGTCATTCAGGCACTATATGGTCTCCTCATGCTGCCACCACCTCCAGGCTTTGTCATTCAGCCACTATATGGTCTCCTAATGCTTCTGCCACCTCCAGGCTGTGTCATACAGCCACTATATGTTCTCCTCATGCTGCCGCAAACTCTGGGCTGTGTCATTCAGCCACTATATGCTGCCGCCAACTCCAGGCTTTGTCATTCAGCCACTTTGTGGTCTCCTCATGCCGCCGCCAACTCCAGGCTGTGTCATTCAGCCACTACATGTTCTCCTCATGCTACCGCCACCTACACACTGTGTCATTCAGCCACTATATGGTCTCCTCATGCTTCCACCACCTCCAGGCTGTGTCATTCAGCCACTGTATGTTCTCCTCATGCTGCCGCAAACTCAAGGCTGTTTCATTCAGCCTGCCACCTCCAGGCTGTATCATTCAGCCACTATGTGGTCTCCTCATGCTGCTGTCAACTCCGTGCTGTGTCATTTAGCCACTATATTTTGCCGCCAACTCCAGGCTGTGTCATTCAGCCACTATGTGCTGCCGCCAACTCTAGGCGGTGTCATTCAGCCACTATGTGGTCTCCCCATGCTTCCGCCAACTCCAGGCGGTGTCATTCAGCCACTATATGTTCTCCTCATGCTGCCACCACCTCCACCCTGTGTCATTCAGGCCCTATATGGTCTCCTCCTGCTGCCGCCACCTCCATGCTGTGTCATTCAGCCACTATACGGTCTCCTCATCCTTCCGCCATCTCCAGGCTTTGTCATTCAGCCACTATATGTTCTCCTCATGCTGCCACAAATTCCAGGCTGTGTCATTCCGCCACTATATGCTGCTGCCAACTCCAGGCTGTGTTATTCAGCCATTATGTGGTCTCCTCATGCTGCTGCCAATTCCAAGCTGTGTCATTCAGCCACTATATGTTCTCCTCATACTGACGCCACCTCCAGTCTCTGTCACTGTGCCACTCTGCGACAGTTATTCTACTAGTGACGCCTCTGTTCTGCATGTCATACTGAATAACAGTGTTATATCACTTACCCAGCACACACCCTATGCATGTTACAGCAAGGCAAAGTTTTCTACACCCCCATTGAGGCTCTCTGTAGGCCATAAATAGCCGTTTTTAATAGCAATTCACCAGGAATAAATTTAGACCGAAACAATCGGCCGGATCAGATTTTTCAAAAATTCGCTCATCTCTAGCTGACTTGGTCCAGAGCGCAGAGTGTTTTAAGAATATAACAGTAGATGTTGTGTGGTGAGACATAACATTGGCTATGGTGCAGGAGCAGGGACTTTTGCGTGGCTTGAAGGAGTGCCAGTCGGCATGAAACTGCACTGTCCCACCATGGGTACCCACTGTCTCCCACCCCGTCCTCCCTCACCTTCGATTTGTGCCATGAAGTAATCTTGGAATAAAGTCTTCGTCATTGCAGAAGTGGTGAATTGCCGAGTCTCTTTTCCTATACTCACATGCACCTTATATTTTAATATAGTTTGAAAATCGACTCCATAAAAATAGAACACATACATCTATTCAAGAACTACTTATAAAAATGTAATTCACTGTTTTAATGTAAACTATGTAAACCTGTCATCCACCTATAGTAAATATTATGTGTTTGCTGCCTTTGTAAACTCATGCTTGCTTTCAAATATAATTAATATTGTCCCTAAGTGGAATCACATGAAAGTGATGATTGTCTGCTGTATGTTTCATCTTATATGTCAGAAGGTAAGTATAGCTCAATTATTTTTCATTTCTTTTCATGTATAGATCGTACACACTGTATAATAATGGTATAATAATGACACAATTATTTATATTTTCTCTTAGATCTGTGGCGATTTCAGAACACAAAGAGACCTGCACAGAGATCTTCAATGTCAAATACATAATGAGGAATACATCTCATACAGTACATGCAATGTGAGGCAAACTTATTTTATTTTGGGATATCTTCATGTAGTCTCCCCCTTTATGCATATGTTAACAACATATTTATAGCAATTTTTTGCACACATTTTCATTGTATCCATTAGTAGTTCTACTACTGCCAAAGGGGGTATTATTATTATTTATTTTCTTTTTTTTCTTTTTATCATCATTGGAAATAAAAATTTGATATAATATCAATTGTCCAAACACAATTAATGCCCTCTAGGGTCTAAATATTACACTGCTAAAATAAGTTGACATGTTCAGAAGTGTTTTGTATTTCAGAAAACATGATTCTAGTTAATCCACTTTACAGATATTTAAGTTTACTTTTTCTTTAAGGCTATATTTCCACTTGGTTTTCTTTCTGGCAGTTTTTGGAATACTGCCCCTGCAGTTTTTGAGCCAAAGCCAGAAGTGTATGGGACATATTAAGGAAGGACTTACACTTCTCCTCCCTTATGGATCCACTTCTGACTTTGGCTCAAAAACTGTAGTGGCAGTATTCCAAAAACTGCCAGAAAAAAAACCAAGTGGACATCTAGCCTTAAAGAAAAAGTAAACATAAATATCTGTAAAGTGGATCAACTAGAATCATGTTTTCTGAAATACAAAACACTTCTGAACATGTCAACTTATTTTAGCAGTGTAATATTTAGACCCTAGAGGGCATTAATTGTGTTTGGACAATTGATATTATATCAAATTTGTATTTCCAATGACGATAAAAAAGTAAAAAAATTAAATTAATAATAATAATACCCCCTTTGGCAGTAGCAGAACTACTAATTGATACAATGAAAATGTGTGCACAAAAATAGCTCTAAATATGTTGTTAACATTCACAGTTTTGTTGGTTGCTACTTGGAACCAGTGGATAGTTTGCTCCTACTGTATAATACAATACTCACTATACTCACTATATAAGTGCTTAGGGTAAACATTACAATTATTATAATGCAAATATGAGGCAATGAGCAAGCAGGGAATTCGGGGAAACTTTAGCTCAGGAAAATCCAAAATTGTAAATACTGATAACAAAGTGCAAAAGGACACACTGTAAGTTGAGCCCAAGGACAAATTCTGCACCAGCCCCCACCCCACCCAGCACAGAAAATGTTAAATACAGATAGATGATAGATAGATAGATAGATAGATAGATAGATAGATAGATAGATAGATAAAAATCCCAGAAGAGCAGCACAACAAGAAAAGTTAAATCCAGTGATTTGGTGCAAGCTGGTTTGGAGCCTGAGTGAGTGGCTCACAGCTTGCAAAAAAACAAGATGCCAGCAGCACACACGATTTCGGTGCAAAAAGTGGTGAAAATGTATTACATGATTCCAGTGTTACAGAAGCTAGATAGATAGATAGACAGAGATTCTAAATATCATTGCCAGTAACCAAATAATAGCAGTATACAAGAGGCAAAGAAACAAATATCACTATATGTACCATCAAAAATTTTTAATGTGTACCAAGAACAAAATGAACAATAATACAGTATGCATGGGTCAACTAATACCATAAAATCAAGACCCACTACCACCATCCATTTCCACTACCATTGCAATGACATTATATTAGAATATCACCAGACTACTGAATAAACTTTTAAAGGACTTTACTGGATTGTTGATGTCCACTATTACCGGTGGGTACCTGCTAGCTTAATGTACAGGAAGTAAATGTACGTCCTGGTGCATAAGTCAATGTAATTAAGGGGTTAAAAATAACCTGAGGCAAACCCATTTTTTTCTATCATTGAATAACCTAGGGTGCCCTGATCAAACAAATTTTTACAGCTTCTTGATAGACCATTCCATTCCTAAGATAAAAGGGTTTGGTTTGACAATTCAGGGCAACAGTCAGATGGGCATGGACTTAATTTTAAAAATAGGACCGTAAGTCAGGTAATAGGTGGGATTATACAGTCAGGGTGTGTGTGTGTGTTTACACTGAGGAGTATGTCTCCCAAATACACCCCCCCCCCCTCCCCTCGACTATATAATGCCACCATCACCTAATATTCACTTTCATTATTAAACTTAAGTTCACGCCCATCTGGTTCCCTGAATTGTCAGGCAAATTATAAACCCTCATATCTTATAAATTAAAGGACGTATGAAGAAACCGTAAAAAGATATGTGACCAGGATGCCCTAAGCTAATTTTTTCTTTTTTTTTTTTTTTGGGGGGGGGGGAGTGTTGTGGTTTTCCACAGGTCCCCTTTAAGGCATTTGTAAGAGGCCTTTTCTGAAAGCATCACTTGTGTCTACAGAAATGCATATCTACTTTAGATCACAGTTCTTAAAAAAAATAAGGCACCAAGACCAACATACAGGATAATTTAGCTATACTCCATAACAAATTAAAAGATGTTCTAAAAGCTATATTAGCTAAATTATACATGTTTTACAAGCATAGCAGTATACACGCAGGGAAATTGAGGAAGTAAAGTTATGTCAGACTTAATAAAGAAATGTATAGATTAATCCCACATCAAATCAATCAAAAGCAATGGAAATAATTGAGGTTTAAAAAAAAAAAAAAAAAAAAAAAATAGATAGCCCAGAAGTTTCAGGCTGATTATGACAATTTACATGGCTTTCTCATAAATAAAACACCACAAGATAGATCACAAAGGGGGTCCCGAATTTCAACTTTCTTTTCTTCTTTGAACTTTTTTATTCTAACTGAAGATGAAAACTCTGCTCTATTGCTACTAGTTTCTGTTTTAAGTAGTTAAAGGCATGTCGCTTATTGTTGCTTTATGGCAGGGGTGTTAAACTGGCGAACCGAGGTCCAGATCGGAACCGCGGTCGCCAGTCACCCAGACCACCTGCTGGATCTCCCCTCATTCATTTGTATAGGTGTCTCTAAGACACTGATAGAAATTAATAGCCGTGTCCTGGAGCAAGAGAACACTGTGTTCCCTGCCCGGCCACCAGGCGCTTCTCCTGTGATGCAGGAGGCACGATTAGCATCATCGGTAGAGATGAGCGAACTTACAGTAAATTCGATTCGTCACGAACTTCTCGGCTCGGCAGTTGATGACTTTTCCTGCATAAATTAGTTCAGCTTTCAGGTGCTCCGATGGGCTGGAAAAGGTGGATACAGTCCTAGGAGACTCTTTCCTAGGAATGTATCCACCTTTTCCAGCCCACCGGAGCACCTGAAGGCTGAACTAACTTACGCAGGATAAGTCATCAACTGCCGAGCCCAGAAGTTCATGACGAATCAAATTTACTGTAAGTTCGCTCATCTCTAATCATCGGCTCTGGCCAGGCCTGACTAGAAGAGGCCAGGGCAGCGAATCAGCACCAAAGCTCAGGTAAAAATTGGTGTTCCCTTACCTGTGACTCTCCAGTTATTGTAGACCTACAACTCCCATCATGACCTTCTGTCTGTTCTTGATGGGAGTTGTTGTTTGCAACAGCTGGAGAGTCACAGTGACAAAGTTCATGTGGGGGCACAGGGACATAATTAATTCTGGGGGCACAATGTTATCATTAATTCTGTAAACACAGTGGCATAATTAATTCTGGGGGCACAACGGCATCCTTAATTCTGGGGACACAGTGGCATATTTCATTCTGGGGGCATAGTGGCATAATTAATTCTGGGAGCACAGCGGCATCATTAATTCTGGAGGCACAGTGACAACATTAATTCTGGGGGCACAGTGGCATAATTAATTCTGGAGGCACAGCAGCATTATTAATTCTGGGGGCATAGTGGCATAACTTATTCTGGGGGATAGTGGCATGATTCATTCTGGGGGCACAGTGGCATAATTAATTCTGGGGGAAAAGTGGCATAATTAATTCTGGGTGCACAGTGGTATCATTAATTCTGGAGGACAGTGGCATAATTAATTCTGGAGGCAAAGTGGCATCAATAATTCTGGGGGCATAGTGGCATCATTCATTTTGGGGGACAGTGGCATCATTAAACTGGGGGCACAGTGGCATCATTAATTCTGGGGGCACAATGGCATCAATACTTCTTTGGGGCACAGAGGTACAATTAGTCGTTACAGGGCACAGTGTTTGTCAAAAATGTATTTGGGGACATAGCTTGTGGCAGTAATATTGCAGGTGTACAGTGAGTGGCAGTAATATACCAGGGGCACAATGTGTGGCAGTTTTATATTCAGGGGCACACTCTGTGGTAGTATTATATTCAGGGGTACAGTGTGTGCTAGTAATATTCCAGGGGCCCAGAGTGGGGCAAGATTATATTCAGGATGTGCAGTGTGTGGCAGTATTATATTTAGGGGTACAGTGTGTGGCAGTAAAATACCAGGGGAACAGTGTGTGGCATTATTATATTCAGACGGTACAGTGTGTGGACGTATTATATTCAGAGGGTACAGTGTATCGCAGTATTATATTCAGGGGTACAGTGTGTGGCAGTATTCAGGTCATATATCCTCTACACAGTGTATTCACAGGGGAACACATCTGCAGCGTATTTGACACCGCAGATGCACTGTCGGAACACAGAGTTATCACAGAGCAAGCTCTCTGCTTCTGCCGTAGCTCTGTTTGTCCGCTTGTGACTGCTTGTGGCAAATCTGCAGATACAAGTGGATACACACAGAGCTATGGCAGCAGCAGGGAGATTGCTCCACCGTAACTCTGTGTGTGCCGGCAGCGCATCTGTGTTGTCAAACATGCTGCAGTGGAAAACTTTTTGTTTTTTAATCAGCTGGTGCCAGAAAGTTAAATATATTTGTAAATTATTTCTATTTAAAAAAAAGCCTTAATCCTTCCAGTACTTATTAGCGGCTGTATACTACAGAAGTAGTTATTTTCCTTTTGGATTTATTTTCTGTCACGGCCACAGTGCTCTCTGCTGACACCTCTGTCCATGTCAGGAACTGTCTAGAGCAGGTAAAAATCCCCATAGAAAACATATGCTGCTCTGGACAGTTCCTAAAATGGACAGAGGTGTCCGCAGAGAGCACTGTAGTTGTGACAGAAAAGAAAACTATTTCCTTTGTAGTATACAGCCGCTAATAAGTACTTGAAGGATTAACATTTTTTAATAGAAGTAATTTACAAATCTGTTTAACTTTCTGGCACCAGTTGATTTAAAAAAATAAAAATAAAAAAAGGACAGTTTTCCATCGCAGTACCCCTTTAAGAGAAATGTCTAGGTCTAAGGTAGGTATTTCAGTATGGACATATGTTGTGGATATGCCATAAATGTCTGGTTGGGAATACCCTTTTAATTTGCATGCTAAACTTGGTTGTCATATACCTGTGTCTTTTGCATTTCTTAAATGGGCACTCTCATAAAAAAAAAAATTTGCTATTGCACTCCTTATGGTAAATAAAAAATATTTCTAATATACTTTGTTTAAACTAAAATTTTGTTTTCTATGTTTCATTTGTGCTTAAAAAAGCTCAAGAGCACTTTTCCCCCCATCTTAAACACAGACTTTGGACCGAAGCCCAAACACAGGAAGTGCAGTCTGGAGTGCTGAAAGGGGTGTGTCCAACCAACAGCATATGGCAGTTAAGTGTGATAGGAGCCATTGTTACGCCGAGCGCTCCGGGTCCCCGCTCCTCCCCGGAGCGCTCGCTTCACTCTCCCCGCGGCAGCGCTCCGGTCACGTCCTCTGACCCGGGGCGCTGCGATTCCGCTGCCAGCCGGGATGCGATCCGCGATGCGGGTAGCGCCCGCTCGCGATGCGCACCCCGGCTCCCCTACCTGACTCGCTCTCCGTCTGTTCTGTCCCGGCGCGCGCGGCCCCGCTCCCTAGGGCGCGCGCGCGCCGGGTCTCTGCGATTTAAAGGGCCACTGCGCCGCTGATTGGCGCAGTGGCCCCAATTAGTGTGTTCACCTGTGCACTTCCCTATATCACCTCACTTCCCCTGCACTCCCTTGCCGGATCTTGTTGCCTTAGTGCCAGTGAAAGCGTTCCTTGTGTGTTCCTTGCCTGTGTTTCCAGACCTTCTGCCGTTGCCCCTGACTACGATCCTTGCTGCCTGCCCCGACCTTCTGCTACGTCCGACCTTGCTTTTGCCTACTCCCTTGTACCGCGCCTATCTTCAGCAGCCAGAGAGGTGAGCCGTTGCTAGTGGATACGACCTGGTCACTACCGCCGCAGCAAGACCATCCCGCTTTGCGGCGGGCTCTGGTGAAAACCAGTAGTGGCTTAGAACCGGTCCACTAGCACGGTCCACGCCAATCCCTCTCTGGCACAGAGGATCCACTACCTGCCAGCCGGCATCGTGACAGTAGATCCGGCCATGGATCCCGCTGAAGTCCCACTGCCAGTTGTCGCTGACCTCACCACGGTGGTCGCCCAGCAGTCACAACAGATAGCGCAACAAGGCCAACAGCTGTCTCAACTGACCGTTATGCTACAACAGTTACTACCACAGCTTCAGCAGTCATCTCCTCCGCCAGCTCCTGCACCTCCTCCGCAGCGAGTGGCCGCTCCTGGGATACGCTTATCCTTGCCGGATAAATTTGATGGGGACTCTAAGTTTTGCCGTGGCTTTCTTTCCCAATGTTCCCTGCATCTGGAGATGATGTCGGACCTGTTTCCCACTGAAAGGTCTAAGGTGGCTTTCGTAGTCAGCCTTCTGTCCGGAAAAGCCCTGTCATGGGCCACACCGCTCTGGGACCGCAATGACCCCGTCACTGCCTCTGTACACTCCTTCTTCTCGGAAATCCGAAGTGTCTTTGAGGAACCTGCCCGAGCCTCTTCTGCTGAGACTGCCCTGTTGAACCTGGTCCAGGGTAATTCTTCCGTTGGCGAGTATGCCGTACAATTCCGTACTCTTGCTTCAGAATTGTCCTGGAATAATGAGGCCCTCTGCGCGACCTTCAAAAAAGGCCTATCCAGCAACATTAAAGATGTTCTGGCCGCACGAGAAATTCCTGCTAATCTACATGAACTTATTCACCTAGCCACTCGCATTGACATGCGTTTTTCCGAAAGGCGTCAGGAACTCCGCCAAGATATGGACTCTGTTCGCACGAGGCGTTTCTCCTCCTCGGCTCCTCTCTCCTCTGGTCCCCTGCAATCTGTTCCTGTGCCTCCCGCCGTGGAGGCTATGCAGGTCGACCGGTCTCGCCTGACACCTCAAGAGAGGACACGACGCCGTATGGAGAACCTCTGCCTGTACTGTGCTAGTACCGAACACTTCCTAAGAGATTGTCCTATCCGTCCTCCCCGCCTGGAAAGACGTACGCTGACTCCGCACAATAATGAGACAGTCCTTGATGTCTACTCTGCTTCTCCACGTCTTACTGTGCCTGTGCGGATGTCTGCCTCTGCCTTCTCCTTCTCTACAGTGGCCTTCTTGGACTCAGGATCCGCAGGAAATTTTATTTTGGCCTCTCTCGTCAACAGGTTCAACATCCCGGTGACCAGTCTCGCCAGACCCCTCTACATCAATTGTGTAAATAATGAAAGATTGGACTGTACCATACGTTTCCGCACGGAGCCCCTTCTTATGAGCATCGGATCTCATCATGAGAGGATTGAACTTTTGGTCCTCCCCAATTGCACCTCGGAAATTCTCCTTGGACTTCCCTGGCTTCAACTTCATTCCCCTACCCTGGATTGGTCCACTGGGGAGATCAAGAGTTGGGGGTCCTCTTGTTCCAAGAACTGTCTAAAACCGGTTCCCAGTAACCCTTGCCGTAACTCTGTGGTTCCTCCAGTAACCGGTCTCCCTAAGGCCTATATGGACTTCGCGGATGTTTTCTGCAAAAAACAAGCTGAGACTCTACCTCCTCACAGGCCTTATGATTGCCCTATCGACCTCCTCCCGGGCACTACTCCACCCCGGGGCAGAATTTATCCTCTCTCTGCCCCAGAGACTCTTGCCATGTCCGAATACGTCCAGGAGAATCTAAAAAAGGGCTTTATCCGTAAATCCTCCTCTCCTGCCGGAGCCGGATTTTTCTTTGTGTCCAAAAAAGATGGCTCCCTACGTCCTTGCATTGACTACCGCGGTCTTAATAAAATCACGGTTAAGAACCGCTACCCCTTACCCCTCATCTCTGAACTCTTTGATCGCCTCCAAGGTGCCCACATCTTCACTAAATTGGACTTAAGAGGCGCCTATAACCTCATCCGCATCAGAGAGGGGGACGAGTGGAAAACGGCATTTAACACCAGAGATGGACACTTTGAGTATCTGGTCATGCCCTTTGGACTGTGCAACGCCCCTGCCGTCTTCCAAGACTTTGTCAATGAAATTTTTCGTGATCTGTTATACTCCTGTGTTGTTGTATATCTGGACGATATCCTAATTTTTTCTGCCAATCTAGAAGAACACCGCCAGCATGTCCGTATGGTTCTTCAGAGACTTCGTGACAACCAACTCTATGCCAAAATTGAGAAATGTCTGTTTGAATGCCAATCTCTTCCTTTTCTAGGATATTTGGTCTCTGGCCAGGGACTACAGATGGATCCAGACAAACTCTCTGCCGTCTTAGATTGGCCACGCCCCTCCGGACTCCGTGCTATCCAACGCTTTTTGGGGTTCGCCAATTATTACAGGCAATTTATTCCACATTTTTCTACCATTGTGGCTCCTATCGTGGCTTTAACCAAAAAAAATGCTGATCCCAAGTCCTGGCCTCCTCAAGCAGAAGACGCCTTTAAACGACTCAAGTCTGCCTTTTCTTCGGCTCCCATCCTCTCCAGACCTGACCCTTCCAAACCCTTCCTATTGGAGGTTGATGCCTCCTCAGTGGGAGCTGGAGCTGTTCTTCTACAAAAAAATTCTTCCGGGCATGCTGTCACTTGTGGTTTTTTCTCTAGGACCTTCTCTCCAGCGGAGAGGAACTACTCCATCGGGGATCGAGAGCTTCTAGCCATTAAATTAGCACTTGAGGAATGGAGGCATCTGCTGGAGGGATCAAGTTCTCCTGTTATTATCTACACCGACCACAAGAACCTCTCCTACCTCCAGTCTGCCCAACGGCTGAATCCTCGCCAGGCCCGGTGGTCTCTGTTCTTTGCCCGATTTAATTTTGAGATTCACTTTCGTCCTGCCGATAAGAACATTAGGGCCGATGCTCTCTCTCGTTCCTCGGATGCCTCAGAAGTTGAACTCTCTCCGCAACACATCATTCCACCTGACTGCCTGATCTCCACTTCTCCTGCCTCCATCAGGCAGACTCCTCCAGGAAAGACCTTTGTTTCTCCTCGCCAACGCCTCGGAATCCTCAAATGGGGTCACTCCTCCCATCTCGCAGGTCATGCGGGTATCAAGAAATCTGTGCAACTCATCTCCCGCTTCTATTGGTGGCCGACTCTGGAGACGGATGTTGTGGACTTTGTGCGAGCCTGCACTATCTGTGCCCGGGATAAGACTCCTCGCCAGAAGCCCGCTGGTTTTCTTCATCCTCTGCCTGTCCCCGAACAGCCTTGGTCTCTGATTGGTATGGATTTTATTACTGATTTACCCCCTTCCCGTGGCAACACTGTTATTTGGGTGGTCGTTGATCGATTCTCCAAAATGGCACATTTCATCCCTCTTCCTGGTCTTCCTTCTGCGCCTCAGTTGGCTAAACAATTTTTTGTACACATTTTTCGTCTTCACGGGTTGCCTACGCAGATTGTCTCGGATAGAGGCGTCCAATTCGTGTCTAAATTCTGGAGGGCTCTCTGTAAACAACTCAAGATTAAATTAAATTTTTCTTCTGCATATCATCCCCAGTCCAATGGACAAGTAGAAAGGATTAACCAGATCTTGGGTGATTATTTGCGACATTTTGTTTCCTCCCGCCAGGATGACTGGGCAGATCTCCTCCCATGGGCCGAATTCTCGTATAACTTCAGGGTCTCTGAGTCTTCCTCCAAATCCCCATTTTTCGTGGTGTACGGCCGTCACCCTCTTCCCCCCCTCCCTACTCCCTTGCCCTCTGGTCTGCCCGCTGTGGATGAAATTTCTCGTGACCTTTCCATCATATGGAGAGAGACCCAAAATTCTCTCTTACAGGCTTCATCATGCATGAAGAAGTTCGCGGATAAGAAAAGAAGAGCTCCCCCCGTTTTTTCCCCTGGAGACAAGGTATGGCTCTCCGCTAAATATGTCCGCTTCCGTGTCCCTAGCTACAAGTTGGGACCACGCTATCTTGGTCCTTTCAAAATTTTGTGTCAAATTAATCCTGTCTCTTATAAACTTCTTCTTCCTCCCTCTCTTCGTATCCCTAATGCCTTTCACGTCTCTCTTCTCAAACCACTCATCCTCAACCGTTTTTCTCCCAAATCTGTTCCTCCCACTCCTGTTTCTGGCTCCTCGGACATCTTCTCGGTCAAAGAAATTTTAGCTGCCAAAAAGGTCAGAGGGAAAAATTTTTTTTTAGTGGACTGGGAGGGTTGTGGTCCTGAAGAGAGATCCTGGGAACCTGAGGACAACATCCTAGACAAAAGTCTGCTCCTCAGGTTCTCAGGCTCTAAGAAGAGGGGGAGACCCAAGGGGGGGGGTACTGTTACGCCGAGCGCTCCGGGTCCCCGCTCCTCCCCGGAGCGCTCGCTTCACTCTCCCCGCGGCAGCGCTCCGGTCACGTCCTCTGACCCGGGGCGCTGCGATTCCGCTGCCAGCCGGGATGCGATCCGCGATGCGGGTAGCGCCCGCTCGCGATGCGCACCCCGGCTCCCCTACCTGACTCGCTCTCCGTCTGTTCTGTCCCGGCGCGCGCGGCCCCGCTCCCTAGGGCGCGCGCGCGCCGGGTCTCTGCGATTTAAAGGGCCACTGCGCCGCTGATTGGCGCAGTGGCCCCAATTAGTGTGTTCACCTGTGCACTTCCCTATATCACCTCACTTCCCCTGCACTCCCTTGCCGGATCTTGTTGCCTTAGTGCCAGTGAAAGCGTTCCTTGTGTGTTCCTTGCCTGTGTTTCCAGACCTTCTGCCGTTGCCCCTGACTACGATCCTTGCTGCCTGCCCCGACCTTCTGCTACGTCCGACCTTGCTTTTGCCTACTCCCTTGTACCGCGCCTATCTTCAGCAGCCAGAGAGGTGAGCCGTTGCTAGTGGATACGACCTGGTCACTACCGCCGCAGCAAGACCATCCCGCTTTGCGGCGGGCTCTGGTGAAAACCAGTAGTGGCTTAGAACCGGTCCACTAGCACGGTCCACGCCAATCCCTCTCTGGCACAGAGGATCCACTACCTGCCAGCCGGCATCGTGACAGCCATGATTGGATGAGGCTGGAAACACCCCCCTCAGCACTTAAGGCTGCACTTCCTGTGTTTGGGCTTCAGTCCAAAGTATGTGTATGAGATGGGGGAGAATGTGCTCTTGAGCTTTTTTAAGCACAAATAAAACATAGAAAACATAGAAGACACTGTTCCATGATGGGGGTTGTAGTACATAGGCTGAGGGATTGATCGCACTGTGTCTTCTGAGATCAGAAGTTATTAAACAGGGGAGCAGGCAGCATGCTCCGCTCCCCTGTCATGTAAAGTTGTTACATTATGCGCTCCGGCCGCACACGTTGGCCGTGAGCGCATAGTCCCATTACCTGCTACTGCCAGTGTGGCTGGGATTCGCATCACGGGACGCACCCGCATGCGAATCCCAGCCCATCACTAATCTGGTGCTTCTCCTGCTCCTGTCTCTGCCTCTCTGCTCCTGCGCGTGTGTCCCCATTCCCTAGGGCACGCGCAAGCCAGAGCTTTAAGATTTAAAGGGCCAGTGTTCCTATAAGTGAAGTAACACCTGTGGCTCATTGATAAATTCCTCCACCTCCCACACTTGCCTGCCAGATCTTTGTTGCCCTAGAGCCTTAGGGAAAGCATTCCTGTCATTACCTTGCCGTGCATCATACCTTTGCTCCGTGACCTGACCTTGCTCCTTTGTCGCCTGCCTACCGACCATTTGCTACATTCCTGACTATGCTTCTGTGCCACCTGCCCTGACCTCCTACTATCCAGACCATGTGTTGCCAAATCCTACCTGTGCCTTGAATCTCCTTAGCCACTCGTGTGGTCAAGCCATGCCAGGGGTAGCGATCTGGGTGCCGCCTGCCACAGAAAGTCCATCCCGCCTTGCGGTGGGCTCTAGTGAAAACCAGTGGCACCTTAGACTCCGCTCCCTGGTAAGGTCCGAGCCATCTACCTCACAGGTCCAGTGGATCCACTATCATCTGTGTTCCAGTCTACTGAAACATGAGTGTTAACATGGTGTATTTTTACTTTCACTTTTAAATTCCCCGCCGGGAGTCCTGAATGGCCACCACCGATGAGCCATTTAGGGCTCCCGGCAGGGTTTTTAAACTACTAATTTGACCCCCAAATGTATGCCCCCCATGCATATTTATAAGAATTCATGGGCCCCAGTGTGTTTATAATAATGTATTGGCTCCAGTGTGCTTATCCTTATTTCCCCCCCCACCCCAGTGTCCTTATTTCCCCTCCCACTGCCTCATCTTCTTGGAGCAGGGCAGCTCCCCCTCCCGCTGTCCAGCAGGTAGGCTTCCTTCATTCACCGCCGCCGCCCGACATGTCCCGCAGCTGCCCTGCTCCTAGCGCAATTGTTGCCAAATTTCTAAGCCCCATAACTTCCTAAAAAAGTTAAAAGATATTTAACAAATGATGCCAACATAAAGTGGACATTTTGTAATTGTGAATTAATAACTAACTTATGTGACATGACTATCTTTCTTACAAGTAGAGAATCTGGAATTCAGAAAAAATGCTAACTTATCCAATTTTTCACTGAATTTTGGAGTTTTTCACACAAAAATGCAGAATGTATTGACCAAAATTTACCAGGAACATTAAGTACAATATGTCACAAAATAATATTCTCAGAATCACTTGGATAAGTTTAAGCATCCCAAAGTTATCACAAGATTAAGTGGGACAGGTCAGATTTGAAAAATGAGCCTTAGTCCTTAATGGGGTACTCTTCCCCTAGACATCTTATCCCCTATCCAAAGGATAAGATGTCTGATCGTGGGGGGGGCATCTGGCTGTGGTTATAAGCAGTAGTTTTTAGTGGGGGCGGGAGGAGCAGGCATCCCTGTCACAGGCCGCTTTTGTAAACTCAATCTGCAGTGCAGCCTGTGACAGGGACGGTCGGAGGTCTGTGCAGGAAAGAGATATCGCAGGGGACTTACCCTCATCTTCCCCTTCTGCTGATTGGCAGTTTCCCCTGCTCTGCTAGGGTCATGTGACACCAAAACGTCACATGACCCCAGCAAGCGGGAAGTGCCTGGAAAATACAGAAGCCCAGCAGCGCAGAACAGCTTCTGAGGAAGGTAAACTGGGGGGCACTCTGTGTCCCCCAAACCCCCCCCCCCACACACCATCCCTGTCCACCCTTTTCCAGCATCATCCCTCCCCCCTTCCCAGCACGATCCCTACTCACCCCCCCTTTTCTCACCAGGAGTGCCTCCAGCTGTTGCAAAACTACAACTCCTAGCATGCTGGCAGTTGTAGTTTTGCAATAGCTGGAGGCACCCTGGTTGGGAAACACTATAATAGGACATAGATCAGTGTGGCCTTAACAGGGTGCATCCAGCTGTTGCAAAAGTACAACTCTCAGCATGCTGGGAGTTGTAGTTTTGCAACAGCTGGAGGCACCCTGGTTGGGAAACACTAAAATAGGACATAGATCAGTGTTTCCTTAACAGGGTGACTGAGCATGTTGGGAGTTGTAGTTTTGCAACAGCTTGAGGCACCCTGGTTAGGAAACATTGAGGGGTACTCAACTGGCGGATCGCGGTATAGATAAGGACTGCGTCCGCCAGTTATTCGGACCATACGCTGGATCTCCCCTTATTCATTTGTAGCGGTGTCTAAGACGCCAATACAAATGAATAGCCGCGGCCCAGAGCAAAGGAGCGCCGTGTCCCTGCCCGGCGCTTCTCCTATGATGCAGGTGGCACGATTAGCTGCCTGCATCATCTGCTCTGGCCAGGCCTGACTAGAAGAGGCCAGAGCAGCGGAGCAGTGCAGGACCTGGGAGGGCGAGCCTAAACTCTAAGGTAAAAATTTGTGTTCCCCCATCTGTGACTCTCCAGTTATTGTAGAACTACAGCTACCCTGATGACCTTCTGTCTATACATGATGGGAGTTGTAGTTTGCAACAGATGAAGAGTTACAGTGGCAAAGTTCATGTAGGGGCACAGTTTATATGGGGGCACAGGGGCATCATTAATTCAGTGGGCACAGTAGCATCATTAATTCTGGGGGCACAGCGGCATCCTAAATTCTGTAGGTACAGTGGCATCCTTAATTCTGGGGGCAAGGCGGCATCATTAATTTTGGGGGCACAGTAGCATCAAAAATTCTGGGGCACAGTGGCATCCTTATTTCTGTTGGCACAGTGGCATTCTTAATTCTGTGGGCACAGTAGCTTCCTTAATTTTGTGGGGCAAAGTGGCATATTTAACTCTGTAGGCACAGTGGCATTCATAATTTTGTAGGCACAGTGGCATTCTTAATTCTGTGGGCACAGTGGCACTCTTAATTCTGTGGGCACAGTGGCATCCTTAATTCTGTAGGCACAGTGGCACTCTTAATTCTGTGGGCACAGAAGCATCCTTAATTTTGTGGGGCATAGTGGCATCCTTAATTCTGGGGGCACAGTGGCATCATTAATTCTGTGGGTACAGTAGCATCATTAATTCTAGGGGTGAGTGGCATTATTAATCCTAGGGGCACAGTGGCGTCATTTATTTTGTGGGCACAGGGTCTTCATTTATTGTGGGGGCACAGTGGCGTCATTCATTGTTTTTAGAGACACAGAGGTACAATTAGTCAGCATTAGGGCATAGCATGTGCCAGTAATATTGCAGGGGAATAGTGTGTGGCAGTATTATATTCAGGGTGTACAGTGTGTGGCAGTATTATATTCAGGGGCCCAGTGTGTGGCAGTATTATATTCAGAGGGTACAGTGTGTGGCAGTATTATATTCAGGGGTACAGTGTGTGGCAGTATTATATTCAGGAGTACAGTGTGTGGCAGTATTATATTCAGAGGATACAGTGTTTGGCAGTATTATATTTAGGGTACAGTATGTGGCAATATTATATTCAGGGATACAGTGTGTGGCAGCATTATATTCAGGGGTACAGTGTATAGCAGTATTATATTCAGGGTGTACAGTGTGTGGCAGTATTATATTCAGGGGTACAGTGTGTGGCAGTATTATATTTAGTGGGTACAGTGTGTTGCAGTATTATATTCAGGGGTACAGTGTGTAGCAGTATTATATTCAGGGTACAGTGTGTGGCAGTATTGTATTCAGGGATACAGTGTGTGGCAGTATTATATTCAGCAGTACAGTGTGCGGAAGTATCATATTCAGGGGTATAGTGTGTAGCAGTATTATATTCAGGGGCTCAGTGTGTGGCAGTATTATATTCAAAGGATACAGTGTGTGGCAGTATTATATTTAGAGGTACAGTGTGTGGCAGTATTATATTCAGGGGTACAGTGTGTGGCAGAATTATATTCAGGGGCCCAGTATGTGTCAGTATTATATTCAGAGGCACAGTGTGTGTCAGTATTATATTCAGAGGTACAGTGTGTGTCAGTATTATATTTAGAGGTACAGTGTGTGTCAGTATTATATTCAGGGTACAGTATGTGTCAGTATTATATTCAGAGGCACAGTGTGTGTCAGTATTATATTCAGAGGTACAGTGTGTGTCAGTATTATATTTAGAGGTACAGTGTGTAGCAGTATTATATTCAGGGTACAGTGTGTGGCAGTATTGTATTCAGGGATACAGTGTGTGGCAGTATTATATTCAGCAGTACAGTGTGCGGAAGTATCATATTCAGGGGTATAGTGTGTAGCAGTATTATATTCAGGGGCTCAGTGTGTGGCAGTATTATATTCAAAGGATACAGTGTGTGGCAGTATTATATTTAGAGGTACAGTGTGTGGCAGTATTATATTCAGGGGTACAGTGTGTGGCAGAATTATATTCAGGGGCCCAGTATGTGTCAGTATTATATTCAGAGGCACAGTGTGTGTCAGTATTATATTCAGAGGTACAGTGTGTGTCAGTATTATATTTAGAGGTACAGTGTGTGTCAGTATTATATTCAGGGGTACAGTGTGTTGGCAGTATTATATTCAGGGGCCCAGTATGTGGCAGTATTATATTCAGGGGTACAGTGTGTAGCAGTATTATATTCAGTATGTGGCAGTATTATATTCAGGGGTACAGTGTGTGTGGCAGTATTATATCCAGGGGCCCAGTGTGTGGCGGTATTATATTCAGGGGCCCAGTGTGTGGCAGTAACAGTATGATGGTAATATGTATGCTGGTAACATTCCTCCTTGTATACTGGTATTATGGGTAATATTACTCTCAGTATACATAATTTGGTCAGTATAAGTATGATGGTAATATGTATGGTGATAGTATTCCTCCTTGTATACTGATATTATTGGTAATATTGGTCTCAGTATACAGGATTTGTTCAGTAAAAGTATGATGGTAATATGTATGATAATAATATTCCTCCTTGTATACTGGTATTATTGATAATATTGGTCTCAGTATTTAGAATTTGGTAAGGAACAGTATGATAATATATATGGTGATATTATTTCTCCTTGTATACTACTAATATTGGTCTCAGTATACAGAATTTGGTCAGTAACATTATGATAGTGATATGCATGGTCATAATCCTCCTTTTATACTGGTATTATGGGTAATATTGGTCTCAGTATACAGGATTTGGTCAGTAACATTATGATAGTGATATGCATGGTCATAATCCTCCTTTTATACTGGTATTTTGGTTAATATTGGTCTCAGTATACAGGATTTGGTCAGTATCATTATGATAGTGATATGTATGGTGATAATATTCCTCCTTGTATACTGGTATTATTGGTTATATTGGTCTCAGAATGCAGGATTTTCTCATAGCACCTTTCTTTCTTTGGCAGTTTTTAACTATAAGAGAGGGTTGTGGCACTTTTTGAATTTGTGGTGAACTGTGCTTAGATCTTTAACACTGACACCATTCATTGTAACATTTGGCAAAGTAGGGGTGTACTCCTTATATATATAAATATATATATATATATATATATATATATATATATATATATATATAGCCACATAGTGATACGCCTGCACTCTGCGGCCGTTTGCTTGCACAATGACACAGTGCTGTGAGGCTGGTATGCAATCATTTCCATGGCTGGTTTTCATCCACAGTCCAGCCCTGGTCCTAACGGCCGGTTCCACCATGATCAGACATCTTATCCCCTATGTTTTGTATAGAGGATAAGATGTCTTGGAGCAGAGTATCCCTTGAAGGCCAAAATTGGCCTTGTCCTGAAGGGGTTAATTTGTACATTTTACCTATATTGTTCAACACATAGATCTAAAAACAACTAGATAAAATGTCATGGTTTAAAAAAAGGTAACAATCGTTGCAGCTAGTTCTCAGATATAAGACAAGAAAATTTGCATATATAAAATTATTCAGGTTAGATGAAAGAAACAGATAAAAAGATTCCAATGCTTCTCAAAGTAAAATAATGATGTAACCAAGGAAGGTGAACTATCAGGTGCATTTAAAATACATAGCGTTTAAGAGGTCAATTTGATATTTACAGAGAGTTAGCTAAATAGGGAATATAGGATAATCAGGCAACATGCTGATAGAATAAATCAGTGCAGGTGTTAAAAAGTCTGCCTGGGTAATGACAGCCTAACTGGAAGATTGAAATAATACCGCATCTCTCAAATTGTGAACACCATTAAAGTATCTAAATTAATAACGGTGGTGCAGCTCCTGTAACTGGTTCAAGAGAGCCTGATGTCTAGTATCAGCTAATTAAGCGCCATTCCAGAAAGATAAATCAATGCAAAGCCTGAAGAGCCGCTCTCTCTGGATGGGATATAGCTCGAAGAATTGAAATGATATTAACTGTATTTTTCTTACAATAATCATTTAATTATCAGTTGAATAATATGTAGATTATTGCCTTCAACAATGAAGTGCGTGCATGTGGGATGTTTTCTATTCTAGTTTTGATATGTGGAGCTAGGTACCGAATTTAAAGGGGTATTCCGGCCAAATACATCTTATCCCCTATATAAAGGATAGGGGATAAGATGTCTGATCGCCACTGACACCCCCGTGATCTCCTTGCAGCATTCGCATTCTATGCGGGGCTGCATCTCCAGTCTCGGAAACCTCTTTGTTTCCAGGACTGAAGACGTGACGTCCCACCACGCCCCCATCACTCATGGGGTCACGCCCCCTCCCATAGATATGAATGGAGGGGGCACAGCGTGATGTCACGAGGGGGCATGGCATGATGTCACATCTCCAGACCTGGAAACAAAGAAGTGCTGCACGGCGATCGCGGGGGTCCCAGCGACAGGCTCCCCGCGATCAGACATCTTATCCCCTGTCCAAAGAATATTTGCCTGGAATACCCCTTTAAGACTGAACAGAACTTAACATAAAATATGGGAGCTTTAGAGGCTCAGAAGAAAATTCTAAAAACATGCCAAACACAAGATTAATGTGTGTCCATTTGGTGAGATTGGCAAACGTAGGTAAGCCTCACGGTGCTCCTTAACTGCAGATGCTAGAAGAATAAAGTATTATTGCTTAGGGGTCTGGTGGCTTTTTAATCTTCTCTACCCGCTAAAATATTCTTGCACGTTTAGCAAAGCTGAGTGTGCATATTTAAGGTGAAGTCAAGAGAAGAGAATTAGCTGTTGGCTTTGTCAAACATGATTTTTATAAATCTATAACACCGACAAATCCATGTGTAAAACATACCTTATTATTACAGAAAAAAATACTGCTTTTATATCTAGTTACTGCAGATGCTTTTATGTGTCTTTTGTATGTGTCTAGCTTCTGTATTTGGCTCACAAATCCCTCCATTCTGCTGCTCACTCATTCTGACATCCACTGCTCAGTAAGGGGCATATCCAAGGCAAGCACTGAGCCTGCCCTCACTCACCATCCATTCACTTTCATCCTGTGTTTGCTCTGCAGTGCTGGGTCTCTTTATCCAATCACTGCTGGCTGCTCTGTCACCCCCTTCTCTCTGTTTTCAGACAGGAGTCTGTGGACAAGACAAGCAGAGAGCACTGAGGACAAGACAAAAAAAATTAAAAATTAAAGAGTTTCCTCTGTAGCATGCAGCTGCTGAAAAGAACTGGAAGGGTAAATATTTTTAATAGAAGTCATTTACAAATCTGTTTAACTTTCTGGCACCAGTTGATTTAATAAAAAAAAGGTTTTCCACCGGAAGTACCCATTTAATGTTTTTCCAGGATGTACAACATATAAAAAGTTGATTCTGATAAGGCCCATTTAATATTTAGATTCTTAAAAGGGCCTTCTCACTTAGCTTACATGACACTAATGAATGTTATGGTGAAGGTCTAAAATGAGACCAATCACTGACTACCTCTTAAAGGGGAGCTTCGGTGGAAAAAAATGTTTTCAAATCAACTGGTGCCAGAAAGTTAGACAGATTTATAAATTACTTCTATTTAAAAATCTTACAGTATTTATCAGCTGCTGTATACTACAGCTATACTACAGAGAAATGTGTGAAGTTCTTTCCAGTCTGACAACAGTGCTCTCTGCTGACACCTCTGTCCATGTCAAGAACTGTCCAGAGCAGAAGAAGTTTTCTATGGGGATTTGCTTCTAATCTGGTCAGTTCCTGACATGGAACGAGGTGTCAGCAGAGAACACTGTTGTCTGACTTGAAAGAACTGCACAATTTTCTCTGTAGAATACAGCAGCTGATAAGTACTGGAAGGGTTAAGATTTTTAAAGAGAAGTAATTTACAAATCTGTATAACTCTCTGGCACCAGTTGATTTGAAAACCAGTTGCTGGAGTTCCCCTTTAACCACTTAGGGACCATGGGCATACAGGTACGCCCTGACGCTCTGGTACTTAAGGACCAAGGGCATACCTATATGCCCGTGGGAATTTCAGTCCCCGCCAGGCAGGGTCCAGACAGGGATGCCTGCTGAAATCATTCAGCAGGCATCCCGTGACAATGCCCAGGGGGGTCCCATTCACACCTGCGATTTGCAGCGATTCCAGTCATACAGATCACGTGTGACCCGATGACCCAAAGATAGAAGGTAATCGGCAGTGTAGTACACACCGCCAATCACCTCCTGTAGCTAGGGGGAGGTGGCAATCCTGTCAACCCCCCAGGAGCCGTGCTATAGGTCGGACCAATAGCAGCCGGCAGAGGAGGGGTTAATGTTCCGTTCTCTCAGCTCTGCTCGCTGCGTTCAGTCAGCGGGCAGAGCTGTGAGAAAAAGCCATGGACCCCCCCCCCCCCTCTGCGATATGTGAAAAGTTAGCAAAAGTTTAAAAAAAAATCACCCCCCCCAACCCCCTAATAAGTCCTCAAGGGTCTGCCACAGATTTTGCAGCGGGACCCGGGCCCTATGTCTCTTATCCTGAGGGTTCTTCTGGAACGACGCTTTAGTGGCTGTGTTGAGGGTGTCTTCACGGGTGTAGAGGTAACAGAGGGACCAGAAGTGGCTTATCTTGTGGAACTGTCAGTAGCCGATGAGCAAGGAAAAATTTCAGAAGACACGGATGTTAAATTTGGTGAAATCTCTATTTCATTGGTTGTATTTGGAGTAGATGGTCTACTAGAGATGCTTGTTGGCCCTCTTTCAGGTTCACAATATTCAGCAACTTGATAATTTCCACCTGTTCTGGAATAAATTAAAAGAAAACACTTTTTTACAACACTTACCAAAATTTACCTAAAATAATTGTTGAATAGGGTGATTCTGTGGTTTGGTAGCTTATTTTTTTTTAAAATAACATGTTATCCCCTATCCTTTGGATAGGGGATAAGATGATTGATTGAAGGGGTTCCTCTGCTGGGGACCATCGTGATCTTTGTGCATGCCCCGCCATATTTGTCTGGCGCTGCACGCGGGACGGGGTGTGACACATAATTCACGTCAGGCCACTTCCGAGGGCTGTTGGAGGTGAACTTGGACATAACGGCCGAATGGAGGGGGCCAGACATGACGTCATTTTCACTCCCTGTCCCGAAAGCAGCGCCTCCAAACTATGCCATGGGCAGCACAAACATCGCAGGAGTTCCCCAACAGCGCAACCAACCGCCAGCTATCATAAAAAAGAAAAAAAAGCTGATACCTTGAAAAAAATATTATGTACACAAAATTACACAAAATAAACTTACGGCCTAAGTTGCCTGCTGGGTAATAGGAATTGTAGTTGCTCCTCATATGGATGTTTGGTACGCTTAGAGGGGGGAGGATCCACTGGCATCGTAATTCTTGTTAGACAATTTAATAAAATAGTCACGTGTCGATTTCCATTTTGAACGTAATTCTTGCACTAAAATCACCACACAAACATAAATATATATAAATATCTATTTTATGTCTTCAGAGTAAATGAAAGGACATCTGCAGCGCACTATACACTTATCCCCTATCCACAGGATAGGGGATAAGTGTTTGATCGCGGGGGGTCTGACCGCTGGGGCCCTCCGCGATCTCCTGCACAGGGCCGCGGCTTTGCTGCGGCTCTTCCGTGCAGGGAGCGTGCCGGCCGCAGCATGACGTTGCGGCCGGCACGCCTCCTCCATACATTTCTATGGGAGAGGTGGGGAGACAGCGATCATGCCTCCACATAGAACTGAATGGGGACGGGGAGGAGATGGGGCGTCACCGTCGACCTCTAGGTCAACGCTACGCGCCTTAGCGCTCACTATGAGCGCTAATGGCGGCGCCCCGTTTTAGGGAAATCGCGGGGGGTCCCAGCGGTTGAACCCCCCGCGAACAAACACTTATCTCCTATCTTGTATATAGGGGATGAGTTCTATTACGCTGCAGTTATCCTTTTGCTCTATTTCAATTTGGACATATGAAAAACCTTACTTACCAACATCATCTTGTATATGTTCTGACATTTCCAAAAAATTATCAAACATGGCAGTGGCAATGCCCTCCCAGGCTTTTTGAATTGCATTTCGGTAACTGTGATGTGTGTGTTTTTTATCCCACAATAGTGGACGAGCCTGTACCTGTGAAATAAAATTCATAAAATAAATTTATTATACTAAAAAATGGTTTATAAAGGCAAAATTATTTAAAAATAAAAAACCACAACATGCCCAACTAAACTGCACAGCGAGCACCTATTGCACCAAAAAAATGATTGCATGGTAAAGTACAAGGACCAACATGCAACACCCCAGCATGCTCAATGACTACAACCCCCAACATGCACTACCCCAAAACTGCCAGCAACAACAGTGCTCATAAATGCATGCAAGCAGTACCTACACAGCCCCAGCATGCCCAATGACTACAACCCCCAACATGCACTACACCAAAACTGCCTAGAGTACACCTATACTACACCTCTATGATATCACCAGCATACATAATGACTACAACCCCCAACATGCACTCCAAAACTTAAAATCAGAGTGCACAGAGGCTGGTAAGCACCAACATGCTCTATCCCAAGCATGCACACTTAACTACAATCCCTAGCATGTTAAAAACAAGCATGTATGGCGACTGCAAGCACCAGCATGCCCACATATCATATCACACATACCTCTGTGATTAGGACGTCCATATCAACATTGATATCTGAATTTTTTTTTACTTTTTTGGGGGGCACATTTTCCAGGAGCCACAAGCAATGCTTCAAGACGAATTCCAAAATGGCTGAATTTGTACCTCCCACAACAGCACTCCTCCACTCCTCCCCTTCTTTTCACTAGGTTTTCCGCACCTAAATGGGTGCTAAATCAGCTCCAAATCTGTTCGAAATGCAAGCGTAGTTCTCGCGTAATTGGCGCATAATACGTGCGAATTTCGCTCAAATTACGCCAGAATTTTGTAAGAATTACGCGCGGAAAATAAAAATATATATATTTCGTACTAAATTTTTATGCTCCAATTCCTCGAACTTTACTCAGTGTGAATGCACCCTTAGGAGTTCAGGGCACTGCGATTTGCCACCCTTTTTTTTTTTGGGCCACAGCGTTTTTTTAGTATAACGATGTGTGACTTATAATCACACACTGTTATTTAAAGTATACATCAAGCACATACACTACATACTTCCCACATACTTGACACGGCCATATACACTGAAATAGACTATTTCAGTTATTATTTCAGTGACGACTTTGTCAATCTAATGGTGGAGCAAACAAATCTGTATGCCCAACAGTTCATCGCCCCCAACACCCTGATTCACTTTTGGCTAGGCCCAATGAATGGTACGCCATCAATGCAGCCGAAATGAGGACATTTTTGGGCCTCGTGCTGCATATGGGCCTGGTCTAAAAACAAGTGTCAGGCAGTACTGGAACGGGGACTTCCTCTTCCAGACCCCGCTTTACTGTATGGTCATGACACGGAGGCAGTTCAAGGCCATTCGGAAATGCCTTTATTACACTGATAATGTGGCATATCCCCCCCGAAGTGATCCCGCCTATGACCCACTTTACAAGGTAAGGCCGGTCATCGATCACTTTGGGGAAAAAATTTTGGAGGCCTACATACCCATCAGGGAGCTCTCTGTAGATGAGTCTCTTATCAGTTTTAATGGGAGACTCATCTTTCACCAGTCCATACCCTCGAAAGCAGGCGCGGTATGGCGTGAAATTCTACAAACTTTGTTAGAGTGCCTCCGGGTACACTTACAAGGTTAGAGTATTTGAGGGATGAGATTCCCGTATTAAACCCTCAGAATGTCCCCCCACTCTGGGTGTTAGCGGGAAAATCGTTTGGGACCTTGTGCACCCATTGCTTGATAAGGGTTACCACCTTTATGTGGACAACTTTTATACCAGCATCCCTCTGTTCACATCCCTTGCCACCAGATCCACATCCGCTTGTGGGACCGTGTGGAAGAACCAGAGAGGCCTCCCTCTAAATTTGATCCAGACACCTATGCCCAGGGGTGAGTCCCATGCCTTCACCCATGAAAACCTGCTGATTGTCAGGTATAAGGATAAGAGGGATGTCCTTATGCTGACCACAATTCATGGTAACAGCAGCTCAACTGTCCCTGTGCGAGGTACCACAACAATGGTCCTCAAGCCTGATTGTATTCTGGACTACAATCGGTATATGGGGGGAGTTGATCTTTCTGATCAAGTCCTCAAGCCATACAATGCCATGCGCAAAACACGAGTATGGTACAAAAAAGATGTGGTCTACTTGGTACAAGTTGCCTTGTACAACTCTTTTGTAATATCCCAGCACGCTGGCAGCACAGGGACATTCCTCCAGTTCCAAGAAGTCCTAAAGGCCATAATCTTTGGCGACCGGTAAAGAGCATGCCGGAGTTCACAAGGAACTGAAGTTATAGGTGCCTTGATCGTCCCAGGCCAACACTTTCCAGGTGAAGTCCCCCACACTGGAAAGAAGGGACGATCCCAGAAAAAATGCAGAGTGTGTCACAAGAGAGGGATACGGAAGGACACCACCACTCAATGTGACACTTGCCCCTGCTCAATGTGACACATCCGGGCCTCTGCATTAAAACTACTTCAGGGAGTATCACACTTCAATGGAGCACTAAATGTTCCCTATTAATTTTAATTTCCCATAATTTGATCCCAATGTACCAAGTCCCCAGTACATTCCAAATGTTAACCCCTAAATTGCCCAAAAAACTCTTTTATAAAAAATAAAAAAAAATAAAAAAAAACTGATAAGACCTCTAGGGATATTTTTTCTAAAAATGGGTCATGGGTCACTGAGTCACTATCATCATGGACTTTTTCATGTTGCCTCCAATGCGCAGCGCTTTCTCTCCACCTGAGCGGGGTGTGCATTTGAGGCAACAGGTTAAGGACGGCCACACACATCACATTCCCAGAATGATGATTCAGAGCATAGGGTTTGGGATGGGCATATTTTTTTAGTTCCGGCTATGCTCTGGGTCATCATTCTGGGAACATAACCTATTTTATAATTTTACGGCCCACCGTACCCCACTTTAGTAACTAAGTGTACCCATGTAACGCTCCTTGAGGGGGGTCCGTTGTTGTGGCTCCATAGGCAGCTATGTAAATGCTCAAGGCCCCTGACTATGCTCCTGCTCTTCTGAGACCTGGTGTGCACCCGCAGAGCAGTTTACGTCCAGATATGAGGTATGTTCTTACTCATAGAAATGTATTTACAAATTTACGGGCACATTTTCTCCTTTTACCACTTGTGAAAATGAAATATTTGGGGCAGTAACCCCAGCATTTTAGTGTAAAAAAAATCACATTTTTCCTTTTTCACATCTCACTTTAATGAACATTTATCAACATTTATGTGGTGTGTTAAGAATCACTGTACTGCTTGTTAAAGGGGTTATCCAGCATAAGGAGATTTTAGTATGTACCTGGCAGACAGTAATGGACATGCTTAGGAAGGATCTGCGCTTGTCTTGGGCTAAATGGCTATGCTGTGAGCTACCATAACACTGTGGCCAGCTTTTGTGAACTTGTATTTCCTGTTTTCAGTTTTCTTCTTTGCCTACAAATCCCATGATTCCATTTTCCTCCTTTCCACACATCAGCTACCCCACCCATTGAAACATAAATGAACTGCAGACCTGTGATTTTCAATCAGGGTGCCTCCAGCTGTTTCATTACTTGCAGATTGCTCTCTCCACCCATTGAAGCAGACAGGCTCCCTGTCATCAGCTGACTAGTGAGTCAGGTCTCGACCGCATTGCAAGCTGGGAAAGATCTGAGACAACAGTAATTTTGTATGCTGTTAAAAATAAATATTGGGGTGAAAATCACATAAGAATTGTGAGAAAACCGTCACACACAGGTACAGACACTATATTATGAACTACACTAACTTTACAGCCCCTATAGCCTAGTCAAATAAAAATAAAAAATCCTGGAATACCCCTTTAAGTTCCTTGAGGGGTGTAGTTCCCAAAATAGTATGGCATGTGTTTTTTTTTTTTTTTTTTTGCTGTTCTGGCACCATAGGGGCTTCCTAAATGCGGCATTTCATGGGGGGCTTCCCCCCCATTTCCGAAAAATTTGCAAATGTGACTCCTTCTCTTCTGAATATTGTAGTGCACCCGCAGTGCACTTGACGTCCACACATGGGGTATTTCTATACTTAGAAGAGATGGAGTTACAAATTTTGGGGGCATTCTCTCCTATTATCCCTTGTAAAAAAATTTAATTTGGGGGAAAACCAGCATTTTAGTGAAAAAAAATTATTACTCATCCAATTTTAACGAAAAGTCGTCAAACACCTGTGGGATGTAAAGGCTAAGTTTCTACTTTTTTTTTTTTTTTTTTTTTAAACGCCAAGAAAAATGCCAATTCTGCCACATGGCGTTTTTGCTGCAAAAAAACGCTGTGGCCAGATGTTAGCTGTAAATCAAAGAGAAATCGCAAAATTCTTATTCCACTTGCCATTTTTCACTTTGGCGTTTTTTTAATCCTTTTAGCGTTGTTCACTCTTTTTTGGAGTTTTTCAGCTCCTTGGTGGTTTTCCAAAATTGCAGCATGTTGAGCCACTGGCGATTTTTTTGTCTAAATTGTGGCGTTTTTCTCCCATAGAAGTCTATGGGAGTGAAAAAAAGCCAAGAAAAACAATGTGTGGGTTTTAACTTTGGCGTTTTTTCCGGCGCTTTTTATTCTTTTTTGGACTTTAGCGATCCAAAGAAGTGATGGAGATACCTTTTTCAATAAAATTTCGTAGGGTACCATTAAAAAAGAAAATTATAAAAGATACAGTAGTGAAGGAAAAAATTGTATCTAATGCAATTCATCTTTTTTATAACAACATTTTTATTAATTTTTATAACAGGGATCAATTTATGTGGGCGAGCAGGGACCTAAAATGTAGCCAACAATAATAAAAATGTAGTGTGTGTATGTTTTTCCACTTACTTATAGGTTACCCTTGGGTAACCCAAAAAACCCTAATTTCCCAAATACCTAACAATTATTAAAAGTGCAATCTTTATTGTTGGTCTCTGCACATTAACTGTTTAAAATTCAACATCTGCCATATTGTCCTAGTTGTGAAGCTCAATATAATTTTTATATGACTGTTAGGCAATAAAGGATGCCTGCAGGAACATCCATATGCCTTTGATAATAGGACAATGGCGTCCTCAGGACATCCACAAACATCTGGATCAGTACCAACAGGAACTTATTAATCGAATCAACCCCCAAACGTGGGAACGTATCCCAAACCTACATGTCAGTCAGAGATGGGACAGAGGAACATGATAGGACAAAATTTAGGTGGACCACCTTCTTCCATGTCTGCCTACTTCTCCTCAGCTCATTTTGTGCCCCTAGCCCAACAATCTGTATTGACCACAGCTGCTCCCATTATGAATGCGGGACAAATGAGTGTCCCTATGCCATCTACTCCTTTTTTAGGAGGAGGAGTCCAGCTTCGGGATCGGGAGAAATGGGCATATCCTTCCCAGTCGAGGCACTAAAGGACGAGATGCAGATTGTCAATCTGTCCTCCCATGTGCTCACACCCACACATATTGACATTCTCAAGAAGGGATTATCCTATGTCCCTACTCCTCTCTATGATTTCTTTACTTGGATAAAGGACATTAATCTGTTCACTAGAAAACTAGCATTACACAAAATGCATAAGAGTAGGGAAGGCAATCTGACCCTACTAAATGAAAGAGAGGAGAGAGCTATCTTGGATTTAGTTGACCTGTTGGAAGAAAATTATAAGGGGATAAGGAGAATAGAACCACCCTTTTCTGATCTTAGACCCAAATCTAAAACTACACCACCATTCAGTCAATACAATTGTATACAAACATTTGTTGAAATGGTCACTGGCGAGCTCACTGTTATTCAAAATCATAGAGAACAGGGCAACTTTTCCTCTACTGATTTTAGGGTGCTTAAGGAGTTAGAGGGGAACAAAGAGATTATTGTGAAACCCTCTGACAAAGGAGGAAACATTGTCGTGATGAACAAGGGGGACTACAAGGTTATGGTGTTAAGATTGATTAATGATCCTTCAACATACAAGAAATTGGACAATAATCCCACTGAGACATATGTGGCAGAACTAAAAACAATCCTAATGGAGGCTAAGACTAACTCCCTGATCACAGAAGATGAGTTCCGAGTCATGCACAATCCAAAACCTGTACTTGCGACAATGTATGCATTACCGAAAGTCCACAAGCAAAGGACTCCTATTTCTGGACGTCCAATCATCTCAGGAAATGAGAATCTCACTGAGGGAATTAGTCTTTATGTAGATCAAATCCTCGCTCCTTTTGTGTCGGCTCTAACCTCCTATATTAAGGACACAGAGGATGTTGTCACTCGGCTACAGGAGATTTCATTTTCGCCCAACACCCTTATAGCTAGCCTCGATGTAGAGGCATTGTACACAAACATAAAACATGATTTAGGGTTAAAGGCGGTTCATTACTTTCTATCCATAAAAGCACCTAATTTTGCTAATCTTTTTCTTGGGTGGTGGGAGGATACTATTGTCTTTTCTGACACCTTTCAAAATTACACCAGTCACATTTAATTTTGGGGTAGATTTATAGATGATGTTCTTTTATTTTTGGATGGCACTATCACCCTATTTCTCGAATTTGTCACAGCACTCAATCACAATCACATTGGTATGTACTTTACTCACTAAATCCACATTCATACTCTCAACTTTTTGGATTTACAAATCTCTCTGGAGCCGTGTGGCAGCATCCAAACAAGAATATACAGGAAACCCACTTCCACCAATAGCTTCCTCCAGTGGAAAAGCCACCATCCGATTGCCCTAAAGAAAGGCATTCCAGTAGGGCAATACTTGAGAGCGATGCGCAATTGCTCGTCAAATGAAGCTTTTTTGGAGGAAAGCAAACTCCTGTACCCATGGTTCCTTGCAAGAGGGTATCGGAAGAAGGTTTTGCATAGAGCCTTCGCTAGAGCGAGAGACACACCAAGGAGCGAGCTCTTAACCAACAACAAAAAAATCCCTTTAAATTCTTCCAAAAAAGTTGTCAGATGCATTGGCACTTACGACAAGAACAATCGCCAGGTAATGAAAGTATTGCGCAAGTACTGGCCTATTCTCTTGACAGATATTGACCTTAAGGAGGTACTCACCCTGTACCCATCCATGACATACAGACACGGAAAAAACATCAGAGAATACCTAGTCAAGAGTTTCTATTCAGAACCCATGAGAAGTACATGGCTTAATGGTGGAAATTGTTCTTTTTGTCACCTAGTCCCGAGAACAAAGGATTTCATCAATCCAGTTGATGAACACAAATATGTGATCAGGGAGTTTATTAACTGCCAAACCACTGGCATTGTCTACATAGCTCAGTGTGGATGTCCTAGGATCTATGTTGGGAAAACTATCCAACAGTTCAGAAGAAGGATTTCCCAACATATTAGCACTATCCAGACATAAGCAGATACACCGTTGGCGAGACATTTTTTGTCATAACATGGAGGAGATTAGACCACGCTCGAATTCTATGGCTTAGCCAAGGTCCAACTAGGTCCAAGATGTGGAAACCTGGGTAAAAATTACTTTGTGAAGAGGCTAAGTGGATCCATAGACTCAAGTCTATGTCTCCCCTAGGACTGAATGAAGGATTCACATTCAGTCCGTTTATATAGTCCCAAACACTTTCCTTCTCCTTCCATAGGATTCAATGAGAGATTTTAGTTAGTTCCTTTACATGATCTAGTCCCCTCACGCACCAAATGAGGAATTGTCCTCATTAATAAAGAACCTGCCATTAATTGAGTTCAAATATTAGTGTACATAAAGTCATTATATAAGGAATAGATTCTGCACCCTAGAATATACATTAGGTCACAACAAATCTTTTTGAAACGGGATCAGGGATGGACCAAATTTCCCTTTTTTTTAAATCTGACCAAGTGTTGATCAGTATAAACCCTGATCAAAAATTCCCTTTGATATAAATGCAAATAAGCTGAGTATACTGTTAAAAAAAATGTTTTGAATTAATCCAACACATCTTCTCATTGTACCCTTTTCCTCTCCCCGGTCCCTTCTTTCCCCTTCCTCTTTTCTTCCTCCCCCCCCCCCTTTTTTCAGTCCTTATTCCAGAGAAGAGCTGCTGGCCGCATCTATACATTATACAGGAGGATCACTGCGGGTGTCAGGAGTGACAACCACTGTGATCTTTCCTTAACTGCAAGCACTACTACTCCCAACATGGAGCACACTCTGCTGAATGCTGGGAGATGTAGTACCTGCACTAATAGACAGATCGCAACAGGTGTCAGAAATTACACTCGCTGCGATCTGTCTATTAATGCAGATACTACAGCTCCAAGCATGGAGCAGAGTGTGCTCCATTTTGGGAGTAGTAGTACCTGCAGGTAAGAACAGATCACAGCGGGTATCACTACTGACACCCGCTGTGATTGTCCTGTCTATTGCAGAGATGGAGCAGCTTTCTCCTGCACACCGCATCTCTGCACTATACTCTGGCCGGTCACTCACATTCATATTTCCCTCAGAGCTGTGATTGGCTGCAACCATCCGGCCAATCACCACTCTGGGTGGAAATTATGAATGAGTGATGTTCTATTCACACCACTGGCCGGGGTATAGTGCAGAGATGTGAGCGCTGTATAGAGCCGCTCCACATATGGATGATCGCATCGGGTGTCATGACTGACACCCGGGGCGATATGTCTATTAGTACAGGTACTACTACTCCCATCATGGAACAGTCTGTTCCATGATGGGAGTAGTAGTGCTACCTAAAAAATAAAAAATAAATAGAGAAAAAAAGTGAAACACACATACTTTATTAAAAAATTATTAAAATGTTGTTATAAAATATATCCATTTTGTTGAATAAAAAATTTCCCATCACAACTGCATCCTTTTTTTTTCTTTTTTTTTTTTGGTACCCAACAAATTTTGGGTACCAAAAAAACTGCCAAGGTGCAATTTCCACACAAATGAAAAAACAGCAGAAAAAAACACCAGACGCAGGAAATTGTACTGGCGTTTTTTCAGGTGTTTTCTTCATGTGATTTTTTCAACCCAAAAAATGCAAAAACCAAGTAGAAACTTAGCCTAAGGCTCACTATACCCCTTGTTACGTTCCTTGAGGGGTGTCATTTCCAAAATAGTAGGGCATGTGTTTTTTTGCTGTCCTGGCACTATAGAGGCTTCCTAAATGGGACATGCCCCCCCCCCCCCAAAAAAAAAAAAAAAAAACATTTCAGAAAAATTTGCTTTCCAAAAGGCAAGTGTGGCTCCTTCTCTTCTGAGCATTGTAGTGCACCCGCAGTGCAATTCATGTCCATATATGGGGTATTTTCATACTCAGAAGTGATGTTTTTTTTTTTTTGCTGTCCTGGCACCATAGGGGCTTCCTAAATGGGACATGCCCCCAAAAACTATTTCAGCAAAATTTGCTTTACAAAAACTAAATGTGAATCCTTCTCTTCTGAGGATTGTAGTGCGCCTGCAGTGCACTTGAAGTCCACACATGGGGTATTTCCATACTCAGAAGAGATGGGGTCAAAAATTTTAGGGGGGTGTTTTCTCTTATTACCCCTTGTACAAATGTAAAATTTGGGTGAAAGCCAACATTTTGGTGAAAAAAAATTAATCTACGCATCCAATTTTAACGAAAAGTCATCAAACACCTGTTGGGTGTTAAGGCTCACAGTACCCCTTGTTACATTCCAAAGGGGTGTAGTTACATTCCAAAGGGGTGTAGTTACATTCCAAGGGGTGTAGTTTCCAAAATAGTATGCCATGTGTTTTTTTTTTGTTTTTGCTTCCTAAATGTGACATGCCCCCCAAAAATAATTTCAGAAAAACTCACTCTCAAAATCTCATTGTCGCTCCATCCCTTCTGAGCCCTCTACTGCGCCCACCGAACACTTGACATACACATATGAGGTATTTCCTTACTCAAGAGAAATTTGGTTACAAATTTTGGGGGGGGTTTCTCTCCTTTTACCCCTTGTAAAAATTTAAAAACTGGGTCTACAAGAACATGCGAATGTAAAAAATTAAGATTTTGAATATTCTCCTTCACATTGCTGCTATTCCTGTGAATACCACTTTGAATACTTTTTTTTTTTGGGGGGGGGGGGCATTTTTTATAATAGGGTCATTTATGAGGTATTTCTAATATGAAGGCCCTTCAAATCCACTTCAAAACTGAACTGGTCCCGGAAAAATTCCGATTATGAAAATTTTGTGAAGAATTGGAAAATTGCTGCTGAACTTTGAAGCCCTCTGATGTCTTCCAAAAGTAAAAACATGTCAACTTTATGATGCAAACATAAAGTAGACATACTGTATATGTGAACCAATATATAATTTATTTGGTATGTCTATTTTCCTTACAAGCAGAGAGCTTCAAAGTTAGAAAATATTCAAAATTTTCTAATTTTTCATGAAATTTTAGAATTTTTCACCAAGAAATGATGCAAGTATTGGTAAAAATTTCACACTATGTTAAAGTAGAATATGTCACGAAAAAAACAGTCTTGGAATCAGATTCATAAGTAAAAGCATCCCAGAGTTATTAATGTTTAAATTGACAGTGGTCAGATGTGCAAAAAATGCTCAGGTCCTTAAGGTGAAAATGGGCTTGGTCCTTAAAGGGTTAAACAGATACTGTAGAAATCCCTGGTTGATTCCTTTTTTAAGTACATGGCTAGTACATTGCCTTAATTTTAAGGTAAGTTACATCTCACTTATACAAAGACTAACTCCCAGGGAACTATACATTTTTTAGATCTTAATCCTGTACTTTCAAATAAATTTTAGAAACCTTTGTCATTTTATAAAACATGTTGGCCTCCACTGGCTGTTTTTCAGTAGTAAGCTCACCTAGAATTTCTTTCCTTCACTCCTTTGGCCAATAACACAACATCACCTACCCTTTTTTGCAATACAATTACCAAGTTCTGTACCTGTGGATTATTTACAGTACACTACTATAGATGGCTTGTGGAGGGAGAAGGATGTTGTTGATGCATTGGCTTTGTGAGGTGCTATTTAAGCATCACAATGAGGCAGGAGTTACATTATATAAGCAGCCCTTGTCTAAGCAGTGAATTACTGCTGTTGGTAACAAGCTACAGGGAGGGAAAAGAAGGGATTACAGAAGGGAAGTTTTTGCATCACAAAAGTCATCTAAGCTATAACATTAAAACCAATGAAGTGACTAATATTGAATATTTTGTCACAAGGGCACCTGTCTGAGGAGGTGGTCATGGAGAACTCTGTAAAAGAGTCCAAAAAAGGAGAATAATAACATCGATGGTTATGGATACTAGATTTATAGGGACAGAACGTTGATCCAGGGATATATTCTGACTGCCATATTTGAAGTCGGGAAGGAATTTTTTTTACCTCGAGTATGATTTTTTTTTTTTGCCTTCCTCTGGATCAACTGAGTAGGGACTCATTAGGGTTATAGGTTGAACTTGATGGACTTTGGTCTTTTTTCAACATAGTAACACATAGTAACATAGTTCATGAGGTTGAAAAAATACCAGAGTCCATCAAGTTCAACCTGTATCCCTACTGAGTCCCTACTGAGTTGATCCAGAGGAAGGAAAAAAAAAACCCTCATACTAGAGGTAAAAATTCCTTCCTGACTCCAAATATGGCAGTCAGAATAAATCCCTGGATCAACGTTCTGTCCCTATAAATCTAGTCTACATAACCTGTAATGTTATTACTCTCCAAAAATGCATCCAGACCTGTTTTGAACTCTTTTACAGAGTTCACCATGACCACCTCCTCAGGCAGAGAATTCCACAGTCTCACTGCTCTTACAGTAAAGAACCACCTGTGCTGGTGTAGAAACCTTTTTTCCTCTAAACGTAGAGGATGCCCCTTGTTATAGATACAGTCCTGGGTATAAATAGATCATGGGAGAGATCTCTGTATGGACCTCTGATATATTTATACATAGTTATTAGGCCGCCCCTAAGCCTTCTTTTTTCTAAACTAAATAACCCTAATTCTGATAATCTTTCTGTGTACTGTAGTCCTCCCATTCCCCGTATTACTCTGGTTGCCCATCTTTGAACCCTCTCCAGCTCCACTGTATCTTTCTTGTACACTGGTGCCCAGTACTGTACACAGTATTCTATGTGAGGTCTGACTAGTAATTTGTACAGCGGTAGAATTATTTCCTTGTCGTGGACATCTCTGCCCCTATTGATGCACCGCATGATTTTATTAGCCTTGGCAGCAGCTGCCCAACACTGGTCACTACAGCTAAATTTACTGTTAACTAAGACTTCTAAGTCCTTTTCTATGTCAGTCGTCCCAAGTGTTCTCCCATTTAATACATAACCCCAGCCCGGATTTTACCTCCCCATGTGCATTATCTTACATTTATCAGTGTTGAACATAATTTTCCACTTCCCAGCCCAAACCTCCAACCTATCCAGATCCAGTTGTAACAGTGCACTGTCCTCTATAGTGTCTACCGCTTTACAGAGTTTAGTATCATCTGCAAAGATTGTTACTTTACTATTCAACCCCTCTGCAAGGTCATTAATAAATATATTAAACAGAACAGGACCCAAGACGGACCCCTGTGGTACCCCACTGATAACAGTCACCCAATCAGAATAAGTACCATTAATAACCACCCTCTGTTTCCTATCACTGAGCCAGTTACTTACCCACCTACACACATTGTCCCCCAACCTGATCCTTCTCATTTCATGCACCAACCTTTTATGTGGCACTGTATCAAATGCTTTGGAAAAATCCAGATATTCGACATCCAGCGATTCCCCCTGGTCAGGTCTGGAGCTCACCTCCTCATAGAAGCTGATCAGGTTAGTTTGACAGGACCGATCCCTCATAAAGCCATGCTGATATGGAGTCATACATTTATTTGTATCAAGATATTCCAACATAGCATCTCTTAGAAAACCCTCAAACAATTTACATACAACAGAGGTTAAAGGGGTATTCCAGGCAAAAACTTATTTTTTTTTTTATATATCAATTGGCTCCGGAAAGTTAAACAGATTTGTAAATTACTTTTATTAAAAAATCTTAATCCTTCCAATAGTTATTAGCTTCTGAAGTTTTCTGTGTAACTGCTCAATGATGATGTCACGTCGCGGGAGCTGTGCATGATGGGAGAATATCCCCATAGGAGCTGGACGGCTCCCGGGACGTGAGTCAACAGAAAGCAGTTGGACAGAAAACAGCTACTCAACTTCAGAATTTAAGAACTATTGGAGGGATTAATATTTTTTAATAGAAGTAATTTACAAATCTCTTTAACTTTCCGGAGCCAGTTGATATATGAAAAAAAGTTTTGGCCTGGAATACCCCTTTAATCTAACAGGTCTATAATTCCCGGGGTCACCTTTTGTTCCCTTTTTAAATATTGGTACCACATTTGCTATGCGCCAGTCCAGGGGAACAGTCCCTGTTGCTATAGAGTCCCGGAATATTAAAAATAGGGATCTTTCTATAACATTACTTAATTCCTTTAGAACACAGGGGGGAATGCCATCCGGACCTGGTGATTTCTCTGTGATTTTTTGTAGGTGACACTGTACTTCTTCCTGGGTTAGACAGGTGACCTGTACTGGGGAGTTTACCTTATCACACTGTATTTCACCTGGCATTTCATTTTCCTCGGTGAATACAGTGGAGAAGAATTTGTTTAATATATTTGTTTTTTCCTGATCCCCGTTTATAATTTCTTCCTCATCACTTTTTAAGGGGCCCACACTTTCATTTTTGACCTTTTTGCTATTAATATAGTTAAAGAACATTTTGGGATTAGTTTTACTCTCTTTGGCAATGAGTCTTTCTGTATTTATTTTTGCGGCTTTTATTAGTTTTTTACATATTTTACATTTTTCTCTATAGCTTTTTAATGCTTCTTCACTGCTGTCCTGTTTTAGTATTTGAAATGCTTTATTTTTGTCATGTATTGCCCCTTTAAAGTTTTCATTCTTCCATATTGGTTTTCTTTTATTTCTGACCCTTTTATTCCCATAAGGTATATATTTATTACAGTGATAATTTAAGATATCTTTAAAAGTCTCCCATTTAGTGTCAGTATTCCTGTTTTTAAGGCCAATATCCCATTTTATATTGTAAAGGGCTTCTCTGAGCTGATCTAACTTTGCCTTCCTAAAGTTCATTGTTTTTGTTGCCCCTCGAGAGATTCCCTTATTGAAGAACAAGTTATAATGTATTATATTATGAACACTATTTCCCAGGTGTCCTTTTACCTGCACTTTAGTTACTCTGTCAGGTCTGTTGGTTAATATTGTTTAGTAGGGCGCCCCCTCTGGTCGGGCTCTGCACCATTTGGGACAGATAATTGTCTTTAGCTATAGTCAGAAATCTGTTTCCTTTAAGAGATTCACAGGTCTCAGTCTCCCAGTTTATATCAGGATAGTTAAAGTCCCCCATCATTCTGATTTGCTGCTTTGTTTATTTGCCTCAGTAATTGATCTTCTTCCTCTTACATTATGTTTGGTGGCTTATAACAAACCCCTATCAGAATTTTTTTTATTTTTATTTCCATATATTTCTACCCATAATGCCTCCACATTATCGTCCCCCTTCCATATATCCTCCCGCAGTGCGGCCTTCAGACTTGATTTCACATACAGAAAAACTCCTCCCCCTTTCCGTTTTGTCCAATCCTTCCTGAATAGACTATAACCCTGTATGTTGACCGCCCAATCACAGCTATCATCCAACCAAGTCTCTGTTATACCCGCTATGTCATAATTATCCTCAAACATCAACTACTCCAGTTTGTCAGTTTTATTGGACAGACCTCTGGCATTAGTCATCATGCAATTCAATGGTATATGTTTTTTCTTCCTATGAAGCCTATTCGTATTAACTATTCTAACCCCCCCCCCCCCGCTCCACCCCCAGGTACATTACTAAGTCCCCCCTCTCTATCTGCACTGTCTTCCCCCTCTATGTTATAGGTTCCCTCCCCTAGGTCCCTAGTTTAAACACTCCTCCACCCTCCACCCTTCGAGCACAGCTGCACCCTCTCCATTGAGGTGCAGCCCGTCCCTACGGTAGAGCCGGTAACCGACAGCGAAGTCAGCCCAGTTCTCCATGAACCCAAACCCCTCCTTCCTACACCAGCTTCTGAGCCACTTGTTTACGTCCCTGATCTCCCGCTGCCTCTCTGGTGTGGCTCGTGGTACGTGGTACAGGTAATATTTCAGAAAATATTACCTTGGAGGTCCTTGCCTTAAGCTTGCGGCCTAAGTCCCTGAAATCATTTTTAAGGACACTCCACCTACCTCTTACTTTGTCATTGGTGCCAATATATACCATGACTGCTGGGTCATCTCCGGCCCCACCCAGCAACCTGTCAACCCGATCGGCGATGTGCGGAACTCGAGCGCCAGGAAGACAACACACTGTTCGGCAATCCCGGTCTTTGTGACAGATCGCCCTATCTGTCCCCCTAATGATTGAGTCCCCTACTACCAGTACCTGTCTAGCCTGCCCTGCACTCCTCCTTCCCTCCTTATGAACTATGTAACTATGAATAATGTAACAATGGATGTAACAGCAGATGTATGCTGTTAGTGAAATAAAAATCAATCTAAGTGACTTTGAGATTAATAAAAAATGTCAATGCCTTAATAAGCTAGTCAGATCATTTCTAAAATGGCAGGTCTTATAGGGGGTGTTTAGTAGTAACCATAAATAGGACAAGTGATAAACCAGTGAAAGGGTCATTTAGCACTAAGATATTAATCCTGACCAGTCACAGACCAGTCAAAGCTCCCATGCTAACTTCTGTTCATTATTGGAACTGTTTACAATGGTCATACAAGCAGCAGATATGGCCCACAGGGCAATAGAGTGTGGTGACATGATATGATGAATTATATTTTCTTTTACATCATGTGCCAAGTGCATGTGCATCATTTACTTGTGGAACAAATTACAGCAAAATGTAAGAAAGGGAAGCCGAGAAAGCTAGTGTGAGCTATGGACTATGTTCTGCTGGAAATCCTTCTAGTTCTGCCAGTAACTTCATTATTACTTTGACATGTACAACCTGGCTTAACATTACTGCATACCAAGTACACCCCTTTATGGCAATGCTATTTCCCAATAGCAGTGCACTCTTTTAGCAGGATAATTAGCTCTGCCACACCATGAGGTGTTCACTTGGAATTCAAGGTGTTCACTTGGCCCCCAAAGTCCCCAGAGGTCAAGCCAACCAAACATCTGTGGGATGTACTTAAACAATACCTTAAATCCATGAAAACCCCCTTTACAACTATCATAACTTGGTGACATGAGAGTGAACTGCACAATACTAGTTCATCAGTTTAATGATATGGCTAATTGATGTGTGCCATATTTTTAATTTTCAGAATTTTTATATTTTTGTTGAGAATTTACATTTTTTTAAGTTTTTTGTAAAGAATATAATCTTAGACAATCTAGTTTTAAAATAGATACTTTGAATAAAATAAGATAACTACGGGAAACACCGACATTTTTCATTTCTATAGAAACTGACTTATTTAACTTGTTTTAACAAGTAGGGCATATACTAGTTTCTAGAAGCAAAAATTTTCCATTTTTGTATTTAATTTCAATGAAAAAAAATTAAGTTTAGTTCTCAAAAATGTTTGTCAAATGAAAGTGTAAGTAGTCATTTTGCAATTGATTTTAAAGTATTAAGTAGCCCTAAGCTATCTCTAGGTAAAAAATGATTTTTAGTGGAATTATCATGGTAAATGTGTAATTCATGATTTCTAGTCCTCCACATTAAAGACGGTAACATTTTCTGATTAATTCATGTTGAGTACTGCTGATTGTCTGTCACTATAGACATATGTCACCCGTGTCAGCTCTGCATACCAGACTACTTCTCTTAATGTCATTGCACACCATTCATTTTGAGTACAAAGTCACAGTCAAATGCAACTTATGGTAAATATGCAAAGATATGAATTCATGCATAGCTCATCCCACATAATTTTAAAATACATATATTTTAGAACCTATTCCTTAACCTTTTCCTTACAAAAACAGTCTTGTACCAGAAATGACCACATCATTTTTTTTGTCACACAGAAAGCATTCTTGCCTTTTAGAAGCATATAATCAAATATAGAGTTTCTTTAGTTTAAAAAAAAAAATTGAGTACGGAAATATATACCGTATATACTCGAGTATAAGCCGTGTTTTTCAGCACGATTTTTCGTGCTGAAAACACCCCCCTCGGCTTATACTCGAGTGAACTCTCCACCCGCAGTGGTCTTCAACCTGCGGACCTCCAGAGGTTTCAAAACTACAACTCCCAGCAAGCCCGGGCAGCCATCGGCTGTCCGGGCTTGCTGGGAGTTGTAGTTTTGAAACCTCCGGAGGTCCGCAGGTTGAAGACCACTGCGGCCTTCAACATCATCCAGCCCCCTCTCACCCCCCTTTAGTTCTGTACAGTACTCACCTCTGCTCGGGGCTGGTCCGGTGCTGCAGGACTGTCCGGAGAGGAGGTGGTCCGGTGGGATAGTGGTTCCGGGCTGCTATCTTCACCGGGGAGGCCTTTTCTAAGCGCTTCGGGCCCGGCCCCAGAATAGTCACGTTGCCTTGACAACGACACAGAGGTACGTTCATTGCCAACGTACTTCTGCGTCATTGTCAAGGCAACGCCTCTATTCTGGGCCCGCAGCGCAGAGAAGAGGCGCCCCCAGTGAAGATAGCAGCCTGGAACCACTATCCCACTGGACCACCTCCTCTCCGGACAGTCCTGCAGCACCGGACCAGCGCCGAGCGGAGGTGAGTACTGTACAGAACTAAAGGGGGGTGAGAGGGGGCTGGATGATGTCGAAGGCCGCAGTGGTCTTCAACCTGCGGACCTCCGGAGGTTTCAAAACTACAACTCCCAGCAAGCCCGGACAGCCGATGGCTGCCCGGGCTTGCTGGGAGTTGTAGTTTTGAAACCTCTGGAGGTCCGCAGGTTGAAGACCACTGAGGGCGGATAATGACAAGAGGATGATGAAGGGGGGGGTGTGGGATGATGACAAGAGGATGATAAAGGGGGTGGTGGGATGATGAAGGGGGGTGGGGATGATGACAAGGGGATGATGAAGGGGGGGGTGTGGGATGATTACAAGGGGATGATGAAGGGGGGTGGGGATGATGACAAGGAGATGATGAAGGGGGTGGGGATGATGACAAGGGGATGATGAAGGGGGGATGTGTGGGATGATGACAAGGGGATGATGACAGGTGATGATGATGAGGGTCTGGATGATGACAGGCGGTGATGATGATGAGGATGTTAATGACGGGTCTGGATGATGATAGGGGGGGATGATGTATTTCCCACCCTAGGCTTATACTCGAGTCAATAACTTTTCCTGGGATTTTGGGTTGAAATTAGGGGTCTCGGCTTATACTCGGGTTGGCTTATACTCGAGTATATACGGGGTATATATATATATATATATATATATATATATATATATATATATATATTGTAGTTTGTGCTCCAAAATCACGTACAAATTGCATCTGCAGTTTTAACTATTATGTGCACTATGTAAGTATATGAGAAAGTGATAGAACAGACCTTTCGAATACCAAGGCCATATTTTCAGATGGCCCATTTGCTTTAGGGTCTATTCACACGGTGGAATTCTTCCTCAAATGAAAGCCCATCTTATCCATTTTCCTCCCCTCATTTCTGGCCCCTGGTTTCCTCTCCAGTTAGTTCCAATCCATGTGCTTTGTCACTGATTCCATCTCCTGGCATAAGCTATTGGTCAGACAGTGACTGGTCAAAAAGTCATGTGTCAGCTCATTTGTACAAATGATTTCCCTAGAAAGCATTGACCATTATGGTTGTACAAAAGAGTTCTGCATGTTGCCTTTTTAGAGAATCTTGGACGCTTGGTATTTTTTTTTTTTAACTGTTGCATGTTTAAGTATTATCTGCACCGTGATCCATGCTTTAACTGTTAAAACTGCTTTTGACTTGTCCTGTGCTCAATCCACTGATGAATCTCAAAACGCGTTGGAATTACTTAATGCTACAAAAGAATTTTAGTTTGGGGTCACTTGGCAGAACAGAGGGTGCAAATGAAGATTTTTTTGCAAGAAGTGACCCCTGCTTTTTATAGACTTTGTTTGGATTTAATTTATTGTACGCCATTAAGGACCTTCATTTTTGTTTTTAAACCTTTCTTACCCCAGATCTAATAAATGTTAAGTTTTATGCAGTCCTTGTTTTCAATTATAGATGATGTGTACAGAGTCTCAAAAAATCAACCAATCCTTAATAACCACGGTATGTATACTTATGTTTTATCTGTTGATCCATACAGCTAGAACATAAATATATGAGGTTTTTTATGGCAGATCATGCTGCACAGTCCCTCTAATATAAAAGTTTTGGCTAACCAAGATCTTCCAAAGGTGCAGGGAGCACAAATTCTCTTTCATAAAAGATGCAAAAAGCAGCATACAAAGTGAATGCTATGTTTAGCACTGGAATTTAAATGTAGAAAGTATTTACCATAGAAACATCTGACATAGCAATGATGTCACTCACAGGTAACCTCATTCCATTTTTGGTAAACAGTAGAATGATGTGCTTTACCAAAAAGCGCTATCTTGGTCTCATCTGTCCACAAGATGTTTTCCCAGAAGGATGTTGGCCTACTCAAGTTCCTTTTGGCAATATATAGCCTTGTTTTTTGTGTCTGTGTGTCACCTACTGGGTCTCCTGCCATAGCGTTTCATTTCATTACATGTTGACGGATAGTTTGCGCTTACACTGATGCTCCCTGAGCCTGCAGGACAGCTTGAATATCTTTGGAACTTGTTTGGGGCTGCTTATCCACCATCTGGACTATTCTGCGTTGACACCTTTCATCATTTTTTCTCCTCCGTCCACGCCCAGGGAGATTAGCTACAGTGCCATGAGTTGCAAACTTCTTGATAATGTTGTGCACTCTGGACTAAGGCAAATCTAGATCTCTGGAGATGGACTTGTAACCTTGAGATTGTTGATATTTCCACAATGTTGGTTCTCAAGTACTCAGACAGTTCTCTTCTCCTCTTTCTGTTGTCCATACTTAGTGTGGCACACACAAACACACAATGCAAAGACTAAGTGAACTTCACTGCTTTCAGGTGTGATTTTTATAATGCCCACACCTGTTTCTTGCCCCAGGAGCATCACATGCTTGAAACCATCTTATTTTTCCATAATTTTGAAAGGGTGCCAATAATTTTGGCCAGCCCATTTTTTTGAGTTTGGTGACATTATGTCCAATTTGCTTTTTTTCCTCCCTTTTTTTGGTTCCGTTCCAATACACACAAAGGAAATACACATGTGTATAGCAAAACATTTGTCCCTGCAATCCTTTTCTGTGATAAATACTTAATTTCCTGGAAAAATTTCAGGGGTGCCAACATTTACGGCCATGACTGTTTTTTTACACAAATTCTTTCACCTTCCTTTAAAATCCATATGCTGACAGGTAAACTAGAGAGAAATACTTAGACCTTTGTTGTTGGGTATTATAGTTATGATGTAAGAAAGAGTCAAAAAAACAAGTACAGGGATTGTATTTTGGCATTTTTGTGTGCATTTTCCATCTTTTCTTTCTTCTTTATTTTATTTTTTTTTACAGTTTTGCTTATTTCAAGTCCTATATATATGCCTTTTTTGAAAATGTATTCACTAAAAACTGTATCTTGTGCTTATGTAAGCTATTAAAATGTGGTTGTTGTTTTTTTCTTGTTTTCTTATTTAGCCTAATATTTTAACATTAGAAACGATCTCTACGCTGCGCATAATCATTCTCAGTGAGAATATTACAAAAACAGATTTGTGTTATTTAAACGCCATAATGACCACGAAACAACAAATTGAAATGATCTTGCTGTGTGTAGGAAGAATCTAGCGACTAAATCAGGACTCTAACCATACATTTTGATTTTTATTTAAGCGGTGATTAGGTGGATCCACAGGGGAACCTCGGAGTCTTCACATAGATAACAGACTCAATATCAACTTTAAAAAGAATCTTGAATCCTAACCAATTTTCGAGTAATGAAATGAAATTCTATAGCTTTCTGATGGAGGGGGGGGGGGGAGATAAAAAAGTGATGCAGCTCCATTCTCTAACGTGCTGTCAGGAAATATAATTTGTGCTCTTGGTGATTCACCTAGCTCATATGCAGCATGCAAATTTATTTCCCTAATAATCAGACCTGGAGATTGCCCAAGAGGATTAATAGCATCATTCCTTATGCACTGGCTGCTTCTTGGTCTGCCAGAATATTATGCACCTCTGACATGGAAAAATTGTGTTAGTTCTATAGAGAAAATGCAAGGATATTTGTCCTGCTAGACAATATAATAGGCTGGTGCATCATCAGATTGCAATGTCATTTCAAAAACCTTGAATACAAATAATGTAAAGTGGGGGAAATACTGGCACAGCCTCCCTTGTTTCTCCATAGCAGCTGCCGTATGGATAATGTGACAATACGTATGGAGACATATTTAAATAGGTTGTCTTGTTTTTTACTTTTATTTATATATTTTTTTTCTAAAGTGTGTTGTGTTACTGCTCTTTTTAATACTTAGATACAGAATATATACAATATTTATAGAAAAATGTGTTACGGATGTATTATAAATTAGTTTAGCATTTACATTATTTTATTTTATTTAGCACCAGCAATTGGATATTATGTCGTATTTTAATAAAGAGATCCTGTCTGCTCTCCTGATATATCAGTTTAGAAAATGTGCTTTCTCTATTAAATAACAGTTCTTCACACTCTATGTTATAACATTCCACTGATATTTTTCCAGGTAATGTATGAATATATTGAGAATTAAGTTATAAATTCCCTTTCACAATGGTCTGTGTCCCCATACACTATGAAATTGTCAGTGTCAGGATGTGGGGCATACCTTATTGATAAAGGGAATGGTAAATTATGCCCAGTTATTTATTTATTGACACATTTCCACGAGGAATAATGGAGTAATTGCATAATGAAAAATTCATGGGAAATATAAGTGTTTACTAAAATAGGAGAATCAGTGATTTATTCACTTTTTTCCCCTTTATCCCTTTTATTAGTTTACTTAGTTTGGTACCCAATATGCTGTTTGGGGCCTAGTCTGTCATGTGGGGGGTCACTACAGCTCAGTTATTAATTAGGAGAGTGCTCAGGCTCATGTCCCCTTGAGATATGATCAGTGGGGACCACACTCTTGACAGTCTATAGATATCATTCCAATCTATGGACTGTTAAGGAGATGGTCACCACTGCTTGTTTCTCAATAGGATATGAACTAAAGCATTTGCCTTTTTTTGGTAACTGAGCAGTAATTAGCATTTTGGCCACCAAATCTAGTAGTATGGATGACTGGGGTTTGTAGCAGTATGGATACCGTGTTTGGAGGGAAAAAAAGCAGATGTCTCAAAACTGGTCATTTTTTAAAATCTTTTTAAACCAGTTAATGTACTTTTGCCTAACAAAGTTTAAAGTTTAAAATAGTAACAAAAAGTCCAAAGTTTACGGCTTTGGCGATCTTTTGCTCCAGGGTGGGAAGTCGCAGCCCACTCTGGGCAAAGTTTTGTCCATCAGAAACAGACTGTACCACTCAGCATGGCCTGCGACTCCCCATGATGGATGATGGACAGGAGAGGAAAGTATAAGAAACAGCTGGTACTCACTACTTTTTATTGCTTCTTCAGTTTATTGAAATATACTCAAACAATTACAGGTAGGAGACAGACTAGGCTACAAGGGGTATACAGATAATGGAGTCTCTTATCTGCAGTTGTTTCATGCACTTTGCCAGGTATCTACTGGCGCTATAATGTTAAGACATGTTTGTATGGGCATGAAGGAGTATCACCTACCAACTTATACACCTACCGATATAAAAACTAACCCATTTATGTGAGTTTAACCTAATAACTTACTGGTTCTTTTTACTTGTTTTACTCTCATGAATTGTCCATATGGAATTCCTTTTTTAAAGTGTACCAGTTGTTTGCAAAAAAAAAATTATATAATGTGGATAATAACAGATGTATATTTTTTATATAAATGTGTTTAAAAAATTGTATGTTTTTGGTTGTCCTCAGTGAACAAAGCCCCACTTGTCCTCAGTTTACAGAGCCCTGCTTGTCCTCAGTGCACAGAGTCCTTCTTGTCCTCAGTGCACAGAGCCCTGCTTGTCCTCAGTGTACAGAGTTTTGCTTGTCCTCAGTATACACAGCCCTACTTGTCCTTAGGGTACAGAGTCCTGCTTGTCCTCAGTGCACAGAGCCCTACTTGTCCTCAGTGTATACAGCCCTACTTGTCCTCAGTGCACAGAGCCCTGCTTGTCCTCAGTGTACAGAGCCCTGTTTGTTCTCAGTGAACAGAGCCCTGCTTGTCCTCAATGTACAGTGCCCTGTTTGTCCTCACTGCACAGAACCCTGCTTGTCCTCAGTGTACAGAGCCCTGCTTGTCCTCAGTGTACAGAGCCCTGCTTGTCCTCAGTGTACAGAGCCCTGTTTGTCCTTAGTGAACAGAGCCCTGCTTGTCCTCAGTGTACAGACCCCTGCTTGTCCTCAGTGCACAGAGCCCTACTTGTCTTCAGTGTACAGCTTGTCCTCAGCCCTGCTTGATCCGCCCACATTTCCTGTATTATGCCTCTAGACAGCTACAGGGACAAGACCGCATTGTTTCACCCAAAACTGCAGTATACATATTTTCTAAGCAATATATATTACATGGGCTGTTAACTTTGGATTTGCACTTTTCTCATTGTTATCTAAACTTGGAGACTGTATCAGTATGTTGGTTCTTTTAGTTCCTACACACTACAGTTGCCATAAAGCACATACACCCTGCTGTGCTGCCTATACTAGTGTTTCCAAACCGAGGGCCCCAGCTGTTGCAAAACTACAACTACCAGCATGCAAGAACATCCTTTTAGGGAGGCGGAGCCTGGCCACGGACTGAATGGACGTGTGAGCCTGCAGTTCCCTGTCCTAGCACGCTACTAGCACCTACCACTGCCTCATCACAAGCTGCATAATGGGCAAAATCAGTAGGGGTACCTACCAAGATCGCACTGAATCCCCTGGTCCGGGGAAAAGCCAGGCTGAAATGGACAAATTTTGGAGGAGGAAAAATGCTACCTCACCAGCGAGGCCTCCCAAGATGGCGCCGGCATCCTACCTCCAGAGCTTGTATGAAGACACGGAGGACTCGGGCGGGGAGGATGATGGACAGGCTGCAGCGGGGATGACCCAAAAGTTCCTGAAAACCTTCATGAGGAAAGCACTGTCCGAAGCCTTGAAACCTGTAATTGCGGACTTGGCCGAGATAAAAACAGAAGTCCACGCCATAGGACACCGTACTGAGGCTTTGGAGGCTACGTGCACGGGGCTGGCTGCCAATAATCTATTGTACTTGTTTTACATTTGCCCATAGTAGCTGGGTGCTGGGCCCGTGCTCACAAGCTAGGGCTTCAGTTGATTTCTAACTGATACTCCTCCTCCAGTTCGACCCCATATGAACACCTAGTTATAGGTCTTCCTGTGGGTCACTATAACACACCTTTCAGTGTGCCCCCTTCATATTCCTACATTTAACACCTTCCCAGTTCACCCCAGTTCTACCTCTCCGTCCCTACTACCCCCCCCCCACCTTCCTTACACACGTTATCCATTGGCAGTGAGCAAGTGAGAACACTCCCCCTCGCATAACCCTCCCTGTTATACAATTCACACCTTACACGGACAACCCATACGACATGGCAGATTTCCCATTCCTTTCCTATAACGTAAGAGGCTTCAACACACCCAATAAACGGAATCATGTACTAGAGGTAATAAATAAACGTAAGGTTTCCTTGTTGTTGCTACAGGAGACACATTTTAGAGAAGGGAGAATTCCTCGGCTTCCTACTCGCCAATATGATAGATGGATTCACTCCTGCAACCCATCCTCTGCCTCAAAGGGTGTCTCCATAGTGATACACAAGTCCCTGCCATTGAAAATACTAGATACCCTGAGAGACTCAGAGGGTAGATACCTGTTTTTGAAAATGCAATCTCAAACCCACACATTCACAATAGCGAACCTTTATGCCCCGAATCAGGGCCAGGTTCACTGGTTCCTAGTGACTCTTGATAGTCAGAAATTCTATGCAGAAGGCCCAATCATTTTAGGTGGTGATTTGAATGAAACACTGAACCCCCTTGTGGATTCTACGTCGGGCAGGTCCCAAGTCTCCCAAAGGGCGATTGCTAAGTTGAACTCTAAATTTACTGATATGTCTCTCCTAGATGCATGGCGTGGCCTCCACCCATCAGACAAGGATTTCACCCACGACTCATACCAACGATTGGACTACTTGATGCTTCATTCCTCCTTGATCTCGAACATCACAGCCGCAGGTATAGATGCTTTCACTATCTCTGACCACGCCCCTACTTTTCTCTCTCTCCCCCCTCTCAGACCCCAAACAGATGGAGGCTAAATGAAAGTCTTTTAGACATCCCGCGAGTTAGGGAGGATGTAGAGACTCATCTCACGACTTATTTCAGTACTAATGCAGGTTCAGGCCCATCGGTTCCAATAGTGTGGGAGGTACATAAAACTTATATCAGAGGTATCCTTATTTCATGGGGATCCAAAATTAAGAAGGAGCATCAGAAACAAATAAAGTTTTTACTCTCAGACATCTCGGAATTGGAAAGAACCCACCAACGCACAAAGGCATTAGCAGTCCAAACCGAACTAAAAGCACTCAGAGAAAAACTTCTCACGTACCTAGAACAGAAATCAGCCAAGTATTATCTCCACTCTAGACATAAAATATATGCCCATGGCAATAAGGGGGGTAAACTCATGTCCACACTGATTAAGAAAGCTAGGGCGAAGACCCACATTTACCCAATTCGCAACTCCAGTGGGTCATTACATAAACTTTCACATAATATGGCACTCTCCTTCAAAGAATACTATCAGTCTCTGTACAATTTACGGGTGGGTGATACGCCCTCAGAGATTGCAGAGAGACGTGATCTGGCGAAGACTTTTCTCATTGATCTAAACCTACCTGCCCTAACTCCTGAAATGGGACAGGACCTGATTAGACCGGTGACAGAGGAGGAGGTAACTAAAGTGCTATCCTCTTTCCCACCAGGCAAAAGCCCAGGCCCAGACGGATTGCCCCTCACATACTATAAAAAATTTAGCAACATCTTGATTCCTAGGCTTTCCAAATGGTGTAATCCTGCCTTTCTTGGAGAGACACTTCCTACTCAGATGCAGGAGGCCCATATTACACTGCTGGCAAAGGAGGATAAGGACCCAGTGGAATGCAGTAGCTACCGACCCATATCGTTATTAAATCTAGATATAAAGATATGGTCAAAATTGCTATCTGTGCGCTTGAAGAAATACCTACCACACCTAATAGGTAGTGAGCAGACAGGGTTTGTCCCGGGAAGAGAGGGGCACACAAACACCTGGAAACTGTTGTGGAGCATGCATGACGCCTCCTGTCAAGGCACACCTCTGGTCCTCCTGGGTATCGACACCGAGAAGGCGTTCGATAGGGTGAGTTGGTCATACATGAGGGAAGTTCTCCTTAGATTTCAGATACCGACCACTTATGTAGACGCAGTGTTCTCCCTGTATTCTAAACCAATGGCATCAATACTAGTGAATGAAGCCATCTCACCCCCGTTCCACATAGGGAATGGAACGCGTCAGGGATGTCCACTGTCCCCTACCCAATTCACATTGGTGATGGAAACGCTTTTACAAAAAGTTAGACAATTAGATGAAGTTCGGGGCATCACCTTAGGGGGGGGCAGAGTTAAAATTCGCATTTGCTGATGATCTCCTTTTCCTTTTAAGAGACCCAATATCTAGCCTACCACGCCTTATTTCACTGTTCTCCCAATTCTGAACTCCTGAACAAATCCATTCCTAAGTCACTCGAACATTCCTTAGCTAAAACTACACAATTTCCCTGGGCAGCTTCCTCATTGAAATACCTAGGAGTGCGTATCCCAAATAGCATCTCTAAGATTTACGACAACAACTACAAACCGTTATTAAAAGATTTAGGTAAGCTGTTAGAGGAATATGGTATTCCATTAATTTCCTGGTTTGGTAGGAAAAATGTTGTTAATTGCTACTTAATTCCTAAGGTCAGATATGTTTTACGAATGCTTCCAGTTGCACTACCCCAATCCTTTTTCAAACTCATCAGATCTATGTTCTCTAAATATATTTGGAAGTCACACAGGCCACGCATAACACATAGCATTCTAACTAGATGCCCAAAGGAGGGTGGAATGTGTCTCCCTGATGTGAAGAAGATCTACAAGGTAATACAGCTACAAAAGTGGATGGAGGTTCCTCTAAGGGCTGTTGATTCAGTCACTCATAGCACGGAAGCCTCGCTTCCAATAGATACTCTGAAGGATTTATGGCTACCCCCGCATCATAGATATAGGGCTGACTCTCTTCATCTCCTCTTCCAGGGCATGCAGTCCCCATGGGCTGAACTCTGCCCTATTCTCTCTCCCTCTGTCTCGCCTCTACTTCCAGCTAGTCTCATACCTGCGGCTGTGAAAAGGTTTTCTAAGACCTTTCAACCGATGTGGAAGAATCTACATGATATCACAGTGACTCAACTGTTTGTGGGTGTAGCGATGCCAACATCTTAGGCCTTGATGAGACTAATCCCGACTCAGAGGTATTCCTTTCTACACATTCCCCACTTCACTACATGTTGTGCACAATTCTGGAAACGTTTTGGCCCACTTAGGAAGCCGAATAGGTTTGAAGAAATGCTCCTCAGTCCCCTCCCATAGCAGAGAAGGCTTTCTAGGTGTCTATCTCTCCTCAGTCAGACCTCCACCCCATTCGTGCCACATTTTGTATCTTCGTGGGAAAAAGAACTGAATCTTTCACTGTCAGACACTGATGTATCTCTCATATTAAAACATTCACATGGCTTTTCGAGGTGTGTGAGGATTCAGGAAACGCAATTTAAACTCACATCCAGATGGTACAGGACACCAGAGTTTCTCTTTACACACGGCCTCTCTGATACGAATTTATGCTGGCGTTGTAAACTACATACAGGTACACATGCCCATTTATGGTGGTACTGTCCGGTGATAGAGGTAATCTGGCTGGAGGTGCTCAAAACTATTGATACCATTACGCAAACAAAGAGGCTACTCTCCCCGGCAGCGGTACTCTTAGGATTACCTTGTTTGGGCTACTCAGCGGGAAAGTTATCATTAACCCCACACCTGTTGATGGCTGCTAAATCTCTCATCCCCTTACACTGGCTCCAACCTGAGCCACCCTCCATAGGGGAGTGGCTCACCAAGGTGCACCAGATTTGTAGGTTTGAGGGGATGCAACACAGAACCCTCCGCACACGTGACAGGTTTCTTAAAATCTGGAAACCGTGGATAGTCTCCAGCTTCTGTACAGACAAGGCTGTATCATTTTTCTACCTGGACTGGGTCATACATTGTCTTCAACATAGATGCATATGGGTTACCATTGAGGAATGGGGGTATAATTACTTACACTTATGGGCTAACACTCTGACTGTATGCCATGATGTCAGGGCCTTACGGTAAACGTAAAAGTACTGTAAATTTACATGATCCCGTCTATCGTTGCCTTATGGGTGTGTGCACACACTGACTATCACAGATCCTTTTACTATCTTACGAGTCACACTGCCCACGCGACCCCCCCTCCCCTTCCGCATTTTAGTCCCTATAGTTCCACGCCACTTCCAAACCTTACCTAGATAGTTTGTTATTGGATTTTCTTATGTTTTTGCAAATGTGTTAACAATTGAGATTGTCGAGCGAACAGGCTTTGTATAGACCTTTGTAAAGCCATTGCTTCGTTTGTGGACAACTCTTCATTTATGTTCGGTATGTTATATTTGAAAACAAATAAAAAGATATTTGATAAAAAAAAGAACATCCTTTTAGACATTCTTGTTGCTGAAGTTAAGAGTAAGTACATGATACATTCCTTTTAAGATACAGTATCTGCTATTTTTAAAATTATACTTGACCAGAAGATTCTGTGACTATGATACTTATGCAGAGCTGGCTGCCAATAGACTAGACCAAGTCTCCAATGTAATGACTTGATATTTTTCTACTGTTTATTAGCTGATACTAAATGTGGATATAGAGCAAACTCACTGGGACCAATTCCTTTTGGCCTGAAAAATGTTAACTCTCAGATGTACACAGGTCCAGATCTAATTAATGGGATAACATCTGCTTAAAGCCTTTTTCTATGATGATTTCTACCAACCTCTGTGTGGTGAATGCTGTCATATTTCATTCTTTCCAAGAACAATATACATTTTTATCTGATGTGCAGGCTACAACAGATTTCACATCCAATATTAAAATCTAAAATATTAAATATACCTTAAATTCCATACTGTATACCACCTCAAAATATAATTTCACATTATTGCCATATTTCGGACTGGGAGAATTGTATATCCATAGAGTAAAGCAGCCCATACACATAAGATAGCTGTCAGCTATCTCTCTTCAGGTCCTCATCTTGGCTGAACATTCAATTGTTTCGAAAGATACGAGGAGAGAAAGCTGCTATCAGATGCCTCTGTCATTGGCTTCTCTACCTGAAAACGAAAATGGAAATCCAACACTACTTAATCCGTTTCTATCCAACCAATATACATGTTGCCACATGAGGTAGGGAGCAGTGCAGATCTGAACTCACCCCCAACCAATGTCCCTGCCTACATAGATGATCTTCCCCAAACAGTAGCTCCCAACTGGGCGATGGTTCCTATACCAGATTAAGGCAAGGGAGTATCAAGGGAAGTCAGACAAGTCAGCAACACACAGGCAGCAAGGTGCCAAATCAGCAGACATGGGGTTAACCAGGGACAAGACAGAAAGTCAAAAGCAAGATAACAGTGCAGTGCTAAACAGAATCAGATCTAGAATCAAAGCAAAAAAGGGTCAATGCAGGTGGGCAGCAAAGTACAAAATCAGAAGGTGATAGAATTGGTCAGGGTAAATGTCAGGTCAGGGAAAAACTCTATAGCAGATAGGAAACACAACTGATGGGAGATATCAAAAATCACAGGCAACTCAGCTAATGAGCTGCTCATTTAAACCGACTGCCACTGGAAGGTGTGCTATTACCTCCTGATAGGTTGGGCTGGCTATGGCAGACAGTGATCAACAGCCATGCAATACACAAGGCCATTATCTGGAGATGTGCCGACTGCACCGAGTAAAGAAACGGAGGCTGCTTGGAAGCCAGGCCAGGTAAGTATGTGAACTTAGGAGTGGCAATGAGTATGCTAAACTGCTGCTCATTTTGAACAGGGAGATATGAAACCCTCATTATATTGGACCAGGAGGTAGCTAGGTAATGAGGCCGGCGATCGCACCTATTGGTTCGTCAATGCAGACAGACGAATAGCAGGGATCTGGCGGGGGTCTCCTCTTTCCTCCTCTCCCTTATTGCTTCACACAGTGAAGCGCTCGGGGGTGAGGGGGACCCCGTAGCACTCAGGATCGGAACTACACTCTAATCCTGAGTTAACCCTGTAGACCGCAGCATCTATTAGGGTAACAGAGAGAGGGTGCTCCCTCTGTCACTGTTCAGCACTCTGCAAAGTGAAAGCAGAGCACCGATGGTTGCCATGGCACCCAGAGGACTGACAGTGGCCTCCGTTGTCATGGCAACAGATAGACTGATCTATCCTATGTCTCTTACAGACATAGGCATAATTCAAATGAGTACAGATGTGTACTCCATTGAATTATGTGTATGTATGTTTCCATAATCAGGCCTTGGGCCTGACAAGTTATGGCTCACAGAATCCGGCGACTTACACACATGATTTTTTTTTTTTGCAAAAATAGTTTCTATGCTATAAATGAACTAAAATATAAAAAAAAGTATAGAAATTTGGTATTGCCATAACCGTATCATCCTGCAGAGTAAAGATAACATGTCAATTATACCGCATGATGTAGGACCTAGAAAAAATGTATAAAAAACAACCGCAGAATGGATTTTTTTTATGTATACTGCCTCATAAAAAATTAAATAAAAAATGATGGCCTGTGTAAGAGACACTTACCGCATGAAGGCCACATATGGGATATTTCTAAATACGTCAAAATTTGGGGAATAAATCTTGAGTTGTATTTCTTTGTCAACACCAACTGTGGTACAGAAAAAAATTGATTAAAATGAAAATTCTACAAAAAAATGACATTTTAAAATTCAGCCTCCACTTTGCTTTAATTTCTGTGAAACACCTAAAGGGTTAATAAACTTCTTTAATGTCATTCTTACTACTTTAAGTTTGTGGACTGATAGACAGCCCTTTTACACAGGCAGATTATTGAGAAAAAGATACGTTATTTGCGTAATAAGTGGAGTTTTCAACCAAAAAGTTAAAGCTTATAAGATTCATTTTGCTTCCAGAACTTAAAGGGGTACTACCATGCTGACAACTTATCCCCTATCTAAAGGATAGGGGATAAGTTGCCTGATTGCGCAGGGTCCCACCGCTGGGGACCCCCGCGATCTCGCACGCAGCACCCCGCTCTCATCAGGCCCCGGAGCGAACATCGCTCCGGGTCTGATGACTGCCGATCATGGGGCCGGAGTATCGTGATGTCACAGCTCCGCCCCCATGTGACATCACGCTCCGCCCCCTCAATGTAAGTCTATGGCAGGGGACGAGACAGCTGTCTCGCCCCCTGCCATAGACTTACATTGAGGGGGCGGAGCGTGATATCACACGGGGCGGGGCTGTGACGTCACGATCACCGGCCCAGTCATCAGACCCAGAGCGGATGTTCGCTCCGGGGCCTGATGAGAGGGGGGTGCTGCGTGCAAGATCGCGGGGGTCCCCAGCGGTGGGACCCCGCACGATCAGGCAACTTATCCCCTATCCTTTAGATAGGGGATAAGTTGTCAGCATGGTAGTACCCCTTTAAGATCTCGCACTCATATTTTAGTCATGGCAAGTTTTAAAGGAACAAAGACATAGGGGGACATTTATCATTCTTTGCTTTAGTAAGCAAATTCTGAATTTTTTTAGTTTTCTTTAGTGTTGCTTATGTGCTACATTTTTATCATACTATCACAGGGGGTTGAGAAATTTGGAGCACATAAGCAAAACAAGAAAGGTACAGCTGAGACTTTTGTGAGACATTTTAAATTAAAAGTACAGGAGTTTTGTACTCCAGGTCAGACCTGGAGCGACTTTTTGTAAGGGTTTTTCAACTTTCACAAATCATAAATTTGTGACCACTCACCAAAGTGAAAACTGAAATGTTATTAGGTAAGGCTGGCTATTTATAACTTTTTGCTTACCCATAAAAGTCGCACAAAAAAAGTGCTTAGGTGCACGTGCAACTTTTTAAAAAGGCTCTAAATACCTTGATTAATATACCCCATAGTACATGTGTTTTTGGTGTGAAAGAGTTTAAATCCCACGACAGAGTTACATTCACATATTTTGCACAGTTTCTAATAGTTTCAAAACTGTTATGCACTTTCTGTGGAATATTAGTTGTTTCCTTATCTACTGAACTATTCACAAGTCAGAACAAACAATAGGGCAGATTTATAAAAAGCTATCTTAAAGACAAATTGTATTTGGTGCCCATAGCGACCAATCACAGCTCAGATTTAAGTGTTCAAGAGCACTATGCGAAATAAAAGATGTTCTGTGATTGGTTGTCGTGGGGAGCAAAAACAGTTTGTCTTTTAGACAGTTTCACAGATCTCTCCCAATGTTGTAGAAAGCAGAAAACTGTTCCTCTCAGCCTTTATTTTTTATTTTTATTACTATTTTGAAAATATTTTAAGGCAAATAAATGAGAGTTAAAGAATTGCAGCTATCATTTGGGTTCTTCAGCCAATAGACATGCAATAGAGCAGCGCTGTATAGAGCAATACAGCAGCGCCAAAATGATAATAATCCAGCAAATAAAATGTCAATAAAACTAATGATTTCAAAACTTTCTAGTCACATGTCACAAGTAGGAAACTGCACATTTTTCAACTAAGTCAAGGCTTGCACATTTGCAAAACCCCTTACACTTGCACTTCAACTAGTCATTAGGCAAGAAAATATGTCAGAAAATGAATGGATAAGCACTTTAAAAAGACGGCAAATCAGTAGAACTAAGCAGCAAACTGCCACCAAAACGTGTACCTGAGGGGAAAAAAATCATAAATTTGAATCCTAAAAAGCCTATTTTGAATGGAGTGATCTATTGGAATTTCCTTGTTTGCAGCAACAGTTCTTGCTAATGGATATAATGGTGAAATCCTTAATAGAAATTAAATAGCTTATCTAGTATCAGAAAATTATATTTTATTAATCCTAACATGTAAACTCATTGGGGGGGAATTTATTATCATTTAAGTAAATCAAGTGATGTTTCCTGCAGTTTTCCTGTACATAGAACCGCTGCTGCGAGACCCAGCAGAGAGCAGCAGCAGGGGCATGGGCGGAGTTTAGTGACGTCACCACTGCTGATCCCTGCTTGGTCACGCTGCTAGAGAACAGCAGTGGCAGCAGTGACATCACTAAGCTCATCAGTTGTCATCAGTGTCAAATGCACTACCTGTTGGTACCGACATGTTAGTGCAGGTAACTCTGGTGACAGATTTTCTTTAAATTTGGTGTTTTCACTCTCACAGGGGGAGATGTATCAAAAACCTATGCAGAGGAAAAGTTGTCCAGTTTCCCATAGCAATCTATCAGATAGCTTATTTAATTTTTCACAGGTCTTCCTAAAAATAAAGGAAGCAAGCTGATTGGTTGATATGGGCAACTGAGCAAGTTTTCCTCTGCACAGGTTTTGATAAATCTACCCCACACTCTCTAATACTGGTTCCTGGAAGAATCTGAAAAAAAAGAATTCTTGCTCTACATACAGATGGCCTAGGCTATGAGGAGATTGGAAAGACCCTGAAACTGAGCTGCAGCATGTTGGGCAAGATCATACAGCTGTTTTACAAAACAGTCCTCACCATGGTCAGCCAAAGAAGTTGAGTGCACGTGCTCAGCATCACATCCAGAGGTTATTTTTGGGCATTGGACGTATGATTGCTACCAACATTGCTGCAGAGGTTGAAGGGTCGGGGGTTCGGCCTGTCTCAGCCTGTGCTCAGACCAAATGCCGAACACGGCATCAAATTGGTCTGCATGGCTGTCATCCCAGATGGAAGCCTCTTCTTAGGATGAAGCAAAAGAAAACCCACAGTTTGCTGAGGACAAGCAGACTAAAGACATGGATAACTGGAACCATGTCCTGTGGTCCAATAAGACCAAGATATACTTATTTGGTTCAGATGTTGTTAACCCCTTAAGGACCGAGCCCTTTTTCACCTTAAGGACCAGAGCATTTTTTGCAATTCTGACCACTGTCACTTTAAACATTAATAACTCTGGAATGCTTTTAGTTATCATTCTGATTCCGAGAGTGTTTTTTTAGTGACATATTCTACTTTAACTTAGTGGTAAAATTTTGTGGTATCTTGCATCCTTTCTTGGTGAAAAATCACCAAATTTGATGAAAAAAATGAAAATTTTGCATTTTTCTAACTTTGAAGCTCTCTGCTTGTAAGAAAAATGGATATTCAAAATAATTTTTTTTTTGGTTCACATATACAATATGTCTACTTTATGATTGCATCATAAAATTTATGAGTTTTTACTTTTGGAAAACACCAGAGGGCTTCAAAGTTCAGCAGCAATTTTGAAATTTTTCACAAAATTTTCAAACTCGCTTTTTCATGGACCAGTTCAGGTTTGAAGTGGATTTGAAGGGTCTTCATATTAGAAATACCCCATAAAAGATCCCATTATAAAAACTACACCCCCCAAAGTATTCAAAATGACATTCAATAAGTGTATTAACCCTTTAGGTGTTTTACAGGAATAGCAGCAAAGTGAAGGAGAAAATTCAAAATCTTCATTTTTTACATTCGCATGTTCTTGTAGACCCAATTTTTGAATTTTTGCAAGGGGTAAAAAGGAGAACATTTTTACTTGTATTTGAAACCCAATTTCTCTCGAGTAAGTACATACCTCATATGTCTATGTTAATTGTTCGGCGGGCGCAGTAGAGGGCTCAGAAGGGAAGGAGCGACAATTTTGCTCTGGGGGCATGCCGCATTTAGGAAGCCCCTATGGTGCCAGAACAGCAAAAAAAAAAAACATGGCATACCATTTTGGAAACTAGACCCCTCGGGGAACGTAACAAGGGGTAATGTGAACCTTAATACCGTACAGGTGTTTCACGACTTTTGCATATGTAAAAAAAAATACATTTTTTTTTACCTAATATGCTTGGTTTCCCAAAATTTTTACATTTTTAAAAAGGGTAATGGCAGAAAATACCCCCCAAAATTTGAAGCCCAATTTCTCCCGATTCAGAAAACACCCCATATGGGGGTGAAAAGTGCTCTGCTGGCGCACTACAGGTCTCAGAAGAGAAGGAGTCACATTTGGCTTTTTGAAAGCAAATTTTGCTCTGGGGGCATGCCGCATTTAGGAAGCTCCTATGGTGCCAGAATAGCAAATAAAAAACACATGGCATACCATTTTGGAAACTAGACCCCTCGGGGAACGTAACAAGGGGTTAAGTGAACCTTTATACCCCACAGGTGTTTCATGACTTTTGTATATGTAAAAAAAATTTTTTTTTTTACCTAAAATGCTTGTTTTCCCAAAAATTTTACATTTTTAAAAAGGGTAATAGCAGAAAATACCCCCCAAAATTTGAAGCCCAATTTCTCCCGAGTACGGCGATACCCCATATGTGACCCTAAACTGTTGCCTTGAAATACGACAGGGCTCCAAAGTAAGAGCGCCATGCGCATTTGAGGCCTAAATTAGGGACTTGCATAGGGGCGGACATAGGGGTATTCTACACCAGTGATTCCCAAACAGGGGGCCTCCAGCTGTTATAAAACTCCCAGCATGCCTAGACAGTCAGTGGCTATCTGGCAATACTGGGAGTAGTTGTTTTGCAACAGCTGGAGGCTCGGTTCTGGAAACAGTGGCGTACCAGACGTTTTTCATTTTTATTGGGGAGGGGGGCTGTGTAGGGGTATGTGTATATGTAGTGTTTTTTACTTTTTATTTTGTGTTAGTGTAGTGTTTTTAGGGTACAGTCACACGGGCGGGGGTTCACATTAGTTTCTCGCTGGCAGCTTGAGCTGCAGCAGAAAATTAGATGCAGCTCAAACTTGCAGCCGGATACTTACTGTAATCCTCCGCCCATGTGAGTGTACCCTGTACGTTCACATTGGGGGGGGGGGGACAGCTGTTGCAAAACTACAGCTCCCAGCATGCCCTTTTTGCATGCTGGGAGCTGTTGCTAAGCAACAGCAGGAGGCTGTCACTCACCTCCTGCTGCTGCTCCACGATGCCGCCGCACACGTTAGTACCTCGCCGCCGCCGTCGCTCCTGGGGCCCCGATCCCAACAGGGACGCCGGGGATCGGGGTCCCCAGCACTGGGGGTCGTCTTCCCGCACCCGCTCACGTCCTCCGGAAGAGGGGCGGAGCGGGTTGCGGGAGTGACACCCGCAGCAGGCGCCCTGATTGGTCGACCGGGAATCCGGCCGACGAATCAGGGCGATTGTGAGGTGGCACCTCACCCCTGCTGGCTCTGGCTGTTCTGGGCCGTCTCTGACGGCCCCGATCAGCTAGTAATTCCGGGTCATCGGGTCACTGGAGACCCGATTGACTCGGAATCCGCCGCAGATCGCTGGACTGAATTGTCCAGCGATCTGCGGCAATCGCCGACATGGGGGGACATAATGACCCCCCTGGGCGATATGCCGGGATGCCTGCTGAACGATTTCAGCAGGCATCCGGCCCCGGCTCCCCTCCGGCTAGCGGCAGGGGCCGGAAATGCTCAGGGCGTATCCATACGCCCTCTGTCCTTAAGGACTTGGAAACGGGGGCGTATGGATACGCCCTATGTCCTTAAGGGGTTAAGCATGTGTGGCAGCAACCAGGTGAGGAGTACAAAGACAAATGTGTCTTTCCCACAAGCAAGCACAAGTGCTGCTGGCACTGGGGAGCTACAGTTCATTGGGGGGAACCATGAATGTCAACATGAATCCTCAAACAGAAAGGCCAACATGTATCCTCAAACAGAAGGTGGGGGAGCGCAAGGTTTCTAACATCCACCTGCTCCGTGATGTCATTATGGAGAGTGAGATCTCCAGTGACCACCTGTAAAGCTCTGGTGAACTCCATATTCAAGAACTTAAAACAATGATGAAAAATAAAGGTGGCCGCACAAAATATTGACACTTTGGGCCCAATTTGGACATTTCCACCCAGGAGTTTACTCAATTTTGTTGCCAAGGTTTAGAAATAAAAGGCTGTGTGTTTTGAGGGAACACAACATTAAAAACTGTTATGCGATCAGAGTACACCAGTGCAGATAAGCAAAAACAATGAGTGTAAAACAATGTTCTTTTGCCCCAATATGTTTCAGGTTATGGTGGGTCCTGACTGCCTGGACCAAAGCTATATTCAGCAGCTCCCTAGACAATGAATAAAGTAACAGCATGCCAATATGAGTTGCCTGCTGTTTCAAAACATGACTCAGGTCTCTATTCTCCTCGCAGAATGCACAGGGTAGGACCCCCAAAATCTAACACTCATCCCTTATAAATTATGTAAATGAAAAGTATTCATACTTTACTATATAGGTTTGCTCTTTTAAGGTAGCAAAGCTAATAAATAACTTCCACTTTAAATTCAATAGCCTTTTTTACTATTCTGTAAAATGTCTGTTTCTTTCCATTACTATTGCTATATTTAAAGTACAAGAGTAGATGTTACAAAAATAATCATTTAGGTAATCAGTTTTCTATCTGGTAGATTGTTCTTTTTCATTGCTTTCAAGTAGAAAACACTCAATTATTTATATTTTGGAAAATGTATCGACTATAATGTTTACAGATTTACAGATTTTGTCTTATTTCTGAAAAAGTTATGTCTTGTTTTTATTTATTATATTTTTTTGCGTACAAAATAGAAATTTGTGCTGATACATCAGGCGTACATTTAACTATATTTTCCCATGAAATATTCACTGGTCTGCATTCCAATAATCCATCATTTGCTATAACTGGAGGTGCTTTATTTCTACTTCAGTTATGTTAGAAAGTACTTTTATAGGCTACAGCGTTTTGATTTGTTTTTTATAGACACACCTTGAGGCTGTTATATCTGAAATATATGTGTATGCAGTTCATGAAGTGGAGTTCTATTTAACTACTTTATACAATAGTGTAATGTTAGATCAGTTACATGTAAGATGGTTTGGCTATTTGGATTTGTAAGCATTTTGTTTCCTAAAACTGTTTATTAAACTTTAAAGAGTACCTCTCATGATCTTGTTACATTTTATAATCCTCCCAGTTCACTATCTCTATTCTCTATTATGATAAACGACCCCCTGCCTTTATTTTCATTATTTTTTTTGTTTTCTACCTTGATATTGCTCTGTATTTTCTTCTCAGTTTCATTTAGATTCACAGACTGGAAAGGGGCGTTCCCCAGCAGGCGTGACACAATCTGAAGCCATACAGGGGAGAACTTCCTCCCTCATTCTGCTACACACAGCCCAGAGCAGTTCAGTGTGTGAGATGAGCTATGATTGGCTAAGGCTGCACCCCCCCCCCCCAGCACTCCAAACTGCATTTCCTGATTTTGGACTTCTGCCAGGCCAGCAGGAGTCTGACGTCTGTGAAAGAGATGGTGGTGGTGGGATTGTTTTCTGGACAAGTAGGGAGATGCCCAGTGGCAGCTTTTTTAAACACAAATAAAACTTAGAAAACTTCATTTAAAAAAAAAAAAAAGTACATTAGGCTAAGTTTCTACTTGTTTTTTTGTCTTGCCTTTTTTGGTTTGAAAAAAAACGCTTGAAAACAATGCCTGAAAAAAACGAAAGTGCAATCTCTTGCACCTGGCTTTTTTTCATTTGTGTGGAAATTGCATTTTTGGCCCCTTTGACGTTTTTTTTTGGTACCCAAAATTTGTTGGGTACCAAAAAAAAAAAAAAAGATGCAGTAGTGATGGAAAAAAAATGTATTTCACGAAACTTATATTTTTTATAACAAAATTTTTATAAATTTTTAATAAAGTCTGTGTGTTTCACTTTTTTTCTCTCTTTTGGGTAGTACTACTACTCCCAGCATGGAACACACTGTTCCATGATGGGAGTAGTAGTACCTGTACTAATAGACATATCCCCCGCTGCGATTGTCCATAATATAGCAGAGATGTGGAGCGGCTCTATACAGCGCTCGGCCAGTGATGTGAATTCATATTTTCCGCCCAGAGTGGGGATTGGCCGGATGTTTGCAGCCAATCACCGCTCTCAGAGGGAAATATGAATGAGTGATGTTCTATTCACATCATTAGCTGGAGTATAGTGCAGAGATGCAGAGCGCAGGAGAAAGCCACTCCACATCTCTGCAATAGAAAGGACGATCACAGCGGATGTCAGGAGTGATACCCGCTGTGATCTTTTCTTAACTGCAGGTACTACTACTCCCATCATGAAGCACACTCTGCTCCATGTTGGGAGCAGTGGTTCCTGCAGTTAAGGAAAGATCACAGTGGATGTCACTTCTGACACCCGCTGGGATCCTTCTGAATAATGTATAGATGCGGGCGGCAGGCCGTTCTTCTATGGTCTCATTGATTTACAGCTAACATCCGGCCGCAGCATTTTATGACCGAAAAAACACCATGCGGCAGAATTGGCGTTTTTCTTGGTGTGTCTCCCCCCCCCAAAAAAAAATAGTAGAAACTTAGCCTTAGAAAGAGTTTTATTTACCATACAGAGTGAAATAGCAACAAATTAGCTTTAATTACAGTGCCCATTGAAGCAATTCACCAGTGCTTTTGAGAGTGAAGGAGTCTAAGTGTTTGCTTAGTGCTATGGCCCCTCCAGAGTTTTCTGCTGTTCACTTTCTGTGATCTCCAAAGGACCCCCCTTACTACTGTTCAGTTGTGGAAGCAAATGGATGGCTAAGAAAAGAGGCCATATTTACTAGTTACTGGTAAAAGGACAGGTTAGACACCTATTCCAATATTAAATACTGATGAACAGCTGCTTACACCCACTATTCATGAGGGGGTAGCTGCTTAGTATTATATTTGCACACAGGTAAGGCATACAAAGGGTGCCAGTTACATAATAACGTGTAGTGCACCATGCTGGCTTTCAACCTATGTGTGACGCCTATACTATTCAGGCAGGCTGTCCAGCATCTTATATGTGCACCCCACAAAGCACTGGCAACTTGGCTTCCCCAGCCTCACAAGGCCAGATTACATCATGAAAAATATATACACCATACGATAATTAGTTGTTTTTTTTGGGCCAAAATACACAAGCTCACAACCTACATTAAGGGTCCTCAGTCTCTCCCAAATCCTTACACTAACATTAAAGGGAAAAAAAATCACCGAAAATGGGACAAAAATTACTTAAAAAATCAAAGGAAGAAAAGCTTAGTAACTGGTTACTGGTACAAGGGCAAATGGATAGATGGCTGAAGAGCACTGACAGCAGGTATTGACTGAAGTTTGCTTAGCCTTTGCTCTGGAATCTGGCTTAAAGGGGTTCTCCACTGCCCTCTCTTCCGGAGCTCCGCACGCAGCATCTGGAAGTTTATTACTCCTGGCACTGTGTGCGGGCTTCTGTGTTCGAGGCCACATCATCGTGATGTCATGTCCGCACCCTCAGGAAGTCACGCCTGCCCCCTCAACAAAAGTCTATGGGAAGGGGGCGTCAAACTATTTAAACAAATAAATATGTTTACATTTTCCATATTCTGACCCCTTTAACTTTTCTATTTTTCTGTATAAGTAGCTGGGTATGGGGCAAATTTTTTGCCTCTGTGAGCTGTATTTTTTATTAGTTCCCATAGGGAACTTTACATGCAATCTTTAGTTTGCTTACAGTGAATAATGCTATGCTCCTGCAAAGCATCACTCAGTCTTATTGGCGATCTACTGATAGAGCCTGCCTATTAGGTGAGCGGACAGGAAACACAGAAAAAAGGACGGAACCTTAAAGAGGCGCTACTCACGACCAAAACATATGGCACAAAGGTGTACAGAGAAAAGTGCCAAGAGGCACCATATTTATTTGCTTCCAATAACACGTTTTGGAGGGTATCTCCTCCTTTATCAGATTGCCAAACTGATGAAGAAGGAGATACCCTCTGAAATGCGTTATTGGAAGCAAATAAATATAGTGTCTCTTGGCACTTTTCTCTCTACATCTTTGAGCCGTATACTTTGGTCATGAGCAGCACCTCTTTAAGGTTCCCTCCTTTTTTCTGTGTTTCCTGTCTGCATGTTTATGGGAGAAGACTTCATCCTCTCCCATTTGGACCTTGGGCTTGCAGCTTGCTACCACCTACATCTGAGTAACCCTAAGGGGTTAATATGCCTGTTTCTTTCGCTTTCTGGTGAGTGACCACTCTATAGACTCTACTTCTAATACAGTACTGCCTTGGACTTTGGTGCTAAGGTTAATACAAGAGGCGCTGTCCTCTGTCTGCCTCTTTTTTCTCCCTCTGCATATTAGGTGAGCGGACCTCTGGCGGGCCTTCAAACCGATCTGATGCCTGCATACACGTTACATAGTTACATAGTTACATAGTTAGTACGGTCGAAAAAAGACATATGTCCATCAAGTTCAACCAGGGAATTAAGGGGTAGGGGTGTGGCGCGATATTGGGGAAGGGATGAGATTTTATATTTCTTCATAAGCATTAATCTTATTTTGTTCCAGGAATGTATCTAATCCTTTTTTAAAGCTGTTAATTGTTCCTGCTGTGACCAGTTCCTGAGGTAGACCGTTCCATAAATTCACAGTCCTCACGGTAAAGAAGGCGTGTCGCCCCTTGAGACTAAACTTTTTCTTCTCCAGACGGAGGGAGTGCCCCCTCGTCCTTTGGGGGGGTTTAACCTGGAACAGTTTTTCTCCATATTTTTTGTATGGGCCAGTAATATACTTATATACATTTATCATATCCCCCCTTAAACGTCTCTTCTCAAGACTAAACAATTGTAATTCCTTTAATCGCTCCTCATAGCTAAGATGTTCCATGCCCCATATTAGTTTAGTCGCGCGTCTCTGCACCTTTTCCAACTCCGCAGTGTCCCTTTTATGGACAGGTGCCCAAAACTGAACAGCATATTCCAGGTAAGGCCGTACCAATGCTTTATAAAGGGGGAGTATTATGTCCCTGTCCCTTGAGTCCATGCCTATTTTTATACATGACAATATCCTGCCGGCTTTGGAAGCAGCAGCCTGACATTGCATGCTATTCTGTAGACTGTGATTTACAAGTACACCCAGATCCTTCTCTACCAGTGACTCTGCCAGTTTAATCCCCCCTAAGACATACGATGCATGCAGGTTATTAGTACCCAGATGCATAACTTTACATTTATCCACATTGAACCTCATTTGCCAAGTGGATGCCCAGACACTTAGTCTATCCAAGTCATCTTGTAACTTATACACATCCTCTATAGACTGTACTGTGCTACAAAGCTTGGTGTCATCTGCAAAGATAGAAACAGAGCTGTTAATACCATCCTCTATATCATTGATAAATAAATTAAACAGCAGTGGGCCCAGTACTGAACCTTGGGGTACACCACTAATAACCGGGGACCAATCAGAGTACGAATCATTGACCACCACTCTCTGGGTACGATCCATGAGCCAGTGTTCAATCCAGTTACAAACTAAAATTTCCAAACCCAAAGACCTTAACTTACCTGTCAGACGTCTATGAGGGACAGTATCAAACGCTTTAGCAAAATCCAGAAACACTATATCCACAGCCATTCCTCTGTCAAGGCTTCTACTCACCTCTTCATAAAAGCAAATTAGATTGGTTTGACAACTTCTATCCTTAGTAAACCCATGCTGGCTATCACTTATAATACAATTATCCCCTATGTATTCCTGTATGTAATCCCTTATAAGTCCTTCAAACAATTTACCCACAATGCACGTTAAACTTACCGGTCTGTAGTTTCCTGGGGAAGACCTAGAGCCCTTTTTGAAGATTGGCACCACATTCGCCTTGCGCCAGTCCCTTGGCACAATACCAGACACCAGAGAATCTCTAAATATCATGAACAGGGGTACATATATTACTGAACTTACCTCTCTAAGAACTCTTGGGTGTAGTCCATCCGGTCCTGGGGATTTGCTTACATTTATATCACTTAACTTACCTTGTACCATCTCTACATTAAGCCAGTTCAGTACATTACATGATGTGTTACCAGCACTGACCTGGCCAATGTCAGCTCCTTCTTCCATAGTGTATACAGAACTAAAGAACCCATTCAGTAGCTCCGCCTTCTCTTGATCGCCTGTGACAACCTCCCCATTATCATTATTAAGGGGTCCTACATGCTATTTAGGATTAGTTTTGCTTTCTTTGGCCACCTGTCTCTCATTTTAAATTTTTGCTGTTTTTATTACATTTTTACAGATTTTATTAAGCTCCTTGTACTGTTTAAATGTTATAGCTGACCCATCAGATTTGTATTTTTTGAAGGCAATTTTTTTGTTGTTTATTGCTCTTTTAACATCATGTGTCAGCCATGTAGGATTTAGTTTTAATCGTTTATATTTGTATATATTTAGCTGTATAGTTATTTAGAGTCGATTTAAAGATGTCCCATTTACCTTCTGTATCAGTATTTGACAACACCTCCCCCCAGTCTATGTCCTGTAGTGCAGCCCTCAGCCCAGGGAAATTTGCCTTTTTAAAGTTATATGTTTTTGCCTTCCCCGCCTGTCTTTGTTTTCTACATTTTAAGTCAAAAGTAACTATATTGCGGTCGCTATTACCAAGGTTTTCCCGCACAGTTACATTACCAACCAGCTCTGCGTTGTTGGAAATGATCAGGTCCAACAAGGCATCACTTCTTGTTGGGTCCTCCACAAACTGGCCCATAAAATTATCCTGCAATAAATTTAGGAATTGTTGCCCCTTTGTAGTTTTAGCCAACCCCAGACCCCAATCTATATCTGGATAGTTAAAATCTCCCATTATTACCACTGTACCTGCCCGGGCGGCCCTCTCTATTTGTTTATGTAGCCGAACTTCTATCTCTTCAGTGCTATTAGGGGGTCTGTAGATTACACCAAATACTATTTTTTCAGTATTTCCCTCCTTTTGTAATTCTACCCACAATGATTCCACATCCTCAGAATCATCAAATACAATGGCATCGTTCACACTGACTTTCATACCACTTCTTACATACAGACAGACTCCACCACCTTTTCTGTTCATTCTATCCTTGCGAAACAATATAAACCCCTGCAGATTGACAGCCCAGTCATGCGAGTAGTCCAGCCATGTCTCAGTGACCCCAACTATATCAATATGTTCCTCCAGTATCAAGGCCTCAAGCTCCCCCATTTTATTTGCTAGGCTTCTGGCATTTGTGAACATACACTTTACATTTCCATCCTTTATGTTATTGGGGTTAATGGGATTCAAGGGTGTAAGTTTTATTTTCCTATGAAGCTTATTCCTATTAACTATTCTAACCCCTCCCTCCGCTCCACCCCCAGGTACATTTATAATTCCCACCTCTCTATCTACACTATGTTCCCCCTCTTTGCTGTAGGTTCCCTCCCCCCAAGTCCCTAGTTTAAACACTCCTCCACCCTTCTAGCCATCTTCTCCCCAAGCAAAGCTGCACCCTCCCCATTGAGGTGCAGCCCGTCCCTACGGTAGAGCCAGTAACCGACAGCGAAGTCAGCCCAGTTCTCCATGAACCCAAACCCTTCCTTCCTACACCAGCTTCTGAGCCACTTGTTTACCTCCCTGATCTCCCGCTGCCTCTCTGGTGCGGCTCGTGGTACTGGTAGTATTTCAGAAAAGACTACCTTGGAGGTCCTTGCCTTAAGCTTGCGGCCTAAGTCCCTGAAATCATTTTTAAGGACACTCCACCTACCTCTTACTTTGTCATTGGTGCCAATATGTACCATGACTGCTGGGTCCTCTCCAGCCCCGCCCAACAACCTGTCAACCCGATCCGCGATGTGCCGAACTCGTGCGCCAGGCAGACAACACACTGTTCGGCAATCCCGGTCTTTGTGACAAATTGCCCTGTCTGTCCCCCTAATAATTGAGTTCCCCACCACTAGTACCTGTCTGGCCTGCCCTGTACTCCTCCCTCCATCCTTACTGGAGCAGACACCCCCCTGGCGGTCAGAGGCGGTATCCTGCTGCAGTTCTGCTAGCTCTGTAATGGCATCCCCCTCATCTGCCAAGCGGGCAAACTTGTTGGGGTGTGCCAGTTCAGGACTAGCCTCCCTGACACTTTTTCCCCTACCCCTCTTTCTAACTGTAACCCAGCTAACTGCCTGACTGTCCTGCAACTCCGTCCCACTGTCCTCCCCCACCTCTATTCCCGAGAGTGCCTGCTCAGTGAGCAGGAGACTCCTCTCCATGTTGTTAATGCTTCTCATTGTTGCCAGTCGCCCCTCTAGATGCAGGATCTGGGCTTCCAAACGGACAACTAGCACACATCTCGCACAACAATATGCACCCTCAAACTGTTGTTCAAGGATTGCATACGTTAAAGGGGTGAGAGAGGTTAGGGGGATAGGTTGCAGGTCTTAAGTGCCATGATCGCTATTGATTAAGGCACTTAAGCGGTTAATGACAGATAACGACAAGATCGCAATTCTCCATTATTAACTGTGAGTACACGGCTGCTCATAGCACTACAATTTGGTATCACTGTAATTGTACTGAGCTACAGAATAACGTTAAAATATTTTAGAATATTTTAATGTTACCCAGGGCAATACATTGTCTAAAACTAACCTTACATGTTAAAATAGATAGATGTAGATAGATAGATAAATATATGTAGAAAGATAGAAAAAAAGGGGAAAGGACAGCAGCACACAGCTTTTACTACAAATCAAAGTGATTTATTCCATCGTCAGCAAGACAGGTAAGGTGCAATGTTTCAGTAGTCTCACACCAATATCCTCCACCCTGCTCTGTATTGTGTTTAATACCATCTTCACACGCTCAGTAAAAGACAGTTATCTGTAACATGACGTCGGTGTGTTTCTTACAACCCGTGTCTGGCCTAGGAAAAGCTGTCTCCACCTTGGACCATGTATAGGCTACTGGTGCCCTGGCATCACAAAGTGATAAGAATTCCTTGTACCCCCGTGTCACCACATATGTAGATAGATAGTATCTTGAAAGAGAGCTGATGACTCGGCACTACCCATGTGTAAGGGATATATTCCAGCAGGGAGATGGATGCACTGCGCTCACTAAATGTGTCGGTGTGCTACTGTAGTCTCAGGCATAAGTCCCAATAATAGTATGTAAGAGAAAAACAATAGACGAGTACACTCGTCACCAGGGGCCTGATGAAATGCTAGTTAACGTAAAACGGCCGCCGTCGCCAGGTAAACTTCCCCCACTCGCTCTGCAATGCACCTGCACTGCACTGTATGTTCCGTGTATTGAAGAATAAAGCGAATTGAAGATTGTGTCCGGGTGAGTGCACTTGTCTATTGTTCTTCTCTTACATACTATTAGATAGATAGTACATGAACTTTGTATACACTGTGTAAAATAAATTGATATCAATCCACATTTGGAATACTGTACTTAAATACAAATGTAAGCTCCATTGAGACATGGGCAAAATTATTAGAGGCATTAATAATATTAACATGTTTAAAAAAAAATTAAGATTAATAAAAATGATTTTGCCTTTAATATCTGCATAATTAAAAAGATTCTCAACTTTTACATTTTCGTATTCTGTGTTGAATCTAAAATGAAACAATAATAATGACAATTGTAGTAGTAATATTAACAATAACAAGAAAACAAAGCCTTTTTTAATTTTTATGATCAAAGAGTTCTTAGTTCCATATAAATGTATTTGTCAAACATCCTCATTATGTATTGATTATTATTACAATTTTGAGAAACACTGATTTTCTTGTAATATCTCTGGTTTACCACTGACCAAATAGCACCAAACAATGTGAAATCTTGTTTGCAGTTTTCTGTTCCTGCATCTGTATTGATTTTCTAAACATGTACTGACACCTGCTGTGCCAAATGAAAATGCAATACAAATTTGTGTTTAAAGACATTCTCATTGCTAGATTGGAATTTTAGGCAACCTTTTTCTGTGTTTTTTTCAGTTTCAATCAGTTCTAATATTTGTTGACTCCGCCCTCTTGACATTTCCCATTTGAAACCTGAGTAAACTTAGACTTTTTGCTAGAATTTTTGTTTGTTTGTTTCTGGATACTAAATCATTAACTATATCAGTGTTGAGCCATAAAATTAAAAACAAAACATAAATAAAAAATATACATTTGTGTTGGTTACATAGCCTAGGTTCTTTATACTGCTAACATATTAGACTCTTATATAGAGTCTAATATGTTCCTTACTTGCCCTACAATGCATTATGATTATTTTGATGTTTAATGTACACTCATTGACCCAAAAATAATTTACCTGGATAGAAATGTCGGATTGCTGCACCCAGTTATGTCTATGGTAGATATGTAAATGATTACAGGTGTGGTCTGATTAGACTAAGTCTATTACACTAGTTCTTGCCACAAGAGAGTGTAAAAGTTTCACGGAAAATAAGAGGCAAAGTGATCCATCAATCCTGTTAAAACATCCAGTCTTTTTTTTATCCATTTAAAAGTCTATGCTACAGGACTACACACACCACCTAGCTGTTAACACATCAATAAATTTGGATGCGCTTCGAGCGCATGTGCAGTGATCAATAGTGCTCATGCACTCGAAACGTGTCTGAATTCATTGATGTGGTAACAGCTAGGTGGTGTATGTTGTCCTGTAGTGTGGACTTTTAAAGGGATCAAGAAAGACTGGATGTTTTAACGGGATTGCTAGATCATATAGTTTCTCACCAGGTCTGGTAGGGATTCGAGCAAACCGAGGAGAAGGTGAGCTGAAAACTTTTTCTTTGATTTATGGTGTAAAAGTGCTTATCTTGTTGCCCTACAAAAAGGCTCACAGAGGTTACTTTTGCTGAGAAGTAGATGCATCACTGGACTGAGAGAAGCAGGATGAACGTTTCAATGAATTGTCCCCAATCTAGGCCAGTGGTCAGCAAGCTGCGGCTCACGAGCCACATGCGGCTCTTCACACACTTTAATGCGGCTCCATGGTGGAGCGGGAGATGTCAGCTGTCCCGCTCCACCACTCCGTCACCTTTCACACACGCTCCGGGCTGCGGCTGCTCCGCTCTTGAAGTGTCAGTGACAGCCGCAGGGACGCCATCCATGGCAGGCTGGCGCGATGACATCACATTATCGCGCCGGCACCCGGCGGCTGTTACTGACACTTCAAGAACGGAGCAGCCGCAGCCCGCAGCGTGTGAGAAAGGTGACGGGTGTGAGAAGGGGGGAAGCAAATAAGTGAGGGGCACATGTCAGGGGGGGGCATTATATATGAGGGGCACATGGCAGAGGGGCATTATATGTGGGGGCAAATGACAGGACGCCCCCTGTCATGTGCCCATATAATGCCTCCCTGTCATGTGCCCCTTATATATAATGCCCTCTGTCCTGTGCCCCTCAGATATAATGCCCTCTGTCCTGTGCCACTCAGATATAATGCCCCATGTCCTGTGCCCCTCGCATATAATGCACCCTGAGGGGCACATGATAGGGGGGCATTATATGTGAGGGGCACATGACAGGGGGCATTATAAGTGAGGGGCACATGTCAGGGGGGCCTTATATTGTGAGGGGCACAGGACATGGGGTATTAGATATAAGGGGCACATATCAGGGGGCATTATATATGAGGGGCACATGGCAGGGGGGCATTATATGTGGGGGCAAATGACAGGACCACCCCCCCTGTCATGTGCCCATATAATGCCCCCCTGCCATGTGCCCCTTATATATAATGCCCTCTGTCCTGTGCCCCTCAGATATAATGCCCCATGTCCTGTGCCCCTCGCATATAATGCAACCCGAGGGGCACATGACAGGGGGGCATTATATGTGAGGGGCACATGTCAGGGGGGCATTATATCTGGGGCACATGACATGGGGTATTATATATAAGGGGCACATGTCAGGGGGGCATTATATATGAGGGGCACATGGCAGGGGGGCATTATATGTGGGGGCAAATGACAGGACCCCCCCACGTCATGTGCCCATATAATGCCCCCCTGTCATGTGCCCCTTATATATAATGCCCCCCTGTCATGTGCCCCTCAATAAAAACGTATTGAAACTAAAAACACTGTACCATCCTATGTATTTTCGGTTTTAAAAATGTGGCTCTCAAAATAAATTTCAATTGTGGTTTTGGTGAGATTTGGCTCAGTTGAAAAAAAAGGTTGCCCACCCCTGATCTAGGCTGTTGTAACCAAGCTGTAAGAAGGTGATGGGCACAGTGGCTATTTGAGGCCACTCACAAATGGCTAAACAGCAAGAGCAGCTCCCACATTTTCCTAGTCCACCATCTATAAACAGGTGAAACCTTCATTATACACTCCTGTCTCTGTCTGGACTATTTCCAGGCATATAGCTGTAGGCAGTTTGGTCTCATGGTTCCAATTACTGTACATGTCCTGCAATTTTCAGACTGCAACCAATACAATTTGGCCTTTGCTGTGGAGCAACACACTGCCCTGACTGCTAGAGTGATGATCGGGAATACGTGGCATATGTAAGCCCTAGTAGTGATATGAGGAACACTAACAGCTCAGGGATATGGTGCGGGACATCCTGCAACCATGTGTTACCTACCATGGCAGGGATTCCAACTGGAATAATCCAAAGATAATGCTCACCTACACAGCAAGGGTTTCAAAGAATCATCTTCACCAGATTGCAACCTTTCCTTGGCCTGCCCGACTGCCAGCTATGTTTGAGTGTGCAGGATCCACAGGTCTAGCTACAACATCTATGGACAAGTGTGCTGCCGGATGCCAAAGAGATAGATAGAGATGAGCACCCAGATTCGACCCAAACTTTTGGATTTTTCCGGCTTGTCAAACTCTCAAGCATTTACTGGTTCAACTTGTTCGAGTATATATTGCAAAAAATAAAAATAAAAAACAGAAAGCATGTTTTTTTGGCAGGCGGAACAAGCAGGGCGGGCAGGGGAAGGGGAGATAACATAGGGAAAGCAGCAGATTACATGATAACCCAGGTCTATCATGTGATTTTCTGCTTACTGTGTCAGTCAAGTACAAAGGTCAATAGTGGAAACAAAAAGGACAAAAGAGGGGTGCACACCTCGTGAAGAATCCAAAGACACTAGCAGACGTGGATGGATAAAATTGGCCTCTTACCAGAAGGTGTTATGCTCAGGGCAAAACACCTTGGAGCGCATAGATTAAATGCAAACAGTCAGCAGCCCAGGTCCCTTCAGTGATCTCAGCAGTCCACCGGTCAGCAATACGCAATACAACATACGTGGTCCAATGTTAGGACACAGGAAAAATGGGACATCTGGGTATGGCGCTTCACTGTAATCTTTTATTGGTAACAACATGCAAGCAACAAAACAGCGTTTCCAGCCCGAACCAGGCTCTTCATCAGGCATACACAAAAGAAACCAAGGGCTTGGTTTATATATGTTACAAAATATTAATTCCGGGTTAACATCAATCAAGGGTAAACACAAACAGATAGTTGTTACACAACACCATTACAGATAGTTGTTACAAAACACCATTAGGTGAGCCAATTAGTGGAATCAGTAAAAGTAACTAGTATAACAGAAGTTAAAATAAGTGACTCACAAGGTTGTAACATTCCAGAAAATTGGTTAAAATCACATTTAACATAAAAACATATATCTGAAAAGAAAGAGAAAATTCTTATATTAAAAAGGAGACTGCAAGGATAGCAGAGCTCCGCTATAGTATACAAAAGATCATGCTGCAGAAGGTTGCCTCCTCAGGGCAGAGAATTATCTCTGTAGGAACATACTCTATGTATCCGCTATAGTATACAAGAGATCGTGCAGCAGAAGGTTGCATCCTCAGGGCAGAGAACTATCTCTGTAGGAACATGCTCTATGTATCAGTATTAGGATGCAGACCATCTCCGCATTGGTCAGTGCAGAGAAGGAATAGCCAAAAAGCAAGATACTCTGCTGGATAGAAGAGAGAATTGCCATTCTAAAATAGTTAAGACTGAAGAAGAATTAGCTCTTGTATGAAAAGCCCAAAAAATTATCCCTTTTCTGTGGTTGATGGGTTGTGTATGTGTACGCCTGGCTGGAAGTAGGGTGATGGTGGATTGGTGTTTCAAGTAGTAGCATACAGCAGGTGGTGGCTGACTGATGTTAAAGGAGAACTGTGGTGAAACTTTTTTCCTTTCCCCTGTGCCCGGGCTGCAAAAAAAAAAGAAACTTTACCTCACCTTCGTATGTTCCCCCGTTGCACCAATATCGGTGCCTCGGTTCTCCGGTGCTGGTCTTTTTCCTGCTTCCTGGGGACGGTGAGTTATAAAGTGCTCAACACATCGCTGGCTGCAGCAATGTCCCACTTCGGCCGGTGATAGACTTAGCGCACGTAAGGAGCCTGGGCATCAGAGAGAAGGCGGGGCCCAGGCTCCTTACATGACAGATGTATGTACAACACAAGCCACTGTCTATATTTATTACAATTGTACATATATGTATATTTTATGGTATTTTTACCTTTATTGATTGCTAATTGTCCACCTGATATATTGGGACACTTTGAAACCCTCACATTATGCTTGAACATGATGGTGTGATGCCGTTGAAACCTTGTTGTCTCCACATGGGTAAATAAAACTTGTCTCATTGTCCAATTGTTGAAGTGCAATACCACTGTGCATATTTTATATTTTTAGCATTTTATACCATTGTAACCATTTTTATCTAGTGACCAGTCTGCGACAAGGGCCCTGTCTACATCTGGATTGCCACATTTTAAGGTCACTGATCCTGTGTAATAGTAAACAATAAACATCCTTTTCTGAAATACCAGCAACTACCTGCAAAGTTTCTTCTATTTTTATGTAATGGGTGTTATACTGGAAAGGTGTCCTTTTTTTTTTATCTGTCAATGTCCACCTAACGGTTATCTTACTTTTATTAAACCCTTCCTTTGTTCCTTCCTTAACCCTTTAAGGACTTAGCCCTTTTTCACCTTAAGTACTCGGCCATTTTTTGCACATCTGACCACTGTCACTTTAAACATTAATAACTCTGGAATGCTTTTAGTTATCATTCTGATTCCGAGATAGTTTTTTCGTGACATATTCTACTTTAAAATAGTGGTACATTTTTGTGGTAACTTGCATCCTATCTTGGTGAAAAATCCCAAAATTTGATGAAAAAATTGAAAATTTAACATTTTTCTAACTTTGAGGCTAAGTCTCCACTTGGTTTTTTGCACTGCATTTTTAGGGATTAAAAAAACGCCTGACAAATCGCCAGTGCAAGTGACGTCATCATGCATTTTTTCTTGCGTTTTTTCTGGCGTTTTTTCCGGTGTTTTTTTCATTTGTGTGGAAATTGCACCTTGGTGTTTTTTTTTTTTGGTACCCAAAATTTCTTGGGTACCAAAAAAAAAAGGATGCAGCAGTGATGGAAAAACTTTTTTTAAACGCAATGTATATATTTTATAACCCAATTTTTATTATTTTTTAATAAAGTGTGTGTTTCACTTTTTTTTAAATAGATTTCTAACATTTTTTATGTAGTACTACTACTCCCAGCATGGAACAGACCGTTCCATGCTGGGAGTGATAGTACCTGTACTATAGACATATATCGTCCATAATATAGCAGAGAAGCGAGCGGGTCTATACATCGCTCGCCTCTCTGCACTATACTCCGGCCACTGATGTCAACAGAAATTCATATTTCCCACCCAGAGCTGTGATTGGCCGGATGGTTGCAGCCAATCACAGCTCTGAGGAAAAGATGAATGAATGAGTGGCCGGCCCGGAGTATAGTGCAGAGCAGGGATGTGAGCGATGTATACAATCGCTCCATCTCTGCCATAGACAGGACGATCACTTCGGGTGTCAGTAGTGACATCCACTGTGATGTGTCCTTAAGCAGGCACTACTACTCCCAACATGGAGCACACTATGCTCCATGCTGGGAGCTGTAGTACCTGTATTAATAGACAGATCGCAGAGAGTGTAACTTCTGACACCCGCTGTGATCTGTCTATTAATGCAGGTACTACAGCTCCCAGCATGAGGCAGAGTGTGCTCCATGTTGGGAGTAGTATTACCTGCAGTTATGGAAAGATCACTGTGGGTATCACTCCTGACGCCCGCTGTGATGCTCCTGTATAATGTATAGATGCAGCGGCCCCTCTGCTATGTTCCCCTGCACGGCCGTATATATATACACATGTTCCAATTTCTCACAGAGAGCTGTGATTGGCTGGAACCATCTCGCCAATCACAGCTCGCGGGAAATATGAATAAGTGTGTATGTATACGTCAGGACAGGGTACCATAGAAGAGCGGCCGCCGCATCTATATATTATACAGAAAGATCGCAGAGGGCGATCTGTCTATTAGTACAGGTAGTACTACTCCCATCATGGAACAGTGTGTTCCATGCTGGGAGTAGTAGTACTAACAAAAAAAAAAAGGAAAAAATAAAGCAAAAAAGTGAAAAACACACACACAATACATTTTTTAAATTGTCGGCTACATTTTTATTTCCCCGCACACATAAATTGATCCCTGTTTAAAAAAATTATATATTTTTTTTCAATAATATACATTTCATTATTTTTTCCCTCACTAACGTATATTTTTGAAAAAAATTTTTTAATGGTACCCTACAAAATTTTATTAAAAACAGTTATCTACATCACTTTTTTGGATCGCTAAAGTCCAAAAAAGATTAAAAACCGCCTGCAAAAACGCCAAAGTTAAAATCCACATAGTGTTTTTCTTGGTGTTTTCTCACTCCCATAGACTTTTATTGGAGCAAAACGCTATGATTTTGACAAAAAACGCCAGTTTGAGGGAACTACAGCGTTTTTTTTCAAAACGCCAAAGAGCGGAACGCAAAAAAACGCAGAAAAAGTGAAAAAAGCGCCAAAAGGATTAAAAAAACACCAAAGTGAAAAACGCAAAGTGGAATTCGAAATTTGCGGAAAAAAAAAAACAAGTGAAGACTTAGCCTGAAGCTCTCTGCTTGTAAGGAAAATGGATATTCAAAATAAATTTTTTTTGGTTCACATTTCCAATATGTCTACTTTATGTTTGCATCATAAAATTTACGAGTTTTTACTTTTGGAAGACACCAGAGGGCTTCAAAGTTCAGCAGCAATTTTCACATTTTTCACAAAATTTTCAAACTCACTATTTTTCAGGGACTAGTTCAGGTTTGAAGTGGATTTGGCGGGTCTTCATATTAGAAATACCCCATAAATTACCCCATTATAAAAACTGCACCCCCCAAAGTATTCAAAATGACATTCAGTAAGTGTTTTAACCATTTAGGTGTTTCACAGGAATAGCAGCAAAGTGAAGGAGAAAATTCAAAATCTTCATTTTTTACACATGCATGTTCTTGTAGACACAATTTTAGAATTTTTGCAAGGGGTAAATAGGAGAAAATTTTTACTTATATTTGAAACCCAATTTCTCTCAAGTAAGGACATACCTCATATGTCTATGTAAAGTGTTCGGTGGGCGCAGTAAAGGGCTCAAAGGGAAGGAGCGACAAATGGTTTTTGGAGGGCATGTCACCTTTAGGAAGCCCCTATGGTGCCAGAACAGCAAAAAAAAAAACAGATGGCATACCATTTTGGAAACTAGACCCCTCGGGGAACATAACAAGGGGTAAAGTGAACCTTAATACCCCACAGGTGATTCACGACTTTTGCATATGTAAAAAAAAATATTTTTTCCTAAAATGCTTGGTTTCCCAAAAGTTTTACATTTTTAAAAAGGGTAAGGCTAGGTTTCCACTTGAATTTTTTTGACAAAAACGCCAATAAAAACGCCCATTCTGCCGCATGGCGTTTTTTTTTTTTGTGAAAAAAGTGTTGGAGATTCCTTTTTTATTAAAATTTTGTAGGGTACCATTAAAAAATAATAGTAAAAAAAGATACAGTAGTAATGGAAAAAATTGTATTTAACGAAATGTATCTTTTTTATAACAAAATTTTTATTAATTTTTAAACAGGGATCAATTTATGTGCGCGGGTAGGGCACTAAAAATGTAGCCGACAATAATAAAAATGTAGTGAGTGTGTATGTTTCACTTTTTTTTACATTTTTTAGGTAGTACTACTACTCCCAGCATGGAACACACTGTTCCATGATAGGAGTAATAGTTACCTATACTAATTGACAGATCGCTGGGGTCCGTTGAGATCCTCCTGTATAATGTATGGATGCGGCGGCTGCTCTGCTATGGTCCCCTGCACTGCCGTATATATACACATATTCATATTTCCCGCAGAGAGCTGTGATTGGTCAGATGGTTCCAGCCAATCACAACTCTGTGGGAAATAGGAATATGTGTGTATATACAGCAGTGCAGGGGACCATCGGCCGCTGCATCTATTCATTATACTGGAGGATCGCAACGGGTGTCAGGAGTGACACTCGCTGCGATCTGTCTATTAATGCAGGTACTACAGCTCCCAGCATGGAGCAGAGTGTACTCCATGTTGGGAGTATTAGTACCTGCAGTAAGGGACAGATCCCAGCGAAGGTCACTTCTCCTGGCACCCTCTGCGATCAAAGTGACTGGACAGTGTAGGTTAACCCTTTGGGCGGTATACACTATATACAGCTATCTATAGATAGCTGTATATAGTGTATACAGAAGATGAAGAAGTCCCCTTACCTCCGTCCAGTCCCCGCGGGTCCGTTTAGCTCCGCCCCCTAGTGATGACGTCATTAGGGGGCGGAGCTACAGTCACAATCCAGGCTGGCAAGGGTATAAGGCTCTGTTAACATTGTCCGTATTGCATAATGGGAACAGACCCTTCTGCCAGTGTCTACCCAGACAGGGAGACTCCAGCTGTTGCTAAACTACAACTCCCAGCATGCCCAGACGGCCAAAGGCTGTCTGGGCATGCTGGGAGTTGTAGTTTTGCACCAATTGGAGGCTCACTGTTTAGGTAGACATTGCATTATGTGCGCTCTCACCTGCAGAGAGCACAAAAAATGTCCTAACCTATTTTTTTTGTGTTTTTTCTTTCTTCTCGTTTCAGATTCGTGTATGCAGAGGATTACGACGGATTCGATGGATTACCACGGATGAACAGGATTTTTTTTTATATTTTAATAAAATGGTTAATGAGGGCTGTGGGGGAGTGTTTTTTAAAATAAAATAATTTTTCCAATGTGTTATGTTTTCTTCTTAATTGAATATTCAAGCTTAGTTATGGAGGCTGTCTAATAGATGGAATCCATTACTAAGCCGGGGCTTAGCGCTAGCCCCAAAAACAGCTAGCGCTAACCCCCAATTATTACCCTGGTACCCACCGCCACAGGGGTGCCGGGAAGAGCCGGTACCAACAGTCCCGGAGCATCAAAAGTGGCGCTCCTGGGCCTAGGCGGTAACAGGCTGGCATTATTTAGGCTGGGGAGGGCCAGTAACAATGGTCCTCGCCCACCCTGGTAACGTCAGGCTGTTGCTGCTTGGTTGGTATCTGGCTGATGCTGAAAATAGGGGGAACCCTATGCGTTTTTTTTTTTATTTATGAAAAAAAACACATAGGGTTCCCTGTATATTCAGTATCAGCAGACCATTGTTACTGGCCCTCCCCAGCCTAAATAACACCAGCCTGTTACCGCCTAGGCCCAGGAGCGCCACTTTTGACACTCCGGGCCTGTTGGTACTGGCTCTTCCCGGCACCCCTGTGGCGGTGGGTATAAGGGTAATAATTGGGGGTTAGTGCCAGCTGTTTTTGGGGCTAACACTAAGCCCTGGCTTAGTCATGGATTCCGTCTATTAGACAGCCTCCATAACTAAGCCTGAATATTCAATTAAAAAAAGACACAACACATTGGAAAAAATAACTCCCCCACAGCCCTCGTTAACCATTTTATTAAAATCAAAAAAATAAAGTTCATCCATCGTAATCCATCGAATCCGTCGTAATCCTCTGCATACACGGATCTGAAACGAAAAGAAAAAAACACAAAAAAAATAGGTTAGGACATTTTTTGCACTCTCTGCAGGGGAGAGCGCCCATAATGCAATGTCTACCTAACCAGTGAGCCTCCAATTGGTGCAAAACTACAACTCCCAGCATGCCCAGACAGCCTTTGGCTGTCTGGGCATGCTGGGAGTTGTAGTTTAGCAACAGCTGGAGTCTCCCTGTCTGGGTAGACACTGGCAGAAGTGTCTGTTCCCATTATCCAAAACGGACAATGTGAACAGAGCTTCAGATTAGCCTGAATGTCTGTAGCTCCGCCCCTAATGACGTCATCACTAGGGGCGGAGCTACACAGACCGGCAGTGACAGAAACGAGGGAGGTAAGTGGACCTCTTGTTCTGTATACACTATATACAGCTATCTATAGATAGCTGTATATTCTGTATACCGCCCAATGGGGCTATAGGAGCAGGGAGTCCTGTCAGTCTGGTGACAGGATTCCCGGCGGCTGTATAGTATACACGGGTACACTATGCCCCCCCTGTATACTATACGGCCCGGGAGGTGAGTAGTGATGCTGTACATCACTCCTCATCTCCTTACACTCTGTGGACCGGGCGCTCAGCATCCGACCCACAGAGTGGTACCTGAAGACAGTGAGAAAACTGCAACAGGGGACAAATTTGGCTGTTTCCACACACCAGTGAAAACGCCAGAAAAACTACCAAAACTCAGGAAAAACCTGTGGCAGTTTTTCTGGCGTTTTTGCCTGAAACCTAGCCTAATAGCAGAAAATACCCCCCAAAATTTTAAGCCCAATTTCTTTTGTTTTTTTAAAGCAAATTTTGCTCTGGGGGCATGCCGCATTTAGGAAGCCCCTATGGTGCCAGAACAGCAAAAAAAAAAAAAAAAAAACACATGGCATACTATTTTGGAAACTAGACCCCTCGGGGAACGTAACAAGGGGTAAAGTGAACCTTATTACCTCACAGGTGTTTCACGACTTTTGCATATGTAAAAAAAATATTATTTTTTCCTAAAATGTTTGTTTTCCCAAAAAATTTACATTTTTAAAAAGGGTAATAGCAGAAAATACCCCCCAAAATTCAAAATTTGAAGCCCAATTTCTCCCGATTCAGAAAACACCCCATATGGGGGTGAAAAGTGCTCTGCTGGCGCACTACAGGTCTCAGAAGAGAAGGAGTCACATTGGCTTTTTGAAAGCAAATTTTGCTCTGGGGGCATGCCGCAAGTGACCCCACACTTACAAACAAGGAACTATGGGATTTGTTGTTTGAGAACAAACTCCAATAGGGAATTCCCAGTTCACAAAAAGATAGCCACAGCGTTATGTTAATCTCACAATTTAGCCATTTATCCCCAAGAAAAGCACAAATCCTTCCTAAGCATTTACATTACTGTCTGGCAGGTAAGTACTAAAATCACCTTATAGTGGATAACCCCTTTAACCACTTAGGGACTTTTTCTCTTTTTGCCCCTTATGAAAAGGGAAAGGTTGGGTTCTACACCAGCCTGTTAGTGTAAAAAAAGAAAAAATTTTACACTAACATGCTGGTGTTGCCCCATACTTTTTATTTTCACAAGAGGTAAAAGGAAAAAAATACCCCCAAAATTTGTAACACAATTTCTTCAGAGTACAAAATACCCCATATGTGGATGTAAAATGCTCTACAACAAGGCTCAGGAGTAAGAGCGCACTATGTACATTTGAGGTTTAAAATTGTGATTTGCACAGGGGTGGATTATTTTACAGTTTTTCTGATGGAAAAACAATATATACTCGCGTTAAGGGGTAAAGTGAGCCTTGACACCCCATAGGTGTTTGACAAATTTTCGTTAAAGTTGGATGGGAAAATTGAAAAAAAAAATGTGAACAAAAATGCTGGTGTTTCCCAAAATTTTTCATTTTTACAAGTGAAAATAGGAAAAAAGCCCCCGAAAATTTGTAACCCCATTTCTTCTGAGTAAGAACATACCCCATATGTGGATGTAAAGTGCTCTGCGGGCATGATCAGAAGAGAAGGAGTGCCATTGGGCTTTTGGAGAGAAAATCTGTCCGGAATTGAAGGCCACGGGTGTTTATAAAGCCCCTATAGTGCCAGAACAATAGACCCCCCACACATGTGACAATATTTTGGAAACTACACTCCTCATGTAATGTAATAAGGGGTGCAGTGAGCATTTACACCCCTCAGGTGTCTGACAGATTTTTTGGAACAGTGTTCTGTGAAAATGAAAAATTTAATTTTTCATTTGCACAGCCCACTGTTCTAAAGATCTGTCAAACGCCAGTGGGGTGTAAATGCTCACTGCACCCCTAATTAACTTCTGTGAGGGGGTGTAGTTTCCAAAATGGGGTCACATGTGGGGGGTTCACTGTTCTGGCACCATGGGGGGCTTTGTAAATGCACATGACCCCCAACTTCTATTCCAAACAAATTATTTCTCCAAAAGCTCAATGACGCTCCTCCTCTTCTGAGCACTGTAGTGTGCCAGCAGAGCACTTGACGTCCACGCATGGAGTATTTCCATACTCAGAAGAAATGGGGTTACAAATTTTGGGGGGCATTTTCACCTAATACCCCTTGAAAAATTCAAAAACTGGGTCTGCAAGAACATGCGAGTGTATGCTGCCAAAAACAATTTCAGCAAAATTTAATCTCCAAAATCCCATTGGGGCTCCTTCCCTTCTGAGCCCTCTACTGCGCCAGCCGAACACTTTACATACACATATGAGGTATTTCCTTACTCAAGAGAAATGGGGTTACACATTTTGGGGGGCTTTTTCACCTAATACTCCTTGTAAAATTTCAAAAACTGGGTCTGCAAGAACATGCGAGTGTAAAAAATTAAGATTTTGAATTTTCTCCTTCACTTTGCTGCTATTCCTGTGAAACACCTAAAGGGTTAACAAACTTTCTAAATATCATTTTGAATACTTTAAGGGATGCAGTTTCTATAATGGGGTCATTTATGAGGTATTTCTTATATGAAGGCCCCTCGAATCCTCTTCATAACTGAACTGGTCCCTGAAAAATTCTGATTTTGAAAATTTTGGGAAAAATGTGAAAATTGCTGCTACATTTTTAAGCCCTCTGATGTCTTACAAAAGTACAAACATGTCAACTTTATGATGCCAACATAAAGTAGACATATTGTATTTGTGAATCAATATAAAATGTATTTGTCATGTCTATTTTTATTACAAGCAGAGAGCTTCAAAATTTGAAAAATGCTAAATTTTCTAATTTTTTCATGAAATTTTGGAATTTTTTCACCAAGAAATGATGAAAGTATCGACGAAGACTTACCACTATGTTAAAGTAGAATATGTCACGAAAAAAGAATCTTGGAGTCAAATTCATAAGTAAAAGCATCCCAGAGTTATTAATGCTTAAAGTGACAGTGGTCAGATGTGCAAAAAATGTTTTGGTCCTTAAGGTGAAAATGGGCTTTGTCCCTAAGGGGTTAAAGAAGCATAGAAAATATGATTATTACCTAATACAGCATTCTGCAGTAGACTACTTCCAAAAAAAAGGTAATAATATTATTTTATATACTTTTTTGATGTCATTCAAGAAAGCATTTGTATCCAAACTCTTTCAATAAAAGAAGGGATCTCAGTTGCCATCATAAAGCACATGACAGCTATCCATCTGAGGTATACAATGGGAGATCTCCCAAGCTCTTACTTATACCTTTAAAGGAAAGCTCTTAACATGTTGGTGGTCAGTTTTTGGCTTGTTCCAGACCATAGGGAAATTATGGGAAAGAAGATTTCATCCATTGAGGTCTCTTTGGGTATTAGACTGACCCAAAATAGCAGCACACTTGGGCCAGATGGCTTTTGCACTCTTTCTTATTTAATGCCAAACACAAGGGATCCAAGGGTCTGCGGCAGTTTGCTGGAAGGGGTGTTCCATCCCCACATAACACGGTGGTCGACATGCTGAGTATGACACTGTGCTTCCTGCAGACTGCTGCAGCCCCGCACAGGAGATCGCGAGGGCCCCATCGGTTGGACCCGCCGCGATCTAAAACTTATCCTTTGGATACAGTTCTCCTTTAATTGTTGGAGACCGTGTGAGAGCTCTGGCTTAGGGTATATTATGGATTCCGGGTGGGTGGCATAAAGGGGGAGGGGACAGGGATGGTGCAGTAGCATCATGTAAGTATGTTGATGTATTTAAAAACATTGCTGTATTCGCAGACAGCAGTACTTTAATTGCATTGTTATTGTCGTGAAACATTAAATCATTTATATCATTTTTTTATTTATTTGTTTTCGTTTTTGAGTTTTCATAATTTTTTAAGCAATACCACTTTTTATATTTTACTCAATTGTGGCCTATCAGTTAGCACACATTACAAGAACACTAAAATTTTACAAAACACAAGCAAAAAAAACAAGCAAAAAAATGAGTCACTAGGTGCTGTTATTTGTATGCAAAGATTATTACTATTATTATTACATTTCTGTAATGGGTTAATAGGGTAAATAAAAACGAAATGTTCACTAACTTATAAGGTCAATAATTGTTGTTTAATCATCCTACTGTTACTTAGCTGGAGCTCAGCAGTCAGAATTACCAGTACAGCATTAATAAACAGGAATGAGTTAATAGCGCATAAAGACCTTCTAGTGGAACAGTGGGGGAGTGGAATATTCTTTTCTTAAGTCAGCTGTAATTAATTACTACATGGTGTGCTTCTGACTATTACCATAACAGAGCAATTGGACGTGAAGAATGGATAATAGTGTGGACAAGGAGGTATTTTTAGACTATCAGCAGTGAAGCAGGTAAATGCCCTGCTCAAGCATAAACCTTTAAATAAGTTCTGAACATTTTTAATGACATTTAGCCTTGATAGAATTTTGAAAAGATCAATCTTATAAATTATTAAAATAACTTTAGAACACCATGGCTGTGATATGTAAATAACAATCCTACAAATCCCATGCAGGCAGATTGTGTCAATTAATCTTACATTTCTTCTACTTTTCTAAATAGATTATATTTTCATTTTCTTTTCCAAAACATTCAATATTTTTATTCATGTATTATACCTGTATGTATCACAATGCGTAGAATGTCGAGATACAGGGAACTTCCATTAATCTGACATCTTCTAATGCAGAAAATCTAACAATGCAGCAATTGCATCCAGTACAAAGTTAAAATATATTCGGAAATATATCAAGTTCAGGAAATATAAGACTCAGAAGAGAGAACCAAAGAGATAACAACATATTTGGAAGTAACATTTTAAATTTTCTCTCTTTTCCTGAGGTAAAGGCAGGTTAACCCCTGGCCGTTTTAAAAATCATGACCCTTTAAATTTTGCACCTAAAAATCCATATGATGGCTTATTTTTTGCATCACCAATTCTACTTTGCAGTGACATCAGTCATTTTACCCAAAAATCGACGGCAAAACGGAAAAAAAAATAATTGTGCAACAAAATTGAAGAAAAAACGCCATTTTGCAAATTTTGGGGGCTTCCGTTTCCACGCAGTACACTTTTTGGTAAAAATGACACCTTATCTTTATTCTGTAGGTCCATACAATTAAAATGATACCCTATTTATATAGGATGGATATTGTCGTACTTCTGGAAAAAATCATAACTACATGCAGGAAAATTTATATGTGTAAAATTGGCATCTTCTGACCCCTATAACTTTTTATTTTATCGCAAATGGGGCGGTATAAGGTCTAATTTTTTGCACCGTGATCTGAAGTTTTTAGTGGTACCATTTTTGTATTGATCCGACTTTTTAATTGCTTTTAATTCATTTTTTCATTGTGTAAAAAGTGACCAAAAATAAGTTATTGTGGACTTTGGAACTTTCTTTGCGTGTACGCCATTGACCGTGCGGTTTAATTAATTATATATTTTTATAGTTTGGACATTTACACATGCGGCGATATCACATATTTTTATATTTATTTTTATTTACGTGTTTTTTTTTATGGGAAAAGGGGCTTGATTTGGACTTTTATTAGGGAAAGGGTTAAATCCCATTCATTATTTTTTTTTCACTTTTTTTTGCAGTGTTATAGCTCCCATAGGTGCTATACCACTGCACACACTGATCTCATACTCTGATCACTGCAAAGCCATAGCTTTGCATTGATCAGTGTTGTTAGCGGACAAATGCTCCAGCCTGCATCTCAGGCTTGGAGCAATAAATTGCCCAAGGGACGCGCCGGAGGAAGGTAAGAGGACCACCGCTCACGTCCTAGCTGATTGGAACACCGATCAGCCCCACTGAGCAACCGGGAAGCTTTTACTTTCATTTTAGATGCGGCATTGAACTTTGAACGCCGTATCTAAAGGGTTAATAGCGCGTGGCACCGCGATCGCTCCTGCGCGCTATTAGCCCCGGGTCTCGGCATGAGTTACATGCTGGACCGACCCGATATGACACGGGGTCACCGCGTGACCCCACGTTATATCGCGGGAGCCGGCCAAGGACGTAAATATACGTCTTTGGTTGTTAAGGGGTTAATATAGGATTTTTATTTGCACATTTTTAACCTCTAAATCACTGGACATACTGTATGTATAGAGGTAGATAAGTCACCTTTAAATACTATTACATTAAGGTGACTTGCCCTCATAATCACCAGCAAGAAGATGGTTATAAGGGTAGGCTCATATGACAGATTTTTCAACGTGTCTTATACATAGAGGTAGATAGTCACCTCTACATACTATTGTGTTAAAGGGGTACTCCACTGGCCATCGTACAGAACATTCAGTTCCGAACACTGTGTGCATGCTGCAGGGATCGGCCATGCCCCCTCACAATGTCAGGCAACGCCCCCTCAATGCAAACTCTATGGAAGGGGGTGTGACGGTTGTCACCCCCCTCCCATAGACTTGCTTTGAGGGGCATGTCCTTACACCACAAAGGGGCGCTGCCGACCCGGCAGCGCGCACACAGCATTCAGAACTAAATCTTCTGAACGCTGGCCAGTGGAATACCCATTTACGGTCATCTGCCGCACAATTACATTGCATTTATATTACAGATTTGTCAGTTGAAAAAAATTTGCAGCAAAATCCCATTCAATGTACAGATACCCAATCCAGATTAAACACAGAATTCACGAAGGCTCCATGTGAACAAGTGACATGTCACTTGATATTAAATTTGCAGCCTCATGTGGGTGTTTCCTCTTTTACATAAATGCTGGATGTAAGGGCTCTATGCTCAGGACTCCTGTGCCAACACTGCTTTCTTTCTCTCTTTGCATTTTACCTATCTTTGCAGTTTACCCATCTACTGAATGCTTTCCCAAAGCACCATGCTCTTATTTGCTGGGTACACACTTCTCCCCCTGCTTGCTGCTATCTCTAACACTGAAAGAAAGAAGCCGTGGAGCAGATAGACCATCAGAAACAGGCAAGGTTCCCTGAGGATTTTTCTGACACTTGATAGCCTAACACAAACTCTGTAGAAGCAAAATGACCAGAATCTTTTAAGGAAAACTATTTAGAAAGTTGTTTACTTGTGCAATTAAGAAATAAAACATAAATAAAGAATACAAAATGCTAAGGCAGGGGCGCAGCTATAGGGGGTGCAGATGTAGCAGTCTTAGGGGCTCTGACGCACATCTGTACCAAAAGAGTCCAGTGTTATTATTGGCACATGGGGGCCTGATGCAGATTTAGCTTTGGATTCCAAAAAAAGGTATGCTTCTGTGCAAAGGTAAGATTGTCTTTAACCCCTTAAGGACGCAGAGTTTTTCAGTTTTGCATTTTCGTTTTTTCCTCCTTACCTTTTAAAAATCATAACCCTTTCAATTTTCCACGTAAAAATCCATATTATGGCTTATTTTTTGCATCACCATTTCTACTTTGAAGTGACATTAGTCATTTTACCCAAAAATCCACGGTGAAACGGAAAAAAAATAATTGTGCGACAAAATCGAAGAAAAAATGCCATTTTGTAAACTTTGGGTTCTTCCGTTTCTACGCAGTGCATATTTCGGTAAAAATGACACCGTATCATTATTCTGTAGGTCCATACGGTTAAAATGGTACCCTACTTATATAGGTTTCATTTTGTTGTACTTCTGGAAAAAATCATAACTACTTATTTATAAATTTATACATTTAAAAATGTCCTCTTCTGACCCCTATAGCTTTTTTATTTTTCGACATACAGGGTGGTATGAGGGCTCATTTTGTGCGCCTTGATCTGAAGTTTTTATCGGTACCATTTTTGTTTTGATCGGACTTTATGATCATGGTATAAAAAGTGACCAAAAATATGCTTTTCTGGACTTTGGAATTTTTTTACGTGTACGCCATTGACCGTGCGGTTTAACTAACCATATATTTTTATAGTTTGGACATTTACACACGCGCCGATACCAAATATGTTTATTTTTATTTTTATTTACACTGTTTTATTTTTTTTTATGGGAAAAGGGGGGTGATTTAAACTTTTATTAGGGAAGGGTTTAAATGATCTTTATAAAAAAAAAATTTACTTTTTTTTTTGCAGTGTTATAGCTCCCATAGGGACCTATAACACTGCACACACTGATCTTTTACACAGATCACTGCCGTGTATTAACACGCCTGTGATCAGTGTTTTCGGCGCTTGACTGCTCCTGCCTGGATCTCAGGCACGGAGCAGTCATTCGCCGATTGGACACCGAGGAGGCAGGTAAGGGCCCTCCCGGTGTCCTGTAAGCTGTTCGGGAAGCCGCGATTTCACCGCGGTTGTCCCGAACAGCCCGACCGAGCAGCCGGGATACTTTCACTTTTGCATCAGAAGCGGCAGTCAGCTTTGATTGCCGCATCTGAAGGGTTAATACAGGGCATATGGCGGGAGCCGGCGGAGGATGTAAATGTACGTCCTTCATTGTTAAGGGGTTAAATGGGCACTGTCAGACACAAAAACTTTTTATATGCTGTACATCTTGGCAAAACATTAACCTTTCTAATATACTTCATAAGAAAATTGTATTTCCTTTTTATAGAAATCATGGCTTATAAAATCATGACTTTGTCCAAGCTGAAGCATAGGCATGGGCAAAGTCCAGTAAGTGAGGATGGGCTAGCACTGATAGGACAGGAGAGAGCACAGATGAGTGCTATCAGACAGGAGAGAACACAGAGGAGTCCTATCAGACCGGAGAGAGCACAGATGAGTCCTATCAGACTGGAGAGAGCACAGAGGAGTCCTATCAGACAGGAGAGAGCACAGAGGAGTCCTATCAGACAGGAGAGAGCACAGGGGAGTCCTATCAGACAGGAGAGAGCACAGAGGAGTCCTATCAGACAGGAGAGAGCACAGAGGAGTACTATCAGACACCTGCAGTACCTGCAAACAGCTGTCTCGGCATGCTGGGAGTTGTAGTTGCGTACCTCCAGCTGTTGCATAACTACATCTCCCAGCATGCCCTTCGGTGAGCAGTACATGCTGGGAGTTGTAGTTTTGCCACATCTGGAGGCACACTGGTTGGAAAATACTGAGTTAGGTAACAGAACCTAACTGAAGGTTTTCCAACCAGTGTGCCTCCAGCTGTTGCAAAAGTACAACTCCCAGCATGCACGGTCTGTCAGTACATGCTGGGAGTTGTAGTTTTGAAACAGCTGGAGGTTTGCCTCCCCCCCCCCCCATGTGAATGTACAGGGTACATTCACACGGACAGGTTTACAGTAAATTTCCTGCTTCAAGTTTCGGCTGCGGCAAATTTTTCGCCGCAGCGCAAACTCCTAGCAGGAAACTCACCGTAACCAGCCAGTGCGAATGTACCCTAAAAACACTACACTACAGTACACTAACACAAAATAAAGGGTAAAACACTACATAAAAACCCCCTTACACAGTCAACCCGAATAAAAATGAAAAACGTCTTGTACGGCAGTGTTTCCAAAATGGAGCCTCCAGCTGTTGCAAAAAAAACAACTCCCAGCATTTCTGGACAGCCACTGACTGTCCAGGCATGCTGGGAGTTTAGCAACAGCTGGAGGCACCCTGTTTGGGAATCACTGGCGTAGAATACCCTATGTCCACCCCTATGCAATCCCTAATTTAGTCCTCAAATGCGCATGGCGCTCTCTCACTTCGGAGCCCTGTCGTAGGTCAAGGATACAGTTTAGGGCCACATATGGGGTATTTCCGTACTCGGGAGAAATTGCACTACAAATTTTGGGGGGCTTTTTCTACTTTTACCCCTTATGAAAAGGAAAAGTTGGGGGCTACACCAGCCTGTTAGTGTAAAAAAATAAACATTTTTACACTAACATGCTGGTGTTGCTCCATACTTTTTATTTTCACAAGAAATAAAGACCCCAAAATTTGTAACGCAATTTCTCCTTAGTACGGAAATACCCCATATGTGGGCATAAAATGCTCTGCGGACGCACAACAAGGCTTAGGAGTGAGAGTGCACTATGTACATTTGAGGCCTAAATTGTTGATTTGCACAGGGGTGCCTGATTTTACAGCGGTTCTGACATAAACGCAAAAAAATAAATACCCACATGGGATCCCATTTTGGAAACCACACCCCTCACGGAATGTAACAAGGGGTATAGTGCGCCTTAACAACCCACAGGTGTTTGACAAATTTTCATTAAAGTTGGATGGGAAAAAGAAAAAAAGAAATTTTTTCTTACTAAAATGCTGGTGTTACCCTAAATTTTTCATGTTCACAAGGGCAAATAGGAAAAAATCCCCCCCAAAATGTGTAACCCCATTTCTTCTGAGTAAAAACATACCCCATGTGTGAATGTAAAGTGCTCTGCTGAAGCACTACAATGCTCAGAAGAGAAGGAGCGCCATTGGGATTTTGAAGAGAAAATTTGTCCGGAATTGAAGGCCACGTGTGTTTACAAAGCCCCCATAGTGCCAGAACAATGAACTCCCCCCCACAGGTGACCCCATTTTGGAAACTACACCCCTCACGTAATGTAATAAGGGGTACAGTGAGCATTTACGGCCAACAGGTGTCTGAGAGATTTTTGGAACAGTGGTCCGTGAAAATTAAAAATGTAATTTTTCGTTTGCACAGCCCACTGTTCCAAAGATCTGTCAAATGTCAGTGGGGTGTAAATACTCACTGCACCCCTTATTAAATTCTGTGAGGGGTGTAGTTTCCAAAATAGGGTCACATGTGGGGGGGGTTCACTGTTCTGGCAGCACGGAGGACTTTTTAAACGCACATGGCCCCTGACTTCCATTCCAAACTATTTTTTTCCCCAAAAGCTCCTTCTCTTCTGAGCATTGTAGTGCGCCAGCAAGGCACTTGACCTCCACATGTGTGGTGTTTAAATACTCAGAAGAGATGGGGTTACAAATTTTGGGGGGCATTTACTCTTATTACCCTTTGTAAAAATGTTAAATTTGGGGAAAAACTAGCATTTTAGTGAAAAGAAAAAAAAATAAGTTACACATCCAAATTTAACGAAAAGTCGTGAAACACCTGTGGGGTGTTAAGGTTCACTGTACCCCTTGTTACGTTCCTTGAGGGGTGTAGTTTCCAAAATAGTATGCCATTTTTTTATTTTTTTGCTGTCCTGGCACCATAGGGGCTTCCTAAATGGGACATGCCCCCCAAAAACCATTTCAGCTAAATTTGCTTTGCAAAAGCCAAATGTGACTCCTTCTCTTCTGAGCATTGTAGTTCGCCAGCAGTGCACTTGACCTCCACATATGTGGTGTTTCATACTCAGAAGAGATGGGATTACAAATTTTGGGGGGCATTTTCTCCTATTACCCCTTGTAAAAATTTTACATCTGGGAGAAAACTAGCATTTTAGTGAAAAAAAAAGAAAGAAAATCATTTACTCATCCAACTTTAACAAAAAGTTGTGAAACACTAGTGCCAGAACAATGGACCCCCCCACATGTGACCCCATTTTGGAAACTACACCCCTCATGTAATGTAATAAGGGGTACAGTGAGCATTTATGCCCCACAGGTGTCTGACAGATTTTTGAAACAGTGGTCCGTGAAAATGAAAAATAAAATTTTTCATTTGCACAGCCCACTGTTCCAAAGATCTGTCAAACGCCAGTGGGGTGTAAATACTCACTGCACCCCTTATTAAATTCTGTAAGGGGTGTAGTTTCCAAAATGGGGTCACATGTAGGGGGTTCCACTGTTCTGGCACCACGGGGGGCTTTGTAAACGCACATGGCCCCTGACTACCATTCCAAACAAATTCTCTCTCCAAAAGCTCAATGGCGCTCCTTCTCTTCTGAGCATTGTAGTTTGCCAGCAGAGAACTTGACGTCCATACATGGGGTATTTCCATACTCATAAGAAATGGGGTTACAAATTTTGGGGGTTATTTTCTCCTATTACCCCTTGTAAAAATGTAAATTTTAGGGGAAAAACTGCATTTTAGTAAAAAACTATTTTTTTTTTCATTTACACATCCAATTTTAACAAAAAGTTGTCAAACACCTGTGGGTAGTTTAGGCTCACTGTACCCCTTGTTTTGTTCCTTAAGGGGTCTAGTTTCCAAAATGGTATGCCATGTGGGTATTTTTTGCTATTCTGGCACCACAGGGGCTTCCTAAATGCGACATGCCCACCAAAAACCATTTCAGCAAAATTTGCTTTCAAAAAGCCAAATGTGACTCCTTCTCTTCTGAGCATTGTAGTTCGCCCGCAGAGAATTTTACGTCCTAACATGGGGTACCACATATTGCTTCTTGAGAACGCCGTGGTGACGGCCTAACATGGGGTATTTCCATACTCAGAAGATATGGGGTTACAAATTTTGGGGGGCATTTTCTTCCATTACCCTTTGTAAAAATTGTAAATTTGGGGAAAAACTGCACTTTAGGGAATTTTTTTTTCATTTACACATCCGATTTTAATGAAAGTTGTCAAACATCTGTGGGGTGTTCAGGCTCACTGGACTCCTTGTTACGTGCCTTGAGGGGTGTCGGTTCCAAAATGGTATGCCATGTGGGGTTTTCTGCTGTTCTGGCACCATAGGGGCTTTCTAAATGTGACATGCCCCCCAAAAACCATTTCAGCAAAATTCACTTTCCAAAATCCCATTGTTGCTCCTTCCCTTCTGAGCCCTCTACTGCGCCCGCCGAACACTTGACATACACATATGAGGTATTTCCTTACTCAAGAGAAATTGGGTTACAAATTTTTTTTTTCTCCTATTACCACTTGTAAAAATTCAAAAACTGGGTCTACAAGAACATGCGAGTGTAAAAAATGAAGATTTTGAATTTTCTCCTTCACTTTGCTGCTATTCCTGTGAAACCCCTAAACGGTTAACACAATTATTGAAAGTAATTTCGGATACTTTGAGGGGTGCAGTTTTTATAATTAGGTCATTTTTGGGGTATTTCTTATATGAAGGCCCTTCAAATCCACTTCAAAACTGAATTGGTCCCTGAAAAATTCCGATTTAGAGAATTTTGTGAAAAATTGGAAAATTGCTGCTGAACTTTGAAGCCCTCTTATGTCTTCCAAAAGTAAAAATATGTCAACTTTATGATGCAAACATAAAGTAGACATATTGTGTATGTGAATCAATGTATAATTTATTTGGAATATCCATTTTCCTTATAAGCAGAGAGCTTTAAAGTAAAAAAAATGCAAAATGTTCAATTTTTTAATCAAATTTTGGAATTTTTCACCAATAAATGATACAAGTATCAACAAAATTTTACCACTAACATAAAGTAGAATATGTCACGAAAAAAACTATCTCGGAATCAGAATGAAAGGTAAAAGCATCCCAGAGTTATTAATGCTTGAAGTGACAGTGCTCACATGTTCAAAAAAATGGCCGGGTCCTTAAGGTATATTTGGGCTGGGTCAAGGGGTTAAGGGGTTAAAGGGGTAAACCAATCTTTTTAAAAGAACTGGTGCCAGATTTGTAAATTGCTTCTATTTAAAAAATAATCAGCTGCTGTATGCTCCAGAGGAAGTTGTTCAGTTCTTTTCTGTCCAACCACAGTGCTCTCTGCTGCCACGTCTGACTGTGTCAGATACGGTCCAGAGCAGATGAAATTTGCTATGGGGATTTGCTCCTGCTATGGACAGTTCCCGACATGGATAGAGGTGTCAGCAGAGAGCACTGTAGTCAGACTGGAAAGAACTATACAGCGTTATCTGTAGTATAGAGCAGACAATAAATAATGGAAGGATTAAGATTTTTATAACTTTCTGGCTTGAAAACATAATAACATAATAAACAACATTCCATTTTTCCCTTAGTGCCTCAGTGTTATAGCGTTTTTATCCATATCTAAAGAGAAAAAAAAATTCTTAACTAGTATTTCTTTTTTAAAAGAAAATTTCTGACCTCTTCTTTTGTTCCTCTAAACATACCTTCTTGCTGCTTAATTAACTGTCCAGTTAAAAATTATTGAAATCCTTATATAATTCTTATTTAGCACTCATTAAAATGAAGGATACAAATGCTGGACAATGAGACGTTTAGATAAAAGAAAGTTGATATCGTAATAGCTTGGAATTATGAAAGCCTTCCCTTGAAATGTAAGAGAATAGACCTTTCATTTTAAAAGTCATTGGCTCCAATCTTTTTTATTGGACTTAAATGAGGCATTTCATACTTTTAATTCTTTCCATCATGTATATATTTTTCACAGCAAACTATCATTTAATTCAGTAGTTAAAGAAGCACTCTGTGTTTTTTTTCTGTTATTTGCCCATATGCACACTCACTATCACTAGCCCTACAGCACCATTTGTTTCATTCCAGCACAGCTGCATCTATGTGTTTCTTGACTCTAAGTTACTTAACCCCTTAAGGACGCAGCCCTTTTTCACCTTAAGGAGCCCTTTTTCGCAATTCTGACCACTAGAGATGAGCGAACTTTTCAAAAATTCGATTCGGCCGATTCGCCGAATTTTCCCGAAAAGTTTGTTTCGATCCGAATTTGTTTGCGGTGAATCGATATTAAAAAAGGCTATTTCTAGCCTACATACAGCCTCTATAGGGGTATAGAACACTTTGCTGTGTCCTAAAACACATATGGAGTGTGCTGGGGTTGTGAAATAATACTGTTATTCAGAATAGCATGCAGATTACCGGCATCGCTCTTAGAATCACTGCCGCACAGCAGCACAATGACAGAGCCTGGTGGTGGCATAAGTGTCAGGAGACCATATAGTGACTGAATGACATAGCGTGGAGGTGTTGGCAGCATGAGGACACCATATAGTGGCTGAATGGCACAGCGTGGAGGTGTTGGCAGCATGAGGACATCATATAGTGGCTGAATGGCACAGCGTTCACACAAAAATCCACTATCCACAAAAATCCGCTATACAAAAATTAGAAATTTCCAGACCCAGGCGCCACCTCTGTGGCATCAGGAACCCATATATTGCCTGAAGGACACAGCCTAGAGTTGGCTGATGCACCAGTACACACCCGGGCTTCACAATCCCCTCCAAAAAACAACAACATTTTAGAAATTTTTTAAAGAAATACCTTTGTGTAAGAACAAGTGCATATCCAAGAGTTCACAAGACTCTATAATGCAGGACGGTGGACCACCCAAAGACATTCTTCTCAAAAATAATAAACCATACAATGTTTGAAATATTTTTACAAAAACTAATTCAATATGTGTGTAAGCGCATCTGTCTCCAAAAGATCAGATCACCAAAGGACTTTTTTCACCCAAAATGATGAAGCAGAGTTAATCCCTGTCCGTATTTCTTATTTTTTTTAATTTTCATTAAAAAATCACACGCAACAAGCGTTCCGTTGGGTAACGATTAGCATTCTGGAAAATTCAATTTTATTACCGATAAAATTATCAATAAATAAAAAAAAAACACTACCCAAGAGTGTTTAATTAACCCATACATTACACCAGGAGCAGTCAGGAGTAGGCGTCAGCAGTACCCAAGAGGCTTTAATAACCCCCTACCTTTGCACGATCAATTGCGAGATCGAGCAATACCAGGTGTGTCATGCCCTCAGACTTCCGGGGCCACAGGCGCGCTCCATTGAACGGAGTAGTATGTCTCTATCTTTCATCGACCGGTGCTGGTAACTAGTGTCGCTCGCGAATATTCGCAATTCGAATTTTATTCGCGAATATCGCATATTCGCGAATTCGCGAATATTCGCGAATATAGCGCTATATATTCGTAATTACGAATATTCGTTTTTTTTTTTTTTTACAGTACACATCACAGTGATCACCCCTCTCTGCTTCCAGCTTATGTGGTGTAAGAAGGCTCTAATACTACTGTGTGAGACTGGTGCGCGAATTTTCGCATATGCGAAAATGTGCATATGCTAATTTTCGTATGTGCGAATTTTCGCTTATGCCAGTTTTTGTATATGCAAATTTTCGCATATGTTAATTTTCGCACACGCGAATATTCGCATATGCGAAAATAAAACGAGAATATTATGAATATGCGAATATTCGCGAATATGACGAATATTCGTCCATTTATTCGCGAATATTCGCGAATTCGAATATGGCCTATGCCGCTCAACACTACTGGTAACCCGCTAACTCCCGGAAAGGTAAGCTGCCGCGAAGCAGGTGGTCTCCCCCGGGCAAGTTTGGCTCCAGAATTTCCACTACTGCCACACCACGCTGACTGCCAACCGTGCTACCGCCTTGCTGACTCAAAGGCAACCTGCAACTAAATACCAGACAAAATACCTGTTTTTTAAAAACAAGCGCTTATACAGCAGTTCAGAAGACTCTATAATGCAGGACGGTGGACCACCAAAAGAAAATCTTCTCAAAAATAATAAACCACACAATGTTTGAAATTTGGTTAAAAAAATTTGTACGTGTGTAAGCGCATCTGTCTCCAAAAGATCAGATCACAAAAGGATTCTAATCGCCAAAAATTATTAAGCAAAGTAAATCCCTCTCCATATATATATATATATATATATATTTTTTTTTTTTCATTAAAAAATCACACGCAACAAGCGTTCCGTTGTGAAACAGTTAGCATTCAGCAAAATTCAATTTTATTACAAAATTCTAATTTATTATTATTTTATTACGGTAGCCCGATTGTATTCTGGACTACAATCGGTATATGGGGGAGTTGATCTCTCAGAAAACACGGGCATGGTACAGGTTGCCATGTTCAATGCTTTGTACTATCCCAGTACACTGGCAACACAGGGACATTCCTCCACTACCAAGAAGAAGTCCCAAGGTTCCTGATCTTTGGCGATCGGGAAAGATCAGGCTGGACTTCCCAAGGGTCTGGAGTTATAGGTGCCAGGATCGTCCCAGGCCAACATTTTCCAGGTGTGATCCCCCACAGTGGAAAGAAGGGACGAACCCAGAAAAAGATGCAGAGTGTGTAGCAGGAGGGGGATACAGAAGGACACCACGTATCAGTGCGACACTTGCCCAGATAATCCGGGCCTCTGCATAGGCTGCTTCAGGGAGTATCACACTTCCACGGAGCCCCAAATTTTCCCTTTTCAGTTTAATTTTCCATAATTTGACCAATGTACCAAGTCCAGAGTACATTCCAAATTGTTAACCTCCTAAAACCACTAAATTGCCCAAAAAAAAACTGAAAAAAAAAATACCTGATAAGACCTCTGGGGTGTTTTTTCAAAAATGGGTCATAGGTCACTGAGTCACTATTATCGGGCACTTTTTATGTTGCCTCAAATGCGCAGCGCTCTCTCTCCACCTGAGCGGGTGCGCATTTGAGGCAACAGGTTAGGGACGGCCACACACATCACATTCCCAGAAAGATGACTAAGAGCATAGGGTTTGGGGTGGGCATATTTTTTTTTAGTTTTGGCTATGCTCTCGGTCATCATTCTGGGAATATATCCTTTTTTATTATAATTTATAATTTTCTGGCCCACAGTACCCCATATTACGGGCCTCTGTACCCCACCTGTATACCCCAGTTACGGCCCATTGTCCCCCATAGTGTTCCCCTATTTTAGGGCTCAGTGCTCCCCCCATCAATGCTCCTTGAGGGGGGGGTCCCACATCCTCTGCTATGAAAAGCTCAAGGCCCCTGACTGACCTCATGTCTATGCCAAGACCTGGTGTGCACCAGCGGAGCAAAAATCATCCAAAAATCAAGTATGTCCTTACTCCAAAGAAATGTATTTGCAAATTTTGGGGTGTATTTTCTGCTATTAACCCTTGTAAAAACGTTAAATTTTGGGGAAAACCCACATTTTAGTGAACTTTTTTTTTTTTTTTTTTACATATGCAAAAGTAGTGAAACCCCTGTGGGGTATTAAGGCTCACTTTATTCCTTGTTACGTTCCTCAAGGGGTCTAGTTTCCAAAATGGTATGCCATGTGTTTTTTTTTTTTGCTGACATGCCCCCCGAGCAAAATTTGCTCTCAAAAAGCTAAATATGACTCCTTCTCTTCTGAGCATTGTAGTTCGCCTGTAGTGCACTTCAGGTCAACTTATGGGGTACCTCCATACTCAGAAGAGATGGGGTTACAAATTTTGGGGGGTATTTTCTGCTATTAACCCTGGCAAAAATGTGAAATTTGGGGGGGAAACACACATTTTAGTAAAATTATATTTTTTTTTTTACATGTGCAAAAGCCGTGAAATCCCTGTGGGGTATTAAGGCTCACTTTATTCCTTGTTATGTTCCTCAAGGGGTCTAGTTTCCAAAATGGTATGCCATGTGTTTTTTTTTTGCTGTCCTGGCACCATAGGGGCTTCCTATATGCGACATGCCCCCAAGCAAAATTTGCTCTCAAAAAGCCAAACATTTTCTGCTATTAACCCTTGCAAAAATGTGAAATTTGGGGGGGGGGGGGGGGGGGGAAACACACATTTTAATGACATATTTTTTTTATTTTTTTTTTACATATGCAAAAGTCGTGAAATCCCTGTGGGGTATTAAGGCTCACTTTATTCCTTCTTACGTTCCTCAAGGGGTCTAGTTTCCAAAATGGTATGCCATGTGTTTTTTTTTTTTTTGCTGTCCTGGCACCATAGGGGCTTCCTAAATGCGACATGCCCCCCGAGCAAAATTTGCTCTAAAAAGACAATTATGACTCCTTCTCTTCTGAGCATTGTAGTTCGCCAGCAGTGCACTTTAGGTCCACTTATGGGGTACCTCCATACTCAGAAGAGATGTGGTTACAAATTTTGGGGGGTATTTTCTGCTATTAACCCTTCCAAAAATGTGAAATTTGGGGGGAAACACACATTTTAGTGAAATTTTTTTTTTTTTTTTTACATATGCAAAAGTCATGAGTTTGAAAATGTTGTGAAAAATTGGAAAATTGCTGCTAAACTTTGAAGCCCTCTGGTGTCTTCCAAAAGTAAAAACTTGTCAATTTTATGATACAAACATAAAGTAGACATATTGTATATGTGAATCAAAAAATAATAATATTTGGAATATCCATTTTCCTTACAATCAGAGAGCTTCAAAGTTAGAAAAATTTTCACCAAGAAAGGATGCAAGTTACCACAAAAATTTACCACCATGTTAAAGAAGAATATGTCACAAAAAAACAGTCTCGGAATCAGAATGATAACTAAATGCATTCCAGATTTATTAATGTTTAAAGTGACAGTGGTCAGATGTTCAAAAAACGCTCTGGTCCTAAGGTGTAAAATGGCCTGGTCCTTAAGGGGTTAAGTGAGGGACGGCTACGATCAGAAGACGAGACCACAATGCTAATGACCGGCATCGTCGTTTCCGTTGCTGTCATTAATAACACTTTAGACGCTATGATTAATGCCAATGATGATGTCTGAAAGCACTAATTCCAAGTGCCAGTAGCTCAGTGGTGCTTAACAGACCCCTGCAATGTGATCAAGTGGGTCCGATAAGCTAATAGGACAGCACAGGGTCCCCTTACCTACCTCCAGCCTCCAGATCCACTTTTCTATCATGCAGCTTGGCAGAACCAGGCTGTATCAGAGGAGCACCAATCTTACTGTTCAATGCTAATAGAAGAAAATATAATGTTTCTGATCGCAATCGGTGACCAGCGTAAATGTAAAATAATACCAATCACCAAAACTACAGATTTCTGTTTACATCTCAAATCAGACAAAAATGAATAAAAAAGAATAATCAAAGGGTTAGATGAAAAAAATATAGATATGGTACCACAAAAAAAAAAAAAACTACTACAGATTACTGCGCAAAAAACAAGTTTGACTGAGGTAGTTATGTTGCCGAATACCAAGGAATACATCACAACACCTCCTAGAATCCATATCAGAATGGCTCAGAGCTGTTCTCGCAGCATAAGGTAACCTACGCAATATTAGGCTGTGGTTTTAATGTCATGGCTGTTTGGGGTAAAGCCCTTACTGAACTTATTGGTCCCTTCAAAATTAAAATATAAACTATTTATTTTCATGTGATTTGTTTGGGAACATTTCTGACTACAAAAGCAAGATTTGCTTCTCTTTAGTCATTGGAATAATTATTTTTATAAATGCCAAATAAAATAGCTGGCTTTGCTTTTAGCATGATCTTGTGAATCAATGTATCATCTGCTTACAGATGGCCCCTATATAGGTGCTACAGTATATTCTAAAAATCTAAAAGGGGCCATATGGAAGTTTCAACTTACATCAATCTAGCCCAGTAACAATATATAGACTTCATTAAATAGGGATATATGTCAAGTTTTTTATTCTACAAAAAAAAAACAACAAAAAAAACTATAATTCTTTTTAACAACTTTTACAATTTCCAATGTTCTAGTTAGCACTGATCCAACATTAGGCGATGTTCCTGTCTGTAAGGTTATTTTCACTGAAGAAAATCAAAGTTGTCTTTCCTAGTTAGATAATGATGGATGACACACGAGGGAAAAATAAATTGAGTTATATGAAAATCTCTCAGGCAAACATAATTAAGTTGTAAAACTTTCATATAAATTTGTGAAATCCATATATACTATCTGTGTATCACTGTGCAATATATAATGTGATCAATAATAATATCAATTAAGGACAATTATTCTGAAAAGATATCACAAGCGTTCACCCATAATATTCGGTTGTATCACATATTACAAAATAAACTCGACATTTAACATTATATATGATCAGTGGATGTAGTCGTCTGGGATGCATGTATATTAGTTTTGCACCTCATTTTTGATAAGGAATTAAGTTTTTTAATACTAGTGCCAATTTTATAGTAATCATTTTATGCTAGTGAACTTTCCCCAAAATTGTAATGTATGCTACATGCTTTCATGTTACTGTCTCCTTAATTATTATTATTATTATTTTTTTCATGCTTTTGAACCAGCACACTGGGCCACATGTACTCAGAGTGGATTGTGGTTTTCTTTGTGGGTTTTTGTTTCCGACAGGTATTTTTCCATGGTATTTACTATTGTATTTTGCATTTGGCAATCTTTCCTACATTTTGCTCTTTTACACCTGCTCTAAGCTGTCAGGTTCTCCATAGCTTATATCAGCCACATTTTAAGTGGTAACATAGTTAATTTGAAGGTTTCTTTTGAAAATGTAGTTTTTTGGGAGACACACCCCTTTTTCCTGATGAGTTAGTTGGGTATTTTGGATTTTTTTTTTTCGGAAAAGCCTCAGAAAATGAGGCCTGTTGTGTATTTTACAGAATTCTTTGAAGAATATGTCCTTTTGGTGTTAGCGTCTGCAAGCAGTCATTGTCAGGTCAGGATCCTACATGGCCTTTGGCACTGTGTGTACACCTTTTCCAGGGGTGAGGCCCTAGTTAATAAAAATAAGCAATGAAAAAGGCAAGAATAAGATGCTGCTGCAAGGAAGAAGGATATGTATCAAATCATATTCTTTAAGGGGTACTTCAGTGCTAAGCATCTTATACTCTATCAAAAGGATAGGGGAAAAGATGTTAGATCACGGGGATCCTGCCGCTTGGGACCCCCGCAATCTCTCCTGCAGCATCCCCGTTTTTCAGCTGCACAGAATGAGGATCGCTCTGTGGCTGAAGATGGGTGGTGCAGGGGATGGAGTATTGTGATGTCACGGTTCCGCCCCTCGTAACGTCGCACCCACCCACTCAATGCAAGTCTATGGGATGGGGGGTGGTCATGACCTATTCGTTTGAACGTTACACCAAGTTGCCAAGTAAAAGAATTCACAACTGAATACACGCACAGTCTTCTTTGCAGAGTTCCACTTTACTCTGTACAATTGGAGCCTAACTAGTTTTTAACCTAAACAACAGAGTTTGTGGATCTTGATAATGCTTAAATTGTCCCTTTACTTAAAGTGAATGGGGATACAACTTGACAAAAACAAGAAGAAAGTAAAAATATGACAAACTTAATTTTACACACCTAAAAGGAAGAAAATTATACTGGTGAAGAAACTACATGGTCAGTACATACAAAAGATACTTCAAACCAATAAAGACATCTATACAACTATTAACCAATAGATAAGACATTAGTCTAAAGGATTATCCTATACTAATATAACACAATGATAACCATGAGTATATTGTTACGGTGAGTGCTCTGGTCCTTACCAGCTTCTGCCTGGCTCTCTGGTTCCCTGGGCACGCGCCCCAACCTCGTAGGGCGTGCGCACGCCAGCTTCTTAAGATTTAAAGGGCCAGTGCACCGCTAATTGGTGCCTGGTCCTTCCTCTATGTTATTTAAGGTCGCTCCTCCCCCCTCTTCCCTGCTGGATCTTCAGTGCCCCTTGCCTGAGTTTAAGTGTTCCCTATTGTCTGTTGCCTTGCCCATGTATTTTGGCCCTTTCCTCTGTGTTATTTGACTACGCACCTTTGCCACCTGCCTTGACCTTTCTGCTAAGTCTGACTATGCCTCTGCCTTATCCTTCTGTACCTCGTCTTTCCTAGCTACCTGTGTGGTCAAGTTGTATCAGGGGTAGCGACCTGGGTGTTGCCTGCCCCAGTAAGCCCATCTTGCCTTGCGGCGGGCTCTGGGGAAGACACCTTAGGCTCCGCTCCCCGATACGGCCCGTGTCATCTGCCACACAGGTCAGAGGATCCACATCCAGTATCCATTTTTTTTCTCTTTCTTTTTTTTTTTTTTTTTTGGGGGGGGATATGTTAATGAATCAATTATTAAAAAGTAAATATCATTATTGGAAAATTTTCATAAAAAAACAATATTTTTTTTTAATAATTTTTTTTAAACCCCTACAGGACCCATGAGGTACCGGTACATCATGAGTCCGCTCCCGTTCTATGATGCGGGGCCACGCCGTCATAGCGGGTTGGGCCCAGCCTCTAACAGTGCCTCTAGCGCTATTAACCCTTTAGACACGGAAAAAGTGAAAGTAAACTAATGCCGGTTAGCTCAGGGAGCTGTTCAGGATCGCCACGATGCTGTCCGATCGCCGAATGAATGCTCAGTGCCTGAGATCCAGGCATGAGCAGTCAGGTGGCAGAATCATTGATCAATGGTTTCCTATGAGAAACCATTGAACAATGTAAAAGATCAGTGTGTGCAGTGTTATAGCCCCCTATGGAAGCTATAACACTGCAAAAAAAGTGAAAAAAAGTGAATAAAGATAATTTAACCCCTTCCCTAATAAAAGTTTGAATCACCCCCTTTTCCCATTTAAAAAAAAATCTGTGTAAATAAAAAGAAAAATAAACATTTGTGGTATCGCTGCGTGCGGAAATGTCAGAGTTATAAAAATATATAATTAATTAAACTGCACGGTCAATGGCAAACGCGCAAACAAATGGTAGATTTTTGGTCAATTTTCAGAGAATGAAAAAATGAATAAAAAGCGATCAATAAGTCCTATCAATGTAAAAACTTCAGATCATGGCGCAAAAAATGAGCCCTCATACCGCTCCATACACGGAAAAATAAAAAAGTTATAGGGGTCAGAAGATGACAATTTTGAGCAAAAAAATTTTCCTGCATGTAGTTATGATTTTTTCCAGAAGTACGACAAAATCAAACCTACATAAGTAGGGTATCATTTTAATCGTCTGCACCTACAGAATAAAGAGAAGGTGTAATTTGTACCAAAAAATGTACTGTGTAGAAACGGGAGCCCCCAAAATTACTAAATTGTGTTTTCTTTTCTTTTTTGTCTCACAATGTTTTGTTTTCCGTTTCGCCGTACATTTATGGATAAAATTACTGATGTAATTACAAAGTAGAATTGGTGGCACAAAAAATAAGCCATTATATGGATTTTTAGGTGCAAAATGTAAAGAGCTATGATGATGTTTTTAAAGGTAAGGAGGAAAAAACGAAAATGCAAAAATGGAAAACCCCGGGTCCTCAAGGGGTTAATCGTCACTGCACAAGCACTGCCGGGACCTGTTTTATTTATACAGTTATCGCTGTATGAGCACTAGTTATCATGTAATATTATGTGTAATGCTTTTGTCATAATTTTCCCTGATTTAAAATTTGGTGCCAAACTCCGCAATTTTGGCGCTAAACAATTAAAGTTGGTCACAATTTTTTTTATTGACACCAAAATCGGTAATTTTTCCATTGAAAAAACAAATGTGGCATGAAAATGAATGCTCACATATTTTCATATTTTCAAAGCAGCACAAGAGATCTTTGAAAATGTGAGGAGAAAAAAAAGTGTGATTAATATAGTTGGAAAAGAACTTACAGTAGTTTTTGAATATCTCTCCCTATGTCGGTGGATTGTGCTGGATACCTGGTACCTTTTATGATATTACCTCCATTTATCTAGTTAGTAATGGTAGCAGAAATTCAGCTTAACCCGATAACGACCACGGACGAGTATGGACGTTCAGGTTGGCGGCCGTTCCGGCACCTGGACGTCTATACTCATCCTTGCTTCTCGTGGGTGCTGCCCAGTGTAGCCACGAGATCGCGGCAGGGACTCTGCAGCACTGCCGGGAACGAAGTAAACTTTGGTCCCAGCAGTTTAACCCTTACAGCCGCGTTCGGAAGTGACCGCGGGCTGTAAATGTTATGACAGAGGGAGCTCCCTCTGTCACCCCTGCAGCACCCCGCAGCGTGATCGCGTGGTGCTGTGTGTAATCCCCGGTGGGTGGGGACCTGTGTTACTGCCAGGACAGAAGAAAACTTTGGTCCCGGCAGTTTAACTCTTACATTCGCGGTCGGAAGTGACCGCGAGCTGTAAGGAGTTTTGACAGAGGGAGGGGGCTCCCTCTGTCTCTCTCCTGTAGCCTCCCGCAACTATCGCGGGGTGCTGCTGCTTACCTTGGCAGCCGGGGGTCTTTACTAGGACCCCCAGGTCTGCCCCGGTTATTGCCTGTGAGGACGTGCCAGAGGCAAGTCCTCATATGCTGCTTGCTAGTGTAAAACTAGCAGGCAGCATATATCTGCAATGCTTTGGAATACTAAGTATTCCAAAGCATTAAAAAAAGTTAAAAAAATATAAAATAAATAAAAGTGTAACAACAATAAGTATAAAAAAATAAATAAAATAAAAGTACATTAAATATAATAAATATAATGAAAAATAAAAATGTATGTGTAGGATCACACGGCGCACATCCGCAGCATATTACGTGCTGCAGATGCACGCCAACAGTCACAATAATGAGCTCCCTGCTGCGGCTGGGTAGCTTTGTGTGTCCACTAATAGCGTCGTATTTCCCGCCGGAAGTCATGAGCGGACACACTGAGCTACCCAGCCACAGCAGTGATCTCGCCCTTGTGACTGCTGGGGGGCATCCGCTGTGTGAAATATGCTGCGGATGCACTCTATGTGACCCTACACTGCATCCCATTCATACTGCGTTTCCGCAGTGTTAGAGGTATCCGTCAGCATCATGTCAAAAAGAGTGATGCTAACGTATACTGTAGCAGCTCCATTCATTTCTGAATGAGACGGGTACAGTATACATTGGATCCCTTTTTTGACATGACAACGGACAGCGATACTGCAAAAATGCAGTATGAATGGGAACTATTCATATAATGATGCCCTGAAAGCCAAAGGGGGTTCCTCTCTTTTGCGGTCCAAGGAACCAAATATGGCCTAAGCGGGGGTATTTCCAAACACGGGCCGAGCAGCTTAATAAAATATAGGGTGCATTTCTTTCAATATCAGAAGTGATGTACAAAAAATATGCCCCACAAATTATGCATTTGTGAAAATTTTGAATTTCAAATTTTTAACACTGACTTTGTAATAATTCCTGCCAAAAAACGAATCTGTTAAAATACTCACTGTACCCCCTAGCGAATACCTTGAGGGGTCTAGTTTTTAAAATGGGGTCATTTGGGGGGGGGGGGTGTTCCTAAGTTCTACCACCTTCAAATTTCTGCAAACCTTGCATATCACATAAAGAAAAGATGTACTTTTCAAATTTTCTACATTTTCTAAATTTCAAGTTAAATTGTTAGGCATCTAATTAATTTAAAATGTTAATTAAAAACAAAAAAAAAATGCTGTCAAAATAAAGTAGACATCTGAAAGTATAAGTTTCATAAACTATTTGGTCAGGAAGTGTAAATATATGCAACCTATTAGTGTTAAAGGGTTATTCCAGGGAAAAAAAGTTTTTTTTATATCAACTGACTCCAGAAAGTTAAACAGATTTGTAAATTACTTCTATTAAAAAATATGATTTCTTTCAGTACTTATGAGCTTCTGAAGTTAAGGTTGTTCTTTTCAGTCTAAGTGCTCTCTGATGACACGTGTCTCGGAAAACCCCAGTTTAGAAGAGATTTGCTATGGGGATTTGCTTCTAAACTGGGCGTTTCCCGAGACACATGTCATCAGAGAACACTTAGACAGAAAAGAACAACCTTAACTTCAGAAGCTCATAAGTACTGAAAGGATTAAGATTTTTTAATAGAAGTAATTTACAAATATGTTTAACTTTCTGGAGCCAGTTGATATATAAAAAAAAGTTTTTTCCTGGATAACCCCTTTAACCCCTTAAGGACGCAGGACGTAAATGTACGTCCTGGTGAGGTGGTACTTAACGCACCAGGACGTACATTTACGTCCTAAGCATAACCGCGGGCATCGGAGCGATGCCCGTGTCATGCGCGGCTGATCGCAGCCAGGGACCCACCGGCAATGGCCGACGCCCGCGATCTCGCGGGCGTCCGCCATTAACCCCTCAGGTGCCGGGATCAATACAGATCCCGGCATCTGCGGCAGTTCGCCATTTAAATGAACGATTGAATCGCCCACAGCGTTGCTGTGGGGATCCGATCATTCATAACGCCGCACAGAGGTCCCCTCTCCTTCCTCCGTGCGGCTCCCGGCGTCTCCTGCTCTGGTCTGTGATCGAGCAGACCAGAGCAGGAGATGACCGATAATACTGATCTGTTCTATGTCCTATACATAAAACAGATCAGTATTAGCAATCATGGTATTGCTATGAATAGTCCCCTATGGGGACTATTCAAGTGTAAAAAAAAATGTAAAAAAAATGTAAAAGTAAAAGTAAAAAAAAAGTGAAAAATCCCCTCCCCCAATAAAAAAGTAAAACGTCCGTTTTTTCCTATTTTACCCCCAAAAAGCGTAAAAACCATTTTTTATAGACATATTTGGTATCGCCGCGTGCGTAAATGTCCGATCTATTAAAATAAAATGTTAATGATCCCGTACGGTGAACGGCGTGAACGAAAAAAAATTTAAAAAGTCCAAAATTCCTACTTTTTTAATACATTTTATTAAAAAAAAATTATAAAAAATTTATTAAAAGTTTTTTATATGCAAATGTGGTATAAAAAAAAAGTACAGATCATGGCGCAAAAAAATGAGCCCCCATACCGCCACTTATACGGAAAAATAAAAAAGTTAGAGGTCATCAAAATAAAGGGATTATAAACGTACTAATTTGGTTAAAAAGTTTGTGATTTTTTTTAAGCGCAACAATAATATAAAAGTATGTAATAATGGGTATCATTTTAATCGTATTGACCCTCAGAATAAAGAACACATGTCATTTTTACCATAAATTGTACGGCGTGAAAACAAAACCTTCCAAAATTAGCAAAATTGCGTTTTTCGTTTTAATTTCCCCACAAAAATAGTGTTTTTTGGTTGCGCCATACATTTTATGATATAATGAGTGATTTCATTACAAAGGACAACTGGTCGCGCAAAAAACAAGCCCTCATACTAGTCTGTGGATGAAAATATAAAAGAGTTATGATTTTTAGAAGGCGAGGAGGAAAAAATGAAAACGTAAAAATTAAATTGTCTGAGTCCTTAAGGCCAAAATGGGCTGAGTCCTTAAGGGGTTAAAATAGCAAAAAATCGTAATTTTTCAGGGGTGTACAGGTTTATTTGTATTGGTCCTTAAGGGGTTAACTTTCCTGAATATAAAATGGCAGCTTTATGGTAAAGTGCACTGTGTAAAACTGAACCACCAAAAGTTGAAGAATGTGTTCTTTTTTATTCCTCCCCCCCCCCCCATAATTATTTAGTTTGGTTTTGCAAACATTTAATGGTAAAATAAAAGGTGTCATTGCAAAGCACAATTGGTTGTGCAAAAAAAAAAGGAAAAAAAAAAAAAAGCTTGTATGTCTCCTTGAATGTAAAAATAAAACACTTATGTCCCTTAAAATATGTAAAACTGGAAAATAAAAATTGTCTGTTTCTGCTACCATAAAAATGAATGGGTTAATATGCTACAAAAATGGCAGGCCTGGTATTCTAGTAAAAAGCCCATGTTTAAAATCCTGATTCATTACATACATGATAGTAGCATAGTTAGTATGGTTGAAAAAACACATACGTCCATCAAATTCAAGCAATAAATTAAGGGAAGGGGTATGGTTGGATGAAGGGGAAGAGATGTGATTTTATAAGCATTAATGTTATATTGTTCTAGAAATGTATCTAAGCCTGTTTTGAAGCTTTCAACTGTTCCTGCTGTGACCAGTTCCTGAGGTAGACTGTTCCATAAATTCACAGTTCTTATGGTAAAGAAGGCATGTCGCCCCTTGAGATTAAACCTTTACTTCTCCAGACAGAGGGAGTACCCCCATGTCCTGGGGTTTAACCTGGAACAGTTTTTCCCCATATTTTTTGTATAGGCCATTTATATACTTATATACGTTGATCATATGTCCCCTTAAACGTCTCTTCTCAATACTAAACAAATATAATTCTTAAAATTTTTCCTCATAGCTAAAATGTTCCATACCCCTTATTAGTTTAGTCGCGCATCTCTGCACCCTTTCCAGCTCCTCAACATCCCTTTTATGAACTGGTGACCAAAACTGAACAGCATATTCCAGGTGAGGCCGTACCAATGCTTTATAAAGGGGGAGAATTATGTCCCTGTCCCTTGAGTCAATGCCTCTTTTTATACATGACAAGATCCTGCTGGCCTTTGAAGCAGCTGCCTGACATTGCATGCTATAGTCTATGATCTACAAGTACACCCAGATCCTTCTCTACCAGTGACTCTGCCAGTTTAATCCCCCCAAGACATACGAAGCATGCATATTTTTAGTACCCAGATGCATAACTTTACATTTATCCACATTGATCCTCATTTGCCAAGTGGATGCCCAGACACTTAGTCTATCCAAGTCATTTTGTAACTTACGCACATCCTCTATAGACTGTACCGTGCTACAAAGCTTGGTATCATCTGCAAAAACAGAAACAGAGCTGTTAATTCCATCCTCTATATCATTAAAAAATAAATTAAAACAAGAGTGGGCCCAGTACTGAACCTTAGGGTACCCCACTAATAACCAGGGACCAATCAGAGTACATCATTATTAGTGAAAGGACATGTCTACCTTCTGTACTGCTTTTAGGTCCAGCATTCTGTGCAGATTGTGTTAATATTAATTTAATATATATTAATAGGATACAATGGGGGGTTCTGCAGCCGAAATTAACGTATACCTTATCCACAGGAGTCTGACCACTGGGACCCCGTGCCATCTCTGGGATTAGACATGTCTCGCTAAGTGTGGAGCGTGTGTCGTCTATCGCTAAATGATACGCGATGTATTAATTTCTATGGAAGTGCAGATGATTGTTGATTGCTGGACTCCAAGTCGGGGCCCATTCCAGAGATTGCAGGGGGTTCAAGTGGTCGGATACTGTGGATAGGGGATAAGTACCCCTTCAAAGCACAGTTTTTTGATATGTAACTCTCAAATTCCCTGGACAGATGCAAAGTCTATTCATAAAATGTAGACTGCCTATAAATACCACTAGATGGAGTCTAGACATTTACTAATTCATTATTTTTTTTGTTTGTTTTTTTTTGTTTGTTTATTTTCCAATTCCACATACACCAAATGCAATACACTTCTCGACTTTCCACCATGGGTGTCTGTAGGCAGATAAAACTTTCAAATTTAAAAAGGTTATTCAGGAATAGAAAAAAAGACCAAATTCTTTACAAAAACAACACCACACTTGTCCTCAGATTGTTTGTGGCTTTCTAACTTGGCTATATTCACTTCAATGGAACTAAGCTGCCATACCACAGACAACCTGAGGACAGATGTGGTGCTGTTTTTGAAGAAAAGAAAGAAAAAAAAATCAGCTCTGCTTTTCTAATTTTGGATAACCCCCTTTAACGCTACATCCAGGCAGGACATGTGGGGTTCTCTATGACTCCCAAATATGTTACCAGAACATTTTGTTTTTAATCAAACAAAATGTTGTGTAAATATAGACATTCAATATAGGATAGCCTTTTATTAAGCTTAAGATAACTATAGTGATCATATTATATTTTACAAAAAACAGAATAAGCATATTTTTTTTTGCTGCATTAATCTGTAAATGGTCTACTTTAAAAGTCCATGGGCATTAACAGCACAAAGCGGTAGAAGGACTTGGACTGTTAAATGCTACATCTGGGCTCAGTAACACGCATACTAATAACATCATTACAGCCGAGTGGTTTGGAGAGCATGTTTACTTCATTGTGCTTCCTGTCACCTTGTGCAGCTGACTGCTTAATATGTGGTTTTGAATTATAATAAAAATGGGTGAATTTCCCTCTGTTTGCCCAAAAATTAGGTTACACGGTTAATTTACTTCCTTGCTTTTTTTCATATGAGGGCGGTACTGGTTTTTAGACAGTACTTCTTTCACTGGCACTGAACTTGAACCCTGCTGACCTTCCTTTAATGAGTGAATTGAAAACATCTCCCTTTGGAATGTGGCTTGTGGATTGTAGACATACACTTTACACTCTTTTTTTTCCCAGTGTTTGATGAATTAAAGAGGCAGAATAATGTCCTAGGCATTGACCAAAGGGGTGAGAACACATAAGTAATTACACTTACATTGTAATTTTGGCTTTCACTTTTGCACTGGGTTGCAAAGAGTTTTACTGGGTTGTGAAGTGTAATAGACATGGATAGGCATGAATTAGCTCTTTACAAAAATTCTAGAATCAACAAGCTAAAGTATTTTGGCCACGTTAAGTGTGTTATCAGTGTTTTAAAAAAAATTTGGGGGGCATTTAACAATATATCAATAAAGATTTTTGCAACAGTTTGTCAAAGGCAACCAGACTATAGCCTTATATATCAGGCTGACAAAGAAGCAGGAATTAAACATTTTCTCTAAATTTAAATATTTTTCTCAGGAATGGCTTTAAATCACAGAACTGTGTACTGATGACTGCATAAAGGAATTCCTTATAATTTACCTTAAAATATCTTAAAATATCTCCAAATCAAAATTCATTTTAATTTTTTTTACTTTTAAAAAAAAAAATCATTTTATATCGATATCCGTGACTCCTGACTACATAGTACATCCTCTAGTGCATCCTATACTGCATCCTCTAGTACCAGAGCTAGATTGTCTCACCCAGTTATATACATATATATATATATATACATGTTTGGTTTACTCTGGTCACAGTGCCCTTAACAAAGGGCTACTCTAAGACTCCTGGGGTCTAATGCAAAGTCTGCAATTGGCTCACCTACCTACCATGTGCCATTTATAATGCTAGTGTCGTTCTAGGTAACAGAGGGTCTTATGGCTACTCTCAGTCACTAGGGTAGCTGTTACTTTTCCATTATTAGGATCCCAAGGATTTTGATGGCATCTTTGAAAAATGGCTTGTCTATAGAGACAGCTTGCTTAGCGGAAGATACACATGTCGTACAGCAGCCAGAATAGACATACAGCATAGGCCAGACATATACCAGAAGCCAGACTTCATAGTATGAGAATTTCTAATTAGTAGGTCTTGTAGAAAAATGTATCTCTGAGACTGTGAATGAAAAACAATGCATTGTCTCCCAGGGGCTTGGGTTTGAAATATGAAACGGTATATTCCTATCGAATATAGATCGAATGTAGTCTCTTTTGGAATAGTGGATCTGCTGTTTACGTCAACATACCTTTCTGCCAGTTTGCTGACGTATAAGACAATTGTAGTGCCATTTCAGATTAGAACTTACCCTTATGGACAAATTTAGGAAAATTAAGTGACATGGTACACATAGAGGTCGTAAATTACCAAAACCTGTGTATCTATACACCACTGTTAAGTAAAATGACGCTCATCTCATCCGCGACAAATTTATTGAGCTGATCGTCTGTGCATCAAGCTTCAAGCTGGCATAGATGGTTACTTCAATTTACACCTATTTCCAGAAATACATTGTAGTAAGTTCAGCACAGGGGAAGGCTGTGACCCCTTCTCACTATACTGTGCCCCCATGCCTGCCTACTTAGTTAGCGTTGCACAGGTCTGGCAAGTAAGTCACAACTTTTTGCCAGATCTACATCAGGTGTAGCCTTTATAAATCTGGTCAAAAATCTGTACTAATGATAAACAAGCAAAGCATTAAATGGGTACTCCGGTGCTTAAACATCTTATCCCCTATCCAAAGGATAGGGGATAAGATGCCTGATCGCGGGAGTCCCGGAGCTGGGGACCCCCGAGATCATGCACGCGGCATCCATTTGTAATCAGTGCCCGGAGCATGTGCGCTCCGGGTCTGATTATGGTCGATCGCAGGGCGGGTGGCGTGTGACGTCACGCCTCCGCCCCCGTGTGACGTCACGCTCCGCCCCTCAATGCAAGCCTACGGGAGGGAGCGTGATAGCTATCACGCCCCCTCCCGTCGGCTTGCATTGAGGGGCAGAGCGTGACGTCACACGGGACGGAGGCGTGACGTCACACGCCGCCGGCCCTTCGGTCACCGGCAATCAGTCCCGACGCGAACACGCTCCGGGCACTGATTACAAACGGGTGCCACGTGCATGATCCCGGGGGTCCCCAGCTCCGGGACTCCCGCGATCAGGCATCTTATCCCCTATCCTTTGGATAGGGGATACGATGTTTAAGCACCGGAGAACCCCTTTAAAGTCTTTATGGATACTTTGTATCCTACTACTTTGTAGTTATAGTTTTTAGAATGGACATTTTCTTCTAGAAAAATCAGCATTTTCAGCATTTTTACCAGTTACAAAAAACAGGATTTTTGATAATCATGAGAAACATTTAAATCCAGTTCTTGTCACTTATTTAGTATCTTGCTGAGTTAAAGCAGTATTCCAGGCCAAAACTTTTTTCTATATATCAACTGGCTCTGGAAAGTTAAACAGATGTGTAAATTACTTCTATTAAAAAATCTTAATCCTTCCAATAGTTATTAGCTTCTGAAGTTGAGTTGTTGTTTTCTGTCTAATTGCTTTCTGATGACTCACGTCTCGGGAGCTGTGCAGTTCCTATGGGGATATTCTCCCATCATGCACAGCTCCCTGGACGTGACATCATCATTGAGCAATTAGACCGAAAACTTCAGAAGCTAATAACTATTGGAAGGATTAAGATTTTTTAATAGAAGTAATTTACAAATATGTTTAACTTTCCGGAGCCAATTGATATATATATATAAAATGTTTTGCCTGGAATACCCCTTTAACCCCTTAACGACGCAGGACGTATATTTACGTCCTGCGCCGGCTCCCGCGATATGAAGCGGGATCGCGCCGCGATCCCGCATCATATCGCGTCGGTCCCGGCGCTAATCAATGGCCGGGACCCGCGGCTAATACCACACATCGCCGATCGCGGCGATGTGCGGTATTAACCCTTTAGAAGCGGCGGTCAAAGCTGACCGCCGCTTCTAAAGTGAAACTGAAAGTGACCCGGCTGCTCAGTCGGGCTGTTCGGGACCGCCACGGTGAAATCGCGGCGTCCCGAACAGCTGATCGGACACCGGGAGGCAGGGGCGGACACAGACAGCAGAGGGCCCCTGTGCAAAGAATATGCCTGGGCCCCCCCCCCCAGGTAATATGTTTGCTAGGTAAGCGGGTAGTACGTTTGCAAGTAGTACATTTGCTAGTTAGGTATGTAGAACATTTTCTAAGTAGGTAGGCAAGTAGTAAATTTTCAAAACATATAGGCAGTTAGTAAGTTCAGTTGGTAGGGAGGCAGGTAAAAGGTTTGGTGCTAGGTAGGTAGGTAGGTAGGCAGGTATAAGTTTGGTTGGTAGGTGGGTAGCCACATAACATTTGGTGGGTAGGCCCTTAGTCCAGTGTTTTCCAAACAGGCTTTGGCTGTTTGGGCATGCTGGGAGTTATAGTTTTGCAACAGCTGGAGGCACCCAGGTTGGGAAACAATGGACTAAGGACCTACCTACCAAACCTGAGTGCCTCCAGCTGTTGCAGAACTAAAACTCCCAGCATGCCTGGACAGCTAAAGACTATCCGGGGAATGCTAGAAGTTGTAGTTTTGCAACAGCTGGAGGAGCCCAGGTTGGAAAATACTGACTAAGGAGGCGTTTTCAAAACAGTGTTTCTCCAGGTGGTCCAAAACTACAACTCCCAGCATTCCCGGACAGTCTAGTGAATAGTGAGTACAGCTCTGGAGTATAATACAGGATATAAATCAGTACATAAGTAATGTAAAGTGACCCTACATTCACCGCAATAGTGACATCTTGTACAACGGGTGGCACCCATTGTGCAAAATCTAACTATTGCAATAAATGAAGGCTCACGTTACATTACTTATGGTGGAAGCAGCAGGTCACTCACCTCGTCTCCTAAGGAAACTTTTAGATTCGACTGTTGTGAGGCTCCTCAGGTTCTGTTATATGAATGGCGGCTCTGGAGTATAATACAGGATATAACTCATGATCAGTACAGGATAAGTAATGAAATGTATGTACACAGTGACCTCACCAGCAGAATAGTGAGTACAGCTCTAGAGTATAATACAGGATATAACTCAGGATCAGTACAGGATAAGTAATGTAATGTATGTACACAGTGACCTCACCAGCAGAATAGTGAGTGCAGCTCTGGAGTATAATACAGGATATAACTCAGGATCAGTACAGGATAAGTAATGTAATGTATGTACACAGTGACCTCACCAGCAGAATAGTGAGTACAGCTCTAGAGTATAATACAGGATATAACTCAGGATCAGTACAGGATAAGTAATGTAATGTATGTACACAGTGACCTCACCAGCAGAATAGTGAGTGCAGCTCTGGAGTATAATACAGGATATAACTCAGGATCAGTACAGGATAAGTAATGTAATGTACACAGTGACCTCACCAGCAGAATAGTGAGTACAGCTCTGGAATATAATACAGGATATAACTATTATAATTACTAGGTTCACACTGAAAACTCTCCAGACAGCAATGCATTTCTGAGCGGATCAGCAAAAAGATCTGCACGGTCCTAGCGCCGCCCAAAGGGCTAGCTTCTGGAGATTCATCAATGTGAACCAAGCCTTATACATGTGAGAAGGGAATTATACATGTGAGCAGGGGATTCTTATAATCCTCCACTCACATATATGTAACATCTCCCCATCACATGTATAATCTAATAATCTCCTCCTCACATTTATAATCGCAAAATCAGATTATACATGTGAGGAGGGGATTATACACATGTGAGGGGGGATTATACATGTGAAGAGGGGACTATACATGTGAGGAGGGGATTATACATGTGAGGAGGGGATTATACATGTGAAGAGGGGACTAAACATGTGAGGAGGGGATTATACATGTGAGGAGGGGATTATACATGTGAGGAGGGGACTATACATGTGAGGAGGGGACTATACATGTGAGGAGGGGATTATACATGTGAGGAGGGGACTATACATGTGAGGAGGGGACTATACATGTGAGGAGGGGATTATAAACATGTGAGGAGGGATTATAAACATGTGAGGAGGGATTATACATGTGAGGAGGGGATTATACATGTGAGGAGGGGATTATATACATGTGAGGAGGGGATTATATACATGTGAGGAGGGGACTATACACATGTGAGGGGGGATTATACATGTGAGGAGGGGACTATACACATGTGAGGGGGGATTATATACATGTGAGGAGGGGACTATACACATGTGAGGAGGGGATTATATACATGTGAGGAGGGGATTATATACATGTGAGGAGGGGACTATACACATGTGAGGAGGGGATTATATACATGTGAGGAGGGGATTATACACATGTGAGGGGGGGATTATACATGTGAGGAGGGGACTATACACATGTGAGGGGGGGATTATACATGTGAGGAGGGGATTATACATGTGAGGAGGGGATTATACATGTGAGGAGGGGATTATACATGTGAAGAGGGGACTATACATGTGAGGAGGGGATTATACATGTGAGGAGGGGATTATACATGTGAGGAGGGGACTATACATGTGAGGAGGGGACTATACATGTGAGGAGGGGATTATACATGTGAGGAGGGGACTATACATGTGAGGAGGGGACTATACATGTGAGGAGGGGATTATAAACATGTGAGGAGGGATTATAAACATGTGAGGAGGGATTATACATGTGAGGAGGGGATTATACATGTGAGGAGGGGATTATATACATGTGAGGAGGGGATTATATACATGTGAGGAGGGGACTATACACATGTGAGGGGGGATTATACATGTGAGGAGGGGACTATACACATGTGAGGGGGGATTATATACATGTGAGGAGGGGACTATACACATGTGAGGAGGGGATTATATACATGTGAGGAGGGGATTATATACATGTGAGGAGGGGACTATACACATGTGAGGAGGGGATTATATACATGTGAGGAGGGGATTATACACATGTGAGGGGGGGATTATACATGTGAGGAGGGGACTATACACATGTGAGGGGGGGATTATACATGTGAGGAGGGGACTATACACATGTGAGGGGGGATTATATACATGTGAGGAGGGGATTATACATGTCAGGAGGGGATTATACACGTTAGAGGATTATTATAATCTTCCCCTCACATATATTTATCATATCTCCCTCACATGTATAATCTGATAACCCCCTCCTCACATTTTTAATCCCCTCACATATATAATATCATAATCAGAGTATATGTGAGGGAATTATACAGGTGAGGAGGGGATTATTATAATCCTCCCCTCACATATATGTATTATCTCCCCCTTACATGTATAATATGATAATCCCCTCCTCACATTTATAGTCCCCTCACAAATATCATCTCCTAATAAGATTACATGTGAGGGGGTTATCAGATTATACATGTGAGGGGGAGATGTTACATACATGTGAGGGGAGGATTATAATAATCATTATTATCCTCCCCTCACATACATAATTTCTTCCTCCCACCCCACACACAATCGCAACCCCCCCAATCCTCACCCCACCCCCCTGCCAAACAACCCCCTACCCCTCAACTCACTTGTAATCCGGATGATATACCGGTCCATCTGGCGGTGAGTGACGCTGCAGCCTGGAGGCCGTGTGGGGGCTGTAAATCACTGATAGAGAGGAGTGGAGGACTCCTCTCTGCTCCGCTCCTTTCATCTCTATGATGCCCGCGGCCCGCCGTGACGTCGCACGTCACGTCAGCGGGCGTGACTATTTCCCAGGCAGCCACAGCGGTCCTGGGATAGTGGCTGCCTGTGGAAGATTGACGGCGGAGGCGGCAGCAATGAGTTAAAAAAAAGGTAGCGGGCGGCGGTGGTGGTGGTGGGCCCCCCTCCCTCAGTCAAAAATTTTTAAGCCTGGCCCGCCTGTTTCCCAGCCCGCCTGTCATGACCAGAGCCCCGCGTGGGGCAAAAGGGGCTAGCTGCTTTTGGGCCCCCAGGAATGAGAGGGCCTGGGGGAGCTGCCCCTTTTGCCCCGCGTTAAAGACGGGCCTGGCCCCAGCGGTCAGTGAGTGACTGTCACTCACTGACTCGCTAATAGTTTCAGTTCCGGCTGGGCCCCCCTGGCTCCTGGGCCCCTGTGCAGCTGAACAGGCTGCACATATGGTATGTCCGCCCCTGCCGGGAGGGCTCTTACCTGCCTCCCCGGTGTCCGATCGACGAATGACTGCTCCGTGCCTGAGATCCAGGCAGGAGCAGTCAAGCGCCGATAATGCTGATCACAGGCGTGTTAATACACGCCAGTGATCAGCATAGGAGATCAGTGTGTGCAGTGTTATAGGTCCCTATGGGACCTATAACACTGCAAAAAAAATGTTAAAAAAAAGTGTTAATAAAGGTCATTTAACCCCTTCCCTAATAAAAGTTTGAATCACCCCCCTTTTCCCATAAAAAAAATAAAACAGTGTAAAAAGATAAAAAATAAACATATGTGATATTGCCGCGTGCATAAATGTCCGAACTATAAAAATATATCATTAATTAAGCCGTACGGTCAATGGCGTACGCGCAAAAAAATTACAAAGTCCAAAAAAGCGTATTTTGGTCACTTTTTATACCATTAAAAAATGAATAAAAAGTGATCAAAAAGTCCGATCAAAACAAAAATCATACCAATAAAAACTTCAGATCATGGCGCAAAAAATGAGCCCTCATACCACCCCATACCACCCCATACAGTTATAGGGGTCAGAAGATGACATTTTTAAACGTATAAATTTTCCTGCATGTAGTTATGATTTTTTCCAGAAGTGCGACAAAATCAAACCTATATAAGTAGGGTATCATTTTAACCGTATGGACCTACAGAATAATGATAAGGTGTAATTTTTACCGAAATATGCACTGCGTAGAAACGAAAGCCCCCAAAAGTTACAAAATGGCGTTTTTTTTTCGATTTTGTCGCACAATGATTTTTTTTTCCGTTTCGCCGTGCATTTTTGGGTAAAATGACTAATGTCACTGCAAAGTAGAATTGGCGACACAAAAAATAAGCCATAATATGGATTTTTAGGTGGAAAATTGAAAGGGTTATGATTTTTAAAAGGTAAGGAGAAAAAACGAAAGTGCAAAAACGGAAAAACCCTGAGTCCTTAAGGGGTTAAGGACGCAGGACGTAAATGTACGTCCTGGTGTGGTGGTACTTAACGCACCAGGACGTACATTTACGTCCTGTGCATACCCGCGGGCATCGGAGCGATGCCCGTGTCATGCGCGGCTGATCCCGGCTGCTGATCGCAGCCAGAGACCCGCCGGCAATGGCCGATGCCCGCGATCTCGCGGGCGTCCGCCATTAACCCCTCAGGTGCCGGGATCAATACAGATACCGGCATCTGCGGCAGTGCGCGATTTGAATGAATGATCGGATCGCCCGCAGCGCTGCTGCGGGGATCCGATCATTCAGATCGCCGCACGGAGGTCCCCTCACCTTCCTCCATCCGGCTCCCGGAGTCTCCTGCTCTGGTCTGAGATCGAGCAGACCAGAGTAGAAGATCGCCGATAACACTGATCTGTTATATGTCCTATACATAGAACAGATCAGTATTAGCAATCATGGTATTGCTATGAATAGTCCCCTATGGGGACTATTCAAGTGTAAAAAAAAAATGTAAAAAAATTTAAGAGTAAAAAAAATTTGAAAAATCCCCTCCCTCAATAAAAAAGTAAAACGTCCGTTTTTTCCTATTTTACCCCCAAAAAGCATAAAAAATAAATTTTATAGACATATTTGGTATCGCCGCGTGTGTAAATGTCCAAAATATTAAAATAAAATGTTTATGATCCCGTACGGTGAACGGCGTGAACGGGAAAAAAAAGTCCAAAATTTGCTACTTTTTTAATACATTTTATTTTAAAAAAAATTATAAAAAATTTATTAAAAGTTTTTTATAAGCAAATGTGGTATCAAAAAAAATTACAGATCATGGCGCAAAAAATGAGCCCCCATACAGCCGCTTATACGGAAAAATAAAAAAGTTAGAGGTCATCAAAATAAAGGGATTATAAACGTACTAATTTGGTTAAAAAGTTTGTGATTTTTTTTAAGCGCAACAATAATAGAAAAGTATGTAATAATGGGTATCATTTTTATCGTATTGACCCTCAGAATAAAAAACACACATCATTTTTACCATAAATTGTACGACGTGAAAACGAAACCTTCCAAAATTAGCAAAATTGCGTTTTTCGTTTTAATTTCCCCACAAAAATAGTGTTTTTTGGTTGCGCCATACATTTTATGATATAATGAGTGATGTCATTACAAACCACAACTGGTCGTGCAAAAAACAAGCCCTCATACTAGTCTGTGGATGAAAATATAAAGAGTTATGATTTTTAGAAGGCGAGGAGGAAAAAATGAAAACGTAAAAATTAAATTGTCTGAGTCCTTAACCCCTTAACGACGCAGGACGTATATTTACGTCCTGCGCCGGCTCCCGCGATATGAAGCGGGATCGCGCCGCGATCCCGCATCATATCGCGTCGGTCCCGGCGCTAATCAATGGCCGGGACCCGCGGTTAATACCACGCATCGCCGATCGCGGCGATGTGCGGTATTAACCCTTTAGAAGCGGCGGTCAAAGCTGACCGGCGCTTCTAAAGTGAAACTGAAAGTGACCCAGCTGCTCAGTCGGGCTGTTCGGGACCGCCGCGGTGAAATCGCGGCGTCCCGAACAACTGACTGGACACCGGGAGGGCCCTTACCTGCCTCCCCGGTGTCCGATCGACGAATGACTGCTCCGTGCCTGAGATCCAGGCAGGAGCAGTCAAGCGCCGATAATGCTGATCACAGGCGTGTTAATACACGCCAGTGATCAGCATAGGAGATCAGTGTGTGCAGTGTTATAGGTCCCTATGGGACCTATAACACTGCAAAAAAAAAGTTAAAAAAAGTGTTAATAAAGGTCATTTAACCCCTTCCCTAAGAAAAGTTTGAATCACCCCCCTTTTCCCATAAAAAAAATAAAACAGTGTAAAAAAATAAATAAATAAACATATGTGGTATCGCCGCATGCGTAAATGTCCGAACTATAAAAATATATAATTAATTAAGCCGTACGGTCAATGGCGTACGTGCAAAAAAATTCCAAAGTCTAAAAAAGCGTAGTTTGGTCACTTTTATAACATAAAAAAATGAATAAAAAGTGAACAAAAAGTCCGATCAAAACAAAAATCATACCGTTAAAAACTTCAGATCACGGCGCAAAAAATGAGTCCTAATACCGCCCTGTACATGGAAAAATAAAAAAGTTATAGGGGTCAGAAGACGACATTTTTAAACTTATACATTTTCCTGCATGTAGTTATGATTTTTTCCAGAAGTGCGACAAAATCAAACCTATATAAGTAGGGTATCATTTTAACCGTATGGACCTACAGAATAATGATAAGGTGTAATATTTACCGAAATATGCACTGCGTAGAAACGGAAGCCCCCAAAAGTTAGAAAATGGCGTTTTTTTTTTCGATTTTGTCGCACAATTATTTTTTTTTCCGTTTCGCCGTGCATTTTTGGTAAAATGACTAATATCACTGCAAAGTAGAATTGGCGACGCAAAAAATAAGCCATAATATGGATTTTTAGGTGGAAAATTGAAAGGGTTATGATTTTTAAAAGAAAAGGAGGAAAAAACGAAAGTGCAAAATCGGAAAAACCCTGAGTCCTTAATGGGTTAAGGCCAAAATGGGCTGAGTCCTTAAGGGGTTAAAGCACACCAGTCATATCATAGAAAAATAATGATGCTTTTATATGTTACTCACTAGGTCATGCAGATGCTTTAGCCCCTTTAGGACCAGGGGTTTTGTAATCTTTTGCACTTTTGTTTTTTCCTCCTCGCCTTCTAAAAATCATAGCACTTTCAATTTTCCACCTACAGACCCATATGAGGGCTTGTTTTTTACGCCACCAATTTTATTTTGTTGTACAATTAATCATTTCACCACAAAATATATGGCAAAACTATAAAAAAAATATTTGTGGGGCAAAGGGCAAAAAAAAAAATATGATTTTGTAACTTTTTTGGGCTTCTGATTCTACGCAGTGCACTTTTCGGTAAAAAATGACACTTACCTTTATTCTGTGGGTCCATATGGTCACAATTTATATACCGTATATACTCGAGTATAAGCCGACCCGAGTATAAGCCGAGACCCCTAATTTCAACCCAAAATCCCAGGAAAAGTTATTGACTCGAGTATAAGCCTAGGGTGGGAAATACCTCATCCCCCCCTGTCATCATCCAGACCCGTCATTAACATCCTCATCATCATCCCCTTGTCATCATCCCACACATCCCCCCTTCATCTTCCCCTTGTCATCATCCCACACATCCCCTTATCCCACACATCCCCCCTTCATCATCCCCTTGTCATCATCCCACACATCCCCTTATCCCACACATCCCCCCTTCATCATCCCCTTGTCATCATCCCACACATCCCCTTATCATCCCACACATCCCCCCTTCATCATCCCCTTGTAATCATCCCACACATCCCCTTATCATCCCCACCCCCCTTCATCATCCCCACACCCCCCCCCCCTTCATCATTCTCTTCTCATCATTCGCCCTCAGTGGTCTTCAACCTGCGGACCTCCAGAGGTTTCAAAACTACAACTCCCAGCAAGCCCGGGCAGCCATCGGCTGTCCGGGCTTGCTGGGAGTTGTAGTTTTGAAACCTCCGGAGGTCCGCAGGTTGAAGACCACTGCGGCCTTCAACATGCGGACCTCCAGAGGTTTCAAAACTACAACTCCCAGCAAGCCCGGGCAGCCATCGGCTGTCCGGGCTTGCTGGGAGTTGTAGTTTTGAAACCTCCGGAGGTCCGCAGGTTGAAGACCACTGCGGCCTTCAACATGCGGACCTCCAGAGGTTTCAAAACTACAACTCCCAGCAAGCCCGGGCAGCCATCGGCTGTCCGGGCTTGCTGGGAGTTGTAGTTTTGAAACCTCCGGAGGTCCGCAGGTTGAAGACCACTGCGGCCTTCAACATGCGGACCTCCAGAGGTTTCAAAACTACAACTCCCAGCAAGCCCGGGCAGCCATCGGCTGTCCGGGCTTGCTGGGAGTTGTAGTTTTGAAACCTCCCGTTGTCCGCAGGTTGAAGACCACTGCGGCCTTCAACATCATCCAGCCCCCTCTCACCCCCTTTAGTTCTGAGTACTCACCTCTGCTCGGCGCTGGTCTGGTCCTGCAGGGCTGTCCGGAGAGGAGGTGGTCCGGTGAGGAGGTGGTCCGGGCTGCTATCTTCACCGGGGAGGCCTCTTCTAAGCGCTTCCGGCCCGGAATAGAGGCGTTGCCTTGACAATGACGCATAAGTACGTTGGCAATGAACGCACCTCTGCGTCGTTGTCACGGCAACGTGACTATTCTGAGGCCGGGCCCGAAGCGCTTAGAAGAGGCCTCCCCGGTGAAGATAGCAGCCCGGAACCACTATGCCACCGGACCACCTCCTCTCCGGACAGCCCTGCAGGACCGGACCAGCGCCGAGCGGAGGTGAGTACTCAGAACTAAAGGGGGTGAGAGGGGGCTGGATGATGTTGAATGCCGCAGTGGTCTTCAACCTGCGGACCTCCGGAGGTTTCAAAACTACAACTCCCAGCAAGCCCGGACAGCCGATGGCTGCCCGGGCTTGCTGGGAGATGTAGTTTTGAAACCTCTGGAAGTCCGCAGGTTGAAGACCACTGCGGGTGGGGGAGTTCACTCGAGTATAAGCCGAGGGGGGTGTTTTCAGCACGAAAAATCGTGCTGAAAAACTCGGCTTATACTCGAGTATATACGGTAGGTTATTTTATTTTACTACTTTAAAAAAAATTACAATTACATGGACCAAAAATAATATGTTTAAAATTGTCATCTTCTGACACTTACTTTTTTTATTTTTCCAAATGTTTCCACTTACATGATGGCAAATTTTTGTTGTGCCCTGATCTGAGGTTTTTATCAGTGACATTTTAGTTTTTTCTGACTTTTTGATTGCTTTTTATACAATTGTTTAGGGTATACAAAGTGACAAAAAATATGCACTTTTGGACTTTGGATTTTTTTTACGTGTACACCAGCGGGGGGGGGGGACATTGAAACTTTTATTAGGGAAGGGGTTAATTCGCATTTAGTAACTTTTTTTTTTTACACTATTTTATAGTCCCCTTAGGAAACTATTACATGGAATCTTCTGATTGCATACACTGTTCAATGCTATGCCATAGCATAGCATTGATCAGGGTTGTTGGTGCTTGATTGCTCCAGGGCTGGAGCATCCAAGCAACAATCGGATGGCGAGGAGGCCCTCCAAACTGATCCTCTAAACTGATCGGGACACTGCGGTTTCCCCGTGTTGGTCCCGATCAGCTCTGCTGAGCTGCTGGGATACATTTATTTCTATTTTAGACGCCTCCAACGATTGGTGATATCTGGTATTAGCCACAGCTCCCGGCTGCTTATAGCTGTCAGGACCACCCCTATTACATGGGGTCAGCTTGTGCATCATAGAAGGGGAGCAGGAAAAGGGCGTACGCCTTTGGTTCTAGAGAGGTTAAATGTCTTTTATATGTTTTTAGCTTCTGTATTTGCTTCTGTATTTGCCTCACAAATCCCTCTGTTCTGCTGCTCACTCATTCTGACATCCACTGCTCAGTAAGGGGTGTGTCTGAAGCCAGCCACTCACCATGCAATCACTTCCTCCTTGAGTCTGCTGTGCTTTTGTTGTGCTGGGTCTCTTCATCCAATCACTGCAGGTTGCTCTATAAACCCCTCCTCTTTGTTTTCATGCTGCAGTCTGATAGGACAGGACAGAAGTGAGCACAGAGGAGTGCTAGTCCTATCCTCAGTTACTGGACTTTGTCCCAGCTTGTGCTCTAGCTGGGAAAAAAGATGATGCTGCAGTTGGACAGGATCATGTCCTGGATGGTTTGGGGACCCCTGGTGGCCATAATTTCTATAAAAAGGAGAAAACATTTTTTAATGAAGGATGTTAAAAAGGTCAATGTTTGGGCAAGATGCAGTGCTCATTTAACAAGCTTATTTTGGGGAAATTTCTATAAATATATGGGATAGAGTATTTTGACCAATCCCAACTATTGTTATGTACAATAATGAAAAAGATAAAGATGACCAAATCCAGTATGAACAGGAAACTGCTAAATGTTTTATTTTTGGATAGGGCTTTAATCCTTCATATATACTCACAGACAACCATTTTTATTTAAAAATGAAGATGACATTAAGGAGAAACACAAAGTAACAAGTGAAAATAATAATGCTCACATTGCACAAAATCATTTATGATATCATTCCATGTTTTGTTTTATTTTATTTTTCTGGAAAAAAACATGCAAAACAGAATTTGATGACAGGTGCTCTTTAAAAATTATAACTTACTTAGTGACCTAGAATTGCTGCTGCTGCAGAATCCCTGTCTAGAAATCGGGAGGCTATTTTCTAGTTATTTCTGGTCTGATTGAATTCCTTGAATTCAATTGAACATCATTGCAGGATCTATCATCTAAGGGAATGTAAAGCATTGACTGCAAATTATTAAGGTGCCATAAAATACATAATCCGCTGTCTATTGTTTGTTGGGAAAATACACATGTTTCTATATAATAACAATTCCAGAAAGTGGTATTTTATATCCTGCTAGTGGAACATGTCATTTTTAACTTAGTGAGATGACATATTTGTCACATTCCTTTTAATTACCGGGTAATAGATGGTTCTCTTTGTTTTAGGAAAGCTTGTCGGGGCAAAGAACAATAGGTGAATAGTGATTCGAGGAGGGGCCTGTTATATGAAATGATTTCATGATTGATACAATGTTATGGAAATGACAGTCAGCATTGCTATCAAGGCTTCACTAGTGTCATCCACTTTATACCGAGGCTGCCTGGATAAGCATGATTTTCATTTCATATGTATTGACTAGATCATTTTTCCTGTTGTCCTGAGAATTGATGACACATAGTGTATAAAGAATGATGACCTCTGAGAGGAGGCTAACACTTTCTTAAGATTACCGTATTGTCAAAACATATTGGAATTTCCTTTACACATGTTGCTATATTTTTCTGCCTGAAAGATTTCGCTAAAGTGAAATCTTGGTGTGCTTGCTAAATAGGATTGCAAGGACAAGTGTCTTGTTGGAAATGATTTTGTAGGATGGCCAGCAGAAACTAATAACATCATCTCTCAAAGTGGGCTTTCAGCAGTATGTCAACCTTGAGGCCATGGAAAATAACTTATTTCAATGAATTTCACATAGGCAGCATTTCATTAGTCAAATCTGCATGCGATAATTCTGAAAATTGTTTTTCAGATTTTTTTTTTCCATAACATGTAAAGTAAAGGTAGGTTTCCAGAATACTTATTCCCAAATGTTGATTATATTGTAATCATGATAGAGCAAGTATTCTTGATCAGATTTCAAGTGATAATTTAGATATTGGTAACACTTTGAGATTGGCAAAACATTACTTTTTATAGTCAGTTGTTGTATAAGTTGGCAAACTCTTTTTTGGCCAATCTGGCCACTCTGTTTCATACACAGACAGTGAGTGAGTGCTATTCACTGCCTATGGTCAGACAGCACTTCCTGAGTTTGGTCTTCTGCCAGTACAGCTGGAGACCAAAGTCTGTGCTTTTGAGCAGACGGAATGCAGTCTGGACCAGAAGGGATAACCCTAGTGGCTAGATTTATAAGGCTGTGAAAGTGACATAACATTTTTTTTTTTACAGGGAGTAAATTACAAATCTTATTTATTTTACATGCTGTATCATCTGCAAATAAATAATTTTAATGATTGTGTCCATTTAAGTAAATAGACCATAGGGTCTAAGAGGATAAAAAGGTGGCATAGGAGCACTTATCTGACCAATGAGAAAAAGTGATCCTGGTCAGTTATCCAAGGAATAAATTTGAAGAAAAGTTGGTGGCACTCGAATACGGTGAAAAAAGGTGATCTTTTATTCACTCCCAAGTAAAGATACGTTTTGACAACCTCACGCTGCCATTTTCAAGCCATGTAGTTTCATTTGGAAGTAATAAAAAATCCCCTTTTTTTACCTTATTGGAGTGCCACCGACTTTTCTTCAAATTTATATACATATACTGTATAGACACAAAAAAGAAAGTTTGATGGTACTCACCTATTAAAACACATACTTTATTTATTCATGTTAAAAGATTCTGGCTTGTGGCTGGACAGGAAAATAGTGACACGGAGCAATAGTGGCAAGCTTGTTTTGCGATAACCCACTTCTTTGGAGGCCGCTGCAGTTTTTGTTCCTGTCCAGCCAAGAGCCAGCATCTTTTAACATGAAGAAATAAAGTATGTGTTTTAATAGGTGAGTGCCATCAAACTTTCTTTTTTGTTTCTATTTTAAGAAAGCCATTTTTCTAACTGATGTGCACCCCTATTGCTTTTTCCCTTCTCTCCCCCACTCACTAGGTAATATTTACCGTTATTTGGGCTGTATTTTTATACCTATCTGGTGGTGCCACAACGCTATTCCTCATCATATGCCTTAAAGGGGTACTCCGGTGCTTAACCCCTTCCCGACCTATGACATACCTGTACGTCATGGGTGGCAAGGTGTTCCCGACCCATGACATACAGGTACGTCATGAACATTTTTGCCGCTACTCGCGGCATCCCGCAGCGCCCGGTAAGATGGTGGCTATCACTGATAGCCAGCCATCTTACAATGCGACCACGGGGGGTTTCATCCCCCCCCCCCCCCAGCGATCGCTGCTATCAGCTGGTCAAATCTGACTAGCTGATAGCAGCGTTTCGCTATCAGAATACTTAGCAGCGCGGTGTGTAAGTCCCGATCACGGGGATCGGGACACACACCGCTCTGCTAAGTGTCCCTGACCCATCCCCCGGCGTCACCCGTCCATGCGAAGTCCCGAGCGGTCCCGGCGCGAGCGACGTCCTGCAGGCGGTCCCGGAGGCGCTGCGTCCCGGCGGTGAGTTCCGGCAGCAGTGCGGCATCTTCATTGGCAGCAGTGAGATCGCCGTAAAGCGATCTCACTTCTGTCTCTGGGAGTTTCAAAACTGCAACTCCCAGCATGTCCAGACAGCCTTTGGCTTTCTGGGCATGCTGGGAGTTGTAGTTTTGCAACATCTGGAGGTCCACAGTTTGGAGACCACTGTATAATGGTCTCCAATCTGTGCTCTTCCAGATGTTGCAAAACTATAACTCCCAGCATGCTCAGTCTGTCCAGGCATGCTGGGAGTTGTAGTTCTCTAACATCTGGAAGAGCACAGATTGGAGACCATTATACAGTGGTCTCCAAACTGTGGACCTCCAGATGTTGCAAAACTACAACTCCCAGCATGCCCAGACTGCCCAAGCATGCTGGAAGTTGTAGTTCGGCAACATCTGATCCTTCAGATATTGCCGAACTACAACTTCCAGCATGCCTGGGCAGTCTGGGCATGCTGGGAGTTGTAGTTTTGCAACAACTGGAGGCACACTAGTTGGGAAACATTGTCCGTTTCCTACCTCAGTGCCTCCAGCTGTTGTAATTGTTGCAAAACTATAACTCCCAGCATGCACTGACAGACCATGCATGCTGGGAGTTGTAGTTTTGCAACAGCTGGAGGCACACTGGTTTGGAAACACTAAGTTTGGTTGCAAAACCCTTGAAAGTTTATTACTTAACTTAGTGTTTCCAAACCAGTGTGCCTCCAGCTGTTGCAAAACTACAACTCCCAGCATGCACGGACAGCCAAAGGGCATGATCGGAGTTTGCAACAGCTGGATGTTTGCCCCCTCCCCGAAAGGGGAATGTACAGGGTACACTCACTTGGGCGGAGGTTTACAGTGAGTGCTGCAAGTTTGAGATGGTGCAAATTTTGCGCTGCAGCTCAAACTCCCAGCGGCAAACTTGCTGTGAACCTCTGCCCATGTGACTGTACCCTAAAAACACTACACTACACTAACACTAACCTAAAATAAAAAGTAAAAAACACTACATATACACATACCCCTACACAGCCCCCCTCCCCAAAAAAAATGAAAAACGTCTGGTACGCTACTGTTTCCAAAACTGAGCCTCCAGCTGTTGCAAAATAATAACTCCCAGTATTGCCGGACAGCCATTGACTGTCCAGGCATGCTGGGAGTTTTGCAACCGCTGGAGGCACCCTGTTTGGGAATCATTGGCATAGAATGCCCCTATGTCCACCCCTATGCAAATCCCTAATTCAGGCCTCAAATGCGCATGGCGCTCTCTCACTTTGGAGCCCTGTCGTATTTCAGGGCAACAGTTTTGGGACACATATGGGGTATCGCTGTACTCGGGAGAAATTGCCTTACAAATTTTGGGGGGCTTTTTCTTCTTTAACCCCTTATGAAAAGGTGAAGTTGGGGTCTACACCAGCATGTTAGTGTAAAAAAATAAATTTTTTACACTGACATGCTGGTGTTGCCCTATACTTTTCATTTTCACAAGAGGTAAAAGGGAAAAAAGACCCTCTAAATTTGTAATGCAATTTCTCCCGAATACGGAGATACCCCATATGTGGGCGCAAAGTGCTCTGGGGGCGCCCAACAAGGCCCAGAAGGGAGAGTGTGCCATGTACATTTGAGGTGATTTGCACAGGGGTGGCTGATTGTTACAGCAGTTCTGACAAACGCAAAACAATAAATATCCATATGTGACCCCATTTTGGAAACTACACCCCTCACGGAATGTAATAAGGGGTGCAGTGAGCATTTACACCCCACTGGTGTATGACAGATTTTTGGAACAGTGGTCTGTGAAAATGAAAAATAAAATTTTTCATTTGCACTGTCCACTGTTTCAAATAACTGTCAAACGCCAGTGGGGTGTAAATGCTCACTGCACCCCTTATTAAATTCCATGAGGGGTGTAGTTTCCAAAATGGGGTCACATAAAGTAGACACATTGTATATGTGAATCAATATGTAATTTATTTGGAATATCCATTTTCCTTTCAAGCAGAGACTTTCAAAGTTAGAAAAATGCTAAATTTTCAAAATTTTCATGAAATTTTTAGATTTTTTACCAAGAAAGGATGCAAATATCAGTGAAATTTTACCAATAACATAAAGTAGAATATGTCACGAAAAAACAATCTCAGAATCAGAATGATAAGTAAAAGCATTCCAGAGTTATTAATGTTTAAAGTGACAGTGGTCAAATTTTCAAAAAATGCCCAGGTCCTGAAGGTGAAAATGGGCTGGGTCATGAAGGGGTTAAACATCTTATCCCCTATCCAAAGGATAGGGGATAAGATGCCTGATCCCTGGAGTCCCACAGCTGGGGACTAGTGTTGCTCGCGAATATTCGCAATTCGAATTTTATTCGCGAATATCGCATATTCGCGAATTCGCGAATATTCGCGAATATAGCGCTATATATTCGTAATTACGAATATTCGTTTTTTTTTTATTTTTGTTTTTTTCACAGTACACATCACAGTGATCATCCCTCTCTGCTTCCAGCTTATGTGCTGTAAGAAGGCTCTAATACTACTGTGTGAGACTGGTGCGCGAATTTTCGCATATGCGAAAATGTGCATATAAGAATTTTCTGGTAGTAGATGTACATAAAATAGAAAATAAAAATAAAATAGGCATAAAATGTATTAGTGATAGGTGCTGGTATCCCAGTTAGGCAAATAATAGGTAGCGCTATAGGTGCATGCACGGGGATTGTGCTATGCTTGGTGGAATACAATGTCTTATGATCTGAGCAGCGATGTCTCTGTGTGTCTTGTATCTCATAGAGATATTACGTGTGGCAGCGTGCCGTTAAGTGAGTGAATTCAGTGTGCTCTGCGGTGCGGGAGATTCCTTATATGTGTCCCACTCTAACCTGATGGCGCAGTGATAGAGATTAGTGAGTGGGATATAGATAGTCTGTTACTTGTAATCCTGTGGGTGCATGAAGCTGTGCTCTGCAGCACTTGAGACCCCTCAAATGTGGACCACTCTACCCCAGTGGCATGGGGAAAGTTTGAGTGGGTTTAGGGGTTTGGCACACTTTGCCTCTTACCAGCAATGTCCTGGAGTGAGTTTACCGGGCATAGGTTTTCACCGGGGAGACATCTGCTGGCAGGCGGGATATGTGCAATCCTGAGAGCGTGCTCTGATATAGTTTTTCCAGTCTGATGAATGACGTCAGGTTTGCCAATACTGGGGTACAGTTGGTGGAGGATAGATGTGTTTTGAGGTACTCATCTACCTCTTTTTCAATAAAAATCTGTTTGCTATTGAAAAAGAGGTAGATGAGTACCTCGAAACGCATCTAGCCTCCACCACTTGTACCCCAGTATTGGAAAACTCAACATCATCCATTGGACAAACTATATCAGAGCACGATAAGAAGCACTGGTAAGAGGCACAGTGTGCCAACACCTAAACCCACTCAAACTTTCCCAATGCCACCAGGTTAGAGTGGTCCACATTTGAGGGGTCTCCAGCGCTGCAGAGCACAGCTTCCTGCCCCCACAGGATTACAAATAACAGACTATCTATTGCTATTCGCTAATCTCTATCACTGTGCCGTCAGGGTAGAGTGGGACACATATAAGAAATCTCCAGCACCACAGAGCGCACTGAATTCACTCACTTACCGGCACGCTGCCAATATCTCTATTAGATACGAGCCACACAGAGACATCGCTGCTCAGATCATAAGACATTTTTTTCCACCCGGCATAACATGATCCCCGTGCATGCACCTATAGCGCAACCTATTATTTGCCTAACTGGGATACCAACACCTATTACTTATACATTTTATGCCTATTTTAGTTTCTATTTTATGTACATCTACTACCAGTCTTATCATGGTAAGTCCGATGTAAGGTCCCTACAAAGGACACCAAAAGAAATATCACTATTGTTGTACTAATAAATAGTTTTAATTTAATCTAATCTAAATTATTATCTCTCTCGCTCTCTCTCTCTCTCTCTCTCTCTCTCTCTCTCTCTCTCTCTCTATATATATATATATATATATATATATATATACTGATGATGTGGGAGAAGCAGCACAACTAGAAGTTGCTCAGGTGCCGGGTGCCAGCTGGTATAGGCTCTGGTCCGGAGACTTGAAGTAAATATCCAAAATAAAGAAACTCCAGCAGCACAGCGATATAGTGAAAAACAATGTGAAGTTTATTCAGCCAAAGTCTTGCGACGTTTCGGCCGTTCAATTACAGCCTTTCTCAAGCATGAGGCATGTGATACAAACAGGAAGTTAAATAGTGACTCAATGGCGGTATCAACCAATCACAGTGGTATCAACAATAGTGACTCAGTAGCGGTATCGGCCAATCACAGCAGTGTACACAATATTTACATAGTTGTAAGGGTATAATCCGTTTACAGTGAATACAAGTCCGTACATACATAATGGAAGCAAAAGCACTGTTGTTACATACATCTCAGCAGTGTCGTGAACGTATATAAGTGCTAACTCATAGTGACATAGATATGTGAATTTAAGAGTAGGTATATTGCAATGTAGTGAGGGGCGGAGCATACATACTGTATCCCGATGTCTGCAGCATACGGTGTGGCGTCAGACGCCGCTGTGAGACTCCGGTGGCGTGCGTTCCGGCCGGGGAGTCACTGCGCATGCGCATAGATGACTCGCTCTTGGTCGGGGCCAATCACCTGCCGGCATCAGCTGCACAATGGACCATGTCATCTATGTCCTTAGCTGCCCATGCAACCTTATTTATGTAGGTGAGACGACACTAGAATTTAAAAACCGCATCAACCAACACAGGTACTCGATCCGTAAAAAACGCCTCGACCTACCCGTGTCCAAACATTTTGCAGAAATGGGCCACTGCGAAAAAGATCTACACTTCACTCTTATAGATCATATCCCCCCACTCAAATATGGGGGCGACCGTACTAGCATCCTTAAAAAACGCGAACTAAAATGGATACATACCTTAAAATCATTACGCCCACATGGTCTAAATGCAGAATTCGTAGTAACACCGGGTATACTGCAAATTTCATAAGTATACCCTACCACAATTGGTATCAGGTAACATGTGATGTGAACATTACCATGATTTTATGAACTACAGCTTAACTCGTGTTTTTACTCCTTATCTCTTATTCTTTATTTTTAGAAACTGGATATACGCAAGGAACAGAGGAGGCGTCATACCAACACACTGCAACCCCTTGCACAAGTCTGCAGCATCCCCTCGCTTCATCATGACAGGAGTCTGCCACCGGAAAAACTACGGACACTGAACCTGTTTTCACAGCACTTCGAATCGGGCCCACCAGGTATGGGTGAGTGGGGTACAGAATCAGTTTTCCTTTCACTCCACGTCCTTGACGGGAGTGGAGGGGGACTGACTGGTGACACTCATTCCACATGTCCATGTGGGGAAGGCCGCCACTGCCCTCCACCCCAACCATGGACACCCGTTGAAACCGCACTCAAGCATAGCCGTATGCCCACAGGTTGTCCCGCAGTTAAAATGGCTACCAGAGACTCTGTATATGGATCTGCGCAGGCGCGGGCGCGGGCCTGCCAGAAAAGCCGTTACCATGGCGCCGCTGATGCCGGCAGGTGATTGGCCCCGACCGAGAGCGAGTCATCTATGCGCATGCGCAGTGACTCCCCGGCCGAACGCAGACTCCCCGGAGTCTCACAGCGGCGTCTGACACCACACCGTATGCTGCAGACATCGGGATACAGTATGTATGCTCCGCCCCTCACTACATTGCGATATACCTACTCTTAAATTCACATATCTATGTCACTATGAGTTAGCACTTATATACGTTCACGACACTGCTGAGATGTATGTAACAACAGCGCTTTTGCATCCATTATGTATGTACGGACTTGTATTCACTGTAAACGGATTATACCCTTACAACTATGTAAATATTGTGTATACTACTGTGATTGGCCGATACCGCTACTGAGTCACTATTGTTGATACCACTGTGATTGGTTGATACCACCATTGAGTCACTATTTAACTTCCTGTTTGTATCACATGCCTCATGCTTGAGAAAGGCTGTAATTGGACGGCCGAAACGTCGCAAGACTTTGGGTGAATAAACTTCACATTGTTTTTCACTATATTGGTGTGCTGCTGGAGTTTCTTTATTTTGGATATTTACTTCAAGTCTCCGGACCAGAGCCTATACCAGCTGGCACCCGGCACCTGAGCAACTTCTAGTTGTGCTGCTTCTCCCACATCATCAGTAGCTAATTGATCACTGAAGCGTGCACCTACCCCTATTGGACCTCAACCCGCATCGATGGACAACATGGACTCACATACTGCCGCCGCGGAATTGGTAACTGTACCTGATGTGTATTCATATTCTGATACCGATGTTGATAGAATTCTTAACAATGTGGATGTTGATGCCTCATTTCTGCACGCACCCTCTAAAATAGAGGTCCAGAGACTGTTTGAACTTGAAACCAAGCGCTTACTGTCCCTGAACCTGCATGCAGCAACCCTTAGTGAATATTATAAAACACAGAAGATACCACGAGGGATGCGAGTACAACCACGAGAAAACTCATACGCCAGTGATGCAGAATTTCGGAATAAATATGAGCTTATATCAAATATTCATTTGATCTTCTTCTCAATCTAGAATTTTTACAGCGTGATATTTCTAACACCAAAGTAAAAGTAGCTGCATTGGAGTCTAACCTAAGGGAATTATTAACGGACAATGACTGTGAAACCTTTATTTCTAAGCAGACCACATATCTACAAAACTCAAACAGGAACAGGAGGGTACTAAAAGACAAAAGTGGTCTCGTGACTCAAATGATTATGCAACAAACCGTGTATACACATGGAGCAATGTGAATACTCAAACTAGACGTACTAAAAAAGGAAAGGACTCTGGTACCAATGCTATCTCTTCTCCTAATAATCGTGCTCTTGTCCCCACAGCAGCTGATGTGGCTTTTTTAGGTCAAAGCTCCATTGCATCAAGAAACCGACCAGGAGAGGAGGCAAGCGACATGGACGAACCTATAAAGACAAGAGGCCAAAGGATTGGCAGGACCCTACAGCAACCACAAGCAAAGACTCTCCCAAAAAAGAAGTGGTAAATATTTCCTCTATCCCTCTTACTATGGAACAACTCGAACTGTTATCTAAGGGGCTAAATTTTTGCCCGACAAACTCACCTGATTGGTTCCAAACCGAGTTGGACTTCACTCAATTCCTGAGGAGAGTCAAACTCAAAATTTGGTTCAAGGAACATCCTATTGATAATGTCTCTACCAACTCCAGTGTTAATGCATTGTTTAAGGCATCTGATTTCTCTTTAAAAAACCCCAGCAACTTTCAATCTCCCCTCAGCTCCAACGCTGTGGACACCTTCCACACGTTGGTAAAGAAGGAGTTCGAAAGGATCAGGGAGTTAGAAATGCACCATTTTCATAATTTATCCAACAAACAGACACTGGCATTACAGGAGTTAGTCCATAACCACAACCTAATTGTGAAACCAGCGGACAAAGGGAGCGCCCTTGTGGTTATGGACCGCTCAAAGTACATCAGGGAGGTCACCAGACAACTAGATGGCACACAAACATACAAACTCCTCAAACAGGACCCCAGGAGAGAAATAGAGGTTAGAATTAAAACCACACTCAATCAAGCCCTCACTACACAAACGATTGACAAACCACTGTACGATTACCTTTCAGTATCCCACCCTAAAACTCCTCTCCTCTACATACTCCCTAAGATCCACAAAGACCTCCAACCCCCCCCCCCCCCCCCGGAAGACCAATAGTCTCCGGACGAGAGTCTATCACGAGCCACATTTCGATCTTTCTTGATCAAGTGCTCAGAAAATATGCAGAACAAGCCAAATCATATATCAGGGACACCTCGGACTTTCTCCTTAAACTTAATGCCATCTCCCTGCAGGAGCCTGTCATTCTGGCTAAACTGGATGTAGCCAGTCTGTACACGTCTATACCACACAATGACGGAATTGAAGCTGTTAATCACATGATTACACCAGATTTCCCGACAACTCAGACATCCTTGATCACCGATCTACTGAGAATTGTCCTAGAGTGCAATTATTTTGCATTTAACGACAAGTTCTATGCCCAGATGTCCGGGACCGCGATGGGTACAAACGTCGCGCCCACCTACGCAAATATTTTCATTGCCACATTGGAGGAGGCATCTGTCTATGTATTGCCCCACTTCAGCCTTGTGCTGGGGTGGTGGCGGTACATAGATGATGTCTTCCTCTTGTGGAAAGGTTCCCAGGCCGAACTGGAAGATTTTCATCTTTTCCTCAATGGGATCCATCCACACATACAGTTCACTCTGAACTTCTCCCACGAATCGGTCCAATTCCTCGACACAGTTGTCACCATACAAAACCTTCTGTCCCTATAAATCTAGTATACAAAGCTAGTAATGTTATTATTCTCCAAAAATGCATCCAGACCCCTTTTGAATTCTTTTACAGAGTTCACCATGACACCTCCTCTGGCAGAGAATTCCACAGTCTCACTGCTCTTACAGTAAAGAAGCCCAGTCTGTGCTGGTGCAGAAACCTTCTTTCCTCAAGATGTAGAGGATGCCCCCTTGTTATAGATACAGTCCTGGGTATAAATAGGTCATGGGAGAGATCTCTGTACTGTCCCCTGATATATTTATACATAGTTATTAGGTCTCCCCTAAGCCTTCTTTTTCTAAACTAAATAACCCTAATTCTGATAATCTTTCTGGGTACTGTAGTCCTCCCATTCCCCGTATTACTCTGGTTGCCCGTCTTTGAACCCTCTCCAGCTCCACTATATCTTTCTTGTACACTGGTGCCCAGTACTGTACACAGTATTCTATGTGTGGTCTGACTAGTGATTTGTACAGCGGTAGAATTATTTCCTTGTCGTGGGTATCTATGCCCCTATTGATGCACCCCATGATTTTATTTGCCTTGGCAGCAGCTGCCTGACACTGGTCGCTACAGCTAAATTTACTGTTAACTAAGACTCCTAAGTCCTTTTCCATGTCAGTTGTCCCAAGTGTTCTCCCATTTAATACATAGTCCCAGCCCGGACTTTTCTTCCCCATCTGCATTACCTTACATTTATAAGTGTTGAACCTCATCTACCACTTCCCAGCCCAAAACTCCAACCTATCCAGATCCATCTGTAACAGTGCATTGTCCTCTATTGTGTTTACAGCTTTACAGAGTTTATTATCATCTGTAAAAGATTGCTACTTTACTATTCAACCCCTCTACAAGGTCATTAATTAATATATTAAATAGAACAGGACCCAAGACTGAACCCTGTGGTACCCCACTAGTAACAGTCACCCAATCAGAATGAGTACCATTAATAACCACCCTTTGTTTCCGATCACTGAGCAAGTTACTTACCCACTTACACAAATTCTCCCCCTAATCTAATAAAGTGACCTGCAAATGTATGTAGTTTTACAGAATGCAGTTTACCTGTAATAGGGTTTGTACCCTGTCCTGCTGCCACATCCTCAGGTTCTTCAGCTGGGTCAAGCAGGGAAGATTTGATATACGTGGCCAGGCTTTCCAAAGGTGTTTCTCCTGTAGCCAGCAGTGGATTATACTGGTTGTCTACAGGTGATGTCCCGCTACTTTTTATTTCCTCAAATCTTTTGGCACACTGTAAAATGACAATATACTGTAGCTATTATTAACTACTTTATCAGAATATGCCAAATACCAAGAATACATAAATTCTCTTATTTATTGATGGCTAATATTTAAAATTCTCACCGTCTTGTGAAAATAAAACAGATGATAAGAAATGTTACAAACATGGTGGACACAGTAACATCCATAGACAATCTGAAAATGTTAAATTCATGTCCTGGCTTTGGCTTCAAATACTGTATTAAAAAATCTGCATGTGTGAACACACCTTTAGGCCTATTTCATAAAAGCCAGTAAATGGAAGAGTGTGCTAGAGTCTGAGACGGGGAATAAGGATGTTATTAGCCTATGTACAAAATTTTACCAGAATTTATCCAAAAACAAGCAGCATTTGGCAGTCAGGACATGATGGGAGTTTTGCAATGTCTGGATGTTTATGATCTAGCACGGTGGACAGTGTCAGTGTAAAAAAATAAAAAATAAAAAAAAAGTATCAAAAGTGCAGAAAAAATATATTAAAACAATCCTATGCTTAGGTTGTGAAAGTTCTTGAGTGACCCAGCCACAGCCCTGTCTTAACCCCTTAAGGACCCAGCCATTTTACAACTTAGGACCCGGCCACTTTTTGCACATCTGACCACTGTCACTTTAAACATTAATAACTCTGGAATGCTTTTAGTTATCATTCTGATTCCAAGACTGTTTTTTCGTGACATATTCTACTTTAACATAGTGGTAAAATTTTCTGGTAACTTGCATCCTTTCTTGGTGAAAAATTCCAAAATTTGATGAAAAATTAGATAGTTTTGCATTTTTCTAACTTTGAAGCTCTCTGCTTGTAAGGAAAATGGATATTCCAAATAATTTTTTTTATTCACATATACAACATGTCTACTTTATGTTTGTATCATAAAATTAACATGTTTTTACTTTTGGAAGACACCAGAGGGCTTCAAAGTTCAGCAGCAATTTTCTAATTTTTCACAAAATTTCCAAAATCACAATTTTTCAGGGACCAGTTCAGGTTTGAAGTGTATTTGAAGGGTCTTCATCTTAGAAATACCCCACAAATGACCCCATTATAAAAACTGCACCCCTCAAAGTATTGAAAATTACATTCAGTCAGCATTTTAACCCTTTAGGTGTTTCACAGGAAAAGCAGAAAAGTGAAGGAGAAAATTCACAATCTTCATTTTTTACACTCGCATGTTCTTGTAGACCAATTTTTTTAATTTTTACAAGGGGTAAAAGGAGAAAATGGATTGTTATTTTTGTAGCCCAATTTCTCTCGAGTAAGCACATACCTCATATGTTTATGTAAAGTGTTCGGCGGAAGCAGTAGAGGGCTCAGAAGCGAAGGAGCGACAAGGGGATTTTGGAGAGTACGTTTTTCTGAAATGGTTTTTGGGGGGCATGTTGCATTTAGGAAGCTCCTATGGTGCCAGAACAGCAAAAATCCCCCCACATGGCATACCATTTTGCAAACTAGACTCCTTGAGGAACGTAACAAGGAATAAAGTGAGCCTTAATACCCCACAGGTGTTTCACGACTTTTGCATATGTAAAAAAATATATAATTTTTTTCACAAAAATGTGTGTTTCTCCCCAAATTTCACATTTTTGCAAGGGTTAATAGCAGAAAATACCCCCCAAAATTTGTAACCCCATCTCTTCTGAGTATGGAGGTACCCCATAAGTTGACCTGAAGTGCACTACGGGTGAACTACAATGCTCAGAAGAGAAGGAGTCATATTTGGCTTTTTGAGAGCAAATTTTGCTCGGGGGGCATGTCGCATTTAGGAAGCCCCTATGGTCCCAGAACAGCAAAATAACTCCCACATGGCATACAATTTTGGAAAATGGACCCCTTGAGGAACGTAACAAGGGGTACAGTGAGCATTTACCCCCCACTGGTGTCTGTCAGATCTTTGAAACAGTGGTCTGTACAAAAAATTTTATTTGCACAGCCCACTGTTCCAAAGCTGTGTCAGACACCAGTGGGGTGTAAATTCTCACTGCACCCCTCATTACATTCCGTGAGGGGTGTAGTTTCCAAAATGGGGTCACATTTTTTTTTTGCGTTTGTCAAAACCGCTGTAAGAATCAGCCACCCCTGTGCAAATCACCTCAAATGTACATGGCGCACTCTCCCTTCTGGGCCTTATTGTGCGCCTTCAGAGGACTTTACGCCCACATATGGGGTATTCCGTAGTCGGGAGAAATTGCTTTACAAATTTTGGGGGGCGTTTTTCCCTTTGACCTCTTGTCAAAATGAAAAGTATAGGGCAACACCAGCATGTTAGTTTAAAAAATTATTTTTTTACACTAACATGCTGGTGTAGACCCCAACTTCACCTTTTCATAAGGGGTGAAAGGAGAAAAAGCCCCCCAAAATTTGTTAGGCAATTTCTCCCGAGTACGGCGATACCCCATATGTGACCCTAAACTGTTGCCTTGAAATACGACAGGGCTCCAAAGTGAGAGCGCCATGCGCATTTGAGGCCTGAATTAGGGATTTGCATAGGGGTGGACATAGGGGTATTCTATGCCAGTGATTCCCAAACAGGGTGCCTCCAGCTGTTGCAAAACTCCCAGCATGCCTGGACAGTCAACGGCTGTCCGACAATACTGGGAGTTGTTGTTTTGCAACAGCTGGAGGCTCCATTTTGGAAACAGTAGCGTACCAGACATTTTTCATTTTTATTGGGGAGGGGAAGGGGGCTGTGTAGGGGTATATGTAGTGTTTTTTAATTTTTATTTTATTTTGTGGTAGTGTAGTGTAGTGTTTTTAGGGTACAGTCACACGGGCGGGGGATTACAGAGAGTTTCCCGCTGCGAGTTTAAGCTGCCGCGCAAAATTTGCTGCATCGCAAACTTGCAGCCTGATACTCACTGTAAGCCCCCTGCCCATGTGAATGTACCCTGTACATTCACGGGGGGGGGGGGGGGGGGGAACCTCCAGCTGTTGCAAAACTACAACTCCCAGCATGTACAGTCTATCAGTGCATGCTGTTAGTTATAGTTTTGCAACAGCTGGAGGCACACGGGTTGGGAAACACTGAGTTAGGAAACAGACAATGTTTCCCAACCAGTGTGCCTCCAGTTGTTGCAAAACCACTATTCCAAAACATTCTCAGGCATGCTGGAAGTAGTAGTTCGGCAACATCTTTAGAGCCAGATGTTGCCGAACTACAACTCCCAGCATGCTTGGAGTTGTAGTTTTGCAACATCTGGAGGACTACAGTTTGCAGACCACTAATACAGTGGTTCCCAATCTGTGCCCTTCCAGATGTTGCAAAACTACAACTCCCAGTATGCCAAAACTGTCCAGGCATGCTGGGAGTTGTAGTTCTGCAATATCTGAAGGGCCAGATGTTACAGAACTACAACTCCCAGCATGCCTGGACAGTAAGGGCATGCTGAGGATGTGTAGTTTTGCAACATCTGGAAGGGCACAGTGGTCTCCAAACTGCGGACCTCCAGATGTTGCAAAACTGCAACTCCCAGCATGCCCAGACGCCAAGGGCTGTCTGGGCATGCTGGGAGTTGTAGTATACAGGGTCCCATTACAGCAATGCATGTCGCTTTACGGCGACGTGCATTGCTGTAAAGGGCCCGACCGCGGCTCAAGAGGAACTCACCTGTCGCCGCCGCCGCCGTCTTCATCGCCGGGATCTGGGTCTTCAGGGACGAGGTAAGTACCGGGGCCGGTCCCCAGCACTCCCCCGTCCCCCGACGCGTCCTCCGTTCTTCCTCCCGTCCTCTCCGGACTTTCAGGGGCCGGGATCATGCAAAATTACCGGACGGTCGGGTCCCAGAGACCCGATCAACCCGGTATCGCCGCAGATCGCAAGGGCGATTTCCCTTGCGATTTGCGGCGATCGCCGACATGGGGGGCCTACATGGCCCCCCTCGGCGTTTGCCCTGGATACCTGCTGAAGCATTTCAGCAGGCATCCGCTTCCGATCCCCGCCCGGCGCGCTGCAGGGACCGGAAACCGCCAGGGCGTAAGTTTATTACGCCCTGGGTCCTGAACAGGTTAAACCCATTTGAACATCTCTGGAGAGACCTTAAAATGTCTTCACAGACGGTCCCCTTCCAACCTGACAGAGCTTGAGAGGATCTGCAGAAAAGAATGGCAGAAAAATCCCCAAATCCAGGTTTATAAACCTTGTGGTCTCATTCAGACTGGAGGAATCACTGCCAAAGGGGCTTCACCTAAGTCTTGAGTAAAGTATATGAATGCTTATGTCACTGTGAGATTTTCGTTTTTTCCTTTTCGATAAATTAGGCTGCATTCACACCTCGTTTTTTTACATACGGGTGCCGGATCTGGCTGGGGGAGGGGAAAACTGGGCGCTCCTTTACCCCAGCCGGATCAGTCCCTGACTCCATTTACTTTAATGAGCTGACCGGAGTCAAACCGTGACTCCGGTCGGCTCAGTTTTGACCCGTATCCGGTTTTGGACCAGACCTAAAACCGTAGTATACTACGGTTTTAGGTCCGGTCAGGAAACCACATAGGGGGGGTCAAAACTGAGCCGACCGGAGTCACCGTTTGACTCCGGTCGGCTCATTAACCCCTTCATGACCCAGCCCATTTTCACCTTCGGGACCTGGGCATTTTTTGAAAATCTGACCACTAGGGATGTAAGAAAAAATCGATTCTCGCGATAATCACGATTTTTTCATTTGCCGATACAGAATCGATTCAAAATATTTTTGAATCGATTCTTTTAGGGATGTGGAATTTTTATCTGCGGACGCCCGGAACAGCATGTCATGTCTTGGGCATCAGGAGATAAAAGTTCCACATTTGTGGAGCCGGGCAGGCCGGATCTGACACGGCTATGGAGCGGGCTCCGACTCGTGCCCACTCCGTACTATGCGACCCCCGGCTGATTTCAGTAGCCGGGGGCCGCCGCTAATAGCCAGCATGCGGCAATCGCCACGGCTGGCTATTAAAGGAGTATCCGGTGCGCACTTTTCTAATTTTATCCTATCCAGGCTGCAAAATAAAACGCACTTTATCTTACCTGCCAACGAGCCCCCGGAGCTCCGGTACAGGTGTTCGGTCCCCGGGCTGTATTCTTCTTACTTCCTGTTAGTCCGGCACGTCACATGGAGCTTCAGCCTATCACTGGCCGCAGCGATGTCCCGCCTCCGCTGGTGATAGGCTGAAGCTCCATGTGACGTGCCGGACTAACAGGAAGTAAGAAGAATACAGCCCGGGGACCGAACACCTGTACCGGAGTGTACCGGAGCTCCGCGGGCTCGTTGGCAGGTAAGATAAAGTGCGTTTTATTTTATTTTGCAGCCCGGACGTGATAACATGAGAAAAGTGAGCACCGGAGTACTAGATCGCCGCTGTCAAAGCTGACAGCGGCGTCTATTGGGATCTATGAATGCTCCCAGGTGGGCGATATATCGGGATATATCGCGATGTATCGTCACCTAAACGGTATCGCGATATATCGGGATATATCGAATCGCCACACTGGTATCGCGATTCGAATCGAATCGCCAAATTCTTGGCGATTCACACCCCTACTGACCACTATCACTTTAAACATTAATAAGTCTGGAATGCTTTTCTTATCATTCTGATTCCGAGATAGTTTTTTCGTGACATATTCTACTTTATGTTATTGGTAAAATTTCACTGATATTTGCATCCTTTCTTGGTAAAAAATCTAAAAATTTCATGAAAATTTTGAAAATTTAGCATTTTTCTAACTTCGAAAGTCTCTGCTTGAAAGGAAAATGGATATTCCAAAGAAATTACATATTGATTCACATATACAATATGTCTACTTTGTGTTTGCATAAAAAAATTGACAAGTTTTTACTTTTGGAAGACACCAGAGGGCTTCAAAGTTCCGCAGCAATTTTCCAATTTTTCTCAAGATTTTCAAAATCGTAATTTTTCAGGGACCAGTTCAGGTTGGAAGTGGATTTTAAGGGTCTTCATATTAGAAATACCCCATAAATGACCCCATTATAAAAACTGCACCCCCTAAAGTATTCAAAATTACATTCAATAAGTGTTTCACAGGAATAGCAGCAAAGTGAAGGAGAAAATTCTAAATCTTCATTTTTTACACTCGCAGTTTCTTGTAGACCCAATTTTTGAATTTTTACAAGGGGTAAAAGGAGAGAAATCACCTTAAAATTTGTAACCCAATTTCTCTCGAGTAAGGAAATACCTCATATGCGTATGTAAAGTGTTCGGCGGGCGCAGTAGAGGGCTCAGAAGGGAAGGAGCAACAATGGGATTTTGGAGAGTGAGTTTTTCTGAAAGGGTTTTTGGGGGTCATGTCCCATTTAGGAAGCCCCTATGGTGCCAGAACAGTGGACCCCCCCACATGTGACCCCATTTTGGAAACTATACCCCTCATGGAATTTAATAAGGGGTGCAGTGAGCATTTACACCCCACTGGCGTTTGACAGATATTTGAAACGGCTGATTGTGCAAATCAAAAATTTTATTTTTCATTTTCACAGACCACTGTTCCAAAAATCTGTCATACACCAGTGGGGTGTAAATTCTCACTGCACCCCTTATTACATTCCTGGAGGGTGTAGTTTCCAAAATGGGGTCACATATGGATATTTATTGTTTTGCGTTTGTCAGAACTGCTGTAACAATCAGCCACCCCTGTGCAAATCGCCTCAAATGTACATGGTGCACTCTCCCTTCTGGGACTTGTTGTGCGCCCCCAGAGCACTTTGCGCCCACATATGGGGTATCTCCGTACTCGGGAGAAATTGCATTACAAATTTAGAGGGTCTTTTTTCCCTTTTACCTCTTGTGAAAATGAAAAGTATAGGGCAACACCAGCATGTCAGTGTAAAAAATTTATTTTTTTACACTAACATGCTGGTGTAGACCCAAAAGCCCCCCAAAATTTGTAAGGCAATTTCTCCCGAGTACGGCAATACCCCCTATGTGTCCCAAAACTGTTGCCCTGAAATATGACAGGGCTCCAAAGTGAGAGAGCGCCATGCGCATTTGAGGCCTGAATTAGGGATTTGCATAGGGGTGGACATAGGGGTATTCTACGCCAATGATTCCGAAACCGGTGCAAAACTCCCAGCATGCCTGGACAGTCAATGGCTGTCCGGCAATACTGGGAGTTATTATTTTGCAACAGCTGGAGGCTCCGTTTTGGAAACAGTAGCGTACCCGACGTTTTTCATTTTTTGGGGGGGAGGGGGGGCTGTGTAGGGGTATGTGTATATGTAGTGTTTTTTACTTTTTATTTTAGGTTAGTGTCAGTGTAGTGTAGTGTTTTTAGGGTACAGTCACATGGGCAGAGGTTCACAGCAAGTTTGCCGCTGGGAGTTTGAGCTGCAGCTCAAAATTTGCGCCATCTCAAACTTGCAGCACTCACTGTAAACCTCCGCCCATGTGAGTGTACCCTGTACATTCACATTGGGGGGAGGGGGCAAACATCCAGCTGTTGCAAACTCCGAGCATGCCCTTAGGCTGTTCGTGCATGCTGGGAGTTGTAGTTTGGCAACAGCTGGAGGCACACTGGTTTGGAAACACTAAGTTAAGTAATAAACTTTCAAGTGTTTTGCAACCAAACTTAGTGTTTCCAAACCAGTGTGCCTCCAGCTGTTGCAAAACTACAACTCCCAGCATGCATGGTCTGTCAGTACATGCTGGGAGTTATAGTTTTGCAACAATTACAACAGCTGGAGGCACTGAGGTAGGAAACGGACAATGTTTCCCAACTAGTGTGCCTCCAGTTGTTGCAAAACTACAACTCCCAGCATGCCCAGACTGCCCAGGCATGCTGGAAGTTGTAGTTCGGCAATATCTGAAGGATCAGATGTTGCCGAACTACAACTTCCAGCATGCTTGGGCAGGCCGGGCATGCTGGGAGTTGTAGTTTTGCAACATCTGGAGGTCCACAGTTTGGAGACCACTGTATAATGGTCTCCAATATGTGCTCTTCCAGATGTTAGAGAACTACAACTCCCAGCATGCCTGGACAGACTGAGCATGCTGGGAGTTGTAGTTTTGCAACATCTGGAAGAGCACAGATTGGAGACCATTATACAGTGGTCTCCAAACTGAGGACCTCCAGATGTTGCAAAACTACAACTCCCAGCATGCCCAGAAAGCCAAAGGCTGTCTGGGCATGCTGGGAGTTGCAGTTTTGAAACTCCCAGAGGCAGCAGTGAGATCGCTTTACGGCGATCTCACTGCTGCCAATGAAGATGCCGCACTGCTGCCGGAAACTCACCTCCGGGACGCAGCCCCGCCGGGACTGCATGGAGGACGCCGGGACCGCCGGGACCGCTCGGGACACCGCTCGGACGGGTAAGTGACGCCGGGGGACGGGTCAGGGACACTTAGCAGAGATGTGTGTGTCCCGATCCCCGTGATCGGGACTCACACACCGCGCTGCTAAGTATTTTCCTAGCAAAACGCTGCTATCAGCTAGTCAGATTTGACCAGCTGATAGCAGCGATCGCTGGGGGGGGGGTGGGGGATGAAACCCCCCGTGGTCGCATGGTAAGATGGCTGGCTATCAGTGATAGCCACCATCTTACCGGGCGCTGCGGGATGCCGCGAGTAGCGGCAAAAATGTTCATGACGTACCTGTATGTCATGGGTCGGGAACACCTTGCCACCTATGACGTACAGGTATGTCATAGGTCGGGAAGGGGTTAAAGTAAATGGAGTCAGGGGCTGATCCGGCTGGGGTATGGGGGCGCCGGTTTTCCCCTCCCCCTGCTGGATCCAGCACCCGTATGTACAAAACGTGGTGTGAATGCAGCCTTAGAAAGATCTTTAACATGTTTTTACTATGTCATTATGAGGTGCTGAGTGCAGAATAATGGAGGAGGGGCCTAAAAGGGTCTGAGAACCTTCTGAATGCTCTGTATACATGACTGCATGAAACCTGAACTTCCCAAGATGTTTGTTAACCCCTATCATAAAGTGTCACAACTCCAAAAGGTGTAAGGGTGCATTCACACCACGTTTGGCAATACGGCAGCCGAATTTTCTATGAGGATTTGCTTGTACTCTGGACAGTTCCTGACACGGACAAAGGTGGCAGTAGAGAGCACTGTGGTCAGACTGGAAAGAACTCTATAAAGAAATACAACTTGCTCTGGAGTATACAGCAGTTGATAAGTATACTGGGAGGATTAACATTTTTAAACAGAAATAATTTACAAACCTGTTTAGCTTTCCTGGCACCAGTTGTTTAAAAAAAAATGTTTTCCACCGGAGTACCCCTTTAAACAATTGTCCAGTGTGGCAGGACATTATCCTGTTCAAAGATGGCACTGCCCTGTACTACTGCCATGACAGTAAAGTGAATCTGCAATAATGTTAAGGTAGATGGTACATGTCAGGGTAACACATAAATGCCTGGACCCAAGGTTTCTCTGCAGAACATTGCACAAATCCTTAATGTTTACTCATTTATTTCACTGTACACGTTTGGCTCTGTATAACCAGCACTCAATTTTACACCAAATGGTGTTGTTGTCATTAGAAACCACAAGGGCTCTGAATTACTTTCCACACAGCCACCGCTCATTGCCTCCAAGTGTTAACTGTTAATTATTTCCATTAACCCTTCACTGATCATATTTTGTATAGATACCAATGAGAAGATTTATCAAAACCTATGTAGAGGAAGAGTGGTGCAGTTGCCCATAGCAACCAATCAGATCGCTGCTTTCATTTTTAAAAAGGCCTCTGAAAAATGAAAGAGATCAGATTGGTTGCTATGGGCAACTGCACCACTGTTCCTCTACATAGGTTTTGATAAATCTCCCCCCAAAGAGTACAGATACATCCTTTATTTTATTTTATTTTATATTAAAACGAACCTACACAATGGCGGTTTTCTACCTTTTTTTCATTCCACCCCACAAATTATTATTTTTTTTTAAATATTTCTCAATACATTATATGGTAAATGAAATGGTCCTGCCCTTTTGTGCTGGAGGGATGTCCAATGCGGCCAAAACCTTCACCTATTAAACCAACATTTTTTGGGGTCATAAGTATAAGTGTTGTAATTCCTACAAAGTATAAAAGCTGGTGACGTCCTGTAAGTTAGTTTTTGTGAGGGGTTGTAGAGAAGCCGGAGCTCTCATATAGGGCACATTGTGGGGCACAGACATCTCGTGTTGGCAGTGGGCAGTAGTAGAGAACAGATCTCCTCTGCAGCCCTTAGTATCACAAGAATTCTTCATGTAGGTAGTTTTGATAATAACTTTATATTAGGGGTTATTTGTGATATTTCCATATATAATACAGATTTGTTATATGGATAATTTGAATACTTATAATACACCAGCAGCCAAAGACATGTGACATCATCAATAGTAGAACCTGATGACATCACAGATGGTGGTCGGTTATACCACTGCACGATATAGGAAAACTCTTCACTTTCTGTTAGTTCAGATTGAAAGCGCTTAGTTTTTCTGAGAGCGATATATATTTCTTATTCTAATATGACGAGCCCAACCCTGGCTATCCTGCCATTGCTTTGGGCAATATGGACCTTCGTGGGTGTCCTGACCACCTTCACCATGACCATCATACAAGGTCATTATCGAACAGGGATCATCAGCATCAGGTAGGAGACTCTATAGGGACAGTGGTGGGAATCCTACAATACACCATTCCATCGTCTAATATCTTCCCCCTTGTTACTAGTGACCGGCCCTCGTTACTAGTGACCGGCCCTTGTTACTAGTGACCGGCCCTCGTTACTAGTGACCGGCCCTCGTTACTAGTGACCGGCCCTCGTTACTAGTGACCGGCCCTCGTTACTAGTGACCGGCCCTCGTTACTAGTGACCGGCCCTCGTTACTAGTGACCGGCCCTCGTTACTAGTGACCGGCCCTCGTTACTAGTGACCGGCCCTCGTTACTAGTGACCGGCCCTCGTTACTAGTGACCGGCCCTCGTTACTACTGACCGGCCCTCGTTACTAGTCACCGGCCCTCGTTACTAGTCACCAGCCCTCGTTACTAGTGACCGGCCCTCGTTACTAGTGACTGGCCCAGAGCTCTGATAATGTTATATATGGAATCTATGTCTCCTCAGTGACACTGGAGAATATTATCCCGAATCGATCGTGCTGGCTATAGTTTCCACAGTATCTTCTTTGCTAGGTAAGTGCATTAAATGTATCTATAGGAATTATTAATAGTGCCATCCTGAGTACAAATGCGTAGTTAAAGTGTCATGGGTGCAAAACTTTAGCCTGGGCCCGCCTGACCAAGCCCAACAACAACCACCCCCCCCCCCCCCTAAAACTTTTGCCTATGTAAGCAAACATGCCATTCAGGAGCATGGAAAAGCTGGGTCAGATATTGTCACCTAACTTTTCCATGCTCTTGAATGGCATATCTGCTTGTAGTTGGATTACTTTATCCACAGTCAAGCTTCAGAAGTCATATATTAATCTCTGCAGTGGCGGGCATGTGGTTGCTATACTAAGCAAATGTTCCTTTCAGGAGCATGTGGAAGCTGTGTGTTACAGACCCTGTAATGACTCATGGTCCTGTAATGATAACAGTAGCATAAGTCATTACAGGGTTTGTCATACAGCTTTTTTTAGGCACCTGAATGGCCAGAAATGTGTCAGTACTAAGCCAATCATGTGCCATTAAGCAGCTTGTAATGGCTCATGTTCTTGTAATGATTACAGGGTCACACAAAGCTTTCCCAAGCTCCTGAAAGGCACATGATCTGCTTAGTATTGACACATTTTAGCCATTCAGGAGCATGGGAAATCTTTGGCCTGGTCTTGGGGTCCTAGCTCTGCGTACACATCGGTGGGCGGGGGGGGGGGGGGAGAAGTGTACAGGGATGGTGTAACGAAGGGGACGGGGCCGAGGAGCAGTGAATATTAATGCAGGGGCAGGCCCAACTAGCAGTGAATAATATTATAGGGGCAGGGCCAACAGCCGAAGTGAAGACTTGTTATTGTTGTTAAAAGCCCATTGGGAATGCTCCTTATTGCTAGATTCTCAGGAATAGCATGTAGATAGTTTGCTCATATCTTCTGAACAGCTGCAGGTAATGGGATAAGAGAAGCAACTTTAAAAAGAGGGTCACCCACACTATAAGCTTAGGTATTCAGGTTAGTGTGGGCGAGCCTCCCGTCAGTCCGCCCCTGAAACGAAGTACTGAACTGATGGGTCTGTGTGACCCATTTTTGCAGCCACAGGCCGCAGCATATAGTGTAGTGGCAGGAGAGTAACTGTGACCCTTGCGGCCTTTATAGCTGTGCCACTGCTTGAGTAACTACTAACATGGCCGCCATGACAGCTTCAGCACGTTTTCAGACAACTTTTCTCAATATCTCTATCTCCTGTATATTTTCTCATTATTAGTATCTTCAGACATGTATATGCTTTGTGTGGTATATATACCATCTATAGACTGTTCTGTATATGGATTTCAGAGGCCGGTATTGTGTATATCGTCTACAAATCGATGGAGATCCAGGCCCTGAAGAGAAGCTTTTGTAGAGTCACCTGTCAAACGTGGATGCTGACATTCGGGTGGATGATGTGCATCGGAAACCTGATAACCCCATTTCTACAGGTTTGTTTATACAGATTCCGTGATGTTAGGGCCCCTTAGCTGGTCACCTATGAAGCCCCCTTACCCAGGAGAAGAGCAGTACAGCTGGGGCCATGTATTGTCAGATTACCTGCTGATCTGTAGGTCTTGAGACAGAATGGGCCTGAGCTCACGCCCCCTCACAATGATACATAAGGCCCAGTATAAGAATATAGATAATATAATAACACCATTGGCAGATGTAGGATTATCCTTGATACTTACCACTGGCAGATATTAAAGGTGTATTCCAGGAAAAAACTTTTTTTTATATATATATATATATATCAACTGGCTTCAGAAAGTTAAACAGATTTGTAAATTACTTCTAAATCTTAAACCTTCCAATACTTATGAGCTGCTGAAGTTGAGTTGTTCTTTTCTGTCTAACTGCTCTCTGATGACGCTGTCTCGGGAGCTGTCCAGAGTAGGAGCGAATCCCCATAGCAAACCTCTTTTTTTTTTCCTGGAATACACCTTTGAATATCCAGCACAATGATATATCTGCTAATGGTGTATAATGATATGGAGCTTTATGTGTTACAAAAATATTGACCAATAGGGAACCTCTAAAATATAACTTTTATTACACTTCTAAAAATAAGAAAAATTCCAAATAGGTGAAAAAATATATCAAAGTATTAAAAATGTGTCGCCAAAAGTTCACAAAGATATATTTGAGCCGTCATCAAATGTCCTTCAATAGACCCCAAATCCTCTGTTAGTTATTCAATAGACCCCGAATCCTCTTTTAGTTATTCCTCTTTTAGTTATTAGGGATAACACAGTCCTCTTCCTAATAGTCGTGTGTGGGATAGTAGATGTACTTATATCAAACCCTGTCCACACTAGATTAATTCCGCAACTTCGTTTAGTGGATGTAGACTAGATAGGCTCCTATTCCACATGGTATATGTTATACATGGATTGAGGTGGGAGGAGCTTGATTTCCGTCCTGGGCAATATAATCCATATGATTCCTAGAATTGTGTTATGACTGATTTATGGATCTTCGGTGACCACAGCAATACGAGTATACATGCAGTGGGTTTTAAGCAGATTCCATATTACTGCAGATTTTTGCTATTTCATATATACCGTATATACTCGAGTATAAGCCGAGTTTTTCAGCAAGATTTTTCGTGCTGAAAACGCCCCCCTCACTTATACTCGGGTGAACTCTCCGCCTGTCAATCCCTATTCAGTGGTCTTCAACCTGCGGACCTCCAGATGTTGCAAAACTACAACTCCCAGCATGCCCGGACAGCCATTGGCTATCCGGGCATGCTGGGAGCTGTAGTCTTGAAACCTCTGGAGGTCCGAAGGTTGAAGACAACGGTGGCCTTCGTCATCATCCAGACACCCCCTTTAGTTTTCTACTCACCTCCCCTCAGTGGGAAGGAAGGGTGAGCTGGTCTGGGCCATCTATGCTGCAGGGACCGTACGGTGGGGATGGTTAGTCGTTGCGGGCTGTCCATTTTCACCCGGGGGGCCCTCTTCTCTGCGCTCCGGGCCTGCCCCGGACTAGTGACGTTGCCTTGACAACGACGCACAGTGACGCGCATGAACGTCCCTGTGCGTCGTCGTCAAGGCAACGTCACTAGTCCAGGGCCGGGCCCAGAGCGGAGAAGAGGGCCCCCCCCCCGGTGAAAATGGACGTCCCGCAACGACTAACCATCCCCACCGAGTCAATAACTTTTCAAGGGTTTTTGGGGTGAAATTAGGGGCCTCGGCTTATATTCGGGTCGGCTTATACTTGAGTATATACGGTATTCGGTGATCAGCGACACCCAATATCAGTCCAACACATTCACAGTCTCCAATATGCACTGTATAGTGTGTATTATATATTCTGCTTATTCAATTAACAATAGTAATGTTCATGTAAATATGCATCATTGCACAAACTTCACTTATTGGGATTAAACAGTCATATTGTGTTAATCACACCAATCCAAGACAATTTGTCTACTGAAATCCATCTACTGCATCATGGCCAGTGTCTATTTCTCTTATTAAAGGCACAGTTCCTACCACACATTCATATAGACCATCATCAGTGCGTTAATCAATGCTTATCGTAGATAGAGACACAATTTGTATCACACAGTCATTTGTACCTTAGTACATTAGCACGTTTTTTGGAATATAAGAAGCTTCCATTCACGTTAGTCCTGCCCAGGACATTTTAAACTCATTGCATTTGTGTCAACCACATTATCTTCAAACACAGTCAATGTCTATGTTGCAGATTTATTGCTCTTGTGTATAACAAAGTATCACTTGTGGATTTAGTATTTTGAAGGTGTGATAATCATTGCATGCATCAGATCCTCACATTTCCATAGTGATAAATACTCTATATGCTGTGGTCACACTTCTCTTTTTTTGTTCCCCAGTGCGGTCATCTGCGGCTTTTCTTGTATATATTATTCTTATAACAGCTCCGACACTTCGGGGGGGGGGAAGGTTCAGTGGTCCAACGCGTTTCATTGGCTTCAAATCGTCAGGGACCTGGTTTACAGCTCGGTCTCCATTTAATATGCAACAGTGCGGCTGCACTGTGCGTGCGGCAATGATGACGACCGTACTTCGAATGCATACCTGTGGCCATAATATACCTATAAAGTCCCTCCCATCCCGCTCTGGTATCCAATCCCCCGCACGGTAGTCAAAAACATGCCTTGTTTTCCGTGCACGCAATCAGCTATATGTGTTGTCTGATAATATGTCATCTAGGACAGGAAATGTATATTGTGAAATGTCATATTTTCTTTGTTTTCCTCTAGGATTCACCAATGCTCAATAATAGCTGCCTTGCGGTTTTATCAAGTACAATCATATACGGAGGAATATCTGTGGCAACTCAGTTGTACCCAGGCTCCAAGGACCGCAAATGTAGGCGCATTACTACCACGGTGCTGGCGGTGATCATCTTGCTGGCTAATATTAGCCGTATCCTTTACAAATCACTACGTTATGTTATGGGATTAAAGGGAACTCCAGTAAATCCTTTCAGACACCACTTTTTATGTTCTGTCCTTTGCCCTTGATGGTGGTGGAGCTGTGTTATCTTGTCACTTCTGTAGTCCACCGTGAAATTGTGATCAGTGTTTTTCTACTAAAATGTGACCTCATTCTGTAGGGTTGAGGTTATTTTCCTATATACGTCCTCCTTTCAGGGTTGTCCTGTAAAATGAGTGCAGTATATACTTGTACAAGTGACTACTGCACACAGGTATGTATATTCTACCACAGAGGGCGAAGTTCTTCACATGGTTTTGGGATCCCAATCCCAGTTATTACCACCATTGCATGGTGAAAAAAATGAAAGACAAAAATGGACAAAGTCAAATGTATATTTCTGTCTTATTTTCAGTCTTCAAGAATGACACTAACTCTCCTGGAGTGGATCGTATTAGTATGCTCCTGTATAAGCCAGATATTGCTATATTGGGACTTCCAGGTCAGTATATGAAATCCAGATTTACAAGGTCTTGTTCACATGTAGCAGCTTTGTTGTGTCTGGGGCCTTTATAGGTCAGTGAATATGAATGGTTACAACATGTCCGGCTCTTCTTTCACTTCTTAGGTTCTTACTATGACAACCAAGAGGAACATGATAGACGCCAAGAGCATCTTGAGAATTGATCCATTGAGAGTGCCTCTATTGGATGGAGCATTAGAGGATCAACAACATCACCTGACACCAGATGAAGCATCATGTGACTATGTTACAGTAGAGCTATTTTCGGCAGATGATACAGCACCATCAGACTAGGAGTGATAGGTTCCCCCTGGAAAAGCCCCCCCCCCCGCCCCCCCCCCCAAAAAAAAAATGGATAGATAGATCTATCTATCTATCTCATATCTATCTATCCATCTATCTATCGTGAGAAGGTGAAGGGCATGGTGGTTGATGGGAGATATGTGTCACCAAGGCTCCTGGCCTTGGTGAAGTAAGAGCCGGTATTTATTCAGTGTCTGTGCTGCAATGCAGTCTGACACTATGGCTGTAGTATGGCTGGAAGGCCAATCCGGGACTGCTCTTACTGGGAATGACCAAGTGCAGGGTGGGGGTCATTCCCCACAATCCAGGCCGCCTTTTGTTGGCCTTAAAGGCAGCCTGCTTCACCAGCTGAGTGGGGTTTGCTAGTTGCAGCTCAAACTGACAGAGAGCGCGGCATGTGGAGTTCTTCCCTGCGTTTGTTCCAAGGTTGGAACCTGGTGAATATTCTGCCTGGAGGCCTAGGAAAGACTTGCTTGATGCCGCATGGCATGTTCTCAGGTGTGAACAAACACCTAAGGAATATTGGTGGACTTTTGTTACGTTTTCCTTGGTTCTGCATTTAAATACTTTGCTGTGTGCCAAGTGTGAATAAAACACTGAACTTTGATTTGAAAAGTCCTGTTTCCTTGCCTACATATTGCAACTGCACCTATTTGCAAGAGGGAGTCATTACACTATCTATGTAAATAAAAATGCACATGCTAGCACCTGTTGTCCTGTGTGACGCTGCTTCCTTGTGACTTTTCTATCTAAATAAATATATTTTATTACTTGGGTTTCCTTGTTTTATGTGTCAAAATATTCTCTAGCACTGTATATAGAAAGACATGTCATTTAGGGCAAAAATTCCTTAGTAGGTGTCAGGTGGATTCTGGCCACAAGATGTCAGCAGCAGATTCTTAGAGTGCTGTAAGTTCTGAGGTGTGGCCTCCATGGGTCAGACTTGTTTCACCATTGCATTCCCGCCACTGATGACCCTGTATAATGCTATGCAATAGGCACAGCATTATACAGTGAAGGCAACCTAATGATCGAATAGTAAGGTCCACAATGGTGACTTAAAAAATTAAAAATTAAAAATGATGTAAAAGCCCCTCCACTAATAAAATATAAAATCACCCCTCTTTTTCCATAAAAAGGAGAGAACAGAAAACCATTGACCAAGGGACATGCCCGAGGTCACTAAACCCCCTATTCAATTCCCACCCTTAAAACATAGCTTTTATTAAGCACATATAAAATATATGAAATTGTGATATCTTTATACATGTGTATGTATCTCTCTCTCTCTCTCTCTCTCTCTCTCTCTCTCTCTCTCTCTCTCTCTCTCTCTCTCTCTCTCTCTCTCTATATATATATATATATATATATATATTTTATATACATACACACACACGTATACAAAATACCACACTAAGAGACTGTGATTTTAAAGTGACTCACAATTTCATATATTTTATATGTGCTTAATAAAACCTATGTTTTAGGGGTGGGAATTGAATAAGGGGATTAGTGACCTTGTGCATATCCCTTTGATTAATGGTATTATTGACCCTGATCCACTTCTGGGGTACTTGTTTTGGGTAGTTTTTCATAAATAAACAAACAAAAACAAAATTAAATAACTATATTAAAAAAAATTTGGTATTACCCAACCCGGGTGCCGAGGGATTTTGCTGTGAATTTTTCATTTTTTTTTTTATTTCCCGCCCTGGCCTGCGCGCCTATGACTCACAGCGTCCTCCAGTGTCCCCCTCCCCCTGCAGGACGCAGTGAGCTGAAAATGGTGCTCTGCTTCACCCAAGAGGGGAAGATGCCAAACTGCAAGTTGCACCGGATTCCCGTGCCAGCTTGCTCAAGGTACTGTACCCTCTTCACCCCTCTGTTACCCCATTTCAACCCTGTCAAACCCTGCCCCCCATGTCCACTCCCCGTCACACATGTCCATCCTCCCCCCCGTCACCCATGTCCACCCCCCATCATCCATGTCCACCCCCCATCATCCATGTCCACCCCCCCATCACCCATGTCCACCCCCTCCTCTGTCCCTTTTTCACAACTGTCCACCCCTCTGTTACCACCATGTCACGCCTGTTCACCCCTGTTACCCCCTACGCCCCCTGTCACCCATGTACACTCCTCTACGATCCTCTACACCCCTCTGTCACCCCTACACCCCCTGTGACCCATGTACACTCTCTGTCACCAATGTACGCTCCTCTATACCCCTCTGTCATCCATGTACACTCTTCTACGCCCCTGTCACCCATGTACACTCCTCGACATCCCTCTGCCACCCCTGTACATTCCTCTACACCCATCTGTCACCATGTACACCCCTCTGTCACCATGTACACCGCTCTACACCCCTCTGTTACACATGTACACTCCTCTACACTCCTGTCCCCCATGTACACTCCTGTCACCTATGTACACTCCTGTCCACCCCCAACACCGCTGTACACCCCTCTGTTACACATGTACACTCCTCTACACTCTTGTCCCCCATGTACACTCCTGTCACCAATGTACTCCCTCTATCACCCCCTTTGCCTCGTCAGCCATGTACACTCTCCTACAACCCTCTGCCACCCATGTACACTCTTCTACACCCATGTACACCCCTCTGCCACCCACGTACACTCTTCTACACCCATCTGTCACCCGTCACCCATGTACACTCCTCTACACCCCGTCACCCATGTACACTCCTCTACACCCATCTGCCACCCATGTACACCCCTCTTCCACCCATGTACACTCCTCTACACCCATCTGTCACCCATGTACACCCCTCTGTCAGCATGTACACCACTCTACACTCTTGTCCCCATGTATACTCCTTCTACACCCCTCTGCCATCCATGTACACTCTTCTATACCCCTGTTACCCATGTACACTCTTCTACATCCCTCTGTCACCCACGTACACTCTTCTTCACCCGTCTGTCACCTGTCACCCATGTACACCCCTCTACACCCCTATGTTAAGCATGTACACTCCTCTACACTCCTGTCACCCATGTATACTCCTGTCTACCCCCAACACCGCTCTGTCACCAATGTACACCCCTCTATCACCCCCTTTGCCCCCTGTCACCCATGTACACTTTTCTACACCCCTCTGTCACTCATGTACACCCCTCTGTCACCCATGTCCGCCACTTTTAGAGAAAGCATCTCAGTCTCCAAAACTTTAAATGTTTCTGCTGCTCACTCCTGAGCTTAGCAGAGTTCACCTTCTCACTTTCCAGAAATTCTGTCAAGTTTTCAACAGTATCCTCCCGGGACAGCAGTTGTTCTCTCAACTGCTCATTGTCTTTATTCTGCTGTGCCATCTTGGACACTTTCTGCTTATAGACTTTTAGCTGAGCCTCTTGTTCAGAGAGATGCGTTCTCAGTGAATCCATGGTAGCTGCGGGAGACTTAAGGTGCATTTTGTTCTGCACCTCCAGGCTCTGCACCTTATGAGCCATTACTACTTTCTCCTTTTCCAGCTCTTCCATGGCTACCAACCTAGCCTTGTGATCACTTTGTAGAGCCAGAGATGCCTCACACAGGACATTCACTTCTTCATCCTTGAATGAGACCTGCTTGGCCAGACTCTCCAATTCTCTCTCCTTGCTGGTCACAAGATCCTGGGAGCAGGACAGTTCATCCTGCAGAGCTGAAAACTCATTTTTCTGCAGCTGAAGCTTTGCTTCCTGCTCTTTCAAGCCAACTCATTCAAACTCTTTTCCTCCTTTAGGGGTTGTTGTCCCCTTTGCAAGGATCTTGGCTCCTTGGGCCTCAGGATAGTCCCCGGACTGTCTCTTTGGACTGTTTCTCTGCTCTCCGCTGACTTCACTTTCACTTCACCACCCTCTCTCCACTCACACACAGAAACGTCAAGAGCTCCTGGGTCTGCAACAACAACATCATGTCCAGTGGTTCAACATTCCTGGTCACGATCCATCTCTGGTCCAGACATCACATCTCCTTCACTCAGGACTCTGTCTATGACAGTAAGCGCAGCACCCAGCTCCACATGTATTCTCTACAGTACTTCTGCATTATCCACAGACATCTCTGTAGCTTCTTTTCTGGTCACCTCTTCCAGATGACCGCACAATTCTAGCCCCACCTCGGGCTCATCTTCAGCTTGTGGGTGGAACCCATGTTCATGTGCCTGATCCGTTTCTGGCTTTACTGGAGATTCTGTTTCTGTCAGAGGCACACTTGTCACTTGAGTCTCTGGATCCTTTTGGACTTGACTTGCGGTCTGTTCTTCAGCAAACCCATCAGTCTGGCAGATGCCTATCTGACATATATCTAGTGACTGCTGACACTCCCTATCCTCAGCCTCTGTTGAGTAACTCTCAAATAGTGTGTGGTGCAAGTCATGTGTTGCTAGCCTATCAAAACATTGAAAATCCGTTCCCAGTACTACATCATACTCCAAGGAGGGCTCTATTGCAACCATGCGACTCACAGTACCATAGGGGGTAGAAAAACATACATTAACAGTTTTACAACCCCAAATTACTGCCTGTATAGACAGTATGACAGGGTCCGGCTTCACCAGACTTAATATACCCCTTTTGTCTTTTGTCTTGTCAGAGTTGGCAGCAGTACACATTACTTCAGAACACATAGGCATGCATTTTTGACAAAAAAAAACATTGTCACACTGCAAAGGTAAAAAATTTACAGGACAGTTCACACAGTCAAGCAGTGACACACCGCCCACCATTAGCTCAGAAACCTTTGTGTGAGATTTCTCTGGTACACTCTCCTCATTCCACAACTGCCAAAAATATGAGAAGTCTCTGCCCAGTATAAACTCCACATTAAGCTCTGCACACACCTCCAGCTTATGGCTTACTGTCCCATAACATGTTTCAAAGTCAATTAGAACAGTCTTACCAGATTCTGGTTGAATCTTCACAAACGGTATTATGTCCGGCATGACTCTGGATACAGCCTGGCGACAGTCCAGTTCCATGTTCATCGGGATACCACCCACCATCAACTCACGGATCCTCACATCCATCTTTTCTGGCCTCCTGACCAGAGGATCATCAGGTGTGAAGTTGTCCTCTTGCTGAGCTGCAGCCAATTTCATCAATGTGCTCACCATAGCATCCTTCTTGGCGACAACCGGTTTCTGTCCATGTTGGTTGCTCCTAGCAACAGCATTTCGACGTCGACCCATCTTTTTAAAACAATCAGCAGGCAAACAACAGGACATTATGCAAGTCCGGCACCTCGCCAGCTTTATTAGACAGGTTGCAGGATAAAAACATAAGACAGGAACAAACAAAACCTAGACCGTCTAGTCACTAACTAAACAATCCAGCATGCCCTGACTATCAACTGGTGGGCTTTTCCCGGCCAGTTAAACTTATGCATCCTGCAACCTTCTACTCACTGTTCAAACATAGCGTTTGCAACCTCTTGCTGTGTGTCTCATCCACACTTTGGGCCACTCACAGCTCGGGTTCCTCACTAGGACCCCTGCCTCCCCCCACTGCCACCTTGCTGTCTTCTGGGGAGAGCTCCAACTATTCTGTCTGACTTCCTTTTAAACACATTTCCCCTTTCTGCTACATCATTAACTAGGCCACAGGTGGAGGTTTCTCCAGGGTTAGCTAAGGAAATACACCCTTCCCTTGCCACAGTGTCACTATATATATATATATATATATATATATATATATATATATATATATATAGTAATTAAAAATAATCAAAATAGTTTACTGTTTTTTTTATTAATGGTTACATTTCTTAATTTCTTAGCGGTTTAATTTTTATTAATACATTAAACATTTGGGATGATTGGGCTAATGTTATTTTCAAGTTCATACTGTGAAATCCATCCTTCTCTATATTTGGCTTTTACTACATTCTACCTTTTAGCTTTGACTAAGACATTTATCCATAACCTTAATCTGTTTAAAACCATACTGGTCCATTCTCCTAGGTCACACTGGCAAAATGCCCACACACACATTTAGGTCTGCATTCTCAGTGTTGAGTGAAGCCCATTAAGTTATATCTTGGCAGTCTAGCATGTTCTTCTTGCCCTAAGACCCAACAAAAAAGGTTATTAAATTCTATAATCTTTATAGGACACACAATGACTAAAATGATATAGCACTTTAATCTATATTTGTTCTTGATCACTGGCAAACTATTTTGTCCAGTATTGTTTCTATTAATGTCTTTATAATAACTATTTCACTCTGACCCCCCCAAAAAAAGCTTCTAGACTTTAGGTCCTCAACAACAGAGGAGATGTTGTCTATTCTGTAATATTGCTCTGCAGCTTTATTCTGCATTTGGACAAGAAGCAGCAAAAATTACCTGAAAAAGATCAGAGGGTACTGCAGTTATATCACTAATATAATACTTTTATATTTTAATATTACTAAATATTCATATGCAAAGCCTTGATTTACTCTTCTGGGTCATTTTTGTAAAAGTCATTTGAAAGCCAAAGTTTTCATCAATCGGAAAACGAGTAGGGAAACATATGGGGAAAAGTGTGTGCCAGCTCTCCAGCTTGCAGCAATCTATGTCCTGTGGCCCTATAGACTTATAGGGCCACATGACAGAAATCACTGCAAACTGGAGAGTGAAGAACGATACCTAGCTCTTCTCCCCACGTGTTCTCCTGATCGGTGGGGGTCTCAGCATTAAGACCACATTTGAGCAAAACTTTTGACATATCTCTGTAACAAGTCAAAGGTTTTTTGAAATGACAAGGACACTTTAAAGGGGTTCTCCGGTACTTAAACATCTTATCCCCTATCCAAAGGATAGGGGATAAGATGCCTGATCGCGGGAGTCCCGCCACTGGGGACCCCCGGGATCATGCATGCGGCACCCCGTTTGTAATCAGTCCCCGGAGCGTGTTCGTTTCGGGGACTGGTTACAAACGGGGTGCTGCGCGCAAGATCCCGGGGGTCCCCAGTGGCGGGACTCCCGTGATCAGGCATCTTATCCCCTATCCTTTGGATAGGGGATAAGATGTTTAAGCACCGGAGAACCCCTTTAAGTCATTGTTTTGTAATAGAAAATTTGAGTTACATATTTGTGCCCCTTAAAGAGGAGATAATACAATGTTTTGTATACATTGTGCACTGTGCCAGTATGTATCTCCCAGCTACAAAATATGATTGGTTGTCCTGTGGCTGAGGAAACTCTTCTCCCATATGAGGTCGCTTACTGTGTAAGAATAAAATATTTGCATACCTTGTTATTAGATGAGTGATTAATGTATTATATTATATAGTCCTCAGCTTAGCCTTTATGCACAAGTTTCCAGAAAGGCTGTGGAAAGAGTGTCTAGTCCAACATCCTCTCTCCAGAGGGCTGCCCCCCCCCCCCCCCCCCCAAAAAAAAAAAAAAACAGTGATAGTCTGGCTAAGCCCAGAGCAACATTTTTCCTAGTTCTGTTCCTGCAATTCAGACATATACCTTGTTAGAGTATTCATTCTAAGTCCAGTTACATTCAGGCATGTGATGTCCTGTATATTGTTCAAGTCAAAGCCTGTTACAAGTAACTATTAGTGTTGCTCGCGAATATTCGCAATACAAATTTTATTCGCGAATATCGCATATTCGCGAATTCATGAATATTCGCGAATATAGCGCTATATATTCGTAATTACGAATATTCGTTTATTTATTTTATTTTTTTTCACAGTACACATCACAGTGATCAGCCCTCTCTGCTTCCAGCTTGTGTGGTGTAAAGAAGGCTCTAATACTACTGTGTGAGACTGGTGTGCGAATTTTCATATATGCGAAAATTAGCATATACTAATTTTCGCATATGCGAATTTTTGCTTATACTAATTTTTGTATATGCTGATTTTCGCATACGCGAATTTTCGCACAGGCTGATCTTTCGCATATGCGAAAATAAAACGAGAATATTCCGAATATGCGAATATTCGTCCATATATTCGCGAATATTCGCGAATTCGAATATGGCCTATGCCGCTCAACACTAGTAACTATCACAGAATCTTGGATACAATTAGTGTCAAACCAAAAATTACTAATCCAAAAATAAACACTAAAATTTAACTTTTATTATACTTAAATTTAAATCAGTTCACTGCCCCCATCATGACAAACCACCCCCTGCCTTTATTTGTGTTATTTTTTAGTTTTCTACCTTGATATTGCTCTGTGAATCTGACTGAGATTGAGCTGAAAATACAGACTGGAAAGGGGTGTTACCCAGCAGGCGTGACATCATCTGAAGCCATAAAAGGGAGAACTTCCTCCCATATTTTGCTAGACACAGCCCAGAGCTGTTCAGTGTGTGAGATGAGCTACAATTGGCTAAGGCTGCGCACACACCCCATGGCACTCCAGACTGCAATTCCTGATTTTGAACTTCTGCGAGGCCAGTAGGAGTCCAAAGTCTGTGGGAATGTGCTCTGGACAAGTAGAGAGACACCTAGTGGCAGCTTTTTTAAACACAAATAAAGACGAGAAAACTTCATTTTTTTTCAACAAAGTACATTAGAAAGATTTTTTATTTACCATAAGGAGTGCAATAGCAAAAATTTGTTTTAATGACATTGCCCATCTAAAGCAACTGGGACCATAGTCATGAATCATTCAGTTATTCATTGTCAAACTTGATATGGGCCTGCACATGTGCCTTCTTGAGCAGGGGACCTTGTGGGCACTACATAATTTCAGTCCTTTACATCATATTGTGTTTCCTATTGTTTTCTTGGTGAAAATGATCCCAGCTTCAGTGAGCTCATTGACAAGACTTCCTGTGTAGTTCCGGGCTGATGTCTCACCATTCTCATGATCATTGAAACTCCAGGAGGTGAGATCTTACATGGAGTCCCCAACCAAGGGAGATTGCCAGGTTTTTTTGTGTTTCTTTCATTTACAAACAATCTCACCAAGCTGCCTTGCAATGGTCTTGTAGCCAGGGGTCAAGTTCTGGAAAAAAAAGTGTGGGAACTCTTCTACATAAGGGCTGGTCCTGCAGGACTCCTGCTAATGGGAACAGCGTTCCTGCCGTGGAAAAAATGCAGGAACTCATTTCCCATGCATTTCTGCAGGACTTGAGCCCTGCTTGTAGCCCATTCCAGCTTTGTGTAGAATTCCTCAGTCAGCCCTTTGTTCTTGACCGTGATGGAGAGTTTAGAATCTGATTGGTTGATTGCTTCTGTGGACAGGTGTATTTTATAAAGGTAACAAGCTAAGATTAGGAGCACTCCCTTTTAGAGAGTGCTTCTTATCTCAGCTTATTATCTATAGAAAAGAAACCTGTGATCTAGAAATCTTGCTGATTGATTGATAGGGAATCAAATACTTATTTCAGTGATTTAAATGAAAGTCAATTTATAACTTATTTGAAATGCATTCTTCTTGATTTGTTGTTGTTGTTCTGTCTCTCACCGTTCAAATAAACCGACAATTAAAATTATAGGAAGATCATTTCTTTGTTAGTGGGCAAACATAAAATATCAGGAGGAGTTCAAATATTATCTTTCCTTCACTATAAATACTGGCATAATTGGCGCATTATAGAAATGTCAACATTATACACTTATTGTTCATATTGTACGCTACCAATGTATGTCTACTTGTAGAATATCTTGACTCGCTCTTACTACAAACTGCGCTCATGAGAAGGTATCATCAAAGCTTACAAAATACATTAACTGAATATTTGCTTATGAACAAGATTTAAAAAAAAAAAAAAAAAACGGCAAGAGCCTCCAGGTTTTCAAGCTGGGAGTGGAACAGCTTTGCAATTTACTTCTGAAACTGTATTTTGATCTTAATGAATATAAAATGGCTCCCATTAAAAGTAAAACCGATTATTTCAGGTCTTCCAGGGCCCATAGCTTTTTGACTGTCTTGGAGAGTTACTATGATCTTTCATTAAGACTTCACAGCAGGTCTTCTTCACCATCAAATCGAGCCTTGCAGTACAGGAGATTGGCTACATTTAAAAGTCATTTTCTGAAATCTACAGATATATCCAATTTGGTAATAAAAATCATGAGAGAATTTAGACTTTTTATATATTGTCACTAATTCATCACTCACATTCGTCAGAATTAAGATGCCCTTTGACTATCAATCCAGTGGCGGTTTGCAGCTTCAGTTGAACGTTATGTTATATTTGGGAATAATGTACTAATTGTAGTCTTTTATTTATTTTTTTTTTTTAGAAAGACAAATGGAATTTTTTTTATTTTAAAAAGCAGCATTTCCGTCCTGGTATGATGTCTGAAATTGCAACTATTCTATAGAATGAAAAACATTTTAGCAGAAATTATGCTAAATTGCATACAGATTTTAAGACTAAATAGCTAGAGATATAATGATCCTTGTAAGCCTCCGATTCATTTTTCCTTTGCAATGACCTGGCCAGTGTGAATATATTAACACAACAAAAGAAGACATTACAGATCAGGGAGAAACTCATGCAAATTCCTTTAAACTGCAAAGAAAAAAATGATTCCTGCAGCTCAAATTGTATGAAAGGGAAAATTAATGAAAAGATGGCAAGTTCATAAGTCTTTATATCAAGTCAGCAGAGATTGTACATAAAATCTGTATTGGAAGAATTATATTGTATGGTCTGCACGTAGAGCCTGGTACTGTACATCAACCTGATCTGGAGACGAGATTGGTATACTGCCCTCATGTGGATGTTCTACTGTTATTGTTAAAATTGATAGATACAATGATATTTGGAATTTAAATATCTCATTCAAACATTTACTTGATTTTTTATTGTGTATAATTGACATTGAGTTAAAGCTGACCATCAAGGTTAGAAAAAAGTATACACACACAAGAAAATAATTCCTTACATTGTCCTGCAGTAAACCATGAGCATGAAGCAGTTAAGTGAGCAACTTAAAGCCTACTTGTGATTTCAAAAGATGTAGGCCATAGTTTTCTAGCCAATCACAGTACAATACTTAATCCTTACTGCTACGGTATGACATGGTGCTCGTGAAAGTACACAGAGCAAGATGCACCGTGCTGGTGGAGGGGGGGAAGATTTACCCAGAACACTACTATAGATGGCATGTGGTGGAAGAAGTGGTTACTGATACACTGGGGTCTTTAACCCCTTAAGGACATAGGGCATAAATGCACATCCTGGTACGCTGCTACTTAACACACCAGGACATACATTTACATTCTATACATGACGCAACCATCAGACCGGTGCTCGCATCATGCATGGCAGCTCCCGGCTGCTATCAGCAGCCAGAGACCCTTCAGTAATGGCGGAGATCAGCGATCACACTGATGTCCCCCATTAACCCCTCAGATGCTGTGATCAATGTAGATCACGGCATCAGCGGTGCTTTAAATGTCTGATCTGATCGCCTCAAAGTTTGAGTTTAAAAAAAAAATGGTGGGCGTGAAACAGTGCCGTCGCCTCGGACGGTGCTCCTTGTATGTACTGCCCTGCCATAAAATCTATTCACTGCAAGCCATCTGAGCTAATGAGCATGCAATAAAGAACACAGCTTTTGCAAATAGTGGCGAGTGATCTATGTCTCTTTTCTCTCTGCTTCACATGGAAATATAAAAGATTTTTGATTTTATAGAAAGTGAGGAGGAAAAAACAAAAATGCTAAAATAAAATTGAATGTGTCCTTAAAGTGGTACTTCAGTGGAAAACTTTTTTTTTTTTAATGAACTGGTGCCAGAAAGTTAAACAGATTTGTAAATGACTTCTATTTAAAAATCTTAATCCTTTCAGTACTTATTAGCAGCTGTATGCTACAGAGGAAATTATATTCTTTTTGAATTTCTTTTTTGTCCTGTCCACGGTGTTCTCTGCTGACACCTCTGTCTGTGTCAGGAATTGTCCAAAGAATCATAGGTTTGTAATGGGAATTTTCTCCTGCTCTGGACTGCTCCCAATACGGGAATCTGGTGTCAGAAGAGAGCACTGTGGACAAGACAAAAAAGAAATTCAAAAAGAAAAGAATTTCCTCTGTAATATACAGCTGCTGATAAGTAATGGAAGGGTAAAGATTTTTTAATAGAAGTAAATTACAAATCTTTCCGGCACCAGTTGATAAAAAAAAAAAAATGTTTTCCACCAGAGTACCCCTTTAAGGCCAAAATGGACTGTGTCCTTAAGGGGTTAACGTGCTGTGTTAGTACAGGGTGGGTCATTTATATGGCTACACCTTAATAAAAAGGGAATGGTTGGTGGCACATTAGTATATGTGAGGGGGGAAACTTTTCAAGATGGGTGGTGACCATGGCGGCCATTTTGAAATGGGCCATTTTGAATCCAACTTTAGTTTTTTCAATAGGAAGAGGGTCATGTGACACATCAGACTTATTGGGAATTTCACAAGAAAAACAATGATGTGCTTGGTTTTAACGTAACTTTATTCTTTCATGAGTTATTACAAGTTTCTCTTTGTTTACAGCCATTGACATGTCGTTGAGGTTAACACGTGAGGAGAGGATAGAAATTGTGTTGATGTCTGGTGAACGCAGTAACTGGGTCATTGCAGCAGATTTCAATGCAAGACACCCTACTAGACCACCCGTCTCCCATGCTACAGTTAGCAAACTGCTTGCTAAGTTTCGTGAAACTTGTTCAGTGTTGGATTTGCCAAAATGTGGACACATGAAATCTGTCACTAATGAAGAAACATCAGTGGCTGTCCTTCATTGAGCAAGAGCCTACAGAGTAGCACTCGCCGCATGTCACTGGAGAGTGGGATTAGTCAAACATCCCTTTGGCGGATATTAGCTATTCGCAAATGGCACCTTTACAAACTCCAGCTACTGCAGCATCTCAATGAGGATGACCCAGATCGGCGCACTGAATTTGCACAATGAGCAAAACAAAAATTGGAACTGGACCCTCAGTTTACGTAGAAGATTTTGTTAGTGATGAGGCAAACTTTTATGTGAATCGGGAAGTTAACAAACAAAACCACCGCTATTGGTCTGACACTAACCCACATTGGATAGATCCCTCCAAAACTGTTGGAACACAAAAATTGATGGTATGGTGTGGATTATGGGGTACAAAGATATTGAGGCCATTCTTCATCAATGGAAACCTCAAGGCCACTGGATATGCGAAATTGCTACATGATGATGTGTTTCCCTCTTTATGCACTGAAGCTGGCACATTCCCTGAGTTTTTTCAGCAAGATGGTGCACCACCACATTATGGGTGTCAGGTCCGAGCATTCCTAGATGAACAGTTTCCTGGAAAGTGGATTGGTCGTCGTGGGCCAGTTGAATGGCCCCCAAGGTCTCCCGATCTGACCCCCTTAGACTTTTTTCTTTGGGGTCATCTGAAGGCAATTGTCTATGCTGTAAAGACACGAGATGTGCAGCACCTGAAACTACGGATACTGGAAGCCTGTGCTAGCATTTCTCCTGCGGTGTTGCTCTCAGTGTGTGAAGAGTGGGAGAAGAGGATTGCATTGACAATCCAACATAATGGGCAGCACATTGAACACATTTTATAAGTTGTCAGAAACTTGTAAATAACTCATGAAAGAATAAAGGTACGTTAAAACCAAGCACATCATTGTTTTTCTTGTGAAATTCTCAATAAGTTTGATGTGTCACATGACCCTCTTCCTATTGAAAAAAACTAAAGTTGGATTAAAAATGGCCAACTTCAATGGCCGCCATGGTCACCACCCATCTTGAAAAGTTTCCCCCCTTACATATACTAATGTGCTACAAACAGGAAGTTAATATCACCAACCATTACCATTTTATTAAGGTGTATCCATATAAATGGCCCACCCTGTAAACATGAGAGAAGCAGCAACATCAATGAAGGAATTACACCAAGCACTGAGCTGCTACTGCTAGGGAACGTCGGAAGGTGAGTTTAATTTTTTTTTTTTTAGGTTTTTGCAGCCTGGGCACAGAGGTAATGGAAAAATGTTCAGTACAGTTCTCCTTTAACGGGTGACTGATGCATTGGATTTTTCAAGGTGCTATGTGTGATGTCTGCACATTTTAGTCTGTGCTGATGCTCCCTGGTCTAGCAAGGGTTACAGATTCTAGCCAGTGAGCTCAGTGGGTGGGTTATTTAATTCCAGTTCAGCCTGCATTCAGTGCTGCTGATTTTTAGTCTTACCTTGTCTGTGTGTGTTTGCACATTACACTTTGTATTTGCCATGGCATTTTGTCCTTTTATGCTTTTAGCCTTGTTAAATATTCTGATAGTCTGTTGCTATGTTTACCTAGTCGGTTTTAGTCTATTCTGTTAGTATCTTGTTATGTATTCTCTGTTGGTGTGTGTTCACACCTGCTTTTGTGTCTTTGTTTAGTATCTGTCCCCTTGTTTAGATGTGTTTTGGATTTTGAGCTTCCTCCAAAGCTAGTTTCCATTAACCCAGGGGTGTGCCCCCTCTAGCTTGAAGCCTATTTGGATTTGGTATGAGTGGAGTTTTGGAGTATAGTGTTGTCTAGGTTTCTCCTATGGTTAGTTCAGTTTCCTGAGCTCCGCTTTGTTTCCCAAACATATGATTCAGTTTGTTTGTATCTAGTGTGTATCTTGTTCTTGGTCCGTGTTCAGACCAGTGGGTCTTTCAGTATTTTTGTATCTTTTTCTGTAATTATATTATTGCATATCCCTGAGTAATATAGTGCCTGTCTTCAGTCTAACCTTGTTCATCTCCTACATCTATGAATATATCTCGCTGTTTAAAATTCCTAGTTTACCATTCTTGTTCATATTTTCATATCTATCATTTATCTAGTTCTAGTAGGCTGTAGCTATATTCCTGATTCTATGTTTCTCTGATATCTGTTTTGTGCTAGTTTGTATTCCAGCTGTATACAGTATTCTGGTTTGTTGACTGTGTGTCCCTGACTTGTACAGCATCCATTTAGATTTTGACCATGACAGCCCTGCACTTTAGATAGGAAGGGACTGGCACCCAGTTGTTATTCGCTATTAGAGCAGTTGAGCAAGTAGGCAGGGACAGATGTTTAGGGTCATCTTAGGGCTCACTCTTCCCTACCCTACTTGATGATACATGATGCTTATGTGAAGCATATATTACACTTTATGAAGCTCACTATGACACTGTGTGAGTAGACACGAAAGAAACAGCAACATCAATGAAGGAGTTACACCAAACACTGAGCTGCTACTTTTGCTGCTTTTGCTGCTGCTGTTGCTGCTGAGCTAAGTTAAAGAGCCAGAGAAGAGATAACACTGCAGCACTGTGGGCACACAACACATTACAAAAGGGACAGATGACATTATATATCTCCCTCCCTCTCCCTCTCCCTCTCTCCCCCCCTCTCTCTCCCCCTCTCTCTCCCCCTCTCTCTCTCCCTCTCTCTCTCCCTCTCTCCCCCTCTCCACTTAGTAAATCCCAACTCCTTTTACTCTGTTTTGTCCTAGGTCTTCAGCATATTGTAAAAAAGGAGACACCAAGTGGCCAAGAATCTAGGAATGTTTTTATAATAAGAAGTATTTTTTTTGTAAAGGAAGTGATTTACAAATACATTTGGAATTATATATAGAAATGGAAAAGAGGTTGTTTCGAATGACAAATCTTCCATGTGTACAAATATGCCTTAGTTGACCTACTAGCGTTCCTGAGATATGTTTTCACTAAATACTTTCAGTCCTAAAATACAATTTTATTTCACTATTTCAGACACACATACCCTACGGACAATTAAGGAAAAAGTTAGCGGGCCAGTATATACGATGATGCTAGAGTCACATTGCTATCTAGGAATTAGACCTTTTTGGGATGCCAGGAGGTGGTGCTGATATGTATTAGTGTTGCTCACGAATATTCGCAATTCGAATATTATTCGCGAATATCGCATATTCGCGAATTCGCGAATTTCGCGAATATAGCGCTATATATTCGTAATTACGAATATTCGTTTTATTTATTTTTTTTTTTTCACAGTACACATCACAGTGATCACCCCTCTCTGCTTCCAGCTTGTGTGGTGTAAAGAAGGCTCTAATGCTACTGTGTGAGACTGGCGTGCGAAAATTCGCATATCCGAAAATTAGCATATGCGAATTTTCGCATATGCGAATTTTCGAGTATATTAATTTTGTATATGCTAATATTCACATATGTTAATTTTCGCATACGCGAATTTACGCATATGCGAAAATAAAACGGGAATATAACGAATATGCGAATATTCGCGAATATATGACGAATATTCGTCCATATATTTGCGAATATTCGCAAATTCGAATATGGCCTATGCCGCTCAACACTAATATGTATTAGCAAAGGAATAGAGAGGGCGCTACCTAGCGCATTACCACTAAAAACCAGGGTGAACAGAGGTAATTACAATGCTCACCCAGATTGTTACACTCGCCAAGTGTAACAATGGAAAAAAACTTGTGTGTAAGTATGCCGGCAGACGGTCCACCTTCAGATAGATGCACAAAGAACACAAGGAGCCTCCAAGGAGGTGGCGGACATCAGGAGGCGCTGGACACACTCGGAGGGTAGAAACAACTTTAATCACCCATCATGCAACGCATTTCACAGATTATCTGCTTCATCAGGCATACTCAGGTGAGTAAAAGCATACTATATATAGGGGACTGGGTGGTTAGCCCTCCAGGTGAGCCAAGGAGGGAGTTAACCCTCAAGGCTCCACTGGAGGGGAACCACCCAGTATACAAAGATACACATACGAATAAACAGAAAAGGGAGAACATTTCACATATGAACAATACAGATAAAAGGGAACATGTATAAAAGGTATATAAAAAATATATAAAATATATAAAAATATAATATGTTCATATATACTGGAATGCAGGGGTAAAAAAACACCTGGCTAACTAGCAACTATGTTCAATAAGGTAGAGTATTACACCAAAGGCAACTAGTAAAGAGGAATGATAAAAAAAAAGAAAACATAAACATTTTTACATTTTTAACAGAGAGCATAATATATATAAAACACAAAATTATACATATTACCGGGCATTTTCTATTGTCTCGTTCAAACCTCCTGGAAATAAAGTACCTAAAGTAAAAATCCAAAATGACTCTCTATTAATCAGTCTCTGAAATCTATTGCAGATGTAATCTGGAATGGTTTCGATAATGATTAATTTGATGCTATTGATATCTTTATTGTGTTTTAATGTAACATGGCGTGAAACGCTATGGAGAAGAAAATTTATGTTGATGTTTGACCTGTGTTTGTTCATGTTCAAGAAGGATGAGATTAGTAACATTACCACTGAAACGTTTTTTAAATCTGTTGACGTGAATAGTCTGCTCACGTTCAGTAGTGCCCATTATCCAAAATGGATCTCCAATGTACCCTATGGTCAGTATCTAAGAGTCAGGAAAAATTGTACCTCTGATGGGGATTTTGTTAAACAATCACGTATACTCCAACAAAGGTTTAGAAATAAAGGCTACCCACAATCTATGTTGAACAAAGCATATAACTGTGTCAAAGACAAACAACAGGTTTGTCTAGTACAGCCCAGGTCAGTGGAGCATCCGAGTAGGGTTGACAATGGTAACATTTACAAACACAATTTTATTACGTATTATAATAGTGCATCCAAAGAAATAAAAAACATCCTTTCAAAATATTGGAGTATACTTAGGGATGACCCAATTTTGAAGAAGTCTCTCCCTCAACACCCAGGGGTAACTTTCCGGAGATCTAGTAATCTCCGTAATTTGCTAGCTCCCAGCAGGTTAAAACCCCTTGATCAACCTGTGAAAAATCATATCACACCCCAGGAGACACCAGGGGTATACCCCTGTAGTCGTGGGAGATGCCTTTGCTGTCCCATGATTGCAGGGGGTACTAATAGTTTCAAGTCAAATCAGTCAGGACTATCTTACACTATTAAAGGTACCCTTAATTGTGACAGTTCATACGTCATATACTTATTGACCTGTGTTTGTGGCATGCAATATGTGGGCCGCACGGTTCAGGCCGTGCGGTCCCGCATGAACAAACACAGGTCAAACATCAACAGAAATTTTCTTCTCCATAGCATTTCACGCCATGTTACATTAAAACACAATAAAGATATCAATGGCATCAAATTAATTATTATCGAAACCATTCCAGATCACATTCACAATAGATTTCAGAGACTGATTAACAGAGAGTCATTTTGGATTTTTACTTTAGGTACTTTATTTCCAGGAGGTTTGAACGAGACAATAGAAAATGCCCGGTAATATGTATAATTTTGTGTTTTATATATATTATGCTCTCTGTTAAAAATGTAAAAATGTTTATGTTTATTTTTTTATTTTTTTTTATCATTCCTCTTTACTAGTTGCCTTTGGTGTAATACTCTACCTTATTGAACATAGTTGCTAGTTAGCCAGGTGTTTTTTCACCCCTGCATTCCAGTATATATGAACATATTATATTTTTTTATATATTTTATATATTTTTTACATACCTTTTATACATGTTCCCTTTTATCTGTATTGTTCATATGTGAAATGTTCTCCCTTTTCTGTTTATTCGTATGTGTATCTTTGTATACTGGGTGGTTCCCCTCCAGTGGAGCCTTGAGGGTTAACTCCCTCCTTGGCTCACCTGGAGGGCTAACCACCCAGTCCCCTATATATAGTATGCTTTTACTCACCTGAGTATGCCTGATGAAGCAGATAATCTGTGAAACGCGTTGCATGATGGGTGATTAAAGTTGTTTCTACCCTCCGAGTGTGTCCAGCGCCCCCTGATGTCCGCCACCTCCTTGGAGGCTCCTTGTGTTCTTTGTGCTGATATGTATTAAGCCTTATCAAGAAAAAATGTAACAACTATCTATGATTGTAACTTGTCTTCATTTTTTCTGGTTCTCCAAAATGCTGGTGTAACCACTTATCTGCAACATTAGTTTCCTCCAGGACACTCCCAAGTCATTGTGACAGCAGTTAGCGTTTTTTTTTTTTTTTTTTTTTTTGAGATTGTTGAACAGATAATAGGCAGAAGGAGACAGGATGGGGAAATTGATTGAATGGAGCATCACTTGAAATCCTAAGGAGGTCAATTTTGTCACTGCTTTACCTGCAGTGTGTAAGGCTGGGTTCACACTTCGTTTTTACCAATACGTGGCCGCATACGGCTGGGGGGAGCTAAAACCTTGCACTCCCGTATCCCTGCCGCATGCCGCCCATATGTAATTCATTTCAATGAGCTGACCGGAGTGAAACGCTGACTCTGGTCGGTTCATTTTTGCCCCATATGCGGTATTCCCACAACACCTAAAACCGTAGTTGACCACGGTTTTAGGTCGGGTGGAAAACGGTGTTTCACTCCGGTCGGCTCATTGAAATTAACTACTTACGAGCCGCACACGGCAGGGGTACAGGAGCGCAAGTTTTTAGCTCCCCCAAGCCATATGCGGTCCGGTATTAGTAAAAACGTGATGTGAACCCAGCCTGACAAGGAGTTGTCCTCTTTTGTTTGGTTGGCAAAAGTTTTGGGATCCACTTTGTTGCAAGCTTTCTCATTTCCAAGTTGTAGATAAAGGCACCAACTCTCTCACATAATATTCCCAGATATGTGGCAAAACTTTTGCCTGATATTCGGCTGTCCTCCATAGTCATGTCATGGATGGCTTTCATATTTGGAGGCACAGAAAAAAGATAGGCCTTCCACAAGGTTTTTCAGTTTCGACTCCAAAATGGCCAGTTTAAATATTGACAACCCACCTTTTAACTGTTGCATATGAAATTCCATTATGGATCTGCATAGCACCTTTCCCTTGGAGAAACAGGAACTTGATTATGGTCCTATGCTCTTCAACATTGTACTTTCCTGGAGGTGAAGCTTAATATTTATCAGCACCCCCCTCAAATTTTTTGTATTTATGAGGTTTACTCAAGTAAAGCTATATCAGACACCCCTGCTCTGCTCATTTTGATTTGGGGATTGTTAGCACAGGTTAAAGAAAGAATATTGAGGCATTTTCTGATGGAAGGCCACATGGTCACCAGGCTCAATTGGAAATCTAGCACTATGCCTACTCTTTCCAAATGGCTCATGGAGCTTAGAGATATCATGATGATGAAGGAACTTCTAGCTGAGGCACATGGACTCTCAATCCAGTTCATATTCCTAAGATTTCCATGGCAGTAGTTCATAATTTCTTTATTTAATTGGGTCTATGTGCTCTTCCTTGTCTTCAGGTTGATGGATGATCTTTTTTTCCCCTACTTTTCTTCTTTTCTTACTAAGTTTCATGCTTCTTGCCTTCTCCCATGGCTAGCTTCCTCCGATTTATATCATAAAACTGATTTCTTCCTAAGGTCAGACATATTCTTTTTTGGAATTACCCATCCCTTGCTTTGGGTTCACAAACAGTTACTCATGTTCTTGTTGATTATATCAATATTATTCACTGTGTTTTTTTTTTATTTTTATTTTTTTGTTTCTTATTTTATTTTTGTTATTTCCAAAAAATGAAAAATGAGACATCATTCTGTCTTTATATACAATAGATTCTAATCAAGGATCCCCACACTGGAACGCAATAGTGCTACCCACCTTGTCAACATGCTGCTTCCTCCAAATATATAGTGATGGGGGGGTAGAGAACAAAGTTTGAGAAAAAAATTGCTTCATAATTCCTCTTTCATGGGGAATGCAAGTATTTGCTAAAAATGACATTAAAGGGGTACTCCGGTGAAAAACTTTTTTTTTTAAATCAACTGGTGCCAGAAAGTTAAACAGATTTGTAAATTACTTCTATTAAAAATCTTAATCCTCCCTGTACTTATTAGCTGCTGAATACTACAGTGGAAATTATTTTCCGTTTGAAACACAGAGCTGTCTGCTGACATCATGAGCACAGTGCTCTCTGCTGACATCTCTGTCCATTTTACGAACTGTCCACCGTAAAAAGAAATCCCCACAGCAAATTTATGCTGTTCTGGACAGTTCCTAATATGGACAGAGATGTCAGCAGAGAGCACTGTGCTCATGATGTCAGCAGACAGCTCTGTGTTTCAAAAAGAAAAGAATTTCCGCTGTAGTATTCAGCAGCTAATAAGTACAGGAAGGATTAAGATTTTTTAATAGAAGTAATTTACAAATCTGTGTAACTTTCTGGCACCAGTTGATTTAAAAAAAAAAAAATAGTTTTTCACCGGAGTACCCCTTTAAATCCCAATCAGTTTCTGAGACTCCATAACTGGAGCTAAAAGCTGATGTTTAGGAAATGCTACCCGTGGAGGTAGTGTAATTGAATCCCATATTCCTGTTTTAAAAAATGTCAAAAGAGAAAAGTTAACCAACAGCACTCTGGATTTTTCAGCTGGACATGAGCCCTGTTGTCTAGAAAACCAACTCTTCTACATTGTTTGCTGCAGGTCACAAAAGTTCAGCAGATTGTAGAGGGAGCTCATTCTCCGCAAGGTAAGACATGCATGCAAGCAAGGTATGTTGTTGTTTAGTTACATGACCTCTGTCCCATCACTGTATGTAGCACAGCAGAGACAATTTTGCTGTGCCGTACTCTTCACTGCCCCATGATGTAGCCAGCTACCCAATTACCTATATCATGAGGGGGGAGAATACAATGCAATAGAGTCAACATTGCTGTGGGGTAATCTACACTCCTCCATGACATAGTCAGCCGCCCGGGCTACCCCCACCATCAGGGGGAGAGGTTACAGCATAACAGAGTTGGCTCAGCCAATGTTCAGCAAAGCATTTTCTAAAGTTCTGACTGAGCATAAACATAACTTAAAAGTGGGCTTTTCCAATTCAAAATGTATAAAATGCCCCTTAAAGGGGTACTCCGGTGCTTAGACATCTTATCCCCTATCCAAAGGATAGGGGATAAGATGCCTGATCGCGGGAGTCCCGCCGCTGGGGACCCCTGTGATCTTGCACACTGCACCCCGTTTATAATCAGTCCCCGGAGTGTTTTCTCTCCGGGTCTGATTACCAGCGACCACAGGGCCGACGGCGCGTGACATCATGCCTCCGCCCCGTGTGATGTCACGCTCCGCCCCTCAATGTAGGCCTATGGGAGGGGGCGTGTCTAAGCACAGGAGTACCCATTTAACCTTCCAAGTTAAAGGAGTTATCTGGGCACCATAAAAAGTTTATGTTTAGCTGGGGGTGTCATAAAAATTTTAATTGGGAGATACTCGCCTACCTACCACAGACAAAAAGGGTCTTTGAAGTCGAAAGTTGCGGGATTAATGGATGCTGGATGTCTTTACCAGTAGCTACAGGAGACTAAGGTAGATGAGAATGTCTTTATTTTTATGCCAGAGTGCTTAGCGGGCTTTTTAAACTTAAAAATAAACTAAAAAATTTTGGTTCGCAGCGAACAGGTGAACTGCGGATTGACAATGAAATAAACCTTAAAACACAGCTCGGCGTCAGGAGCTCGTGATGTCATAGAACAGTTTGTTTGAAATGCTGAGCAGCGGAGAACCTCTCCAACACTGTCTAAGAGCTCTAAATCCCTGTATAACACTGCAGGAATGTGTTCAAGTAGTTTTAAAGTGGTTCTCTTGGAAGTTGCAACAGGATTAAAGGGGAACTCCGGTGGAAAAAAAATCATGTTTTCTGGCTCCATAAAGTTAATTTGTAAATTACTTCTATTTAAAAATCTTAACCCTTCCAGTACTTATCAGCTGCTGTATACTACAGATATACTACAGAGCTCTCTGCTGACACCTACAGTATGTCTGTGTCAGGAACTGTCTAGTGCAGGAGAGGTTTTCTATGGGGATATGCTTCTAATCTGGACCTAAACTTTGCTCCACTGTGCCCCTCCTCCTCCAGTTCAGCCTCCACAGGGCTCATGTGGCCTTGAGATGTAGGCGCCATGTCTCCAGTGCCCTGATCAGCCATCATTTCCAACACATGTTGAAGGAAATGAAGCAGTGTAATGACTTAGTTCATCCCGTAATCCAGGTGACAGACTAATAATGTGGTTTCCTCAAAGGGCCGAAGCAAACGGCAGGTGTCACGTACGAGCTGCCACTGGTTGACATTGAAGTTACACAGGGGAGACCCCCTATCTGCTTGGATCATCAAGAAATCGGTGATGGCTTTTCTTTGTTCGTATTGCCGGTCCAACATATGGATGGTGGAATTCCAACGTCGCAAATCAGACTATGTTGGGGGATACCATTCTGATGCTGAAGCTCAAGGGGGGTGTGCTTTGCTGTGTACAAATGGCTGAAGCAAATGCAAAGTTTCCTTCCCATTGTTAGGATGTCTTGCAGATGGGGAGAACACTTCAGGAACCACTTGACAACCAGATTGAACATGTGTGCCATGCAGCCGGCATGTCTCAGGCTTCTTTGTCGCAGAACATGCAAGAAGTTCTTCCTGTTGTCGGTCACCATGGTTCCCATTTCCAGTTTTCATGGTGTAAGCCATGATTCAATTTTTTGATGAATGACTTTTTAGCAGTTCCTCCCCTGCGTGACTCGCCAAGGCAATCCATATTAAGAAGAGCGTGACAACATCATGCCCTGCACACATGCTATACTGGAGGGGCACTGAGACTTGTCCGTGCAGTGGAGGTTGAGGAGATGGGGGAGGATGAGGAGGCGGAGTTGCACACTGTCACAGGACCAACAGCCTGAGAGCGTGGAGGCGGAAGCGGCGTGACCTGTCCAAGTTGGTGTTGTGGCTGTGCAGGACCCACATTTACCCATAGGGCCATAAAGAACATGTATTGTCCCTGACCGTAGTTACAGCTCCACACATCATGCCATGCACTTTGGCACACACCGACAGCCTCAAGGACTGGCCCACCTTCTGTTCTACAAAATTGTGCTGGGCTGGTACTGCCTTCTTCACAAAGAAATTACTTCTTAGGACTCTCCACCTCAGCTCGGCACAAGCCATCAGTTCTCTGAAAGGTGCAGTGTCCACCACTTAAAAAGGAAGGGAGTACCCGTGGTTGGACCCCTGCAATCAGACTCTTATCCCCTCTCCTGTGGATAGGTGATAAGTTAATTTCACTGCAGATTTCCTTTAAATTTGAGTGCTCCTTTAATCCTGAGATTGTAATAGTGGCTAAAAGGCTTAGATAAATATCTGTCACACATAAGTCATATAAATTAAAAACTCTGCTCATCATATTTATATAATATATCTTTGGAAATTATTAGTTTTTCTGTTACTAAAATTAAAATCTCGCTACTGGTAACTAGTATAAGGGGGAAGTAAACTCATGCCAACAAAGCTCCCATTGAACTCAAACCATCATTTTAATAAGTTCACATTTATTGTTCATCAATTTTCCTCAGTTGCACCTACACGCAGAAAGAATTCTATACTTTATATTTTCATGGCTATTAGATCTAATAAACTATTTTAAATAAAAAAAAATGTAAAACGTATCATTGGATTATAGATTATAATTAAAAGTAATTACTTTGTTTTAAACAACTTTTTCTACAATGCGCTGATATAATGAAAGGGATGTAAATCTTATATAATAAACTTTAAATCCTGTACATTAGATAATTTACATTTGTTTATATGAATGCAATGGCAAAAAGTAGAACAAATATATTCCCTTGGGTTTCTCGGCAGATACAAATATAAAGCTTAAGGACTTTGTTTACTGTCCACAAAGTACAATTTCTCAAATCTCAACATGCAAAGGGTTTCTGTTCCTCTGCTGGTAATTCTGTATATAGCTGGTCAGCTCACTCACCCATAGAATTACAGTGTAGGGTATGGATGCTAGTATTTCAGACCCAAACCAAGCATAAAAAACACAAAGTAATTCAGTGTCAGCACAAAGTTGACAGCGAATGATTATAACAGCTTCGAATCTTGAAAAAGAGTGTAAATAACTAGGATCCCCTGCAGGCTCACTCAGACTGCATGCATAACAACCATGATGGACAGCCACTAAAGTAAGGTACAAAAATCTCACTGTACAAAGATGCAGAAGAGAAAAAAAAATCTTGAAAAGGCTTTAACTGTCACCTTTCTGAATTTATCATCTTATTTCATAGGAAAAACACTCTGCAATACAGGATCTTCACGGATATAAGAAAAATGTTAAATATTCATTTCAGTAACCTGCTGTTCTCAAAAAGAAGTCAAAATTATGTTACATTAAGTTAGCTGGTTAGTTAATTTCTTTCTTCTCTGTAAATTAAAAATTTACAAGAAATGTTTTTTTATTATGATTTTATTTTTTCCTTTTGTATTTAAAAATTAAAGGGAAATGTCTTAAAATAAAATCACACATGCCTTGTTTGTGAAGCATGGATTTGGATTTATTAGAAAGGGTTTTTACACCTAAGAAAAGAAGTTGCTAAAAAAGAAACCATTGTGCATATGTATACATATATATATATATATATATATATATATATATATATATATATATATATATATATGTGTGTGTGTAAAGGAAAACTTTGGCAGGTCCATAGTGACAGCATCATGTGAGGATAGGAGAAGCAAGGAGGGACATCTGACCTCAGGATAGCCCATATTAACTTGCAAGTAGGAAGAAGAATAACATGATCTCAAGCTAGCCAATAATGCCTTAAAGACATGTAATGTCCTACAATGGGGTTCAGCCTGAGTGGTAAGGGAACGCTTGTGTCTTTAGTCTACATATATGCTTTATTGTAATTTGTCCAGTACCGCAGATGCTGCAAGGCCACACATGGGTTAAAGGGGTACTCCAATAGAATTTTTTTTTTTATCAATCTGTTAAAGGAGAAATGAGGCAGAAAACTTTAACCTTCCCCTGTGCCCGGGCTGCAAAAACAAGAAAAAAAAAACTTTAGCTCACCTTCCTATGTTCCCTTGTTGTGGTGGTATCGGCGTCCCATTCCTCCGGCGCTGCTGAAGGTGAAGGAAGGTGAGCAAATTATTATTATTTTTTTTTTTTTGAAGCCTGGGCACAGGAGAAGGTTAAAGATTCTGCCGCATTTCTCCCTTAAACAGATTTGTAAATTACTTCTATCAAAAAAATCTGCATACTACGGAGGAAGTTCTTTTCTGTCTGACCACAGAGCTCTCTGCTGACATCTCTGTCCATGTCAGAAACTGTCCAGAGCAGGATAGGTTTTCTATTTCAATTCAAAAAGAACTTCCTCTGTAGTATCCAGCAGCTGATAAGTACTGGAAGAATTAATATTGTCAAAGACAAGTAATTAACAAATCTGCACCAGTTGATTTAAAAACAAACAAACAAACATGTTTTTCCCCAGAGTACCCCTTTAACCACACTACATACGCACATGAGGCAGAGGTCACTTCAGAGTTTGGTATCCTTTTAGGCACGAATAGGTCAGGGAAGTCAATATAAAGCATTGGTCACCTGTCCTTAGCTGAGTATGAGTTGAGAGAGAGTGGGGAACACAAAAAGAGTTGGAGAGAAAGAAACCAAGTTACACACCTAGCCATTCCTCTTTACTGTGTGGCAATAGAATGGTAGAGGCTTCTGTGTAGTTAGCAGCGAGATTCGGATGGCGCTGACAGACCCAGAGCAGACAAGGCAGGAGTGGTAGAAAAGATTTATTTTACCAAGATGCAACACATTTCGCTGCACATGTGCAGCTTTCTCATGCATAGCAAGATACAAACAGGTAGGCACTTATATAGCTCAGAAATTAACTCTTTCTTATCCTTCCTTATAAAACATATATATATATATATATATATATATATATATATATATATATTCCCAATAATAACAGTACATCCACACAAATGAAAGAAATAAGTTGGGGTGCACGCATATTCAGAACCTCAGCCCTCCGGTTCACTCATCCATATACGAAAATAGATGCAGCACACCACGTAGTTGAATTCAAATGGGGGCTTTATTCCATGACGTGAAAGAGACTAGTAACATGTGACATGACCTGGGCTTTTATCAGCACCCTCATTACAAAATTGTGACATCACTAATTACAATTTACATACGTAAACAAGACACGATTAAGGCATCATGTTCATATCAATATAGATCAGTGAAAATCACATATATTTATCATATGTGCAATATACATATACTATCCATTGTGCACAATCGATCTGTGTTACACAACCTGTGCATATAAAATACAGTGTCCATCCTCCTGTGTTTACAAATTACCTCCTGAGACGCTGCCATGACAACATCCATCTAGGACGCCGAGTCAGCGTGGTTTTCGACCGGGAGCCGCAGAGAAGCCGCTGACTTCCGGTATCTGGATTACGTCACTGTGTGTTCCTTAGCAACCTGTGTGAACGACACCACTGATCCATCCATAGCATTCTAGCTGGGGCAAAGACTAGTTTGGTTTAAATCATGTACATGAATAACACCAGCACCAGATTGGGGATGTTCTGGTATCCAGGACTAAAAGACATCCCCAACAATCCATTATCCCCAACCCACGCAGCAACAGGGAAGTGTCAATATGCACCCTTTAGTCATACACAGAATGCACACACTCTATGGCTATATCAGTGTTCTCCTTAGATGAAACCTCACATCATTTGTTGTTTAATATCTTGATTTAAAGTGAAGGAACACAGCTGTTAGTGCAGCAGACACATCACTGGGTTGCTATAGGTAACAGAAAAGGAAAAAAGGAAAAAAAGGGGAAAAGGAAAAAAGGGGCAAGTGGTCCTGGTTGGTATGGCATCATGGTTGGTTTCAGGTGTAGAAGATCCTCTAAAATACAATTGAAATTAAAATTAGTATTTCATATTTACATGTCAGAGTACATCATATATTAAGATTTCCATGAGCGCATCGTAGGCTATATCCATCAACGCTTCATAATTTTGGGTAACACAGTAAATTCTACATTCAGTCCCTTAGGTTTTAGACTGTTGAGCAAAAATATCCATTTCAATTCCCTGGTTTGTAACTGGGTCACTCTATCACCCCCTCTTTTTAGAGGAGGAATATGATCTACTATCATGCATCTTAAATCTGATTCGATGTACCCCGGATCTAAAAAATGTTTAGATACAGGCAGGTCACAACGTTTTTTCCTTACAGAATACCTGTGCTGGTTAAGTCTTGTTCTTAAATCACATTTCGTCTCACATGTGAGGTAGAATTTTATGGGGTAAACCTGTTGTGTAGTGGGATGAGCAAACGCATTACCTTTCTGAATGTAATTACAACTGACGCACCGTCTGCATGGAAAACAACCATTAGATTTCATAGATAAATATTTTTGTTGCTTGTGAGAACTATCTATAATATCTGACTTAACCAGACGATCCTTAAGATTTTGTGCTCTATAGTACGACATTAAAGGGTGAGCTTGGAACTCAATTATGTCAGGGTAACTGTTTTGGATTAAATGCCAGTGTTTTCTAATGTATCTACTGTATCTTATGTATCTACTGTACTACTAATGTATACTACCCGACATTTCACTCTATGTGGAGATGAATGGTATGCGGTTAGAATTGTTGCTGATTTGTGACCTGTAGGTGTAGAGAGATACAATGTCAAATGTAGCAATAATACAGTTGTCTGGGAGAGTGATAGATGTAGTAATGGAGAGGAAGTGCACGGTGTCTCGTAGAAATCATTTTGTTTTGGTGACCAATGGTCTTAGAACTTTATCCAAAAAAATTGAAACAGGATTTGATAAAGAGCCTCTGCAGAAAAAATATAGGCCTACCTGGTTGATCTATTAGGCTTTTTTGAATTTTCAGCAAGAGGTATAAAATAGGTGTGATGGGAAAATCTACCAATAAAAAATTCACACAATCTTTTGTCAATATAATGCAATGTTGCGTCACATTGAGAGCATTCTTAAAAAAGCATAGGAAGAGGGCACTATTGACAAAAGATTGAGTGAATTTTTATTGGTAGAGTTTCCTATCACATCTATGTTATACCTCTTGCCGAAAATTCAAAAAAGCCTAAAGATCCACCAGGTAGGCCTATATTTTTTCTGCAGAGGCTCTTTATCAAATCATGTTTCCATTTTTTTGGATAAAGTTCTAAGACAATTGGTCACCAATACAAAATTATTTCTACGAGACACCATGCACTTCCTCTCCATTATTACATCTATCACTCTCCAAGACAACTGTATCATTGCTACATTTGACATTGCATCTCTCTACACCTCTATAAAACACAGTAGAGGCAGAATTAAGGGCAGAATGCAAAGGTCTAATGAGAACTGACTTTACTCCCAAACAGGTTGAGTTGATTCTGGAGTTGTTGACCTTTGCCTTAGAGAACAACTACTTCACATTCAATGAAATGTTTTACCTTCAATTATGAGGGACCGCCATGGGTAGTAATGTGGCGCCCACGTACGCAAATATTGTCATGGCAAACTTTGAGGAGGAGTTTGTCTTTGTGTTCCACCACTCCAGGAAGCTCCTGGGGTGGTAGAGATACATAGACGACATCTTCATCATTCGGAAGGGTGATGCTAATAAGTTGTATGAGTTTAAAGATTTTTTGAACAGCATTGATCCTGATTTACAGTTCACTCTTACTCTTTCAGACAAGAAGGTAAACTTCTTGGACACAGAAGTCACCATTGTAAGTAACAAACTTTCTACAGATATCTAACATAAACCAACTGATTGTAATACCCTGTTAAAATTTGAGTCCGCCCATCCAAGACCAATGGTCTCCTCTCTTCCATATAACCAATTATTAAAAGCCAGCCGTATTCCAGATTCTGATACAAACTTTAAGTGTGCAGTAAATCGAATGGTACAGCAGTTTAGAGAGAGGGGTTATCCCCCGAATGCTATCTCTCGTCATGTGAGTAAGGTCAAAATAGAGAGAGAAAATTTGGCATATCACAAATCAGCAAAAAGGATCATTCTAACCACATACCATTCATCTCCACATACAATGAAATATTGGGTAGTATTCTTCAATCCATTAGAACACACTGGCATTTAATCCAAAACAGTTACCTGACATTATTGAGTTCCAAGCTCCACCTTTAATGCCGTACCGTAGAGCACGAAATCTTGAGGATATTACAGATAGTTCTCATAAAACACAAAAATATCTGTGAAATCTAAAGCTTGTTTTCCATGCAGACGGTGCGTCAGTTGTAATTACATTCAGAAAGGTCATATATTTGTTCATCCCACTACACAACAGGTTTACCACATAAAATTCTACCTCACATGTGAGAGTGACCATATTGTATATATACTATGGTGTCTATGTAAATTAATATATGTCAGGGAGACGAAATGTGATTTAAGAACAAGACTTAACCAGCACAGGTATTCTATAAGGAAAAAACATTGTGACCGGCCTCTATCTACACATTCTGTAGATGTCGGGCATGTTGAATCAGATTTGAGATGCATGATAGTAGTTCACATTCATAGTAGTTCACATTCATAGAGTGACCCAGTTAGGAAATTGAAATGGATATTTTTGCTCAACAGTCTGAAACCTAATGGACTGAATGTAGAGTTTACTGTGTTACCTGATGGCTATAGCCTACGATGCGCTCATGGAAATCTTGATATATGATGTACTGTGACATGTAAATATGAAACACAAATTTTTATTTTTATTGTATTTTAGAGGATCTTGACCGACCATGATGCCATACCAACCAGGACCACTTGCCACTTTTTTCCTTTTTTTTTCTTTTTTCCTTTTCTGTTACCTATAGCAACCTAGTTATGTGTTTTGTTTCTTCACGTTAAATCAAGATATTAAACCACAAATTACATGAGGTTTCAAGTAAGTAGAACACTGGTATAGCCACAGAGTGTGTGTATTCCGTGTATGACTAAAGGGTGCGTATTGACACTTCCCTGTAGCTGCGTGGGTTGGGGATAACGGATTATTGGGGATGTCTTTTAGTCCTGGATACCGGAACATCCCCAATCTGGTGCTGGTGTTATCCATGTACATGATTTACACCAAAATAGCACCTCCCTAAATATAGGGAACGCAGGGAAATACAGTGTCTTTGCCCCAGCTAAAATGTTATGGATGGACCAGTGGTGTCATTGTTCTTCCTAGTATGAATTACCCATAGAAAGAATCCTGGACTGTTATGCCTGTCAACAATGCTGGATGAAATCCAGAACCTATGTAATCAGAGTGCCCAGTTGGTTAGTGAAGAATACCTGGATTTACATGCCTTATACTATGATGGACATTTTGTATTTGATGGTCTTTATGTTAGAAATAGCCCATAATGTACCCCATTATGAAAACCGCACCCCTCAACATATTCAAAATGCCATTCAGAAAGTTTGTTAACCCTTTAGTTGTTTCACAGCAGCAAAGTGGAGACCAAAATTCAAAATCTTAATTTTTTACACTAACATGTTCTTGTAGACCCATATTTTTTATTTTTACAAGGGGCGAAAGGAAAAAAAAGCCCCCCAAAATTTGTAAACCAATTCCTCTCGAGTAAGGAAATACCTCATATGTGGATGTAAAGTGCTTTGTGGGCTCATTAGAGGGCTCAGAAGATAAAGAGCAACAATGGGATTTTGGAGAGCGAATTTTGCTGAAATGGTTTTGGGGGGCATGTCGCATTTAGAAAGCCCCTATGGTGCCAGAACAGCTAAAAACTATTTGGGAAACTACACCCCTCAAGGAACGTAAAAAGTGGTACAGTAAGCCTTAACACCCCACAAGTGTTTTGACGACTTTGCGTTGAAGTTGGACGTGAACATGAAGCATTTTATTTTTTTCACTAAAATGCTGATGTTATCCCAAATTTAAAATTTTCCCAAGGGGTAATAGGTGAAAATGTCCCCCCAATATTTTAAACCCCCATTTCTCTCGAGTAAGGAAATGCCTCATATGTGGATGTAAAGTGATCTGCAGGTGCACTAGAGGGCTCAAAAGGGAGGTAGTGATATTGGGCTTTTGGAAAGCGAATTTTGCTGAAATGGTTTTTGCGGGGCATGTCTCATTTAGGAGCGGTTCTGACATAAACGCAAAAAAAATAAACACCCCACATGGCATACTATTTGGGAAACTACACCCCTTAAGGAACGTAACAAGGGGTGCAGTGAGCATTTACACCCCACTGGCCTTTGACAGACCTTTGTAACAGTGGGCTGTGCAAATGAAAAATTAAATTTTTCATTTTCACGGACCACTGTTTCAAAAATCTGTCAGTCACCTGTGGGGTGTTATGGCTTACTATACCCCTTGTTATGTCACATAGTTAAGGCTTACTATACCCCTTGTTACATCACATTTTTTTGCTTTTATGTGAGACCCGCTGTAACCAGCAGCCCCCCCTGTGCAAATCACCAGTTTAGGCCTCAAATGTACATGGTGCGCTCTCACTCTTGAGCCTTGTTGTGCGCCCACAGAGCATTTTACGCCCACATATGGGGTACTTCCGTATTTGGGAGAAATTGTGTTACAAATTTTGGGGTCTTTATTTTCTTTTACCTCTTATGAAAATGAAAAGTAGGGGGCAACACCAGCATGTTAGTGTAAAAAAAAAAAAAAATTACACAAACAGGCTGGTGTAGACCCCAACTTTACCTTTTCGTAAGGGGTAAAAGCCACCCAAAGTTTGTAGCGCAATTTCTCCCGAGTACGGAGATACCCCATATGTGGCCCTAAACTGTTGCCTTGAAATAAGACAGGGCTCTGAAGTGAGAGAGCGTCATGCGCATTTGAGGCCTAAATTAGACATTTTTATAGGGGTGTACCCGGATGCAAGCGTTTCACTTGCCTCCTCCACCAAAAATACTGTACGTCAATTTTTCCCAAACATTGTGCTTCCAGCTGTTGCAAAACTCACCACATGCCTGGACAGTCAATGGCTGTCTGGCAATACTGGGAGATGTTATTTTGCAACAGCTGGAGGTTCCGTTTTGGAAAAACTGATGTACAGGATGTTTTACATTTTTATGGGGGGGGGGGGCAGAGTAAGGGTGTAGTGTATATGTAGTGTTTTACTCTTTATTTAGGGTTAGTGTAGTGCAGTGTTCTAGGGTATATTCACACGGGCCTGGGTTTACAGTGAGTTTCCCGCTGCAGCGTAAAATTTGCCGCATCTCAAACTTGAAGCGGGAAACTTGCTGTAAACCCCCGCCCATGTGAATGTACCCTGTACATTCACGTGGGGGGGGGGGGCAAAACTACAGACCGTGCATGCTGGGAGTTGTAGTTATGCAACAGCTAGAGGCACACTAGTGAGGATTGGGAAACGCTGAGTTAGGTAACAGATTACCGCAGTGTTTCCGCACCACTGTCTGTTTCCTAACTCAGTGTTTCCCAACCCATGTGCCTCCAGCTGTTGCAAAACTACAACTCCCAGCATGCATGGTTTGTCAGTGCATGCTGGGAGTTATAGTTTTGCCACAGCAGGAGGCACATGGGTTGGGAAATACTGAGTTAGGAAACAGACAATGTTTCCCAACCATTGTGCCTCCAGTTGTTGCAATACTACAACTCCCAGCATGCCCAGACAGCCGAAGGGCATGTTGGGAGTTGTAGTTGTGTAACAAATGGAGGAGAACAATTTGGGGACCACTGTGTAGTGGTTTCCAAACTTTAGCTCTCCAGATGTTGAAAAACTTCAACTCCAAGCATGCCCAGACTGCCCAGGCATGCTGGGAGTTGTAGTTTGGCAACATCCCAGCATCCTAGCATCCCAGCAACTACAACATCCCAGCATGCCTGGACAGTCTCAGCATGCTTTGAATTAACATCTGGAGCGCTACAGTTTGGACACCACTGTATAGTGGTGTCCAAACTGTGCCCTTCCAGATGTTGCAAAACTACAACTCCCAGCATGCTGAGACTTTCCAAGCATGCAGTGAGTTGAAGTTCTGCAACATCTGAAGGGCCAGATGTTACAGAACTACAACTCTCAGCATATCTGAACAGTCTGGGCATGCTGAGAGTTGTAGTTTTGCAACATCTGGAAGGACAGTTGTCTCCAAACTGTGGCCCTCTAGATGTTGCAAAACTACAAATCCCAGCATGCCCAGACAGCCAAAAGGCTGTAAGGGAATGCTGGGAGTTGTAGTTTTGAAACTTCTAGATACAGCAGTGAAGATCACTTTATGGCAATCTTCACTGCTGCATCTGGGAAACCGCCGCCACTGCTGCCTCCACTTGCCTGCGCCTCCTGTCAGCCTCCAGTCCCTGTTCCTCGATCCCTGCGTGAAGACAGGCCCCCCGCACATCGCCGCCATCTTCCCCTGCTCTGCCCCGACATCCAAGGGCGGGCAGAAGAGCGGAGGAAATGAACGTTCACTCCCGCCCCTGCCCTGCGATTTGCAGGGGATAGGAGGAGGTGGCACCCCTGCCACCTCACTCCTATCCTTCAGGATGGTCAGAGCTGTCTCTGAAAGTCATCCGAGACCCAATCATCCTAAAATTGCCGCGAATCACCGATCTGAATTGATCAGCGATTTGTGGCAATTGCCGACGTGGGGGTCTCAGGACCCCCCCAGGCATTTGCACGGGATGCCTGCTGAATGATTTCATTAGGCATCCTGTTTTGATCCCCATCTGGTTAGCTGTGGGGATTGAAATTCCCATGGGCGTACAGGTACGCCCTTGGTCCTTAAGTACCAGGACGCAAGGGCATATCCATACGCCCGTGGTCCTCAACAGGTTAAAAGTCTATTTGGTGCAATTAAGTTTAACACACAAGTAATCGCCTCTGAAAGAGCTTCCTGTGACACTTGTGGTGGCCCAGTACAGAAGTGGCCCTTCTATACACTGTTTGGTCCTATCAGGTCTCCCCTGGCCCCACACTCCTTAGGACTCTTGTCACACTATGGTTATGAAAATGGTTAATGTTTTCTATTTAAATGAATATGTCTTTAGGTCCTGTTGTTAAGTCATGTAACCAGGGAAGGTGTCAGTTACCAGGTGACTTGTGGGTGACCTATGGGACTCCTCCAAATTGCTCCCATATATACCTTGTAGGAGCTAGCTAGATGAGTTCTGTTCTGAGGTGCAGTACGATCAAGACCTGAAAGTGTCTGGTGTTCTAAGGCAGACCAAGGCCTAACCACGCAGCCACCATCACCCCTTCAGGTGAAAGTCAAAACCTGGTAAGCAACCACAGGGGAGAAGTATAGTCAGTCATAATCAGGTCTATCAAGCCTGCTGAAGTCAGCGTGGGATTGCATAATTAAGTCCAAGTCCACTACAAGTCCCAGCAAGCCTGCAAGTCTCCTAAGTCCCTGGTCATCTTCTTGGGCCTAACTGAACTGTAAAGACTATACCATCTGTCTGCCTCTGTAAAGCTGCTGTTGTTCCATAACCTTGCATCGGAGTGATTATTTGCCTCGCGCCTGGCCCAGGAACCAGCGGACATACCTCGGGTGGTGTAGAGGATATCCATGCCCTGGCGTCATGAACACAAGAGGTTAATGACATCTGACCCTAGGGTAATAACATCTGCCCTTTCATCGCACCCTCACCACACACTCACCTGTAAGGTGGGTAAATTCACACATAAAAATTGAGTAAAAAAACACATACCACAGCCATTATTGTAAATACCCCCTATATACCCCCTATGGCCACATGAGAAACTCAAAACACCCCCCCCACCACCACTGTGAACTCAACCTAGCTGCTCCTGCTACTGCAGCTCCCTATCCCTGTCATCTGTCTTGTAGCCAGATCTCATTCACAGGCAGAACAATGTCTATGTTGTCCTCTAGAATTCCTCTTCCTCCTTCCCAATGGCGTCACCAGGGAGGGGCCAGAGGGAGCAATCCCCCCTTCCCCTACATCATGCTGTGCCCCCCTCCCCCAATTGAGAAGCTTCTGGGGCCTCACTGGGAGATAGAGTGCTGCTGCCGGTACCAGACAAAGTAAAAAAAAAAAAAGGAATTCCACCACTACCACCTCCCACCTGCAGGGGGTGCAATTTTACTGGGAGCCAGCAGATCTGTCTGTGTTGTGGCAGATCTGTCTGTGTTGTGACAGATCTGTTACCAACAGTGCCAAGGGGGGAATGTTATCTTTATTACTGCTGCTAGTAAATCTATCACCACATAGTGAAGGGGTGGGGGGGGAGGGGACAGAGTTGTCTTGCAGCAGGATGGTCTGCAGGTGAGGGGTCCCTGTTCACTCCTCCCTTCTATGCTCCTAGAACTTTGCAAGGAGACACCTATATGTCCTGATCTGCTTCCACCTCCTTTACATTCACTCTCCACCCTGGTTCATCCACTTCCTATCATGTCAGTCATCCTTCAATTAATAAATAAAGTAAAAAATCCCCTGGTCACCCAACTTTATCTGGGAAAGTTGGGTTACCACTAAAATGGCCATTACCATCTGTTACCCAAACTCACAGGATTCGTCAGCAGCGAGAACTGTAGTCAGACAGAAAAGAAATTCAAAAAGAAAAGAACTTCCTCTAGAGTATAATACAGTAGCTGATAAGTACTGGAAGGATTAAAATTTTTAAATAGAAGTAATTTACAAATCTGTTTAACTTTCTGGCACCAGTTGATTTAAAAAAAATGGTTTTCAACCGGAGTACCCCTTTAAATCTTACAGTTTCTATATAATGCTTAGAGTGTAGCTTACTCTTATTCTCTTCACTTTTTTCATAGGTGCATATTTGCTAAGCCTGGACGAGAAAAGCAACACAGGGGAAGAGATTCTGCAGTGTTTATAAGAGGAAATCTCACACTGTCTGTCTCCTTATAACCTGAGATTGGGCAACGTGGTGTGATAGCCTGGGGGAGTAGGGTATATGGGATGTAGCGGTGCAGTGACTAAAGGGTGTCTGATTAACCCTTGCTATTCGTGACGCCAGGGTGAGGGCTCCTCTGTAATGCTTGCCCTACCGCCACCCTTCCCAAGAGCGATAGGGAGGTATAAAATATTGGAATGTCCCCAACTGGAGAGTTTGCTGAAAACAGTTGGAACTTTTACTGTAGATTTTATGCAACTTCACAACAGGAACAGTCTCTACAAATGCAAATTCTCTTGGAGATTGACAAAGGTTGGGACCTTAAGAAATTTAGAGTCTTTAGATTGATATGCGCAGTTCCACTGGATTTAGGGGAATTAGTTGCAGTCCAGTAGTCATGCTAGCTTTAGCGGGGATTAGATTAGAACTCACGGTTTAGGTTCTGCTGAGGCCGTTAGGTTGTTCGGCCTAGCGTGTCTTTGAAAGTTGCGCAGATCCGTCCTGCTAGTCAGGCATCCACGAGAGCAGCAACCCAAGAGAGCGATAATTGGCTAAAGCTCCATTATATGGGCAGGGGCTGGACTAGTGCTAATTGGTCCAATACTGATGTCAATCACCTTCACACAGGATTATGGGTAACATGTGACCCAAGGACCTCCAAAGGTCCTCGAACATACCAAAGAGGATTCAACATGGTCACATGACCGAATGTCCTGCTACGCTAGACAAGGTAAGCATACTATACATTATATTAAATATACATTATTATTAAATATGTACATATATAAACATTTACAGAATTAGAGTAGAGGAGAGGCGACTAGGGGCTGTCCCACCTGAGCGTAGTTACTCTGACTTTGGGGACCACCATACAAGGTACGGTATGCAATACGGTACCGGGACACCACCCTGGTATCTTATAACAGGAAGAATCATGTGACTTTGCTGAATCTAGGTTTCATGACACATTTTCCTTGTATGGCACGTGTTAAATCTGGTCATAAGACATTTCTTAAGCTCTTTAGGATGAAGGTACACCTTTGCATCCTGGTACTTTAGGACCAGGGGCATACCTGTATGCCCTGGTCCTGTTACCGAGATTTAACCCCTACAGGACCCATGACATACCATTACGTCATGAGTCCGCTCCCGCTCTTTGATGGGGCGGGTGTGACGTCACACGGGGGCGGAGTCGTAACGTCACGATCTTACATCCCTGTGGTCAGGATGGTATTAACCTGAGGACCTCCAGCGGTTCCGGAAGCTGTTACAGGCGGGTGCCGCATGGTAGAATGTGGGGGTTCCAAGCGGCGGGACCCCCATGATCAGACATCTTATCCCCTATCCTTTGGATAGGGTATAAGATGTCTAGGGACGGAGTATCCCTTCAACACTGATTAAGTTGCAGCATGCCTACATGTTAGAACTTAATTTTACACATGTTGGACCACCTGTACCAGCAGCAGAAATACTTGGCTGTTTTCTTCATGCAGCAGATAGGCATCTATTGGGGCCACTCTGACTTTCAGCACAGGCATTGGGTGCTGATCATAGACACATGTTATGTTCTTAAGCCTTTAAAGAGGCAGCAAGATTTGTCAGGTAGCAGCAGCAACAGTATGTTGAAGTAGGAGTACATGATGACTACGTTTTTACATCCAGTATGCAAAACTGATATACATCATCACCAAAGAGATGTTCACCACTACCTGAACAACCAGGTTGATTTGCTCCTTAGCTGTGCCCTTTGTCTGGCAGTCACCATCAGCCCAGACTCCAGGAACAGATTAGACCAGTGTCCCGATTTGGCCCAGTTTTACATTGATGTTTTTTCTTGTCCACCCTCCAGTGTAGCTTCAGGACGAGTATTTAGCGCAGTAGGTGGCAAAATGAACTGGATTATAAGCCAAAACATAGAAAAATTAATGACCGTTAAAATGAATAGATCAGTGAGGATTTGAAATCCTCTGTGCCTGATGCCACCAATAAGTTAATGCCGTTGCAGCTTTTCACTTCCTACTACTACCACAATCACCCCTGCTGCTGTCCACTACTACCCTGCATGCATAAGCACAGATCCCCTCTTCTGTACTTTGTTTTACACTGTACTGTTGCAGCTACTTCTACTACCACCCCTGCAGCTGAAACTTTCAGACCTACACAACCAGGAATACAGTTTTTAAATTATTATTATTGTTGTTTTTATTATTATTATATTTATTCAATTTCATCGACACTTTCCAGGACGGCTGATAAAAAGCATCTGCTTCTTCACTTCAGGCGCAAAACTTGTTGCTTCTCCCATAAAAGATAAAGATTTGAACTGCTTGGAAAAGCCATTGCTTCTTCCGATACCCCCATGTGCATATAACCAGTAGCCCGCAACAAGGAATAGTTTTGGGAATCTTCTTTAATTTTAAAAATTGAAAATCCACTGGTTCAGTATGTTTTTAAACACACCTTTAGTTACCATGGACACCATTTGTTTGCCCATAGCTAAACATGTTGCTACAATTTGACGTAGCCTTTACAATAGTTAAAAAGTACTTAGATACATTACTATGTGCCAGAACAGTGTTATAGAGGGCTTTCATGGCTCTTATACAGTAAAATACACAAGCTTTAGGGTTATTCCTGAGTTCTCGTTTGCCTCAAAGTTATTCAGTCTGAACTGATGTTTTTGCCAAAATTCAGTGAATTAGCCAAACCAACTTTTGAAATGTTCACTCATCTCTAGTCCTGTACAGTTCACACACTGTGTACCAGGATAACAAAATAAAGCCACCTTCGCCTGGTAAGTAAATAAGCAGCTCCTCTTGGCACAGAGAAAGAACAGTACAGAACATGCACTGCACTGTAAGATACTCTTTCAGTACAATGCATTTCAAAAATACATGAGTTTTACCAGTTAAAATGCCCATTCTGAGTGGTCAGATAATCCAGCTAACCCCACATGCCTTGAAACCAAACTGTCTGTGGCAATGTATAACTCCTTTCACACTATACTATTGCTCCGTTACAAATGGATGTTAATTCTTTTTTTCCTACTTTGGCTGCCATTAACGTCCGTTATTATAATGGAGCAAAACGGGTGTTATAACGGGCAAAGAGGATCCCATTCACTTACATGGGATTCCTCTAACATCCATTATAAGTCCCGTTATGATAGCAGAAGAAAAAGAAATGCAGGAGAATGCACAATATTTTTCTCCCGCTATCTTCCTAACAGCCGGTACACTGATGGGCACAATCGTCAGTATGAAAGGAGCTTATGTTGAGTATGGTTTTAAGTTCAAGTCATCCAGGAAAGACCATTGTACATAAAATTGAAACCTTAGAGACCACTGTATATACAATTTTAATATTTGAATGTGCATGCTTTGTGAATTTGATGTCTTGGTGACATTATCAATTTGGATGTTTGATTTTGACTTAGGGCAATATTTGAATGGAGCTTGTATGTTCTTACCATGTTGTGTGGGTCTCCTCTGGGGACTTTAGTTTCTTCTTTAAAACATACTGATTTATTAACTGGAACAGAACAGACTAAGGCTGCTTTCACACTATAAAATTCATCCATTTATAAATGTCCATTATAAAAATCCTGAAAATCGGCTGTCAAACGGGCGTTACAAAAGCCCATACAGCCATTAGAAAATCCCATTATAGTCTATGGGATTTTTACATCTTCCGTTGTAACCCGTTATAGCCCGTTATTAATAACGGACGTTATTTTGTGACGGAAGATAGTAACAGGAGAAATAGTGCATGCACTATTTCTTCCGTTGATTCTCCTGTCACAAAAGAATGTCCGTTATTAATAACGGGCTATAATGGGTTAAAATATATAATGAAAAATCCCATAGACTACAATGGGATTTTCTAAAAGCCGTATGGGCTTTTGTAATGGTTTAACAGCCAATTTTCAGGGTTTTTATAACGGATGTTTATAAATGGATGAATTTTTAAGTGTGAAAGCAGCCTAACATTAAAAGGGTTATTTAGGAATCAAAAAACAGAGAGAATTTATTTTAAAAATTGCTCCCTGTCTGTCTCCAGGTTGGGCGTGGTATTACAACTTGACTTCATTCACTCGAAAGGAACTGAGCTGCAGAACCACAGCCTAAGGCTATGTTCACACCCAGTAATATCCGTTCGGAATTCCACTTGGAATTCTGCACAAAAATTCCGCTGCAGCAGAGTCCCATTGAATTCAATGGATTCTGCTGCACTATGCACACTGCGTCGTTCCGTGCCAGATGTTTCCAGCATGGAAATTCTTAATTCAGTTCCCACAAAAAGAATGACCTGTCTGCGAACCCCAGACGGATTGCATAACAGTCTATGAGATAGCACATTCCTGTGCGGTTCTGGCACCGGCATATTGCGCTGGCGTCTGCAGTCTGCAGAATGAGAGATTTTCCGCGTGGACATTCCGTAGTGTGAACATAGCCTAACAATCTTAAATGGCACCTTGACACCAACCCAGATTATATGATGCAAATAATGTATAAACATAAGAGAAGTAGCAGTCGTAGTTTAGAGTGGTAGGTGCTAGAAAATCTCACATGTATATGGACTCATTCAATAAAATAATTCAACGTGGGGTTCAAAATGTTTTAGTTATACTGTAATCTCATTTGACCTATTTCATCTTCTTCATGCAGATAGTTTAATTGTGTCAATATTTTTATGCATTATGCATACTCCAAGTTGTACATTACGGCCATAAATAAGTGTAAAATATTCACTTGCCAATGAACTAATCATGCATTTCACGGCTTTATTATATCATGTATTATTTAATTATAATAATCAAAACCTTTTGAAGTTAAAGCCAGATTAAAATGTGTTTGTTTTATTGTATCTATATATTTGATGTAAATTTTGTATGTTAGCTTTACATTAAGAATTTATAAGGCATAAGACTGAAATGGTAATTTTTGCACGCATTCATTTATTTCATAATTAGTACATCTCTGTTACAGCAATTTGACTATAAAAGATAATATTTCAGTTTTTTAATTAGGTTTTGAAGAATAATTTATTGAACAATTATTGGATTACACTATTTTACCTAAGAAATAATGAAGGAAGTTTTTTAATGAGAAATAGAATCGTTATTAGTAAATGATGTACTCAACGGATAATTAAATGCTAAACGGCAATCATGTGGATTATTAGCTGAAATTGTTATAGTTGAAATATCTATTTACTAATAAATACGTATTCCCGAATGTATTTGATCCAGATTATGAAATCAATTCCAAAAAGATAAATAGATTATCCGAAAAGCTAAAAGTACATTTTGCATGATGACAACTTATTATTAGTAATTTCTACTGTCCTGAGGAGTCTTGTTAAATCCTATCCACCTTGCGCCATATACTGTATATACAGTACTGATGTGTTGGCAATACCATGAAAGAATGAACATGTATGGTGTTTAAATGGCACAGGTTTAGGAATTGAATGTCAACTGAAGCATAAAACAGATACCTTGCTTCAATGGTCAGAATCGGATATATCCCAATCCTGGTAATTTAGCTGCCATAGTCAATAGCAGTGGTGACATTTAGGAGATTAGACAGGGTGACAGTCACGCTTGTAAGTACCCACACTATCCTGTGGTGCTAATAGGTTGTCATGGCAGCTGGGGGGCAAAATGCAGGCCCAAAGAAGATGTTTATCAGTGTGATGCATCATTTTTTTGCAATACAGAACTGATCACACAGTCTAAGAACTGAAAATAGAAAATTAAAAAGTTACCATATAATGATACCAATAAAGACATATAACCACTCCCACAAAAATGCTATGCTATGTGAATGTGGCAACACAAAATATTTAGTTTTTAAGAGTGTTTTTTCTGTGCAAAAGTATTTTGTTAAATATGCCACAAAGTGACTAGTCCTTTTTCCCCTGAGGATGCTGAATACTTGACAAAACATGTTGGAGCGGCCTGTTTTATGTTTAAATTTGCATCAGCTTTACTAATCAATCCTTAAATTTGTGTGATGAAAGACAGCAGCATTGGCCTATCGATAACTAGCTGTTACATAGCCATACATACACATTGTATGCAGATCTTATAGTTGTGATTCCTTTGAGTAACTGCACACTAGTTTAAGGAAATGCTAAAAGAAAAGTAATAGGTTTTAATTACTTACACAATCACTGTAAAATTGGTGTGGAAATAATACGCTTTAAATTTACCTTTTTGTAAAATTAGTGTAAATAATACACATATTTACCTACTGCCTCTTTGAATTTACGTATATTATTTGAACAATGCATTATGCTTCATTACACATAAAACCTACAATAAACATTGCTTACCGATTTAAATTGTTATTCTCCTAAACAATTAATGAAAGGGAATATGCATGATGGTGTCACAAAGTGTAACTAGTCACAGTGTCAGGTAGGGGTTAAAAGCACCTTCACAGGCAGATGCTGGGCAATTTAAGGTGAGCGGCCATGTCCCGTGGGCATTTGCTGCTTATTTGCATATTTGAAAATATGCAAATCATTCAGATTGTAAGCAGAAGTTCACACAACTAAAGGTGTGCCTATGAAGGTGCTTTGAACCCCTACCTGGCATTGTGTTTAATTACACTATATGATTTATTCTCTTAAACTCTTATGTTGATACTTTTTTCATTGCATATACCAACAAGTACACATTGCATAGATGTTCATATTCTAAATTTGTAAGCACCATTTAAATATGTTACAAAGTACAGTAGAATTTAACTAAACGCCAATTATAGGCGGACACAACATATACAGTATATACATTTCTTTGAAGACATATGCAACAAAAGAAAATGTTATCTCAATGCAATAGGCTTCTTAAAAACATGTTTTGTTTTCACTTTTTAAAATTTACCCCAATTTTTATTTTTTTTTTGCAATGTTCTCTAAAGGAGACATTAAAAATGTATTAAAATGTATTATTTTAGAGATTAAATACATTAGTTTTTGTAGACATCATGATGGATGGTGATGAAACACCCTATGTTCCATTTTTTTCTTACAATCTCTTGAGCTCTTTTACAATCTTAAATCTCTTTTGTCTACTTATGTCAAGTGGTTGAGATTGAGTTTGTTAAAGATCTGCTACACTTTAACACAATGATTATTTATTTAGCAGTTTTATGTAACCCTGTCATTGATAAGTAGTCCAATAATTTATCAAGGGACGAATCAACACTAGTTATTTTTCTCCAGAATATTAGGCTCTGCGCTGCAGTTTGTTTCGAACCACTTACCAGTTAATTATAAATTACAATCCTCCTTTGTCTTTATTAATTGATATATTCCCTACCATCGCGGTGGCATGAAATAGGTCACAGATTAATGAGTAAATGTACACCTGCATTTATTTAACCATCCACTCCCTTTAGTAAAAAAAAAAAATGTAATTGTAAAAATTAAATATAAAAGGCATCCACACATGTAGTGAAAAGTGTAAAGATATTTGTCATTTTATAACATTCAGAATGTTTGCACAATTTATTTTATGAATTCCTTGTATTTTAAAAGCTAGTAGAAAGATATTTACAAAATATGCAGATCTATCTTCCCTTACCATTCCTCATAGCTCAACATAGCCCAAATTGTGGGTTAAATGTATGATTAAATAGGGTTCTACAGTATTCACTGATATCCAGCTATCTTGAGAATGGTGGTCTTGAAGCACTTATAAAAATTGAGCAATAGTCACTGCATCTCAATTTACTGTCTATTAAACTACCAAAGCTAGTACAGCATTCCACTATCTAAGTCAGTCAAAAAAAGAAAAAGAAAAAAAGGTTAAGGGGCAGTGCAGGTGAATATCAGCCAGTGTAAAGGGGCCTTAAAGGGTACCTCTCATCAAATAAACTTTTGATATATTTTAGATTAATAAATGTTGAATAACTTTCCAATAGCATTTTAATGAAAAATATGCTTCTTTCTATTGTATTTTTCCGTATCAGTCCTGTCAGCAAGCATTTCTGACTCATGCTGGAGTCCTAAACACTCAGAGCTGTCAGCATGCTTTGTTCACAGCCAAACAGGCTGTGAACAAAGCAGGCTTGCAGCTCTGAGTGTTCTCCTTTGTGAACAAAGCAGACTGGCAGCTCGTAGTGTGTAGGACTCCAGCATGAGTCTGAAATGCTTGCTGCCAGGACTCGTAGGGAGACCCCTAGTGGTCATTTCCTCAAAGTGGAAAATTAAATAGAAAGAAACATATTTTTTAATAACATGCAATTGTGAAGTTATTCTGCATACATTAATCTATAATATATCAAAAGTTTTTTTGATGAGAGGTACCCTTTAAAGGATTAGTATATGTAATGTTTTTGTTTTTCCTCTATTGCCTGAAACAACTGCATATATGAGGGTGGAGACCACTCACATAGGGAAGTATGGCTTAGTAAATAGCAAGTTAAGGTGACAATGGCTGGAAAGCACAAAAATACTTGTTTATTTTGGAGAACAATGCGCCTTCTTAGAACAGAAAATACATATATAATATATGTCACTGCTGTCAATCTCTGGCTCAAAGGAGTAAAGCAGCGATTTTGTGCATCGCCACTAAGCTATTGGCACTTGCTGAGTCAGGTGCACATGCCCAGTGAATGTTCAGTGAGCTGAAGGTTTGTGTATGCCTCCAGCTCAGTATGTAGTTTCCATGGCACCCTAGCATAGGGAGTCTTAGAAATTTTGTAGAGAAGCAGGGACTCCTATCATTTTGACAGGAGTTCCTACTACTGTAAACTAAACAACAAGACATACAATATTTGGGGAAACAAATTGTAAACAATTAAAAGAAGAGGGTAGATTCACATTAAAGATGTCCACTCCCCTTACTGCTCCAGTTGTCACATGACAGAAGTGGGCATTTGGAATGTCTTCTTTTAATTCCTAAACTATATTATTGAGCTTCACTGCTCACTGTATGACCCAAAGGATGTATGTGTTGATGCTATGCATTGCCACTTTACACTTACTGGGACTGGAGCTCTGCACCCGGCCCAGCTCATTCAGGGTCAAATCCAAATTGGATATCAAATCCAAATTGAATTTTACAACCAATCCCAGCGAAACCTCCCAAAATTATTTGTGGGCATTTTGCTGATCCCTAATGGTCAGCTTTGGTTAAGGCTATAACAATGACTATAGAAACATAACAATAAGTAATGGTATTAAATGAGTATAATATGAAAAAATGTATTAACTTTTATAGCGATAAATGTGCATTGCGTACCAGGAAACATAACATGAATGTTCTAAATCTCTACAGAAGGAAATAGATTAGATTGTAATAGCTCCATCCAGATCATAAAACAGTATGCATCTACATTTTTTAAGAATAGTTGCAAGTCTGCTGTGTACCATGTGTGAATGTGGGGACACGGATTTAACATTTGTACAATAATTTGGGTCATTTCCAATCAAAATTCAAATCCAGATGTCAGTGATGAAGTGCCTTCAGGCAATCAAAATAAGTGAATATGTCACCTTGTCCTCCTAACGATCCCTACATATTTAATATACACATAATAAAAGTAAGTGCTTACCCAAGCAGGACTGGTACATATGTTTACTAAGGCTTATTTCTACAAATTGCTACGAGTACAAAAATAAATTGTCAACGTTCCAAGCACATTATAATGGAAAAGTTGATAACATCTCCTGTATAATTGAGTAATGCAGTTGCAACATTTGACTGGGTTGATCAGCATGCAAATAAATAAATGACCCTACCATTTCTCTATTTATTTTGTAAATTGTGCTATTATCATGGACATGAGTTTAAAACAACGCAAATATAATGCAAATCAGCTCATCATTGTCATAAATGTATCTTGCAAACCTATTCTACCTTAAGGATAAGTCATGACCCCTGGGTATGTATTATACATGCGTGTATGTTGATGGCATTATGATTTGTCTGCTATTGTTACCCTTAGGGGTGATAGCTTTTTGTTAACATTGGCAATTTTAGTTTGCATTCATTTTATTATCTTTTTTAATGAGTTTCAATAATTTGTGTGCAAAGCGAAGAGGTCATTTGCTTACCAGTAAATCAAGAGAGAATGGCTACCAAGATAATAATACCAATGACCTACGATAAATGCGTATACAAGCCCTAGCAAAAATTATGGAATCATCACAGTCAGATGTTCACCCTTTTTTTTTTTTTTTTTACCTCAATTACACAAATCAAAGACATAATATAACACACAAAACAAAGTTCTATTTAATAAACTGAACATTCTGGCTTCAAGAGACGTACCTCAAACAGAAGAAAGTAAATAATTTTTATTAACGGTATATGTGTAAGTACAAATTGTGGTTGGAATATGAGGTCAGGATATGAGGACGGAATGTGAGGATTAGATATAAGGATGGGATATGAGGTCGGGATATGAGGACGAAATATAAAGGAGAAATTCCTAAAATATTCTTGGTGTGTGTGAGCAGGGATTGTGAGCAAAAATGCCAGTTGGAAGCCTTGCCATGAGAAACAACACATTTGGCAGTAGAATGTCCTGCACATTTCGCTGAGCTGTCCCTCAAATCACTCTTAGCGGTGACTGACTGTCATATACAATTGCTCCCCAGATTATGACACCAGCAGTTGGAGGGGTGTGTTGCTCCACAGCAAAGGCAGGATTGAATCACTTACCAAGAGCTCTTCATACTCAAACCTGACTGTCAGTGGATCCCAAACAGAACCTGGATTTGCTGCTAAAGACAATAAGTTTCCAGTCAGTAGCAGTCCAGGTTTCTTATTCACAACCACTGCAGACGAAGCTGATGATGGCTGGAGGTGAAAGACAGGACACAAAATAGGTACCATGACACCAAGTTGCCTGCTGATAAGTACCTGGAAATGGTCTGGGCAGAGACAGGGGTATGTAAAGAAAGTGCCAACTGTTTCTGGATAGTGGACTTGTGATTGTTAGAGGATCAAGGATGATTCGTTTTTTGATTAAACACTGATTATATTACAATCCAAGAACTCAGTCTAAATTTGGTTATAATGGTAATGACCAAAATAGGGATCCCTTACAGTGGGGTTTCAGGAGACATGTTTGAGAATTCTGTACAACATTATAGATAGGCTCCAATTGAGATATCTAGACACACCGTAAGCATGGTTTTTGGGTAAAAGTAATGACATTAATGTGTTGACATGCTCCGAGCCCCTATAGCAGGATAATTGACAAGCCAGGAGTCCTGCTTGTCCTGCCCACACTTCCTGTATTTAAACTTCTCACAGAGATACAGAGGCAATAGCTGCAGGGATATCATTTTTTCACCCACAAATATACACATTTTTTAACCAATGTATATTAAAAATATACATATAACGGGATTACCTACTTTACATAAAAGCTATTCTAAAGAGTACCTGTCATCAAACCATATTTACTAAACTAACTCAGATTATATTCCCTAACTACTCTTAACACCCCTCCTGCCCTTAAAAAAAAATTTCAGAGCTTTAAAAAGCTGTGTATCATACCTTTTTCACATTGTGTGAGCTACTGACAGGTGCAAAATCACTGAAGCCTGCAAGAGCTTTGCCTCGCCAGACCCCACATGCACTTCCTGAGTTTGGTCTCTTGCCAGGCTGGGAGGAGACCAAACTAACTGTTTGACTTGTGTCAGGAAACAGAACAGAGCCACCTAGTGGCTGTTTTTATAATCACATTAAAAATATATAAAAGTTGAGAATTTTAACAGCAAGTAAATAGCAAATTGTCATATAATTACATTAGGAACAATATATTAAAAGTTTAATTTGGTGACAGGTACTCTTTAATGATAGGTAAACTTTAATAATTAAGTGTTTGTCCTGGTATGATCTATGGTTGCATTTGTTTGTCAAAGCTTTGGCTAAGCTTACGATTAGGTGACATAGCATATCATGGATGAAGAATTTTAATCATCCACTTTATAAAGTGGACATATGGGAAGTAGGAATTGAAACATGCTCACAAAAAGGATACAAAGTAATAAGTCTCTAGACAAAAGCAAGTTGAAAGGTAGGGAAAGGAATAAGAAAAGCTTTAAATACATACGTATGTGCCTTTGCCTCCGAATACCAGCACACCGAGTTAATTTACTGTCAATTAGTATCTTGCTTTTGCTACATTCAGATGAATTTACCACTTGCCTTGTAATTGTCTCTCATGGAAGAACCAAAAATTCTCCTATGATTCATCATATTTATTTTTGTTTCCTCAAGCAACATCTTTTATTAGTTGTGCACTCAGTACTGAAATGTAATTTCTGCAGCAGAACAACAAAGCAGTTGATTATTATTATTGAGGATCTGGTACAGCACCGAGTGAAATAAAATCTATAAGGCATTAAAATGACAGATTAGAAAAGAGCTGTATTCATTTACAAATGTGAGGACATAATGTTAATGCTTGAAAGCATAAAATGAAAATCAACTCTTTTACAGGGCCTTACTAATACAGGATGACAAACCTTAAAATAAAATAGTTCATACTTTTAAAAATGCTTTTTTCTGGTGACTAGGCCGATCCTCGTGCTTGTGCTTAGCACACACACAACACTTTCTGGCAGGTGATGCTACAGAAGATAGTCCAGTTGGTGGAACTTTGAACAAACCATTTTGAGACATTTGCTACATGTTCCTCAGAAAAATATAAAAACAGAAAAGTAAAAACACTAAAAATGGATGTAGAAAATAAATCCTTACATATCAAAGTCAGAAAGCGATGCTGTAACCTCTAGGTTAGGTTTTAACTTATTTAGGGTCACATGCAGTATACTCAGTCAGTACAAAGTAAAAAAAAAAGGAAATGAAGCCCGCCTCACCCAGTGCTTTAGGACACAGATAGAGAATAGTGCAGTACATAAATCACTAGAAGAGAGCAGAAGAGGAAACATAGTGCAGGCAGAGTTCAACATAGTACATGTAGCACTGGTAAGAATAGTACAGTACATATACAGGAGTAGAGGTAAAATAAACAGTACAGTACATGTACAATATGTGAAAGAAAAAAACAGAAAAGAACCGATGCGCATCTAAGCGCAATTATCCTTTTTAACAAAATACGTGTGTTGCGGAAATAGGTTTTCTCACCTGGTAGTGTTGTACTTTGAGCACAACACCATAGTAGACTTGATACCACTTGCTGTGGTGCAGAATGGAGTGCAGCCGGCACCGGTCCTGTTCTCAGCTGGCAGGGGACGGTCTTAGGAAATCACAAAAGGGGGGAGAAGAAATCTCCCGATAAAGCGGTGGCTGCAATGGCGCTCTCCTCCAGAAGATCAGCGTCCCGGCTGGGGCAACCAACCGACCAAAACGGACCCAGCTCTGCTGCTCCGGGAGCGCAGATAGATGCAGTACAGTGCATGCAACATCTTTAGGGAACAGTATAGAATGTACAGTAGATGTTGAGAGTAGTAAATGGACAGTAGATGTAGAGAGTAATATAGTGCATGTAGATGTAGAGAGTAGAATAGTACATGTAGATGTAGAGAGTAGTATAGTACATGTAGATGTAGAGAGTAGTATATGGGCAAGAGATGTAGAGAGTAGTAAATGGACAGTGGATGTTGAAAGTTGTAAATTGACAGCAGATGTAAAGAGTAGTATAGTACCAGTAGATGTAGAGAGTGGTATATTAGCAGGAGATGCGGAATTTCCAAGTGCAGCCCGGCTAAAAAATTCCACTCAGAAATTCCATTAAGCAGAGTCCCATTGTTTTTCTGGGATTCTGCTGCACCGTCCACACAGCTGAATTTCTTTTGTAGATGTCTCCGCTGCGCAAATTCCGATTCTGGTGTCCGCAGAAAGAATGAACCCGTTCATTCTGAATTGCATTGCTGTCTACGGAGATGGTGCATTTCTCAAGCAGTCCTACCGTTTACAGGGCAGACAATCTATGACTTTTCTCTTGTGCGAACATACTCACCCGATCATTATGCCAAAATCACAAAAGTCCATTGCCCAACTAAATGTAGCAAAAACATCCCAATTTCCTTGATGGGTCTTGTCCTGTGTCCTGACATTAGGCTATCGTACATACTGTGGATGCATACGGTTGTTGCCATTGTATACCTATACCCAATGTTAACATATTATTTGTGCAGCACATTCTTTAAGCAATAAAATCTGAGCATAAAGCTATAAGCAAGTATTGAATGATGTGAAAAAACATTTCTAATACAAATTTTATTTTTATGTGAGAAGATTCAAATACTGCTGTATAGCATGAACTACCTGAACCAAATCAAATTCTCAGGTCAATTCCTTTTTCCAAGTGCTCCTTAGATAACAAAGTCTTGTTCTGTGAATCTGTTCAATATATTAAAGTTGATTCACTCGGACAGTGTGTAAGATATGATACATTAATCTGGGCCATTTCAATTTCTGAGACTGTGACTATAAAACTGGTGTGCTGCATACCTAATTTTTGAATATCTGATTTATGCATCTTTCTGATCTGGGATGTTGCTGGGTATTGTGCATACGGCTCCTGCATTAACAACAGGCTGCATCAGCACTCAAATCTTATCTTGTTAAATCAGACAAATGTAGCTCAATGAAAAGGACGGAATCAAGGCCTCGATTGGCTGGATAGAGGGAATCTGAATGCATTTGCCGAGGGGACATTCTTATTTGTATTCCTGGTCCTGAACTATCCCTCAAATACCTGTGTTATTGCCATATAAATATATGCATACATACATAAATACTACACTCATAAAAAAATAAATAAATAAAAAAACAAACATGCAGAATGCTAGAGGAGCCGAGCTTTCAAATTGCAAAAGATAAATAAGGAAGGATTCTCAGCTCATAAAATTGTTGTTGATGTGCAAAAAGGAGCGAAAAAAAGAGGAATATCCGTTAAGACTCTCATGTTTTTTGTTCAGGAGGAAAAAGCACATGAAAAGCTCAGGAATATCCAGATTTCATAAATTGCAGCTTTAGGTATTGTATTGTTTTAATATATATGAGTGCACCATTTGCCCAATTCCATTATCTTTTAAAATAGAACAATTATGATAAAAGCAGCAGTATTTAGAAGAGGGAGAGAGAAGACGATTTCAATGCATAATGCACTTAATGCAATTTAGCTGCACTTTTCAAGGTTGTCTTTATTTTTTGGGATGGGGGTAAACTATTGTAGATGTAGATGTTTATTAAAGAGTCTCAAATAAAGAGAACTTACACATGCATGGCGGGGAATCAAACAAGCGGTTGCCAACAGAAACCAATATGATTGCTTATTTTATCTTTAAAAAGTCCTCTAAAAAAAGTTGCATTACAATTGCTTAATTTTGCACTGATCCCATTGTTCCTCTGCCCATGTTTTTATAACCCAGAAGAGCCCCCCCAGTGAGATTTATGGGGTCAGTAATGATTTGTGGGAGTGCTGGGATTTTAATATAATGACATAATGACATGAAATAATGAAATATGTGCCAAAGTGCCAAAGTTATTAAGATACACCAACAGAAAAAATACAGTAAGAAACTATTAACATACCAATAAATGGTATGCAATGCTATATCAAAATAGCAGCCAGGCATATGCAACAATCTACTACAAAGCAAGTCATATATATATATATATATATATATACTGTAAAGATATATTTCTATCTATCTATCTATCTATATATATATATATATACATATATATATATATATATATATAAAAATTTTATAAACTTTTCACTATTGTGCCCGTGATGCCAAGTTATGTTTTAAAGGAGTACTCCAGGGAAAATTAACTTATCCCCTATCCTGATAAGTAGCTGTGGTCGGACTCCCCGCAATCACAGGGACGGGACCCAGGCAATCTCAGTGAGGAGCGTGTGTCATCTACCCCACCGGTAGACGACACACGCTCCTCACTGAGATCACCAGGGTCCTGTCGCATGCTCCATTCATTCCTATGGGAGCGCCGATGATGCCCGAGATATGTTCACAGGTACACAAGTACTGCAGCTCCTCACTGAGCATTGTGTCCCGTCCCTGTGGACCCCCCACGAACAGCTACTTATTTTTCGCCAGGGATCTCCTTTAAGTGCTTTACTTGCGTTACATGTGTTTAGTGGATCAACCCCTTTTTTTGTGATTTCATGGTCCCCCCAGGTTCAGCATTCCTCCACTGTCTGATGACTGTTGTCTTGAGCCATTCCCAGAATCCTATTCATCTCTAGACAATAGCTGATCACAAACTGCACACGTCATCAAGGGGCTGGATTGTCACGGTAGACAAGAAGAAGCCAAGCCCCCTGTAATTAATTGTTTTGGATTTGCCATTTTTCCCCTAGACCCTGGGGTTTTGCGGCAATCTGGCAGTTTTTCCAAATCGCAGCAATGCTGAGACTATGATGTTTTTCCAGCAAAAACGCCATTGTTTCAGCATCCTCAGAGAGAAGGAGTGAGGCATAACATCCCTACTTCCCTCCACAGCCATACAGCATTTTCCAGCACAGCATTGTGGAAAATGTCCCAGCACAGGTCAGGAGTTAGCTGTTCTTGCGGCTACAGAGCTGGGAGAACAGCTGATGCTTAGCAGTAGATATATGTCATATATCTACTGCCCAGCAAGAAATTACAAAGAGCCTGCAATGTGTATACAGTACACATATTGCTGGTTCATTTAACCCCTGCGGAGCTGAGCACTATGCACCAGCCCAGCAAGGAAAGAGTTTACGTTCACTGCTGGACAGTGTAGGTTAACCCTTTGGGTGGTGTACACTACATACAGCTATCTATAGATAGCTGTAGATAGTGTATACAGAAGAGGACGTCCACTTAGCTCCCTCACTCCTGTCAATGCCGGGTCTGTGTAGCTCCGCCCCTAGTAATGACATAATTGGGGGCGGAGCTACAGACGGGAGCCAGGCTGCTAAGATTTAGGCTCTGCTCACATTGTTTTGTGTAATGTGAACAGACCCTTCTGGCAGTGTCTTCCCAGAGAGGGAGACTCCAGCTGTTGCTAAACTATGACTCCCAGCATGTTGTAGTTTTGCAACAATTGGAGGCTCTCTGTTTGGGAAGACATTGCTCTATGGGTGCTCTCATGGATGCATACGGGGAAACCTATGCATTTTTTTCATAAATAAATAAATTAGAAAAAGTGCATAGGGTTCCCCGTATCTTTTTTCTCAGCTAGGTGCCAAGCAAGCAGTAACAGTCTGACATTACTAGGGTGGGCGAGGACCATTGTTACTGGCCCTCCCCAGCCTAAATAATGTCAACCTGTTACTGCCTAGGCCCAGGAATGCCATTTTTACGCTCCGGGCCTGTTGGTACCAGCTCCTCCCGGTACCAGCGGTAGGTACCGGGTTATAATTGGGGACCGTGGCAGTGGGTACTGGGTTATAATTGGGGATTAGCTCTAGCTGTTTTGGGGCTAACGTTAAGCCCCAGCTTAGTAATGGATTCCCTCAATAAGACAGCTTCCTTTACTAAGCCTGAAAATTCAATAAAAAAAAAAAAACACGACACATTGGAAAAATTATTTTATTTAAAAAAAACTCTCCCCCACAGTCCTCTTTAGCCGTTTTATTAAAAGAGGAAAAATCTAGTTCGTCCGCAGTAGTCCACTGAATCCACCATAATCCTCTGCATACATGGATCTGAAACAAGAAGAAAAAAGAAACAAAAAAATTGGTTAGGACATTTTTGGCACTCTCCGCTGTCTTCCCAAACCAAGAGCCTCCAATTGTTGCAAAACTACAACTCCCAGCATGCCCTGACAGCCTTTGGCTGTCAGGGCATGCTGGGAGTTGTAGTTTAGCAACAGCTGGAGTCTCCTTGTCTGGGAAGACACTGTCATAAGGGTCTGTTCACATTATATAAAGCGTACAATGTGAACAGAGCTTCCTACTTACCACTCTGCCTTCCGTCTTTAGCCCCGCCCCTAATTACGTAATTGCTAGGGGCGGAGCAACACGGACCTGACCAAGACAGGAGCGAGGGAGGTAAGTGGACCTCGTGTTCTGTATACACTATATACAGCTATCTATAGATAGCTGTATATCCTGCATGCTGCCCAAAGGGGCTATAGGAGCAGGGAGTCCTGTCAGTAGAGTGACAGGATTCCCGGCTCCTGTATAGTATACACGGGTACACTATGCCTTGCTGTATACTATATGGCCAGGAGAGGGGAGTAGTGATGCTGTACATCACTCTTCATCTTCTTACACTCTGTGGACCGGGCACTCAACATCCGACCCACAGAGTGGTACCTGAAGACAGTGAGAAAACTGCCACAGAGGACAAAATTGTCTGTTTCTACACACCAGAAAAAATGCCAGAAAAACTGCCAAAACCCAGGAAAAAGCTGCTTAAAGGTTCCTGATGCAATTAAATGAAAGTAACTGGGCAAAAATGGCATACCATATATACTCGAGTATAAGCCGAGTTTTTCAGCATGATTTTTCATGCTGAAAACACCCCCCTCGGCTTATACTCGAGTGAACTCTCCGCCCTCAGTGGTCTTCAACCTGCGGACCTCCAGATATTTCAAAACTACATCTCCCTTCAAGCCGGGGCAGCCATCGGCTGTCCGGGCTTGCTGGGAGTTGTAGTTTTGAAACCTCTGGAGGTCCGCAGGTTGAAGACCACTGCGGCCTTCGACATCATCCAGACCCCCCACCCCCTTTAGTTTTGTCCTCCCCTCCGCTCGGCGGGACGTTAGGGTGCGCTGGTCCGGTGCTGCAGGACTGTCCGGTGGGGAGGTCCTCTGGTGGGATAGTTGTTCCGGGCTGTCCATCTTCACCGGGGGGGGGCCTCTTCTCCGCGCTTCGGGCCCGGCCCCGGAATGGTCACATTGCCTTGACGACGACGCATAGGGACGTTCATTAGCAATGTCCCTCTGCGTCGTCATCAAGGCAACGCCTCTATTCCGGGCCCGAAGCGCGGAGAAGAGGCCCCCCGGTGAAGATGGACAGCCCGGAACAACTATCCCACCGGATGACCTCCCCACCGGACAGTCCTGCAGCACCGGACCAGCGCACCCTAACGTCCTGCCGAGCAGAGGTGAGTACAGAACTAAAGGGGGTGAGAGGGGGGCTGGATGATGTCGAAGGCCGCAGTGGTCTTCAACCTGCGGACCTCCAGATGTTTCAAAACTACAACTCCCAGCAAGCCCAGACAGACGATGGCTGCCCGGTGTTGCTGGGAGTTGTAGTTTTGAAACATCTGGAGGTCCGCAGGTTGAAGACCACTGTATCAGACTTTGACAAGCGGTGATGATGAAGGGGGGGCTGATGACATGTGGTGATGATGACAAGGGGATGATGAAGGGGGGGTGATGATGACAGGGGGATGATGATCGGGGTGTGTGGGATGATGACAAGGGGATGATGAAGGGGGGTGTGGGATGATGACAGGGGGGTGTGGGATGATGAAGGGGTGTGTGGGATGATGACAAGGGGATGATGAAGGGGGGAGTAAGATGATGACAAGGTGATGATGAAGGGGGGTGTGGGATGATGACAATGGGATGATGACAGGCGGTGATAATGAAGGGGGGATGATGACAGGCGGTGATGATGAAGGGGGGATGATGACACGGTGATGATGATGAGGGTGTTAATGATGGGGGTCTGGATGATGACAGGGGGGATGATGTATTTCCCACCCTAGGCTTATACTCGAGTCAATAACTTTTCCTTGGATTTTGGGGTGAAATTAGGGGCCTCGGCTTATATTCGGGTTGGCTTATACTCGAGTATATACGGTATATGGCTTTCTAATGGAGTTCAAAGGTGAAAACCACTGCTGACCCAAAAAATTTGGGGGCTTGTCAAACTAAAAAAAACAAAAAAACATTTTGATAATCCCAGAGACTTTTTGGAAAATATTCTGTAGATTGACAAAACTTGAAGTTAAACATTTTGTAAGGTGTGCATCTTGTTTCATCTGGCAAATAGTAACACAGCATTACAGAAAAAAACATCATACCAACAGTCAAATATGGTGGTGGTATGATGGTCTCGGGCTGCTTTGCTGCTTTAGGACCTGGATGACTTGATCTGTGACTGAAGGAAACATGAATTCCTAATGAGAATATCCAGCCATCTGTGAGATCAAGGTAAAGCTCACTTTGGTTCTTCAGTAGGCCAAAGAATTAAAACACACCAGCAAATCCACCTCTAAAAAGGTTAAAATAAAAGAAAACTAAGATTATCAACTGGCCTGGTCAAAGTCCAGATTTGAACCCGATTAAGATGCTATGGCATGGCCATAAAAGGGCAGTTCATGTTTGAAACCGCTCCATTGTGACTGAATTAAAAAATTCTGCAGGGATGAGTGGGGTGAAATTTCTCCACAGCAATGTAATAAACTCATTGCCTGTTATTGCAAACACTTGCTTGTATTGTTGCTGCTGAGGGTGACACAAGCAGTTAACCCCTTGGGGACAGAGGGTTTTCCAGTTTTTGCACTTTCGTTTTTTCCTCCTTACCTTTTAAAAAATCATAACCCTTTCAATTTTGCAGCTAAAAATCCATATGATGGCTTATTTTTTGCGCCACCAATTTTTTTTTGTAATGACATCAGTCATTTTACCCAAAAATCTAAGGCGAAATGGGAAAAAAATCATTGTGCAACAAAAATGAATAAAAAACGGCATTTTGTAATTTTGGGGGCTTCCGCTTCTACGCAGTACATTTTTCTGTAAAAATGACACCTTATCTTTATTCTGTAGGTCCATACCATTAAAATGATATCCTACTTATATAGGTTTGATTTTGTCGTACTTCTGAAAAAAATCATAACTACCTGCAGGAAAATTTATACGTTTAAAATTGTCATCTTCTGACCCCTATAACTTTTTCATTTTTCTACGTATGGGGTGGTATGAGGGCTTTTTCTTTGTGCCGTGATCAGAGGTTTTTAGCGGTACCATTTATGTATTGATCGGACTTTTTGATCACTTTTTATTCATTTTTTCATGATGTAAAAAGTGACCAAAAATACGCTATTTTAGACTTTGGAATTTTTTTGTGCATACGCCATTGACCGTGAGGTTTAATTAATAATATATTTTTATAGTTCGGACATTTCTGCACGTGGCAATACCACATATGTTTATTTTTATTTAAACAGTTGTTTTTTTTAATTGGGAAAAGGGAGTGATTCAAACTTTTATTAGGGAAGGGGTTAAATGAGCTTTATTCACTTTTTTTTCACTTTATTTTGCAATGTTATAGCTCCCATAGGGGGCTATAACATGCACACACTGATCTTTTATGTTGATCAATGGTTTCTCATAGGAAACCATTGATCAATGATTCTGCTGCTTGACTGCTCATGCCTTGATCTCAGGCACTGAGCAGTCATTCGGCGATCGAACACACAGGAGGAAGGTAGGGACCCTTCTGCTGTCTTTACAGCTGTTCAGGATGACGCGATTTCATTGTGGCGATCCAGAACAGCCCCCTGAGCTAACCGGCAGTGCTTTACTTTCACTTTAGATGCGGCGTTCAGCATTAAAGGGTTAATAGTGCGCGGCACCGCAATCAGTGCCGTGCGCTATTAGCCACGGGTCTCCTCCGTTGTTAGAGGCCGGGCCCGACCGGCCCCACATTATAGAAAGGGAGTGGGCTGAGGGCGTATAGGTACGCCCTCCGTCCCAAAGGAGTTATAAGGTTTAGGAGGAATTTACTTTTCCACACAGAGCCGTTATGGTTGGGATAGCTTTTTCTCATAATAAAATGATCACATGAAAACTGCATTTTGTGTTTACTTGGGTTATTTTTGTAGAACAAAAAGACTTGGCACTCAAATACTGCGAATGTGAGATTTATTTCATGTGCATGAAATAAACCTCACATTTACAGTATTTGATTTCCAAGTTTTTTTGTTCTATGATTCAAAGGAGTGGGATCCTACTTGAGCACCAACTATTTGATCAAGAGTGCCATATTCTACTACTAGTTGGGTTATTTTTGTGTAATATAAAAATGTGATGATCTGAAAGATTTCAGTGAGACAAATGTGAAAAAAAATACTTTTTTAAAGACTGGTTATCCGGTATCCAGAGTCTACAACCCACCATGAGTCCTCCCAGCAATGCCCCACGGGCTCATATTTGTTACCAGTACTCATATCTTGCAACATTTGTTGGGAATTCTGTAATTTTTTTAAATTTATTAACACTAAGCAAAGATCTTAAAAGTGTATTTTGGCCAAGAACATCTTATCCCCTATCCCTGCGTTCTCCGTACAACACCCACATTCTATGCGGGGCTGCTGCTCCAGTCCTTTTTTTTTCGAGACTGGAGATGTTACGCCACGCCATTCCCCCTCCTGACATGACACCATGCCCCCTTGTGCCATCACACCACAGCCATCACGCCCCCTCCCATAGATATTAATGGAGGGGGCATGGCGTGACATCACTTCTCCAGTCCCAGAAACAAAGAGGTGTTGGAGACTGGAGCAGCAGCCTGACATAGAATGCGGGTGCTGCATGGATATTGCGGGGGTCCTGGTGGCGGGCACCCTGCGATCAGACATATTATACCCTTTCCTTTAGATAGGAGATAAGATGTCTCTGGCTGGAATACCCCTTTAAAAATTGTGAGTACCATATTTTTCGCCGTATAAGACGTATAAAACTGGGGGGGAAAGTTGGTGCGTCTTGTACGGCTAATACACATTAAAACCGGCGGTCCCTGCAGCCATCAACGGCCAGGACCCGCGGTTAATACAGAACATCACTGATCGCGGTGATGCCCTGTAAAAACCCTTCAGATGCGGCGATCAAAGCTGACCGCCACGTCTGAAGCGAAAGTGACACTAACCCGGCTTCTCAGTCTGGCTATTCGAGACCGCCGCAGTGAAATTGCGGCGTCCCGAACAGCTAACAGGACACGGGAGGGACCTTACCTGCCTCCTCGGTGTCTGCTCTGTGCCAGGATCCCCTGCATGGCCGGCGCTCTCCTTCGTCGGCATGACGTCGTCGCGCACGCCGTCCTGTCATCCAATAGGAGCGGCGTGAATAGCGACGTGATGGCGGCAATGGAGAGCGAGGATACCGGGCAGAAGAGACGTTCCGGAGTGACGGGGACACCCCAGGGATGCAGCAACAGCGATGGAGGGCGACATCCAGGGCAGCGGTAACGAGTCCGGAGTGGCGGGGACACGTGAGTACTACCTCCTATACCAGTGGTCTTCAACCTGCGGACCTCCAGATGTTGCAAAACTACAACTCCCAGCATGCCCGGACAGCCAACGGCTGTCCGGGCATGCTGGGAGTTGTAGTTTTGCAACATCTGAAGGTCCGTTGTTTGAAGATCACTGTCCTATACTTTACATTGTATTTGGTTCAGAATCTTTATTTTCTAGATTTTTATGCCTTAAAATTAGGTGAGTCTTATATGCAGGAGCATCTTATATGATGAAAAATACGGTAAATAAAACAAAAAGTATATTTGAAAGTTGCAGGACTTTTAAATATATAGTCACTGTTTCATTTGTACTGATTAACACTCCACCACCCCTTTAAAAGACAAAAAAGGAAGTAAACTATGTTTTTAACAGTTTCATAAGGCTCTTGAATACTTTTTCCAAATTCCGTTATAATGTTAGCTCTTTTTTCATAAGCACCGACATCTCCAAGGCTCCAAGGATTGTAGAGGAATAAATCAGAATGAATTTTAATTACTGTGGCGCTTAATATTTTGGAGGATTATATGTGTTCTGTCCATGGTGTTGTAGTGTATATTAGAATGATTTCTGAATTTACATTAAGCCACACAATTCAGGTGCTGTTTGTTAGTGCTCCGTCAAGGTGACTGACATACGTGTCCCTCAGGGTCACTCAGATTAGCTTCCGCTTTTGTTCTAAATATGATTAACAAAGAATGCAATGAAGTGTATTCTCCAGAAGGAGAAATCTGCATATCAGTTATTTTTTTAAGTCCACAGAAAAAAAAACTTCTCCTTTTTTATTTTATTTAATTTTTTTTTATTGTGAAGACAGAATAAAGCATAAAATATCTTTAAGGTCACAGAACACTGACCTAATTGACTGGGTTAATTTGATTGTGCCAGAACAATGGCACTGTAGTCCTCTGCCAGTGAAGTGCATGCTAATTATGTGATATGCCCTTGATAAGACCTTGGTGGGTCATTCTGCAGTTGTGATCTGTCACTGACTTCTAATCATATATTATCATCTGAGTCAGAATGGTATCCTGAGTTTTCTGTCTTTACAGCTACGTGGCACTCTAATTACCTTACGCCAAATAACTATGCAGAAATAAAATTAAGTGGTTGCTTTCAAAATCTTTTTATCCTTTGTGTTTCTCCTCTGCAATTTACATTTTAAGATGCAGGGAGGCTTTGGGTGTGAACAGGAATGCTAGTCCAGAAATGAAATCTACATGAATGAATGAGAATATATATATATATATATATATATATATATATATATATATATATATATATATATATATATATATGTGAGTACACCCCATTTTTGTGAATATTGTAAAGTATTAGTAGTATAGTATTTGCTCAACACAGTCATTAATGTCTAAACCTAGACAACAAAAGTGAGTACACCTGTGGAAATGTCCAAATTGGGCCGTTAGCAGTTTTCCCTCCCCGGTGCCATGTGACTCGTTAGTGTTACAACTTAGACTCTCTAATACTGGTCACTGAAAGTTCAAAATGGCACCTCATGAAAACAATTCTCAGAAGATCTAAAAAAATGTTTTTGCTCTACATATAGATGGCCTAAGCTATAAGAAGATTGATAAAACCCTGAAACTGAGCTACATCATGGTGGGCAAGACAATACAGTGATTTTACAGAACGGGTTACAATCAAAACAGGCGTCACCATGGTCCACTGAAGAAGTAGAGGTTGAGTGCACATGCTCAGCGTCATATTGAGAGGATGTCTTTGGGAAATAGACATATGAGTGTTTCGGCATTTCTGCAGAGGTTAAAGGGGTGAGGGGTCAGCCTGTATGTGTTCAGACTATACTCCATGCACTGCATCAAACTGGTCATCCCAAACGGAATCCTTTCTAAAGAAAATGCACATGAAAGCTTGTAAACAGTTTCCTGAAGACAAACAGACTAAGGACATGGTTTACTAGAACAATGTCCTGTGGTCCAATGAGACCAATATAAACTTATTTGGTTAAATTGGTGTCAAACATGTGTGTGAGAAGTACAAAGACAAGTGTGTCTTGCGTACAGTCAAGCATGGTGGTTGGAGTGTCATGGTTTGGGGCTGCATGAGTGCTGCAGGCTCTGGGCAGCTATAGTTTATTGGGGGGGGGGGGGGAACCATGAATGCCAGTATGTACTGTGACATACTGAAGCAGAGCATGTTCCTCTCCCTTTATAGACTGGGCAGCATTGTAACATGTTAATCACCCCAAACACACCTCCAAGACGACTTGCTAAAGAAGCTGAGGGTAAAGGCAATGGACTAGCCATTCATGTCTCCAGACCTAAACCCTATTGAGCAACTGTGGGGCATCCTCAAACAGAAGGTGGGGGGGAGGGGCGCAAGTTGTTTAGCATCCACCAGCTCCATGATGTCATCATGCAGGAGCAGAAGAGAACTCCAGTGACAACCTGTGAAGCTCTGATGAGCTTCATGCCCAATAGACTTAAAGCAGTGCTGGAAACGTATTTATCGGGGTATACCACGCACCGGCCTATAACACGCACCCTCATTTTACCAAGGATATTTGGGTAAAAAAAGTTTTTTACCCAAATATCCATGGTAAAATGAGGGTGTGTGTGTGCGCGTGTATACCCCGATATACCCCCAGGAAAGGCAGGGGGAGAGAGGCCGTCGCTGCCCGCTTCTCTCCCCCTGCCTTTCCTGGGGTCTAGAGCGCTGCTGTCGGCCCTTCTCACCCCCTGGCTATCGGTGCCGGCGCCGATATCCAGGGGGAGAGAAGCGACGCCGACAGCCAGGGGGAGAGAAGGGGCAGCGGCACCCATTGCCGGCGCCGCTGCCCCGTTGCCTCCCCCCATCCCCGGTGGCATAATTACCTGAGTCGGGTCCGCGCTGCTGCAGGCCTCCGGCGTGCGTCCCCTGCGTCGTTGCTATGCACGGCGCACTGACGTCATGTGCCGCGCCGTTCAGCGCATAGCAACGACGTCGGGGACGCACGCCGGAGGCCTGCAGCAGCGCGGACCCGACTCAGGTAATTATGCCACCGGGGATGGGGGGAGGCAACGGGGCAGCGGCGCCAGCAATGGGTGCCGCTGCCCCTTCTCTCCCCCTGGCTGTCGGCGCCGGCACCGATAGTCAGGGGGACAGAACGGGCAACGGCGCCGATAGCCAGGGGGTGAGAAGGGCCGACAGCAGCGCTCTAGACCCCAGGAAAGGCAGGGGGAGAGAAGCGGGCAGCGACGGCCTCTCTCCCCCTGCCTTTCCTTGGGGTGTATCGGCGTATAACACGCACACAGACTTTAGGCTAAAAATTTTTGCCTAAAAAGTGCGTGTTATACGCCGATAAATACGGTAGATGGCCCCACACAATATTCATACTTTTGGCCTAATTTTGATATTTCTGCATAGGGGTGAACTCACTTTTGTTGCCAAAGTTTAGCCCCTTAAGGACTTTTTCCATTTTTGCACTTTCGTTTTTTCCTCCTCACCTTTAAAAAATCATAACCCTTTAAATTTTGCACCTAAAAATCCATATGATGGCTTGTTTTCTGTGCCACCAATTCTATTAAGTAATGACATCAGTCAGAAAAAATGCCATTTTGTAATTTTGGGGGCTTCCATTTCTACGCAGTACATTTTTCAGTAGAAATGATACCTTATCTTTGTTCTATAAGTCAATACAAATAAAATGATATCCTACTTATACAGGTTTGATTTTATCGTACTTCTGGAAAAAATCATAACTACATGTAGGAAACTTTATACGTTTAAAATTGTCATCTTCTGATCCCTATAACTTTTTTATTTTTCCGTGTACGGGCCGGTATGAGGGCTCATTTTTTGTGCTGTGATCTGAAGTTTTGAACGGTAACACTATTGTATTGATCGGACTTGTTGATCGCTCTTTATTAATTTTTTCATGATATAAAAAGTCACCAAAAATACGCTATTTTGGACTTTGGATTTTTTTGCATGCACGCTTTTACCGTACGGTTTAATTAACAATATATTTTTATAATTTGGACATTTCCGCACGCGGTGATAACACATATGTTTATTTTTAGTTTTATTTACACTGTTTTTTTTATGGGAAAAAGGGGGGTGATTCAAACTCTTATTAGGGAAAAGGTTAAATTATCTTTATTCACTTTTTTTTTTCACTTTTTTTGCAATGCTATAGCTCCCATAGGGGGCTTTAACACTGCGCACACTGATCTTTTACATTGATGAATGGTTTCACATAGGAAACCATTGATCATTGATTCTGCAGATTCTCATGCCTGGATCTCAAGCACTGAGCAGTCATTTGGCAATCAGACACCAGGAGGCAGGTAAAGGGACCCTCCTGTTATCCTACAGCTGTTCGAGAAGCCACGATTTTGCCGTGGCAATCCAGAACAGCCCCCTGAGCTAACCAGCAACATTTTACTTTCACTTTAGATGCTGTGGCCCCGCGTTATAGAATGGGAGTGGACTCAGGACGTACAGGTACGCACTGAGTCCTTAAGGGGTTAGACATTAATGGCTGTTTAGTTATTTTGAGGGGACACAACATTAAACACTGTTATACAGACTGAACACTAACTAGATTTTAGTAGAGTGTCATTTCTTTAGTAATGTGACATGAAAAGATATAAAAAAAATATGTACAAAAATTTCAAGGGTGTACTTACTTATGTGAGATACTTAGTATCACAATAATGAAGTAAGATCTATGACATTCATCTGGGATGGACTGTGAGTGTTCTGGGCCCACTGGCAATTAATGTTATCGGCCTATTTACCATAACTGTTTTAAGCTAGATTTCCACAAAAGTTTTTTGTGGAAAAACTGCCACAGATTTTCCCTATGTTTTTGTGTTTTTTTCTGGTGCTTTTGGCTTTGAGTGGAGATTGCATTTATGGCCCCTTTGGTTTTTCTTTTTCAAAATGTGTTGGGTACCAAAAAAAAAAAAAGGATGCAGTAGGGATGGAAAAAGATGTATTTAACAAAATTTGTATTTTTTATAATGAAATTTTAATTAATTTTTAAACAGGGACCATGTGAACACTGACAATAATAAAAATGTAGAGAGGCCATTTAAATATAAAAATAATCTATCTTTTTATAATAATTTTTTTACATTTTTTATTAGTAATGTATTTTAATAATGTGTACATAGAAAGAAGAAGATTGCAGCAGTACACTTGGTCAAAAAATGGATGCTCTTTTTGATCAAAACATGTCCCCCCCATCCACCACGCAGAGGTGACCTCATTTCGGATGGGACCCTAACACACATTCTGAGCCTAACACTCATAACACTCACCTCTTGCTGGGCATATGGCCTCTGACTGGGTGACATGCTGGATCCATTATCAATTTAAATAAAAATACCTCCTGTGAAAAAGGGGAGGGGTGCAGAGGGAGCCATTCCCCCTAAGTTGCAAAAAAAACTAAATGAAAAATAGCCAGCACAACTACCTAAAACACGGGTGCACGCTGCTGTAGCAAATGCAGAGTTTACATAAAAAGAAGATTGCAGCAGCACACTTGGTCAAAAAATTTAGGCTCTTAGCGGACTTTTTGATCAAAACGTGTCCCCCATCCACCTCCGCATGGTGAATGGGGGGACACGTTTTGATCAAAAAGTGCGCTAAGAGCCTCCATTTTTTGACCAAATGTGCTGCTGCAATCTTCTTTTTTTGTATACTCTGTATTTGCTACAGCAGCGTGCACCCGTGTTTTAGGTAGTTGTGCTGGCTATTTTTCTTTTTATTGTAATAATGTGTTTATTAAAGTGTGTGTGTGTGTGTGTGTGTGTGTGTTTTACTTTTTTTTTCTCTATTTTTTTCATTTTTTAGGTAGTACTATTACTCCCAGCATGGGACAGACTGTTCCATGATTGGAGTAGTAGTACCTGTACTAATAGACAGATTGTCCCGGGTGTCACTTCTGACACCCGACACGATCTATGTGGCAGAATGGGTGTTTTTATTGGTGTTTTTGCAAAAAAAAACTTAGTGGAAACCTAGCCTTAAAATACTACAATGCGCTGTTAGTTTTATTAATTTTTAGATATGAAAGTTCTCCTTCAGATCTAGATGCTATAATGCTGCATTGGAATATAGTTTAAGTTGCTTTATTGTTGAAATAATATGCAAAGTAAGCCCTCTTTCAGTCATGTGCCAATGTTACACAACTTAGTTACTTACAGAGCTTCCAGCAGTAGCAGCCATATAATTCTTCTTAAATCGGTACTCCCGTGGAAAACTTTTATTTTTAAATCAACTGGTGCCAGAAAATTAAACAAGATTTGTAAATTACTTCTTTTAAAAAATCTTAATCCTTCCAGTACTTATTAGCTGCTGAATACTACTGCGGAAATGGTTTTCTTTTTGAAACACAGAGCTCTCTGCTGACATCATGACCAAAGTGCTCTCTGCTGACATCTCTGCCCATTTTACGAACTGTCCAGAGTAAGAGAAAATCCCCATAGCAAGCATATGACGCTCTGGACAGTTCCTAAAATGGACAGAGATGTCAGCAGAGAGCACTTTGGTCATGATGTCAGAAGACAGCTCTGTGTTCCAAAAAGAAAACCATTTCCTCTATAGTATGCAGACCCTAAAAAGTACTGGAAAGATTAAGATTTTTTAATAGAAGTAATTTACAAATCTGTTTAACTTTCTGGCACCAGTTGATTAAAAAAAAAAAAAAAGTTTTCCACGGGAGTACCCCTTTAAATAGATATAATCACGGAACTCCCCTAGTAGTGTTAAGCGCATAGTATTACCATGTATTCCACTATGAAGACAAGTATACAGTCCTGGCATTGATGTAAAACTAACATATTTAACCCCCCCGGGGTCAGACATATGGATATATGTCTGACCCTCACAGCATCTATATATACAGGTGCCGGCTCACCGCTATGAATGACAAGTAAAGCAGTGCAGGGAGCGGAGGCTCGCTGCTGCTGCCAATAGCTTACTTGTCATTCATAGCGGTGAGCCGGCATTTGTATATGTATCCATATGTCTGACCCCCACAGCATGATATGCAGCTGCTGCCCACTTTGAATGACAAACTCTTAGCAGCGAGAGCAGGCAGCAGCCCTCCACTCCCCCGCTAATAGAGTTTTCATTCATTGGCAGCCAGAGGAGGGAGAAGATGAAGATTAATATGCGCAGCTTGGGGGAGGCAGTATATATAAATATGCGCAGCGGGGGTCAGTATATGTGCAGCGGGGGTCAGTATAGATATATAATAGCGCAGGGGGGTAGTACATTTATTCAAGCGCAGCGGGCACTAAGTTTGATATAGCGCAGAAGGGGGAAAGATATATAGAAACGCTGGAGGGGCCAGATATATACCCCCCCCAGCAATTCTATACATCTTTGCCCACCACAGCGCTTCCATATTAAAACTCTGCCAGGAGCCCTGATTGGCTCCTCGGTCCCGGCCATTCAGGGCTTCTGGTGGGGAATTTAAAAATGAAAGTTTACAGTATATTGCAGGGGATCGGAACATGCCGCCTGCTCCCCTGCTTAATAATTCTTGATCGGATCGGGTATCAGAAGTGAGACCCGGTGCGATCAATCCCTCAGCCCCTGTACTACTACCCCAACATGGAACAGACCTAAGCTGTTGGGTTTCTGTGAAGCAAAACTCACAGGTTTTCCTGTGAGTTTTCTTCCCACTCGGAGGGTTTTTTCTCTTTTTGTTGGGAACACGCCCCTTTTGTCGGGAAAAACAACCCCTTTTGTAGTTTTTTTTTCACTCTGAGTGATTTTGATGTTGTCGGGTTGTGAACCAGATTCTGGCTCAAATTCTGGCGCAGACAGAATTCTGGCGCAAAACCCGACAAAAAGTGTCGGGATCCTGTTAATAAATTAGGGCCAATGTGTGTGTATGTATGTCTGTATGTGTGTATGTTCCAGCATCACCTCCAAACCGCTAAAGATATTAACATGAAACTTGGCACACATGTTACTTATATGTCAACAACAAACATAGGATAAAAGATTTAACCCTTACTCACCCCCATTTGCCAGGGGAGGGGTTTATGTTTGTAGTCCCATGCAAGTCAATGGGAAATATATGTTACTGCATAACTTCCAAACGGCTGGAGATATTTCGATAATACTTGGTCACATGTTACTTATATGTCCACTTAAAATATAGGATAGTAAAGTTAACCCTTAACTACCCCCATTTGTGTGGGTCTGGGTTTTTGTTTAAAGTCCCATGCAAATCAATGGGAAATGTATGTTCCCACATAACTTCAGTACGGCTGGAGATATTTCAATACCTGGTACACATATTACAGGTCGGAATAGGAGGTCAGGATAGGAGGACGGGATAGGAGGACGGGATAGGAGGACGGGATAGGAGGTCGGGATAGGACGTCGGGATAGGAGGACGGGATAGGAGGACGGGATAGGAGGTCGGCATAGGAGGTCGGGATAGGAGGACGGGATAGGAGGACGGGATAGGAGGACAGGATTGGAGGACGGGATAGGAGGACGAGATAGGAGGTCGGGATAGGAGGTTTTGATAGGAGGAAGGGATAGGAGGATGGGAAATGAGGACGCGATAGGAGGACGGGATAGGAGGATGGAATAGGAGGACAGGATAGGAGGTCCGGATAGGAGGTCGAGATAGGAGGTCGAGATAAGAGGTCGAGATAGGAGGAAGGGTTAGGAGGACAGGATAGGAGGACGGGATGTGAGGATGGGATAGGAGGTCGAGATATGATGATGGAATAGGAGGTCCGGATAGGCTGTCCGGATATGAGGACGGGATATGAGTTTGGGATATGACAACAATATATGAGGATGGGACATGAAGTCAAAAGCTTCCTCCTTTGTTTATTTTCCTCCCCAACAAGGATTAGGAAGGAAAAACCAGGCAACGCCGGGTATTCAGCTAGCCTATCTATATAAAACTCAATGGCCTCATTTATTATTGCAAACTCCGACATGTTTTGTCGGGTTGAGGATATGCATTAGCTAAAACTTAACTTTTCTTAGAATAAAATATACGTACTCATGCTCTATTTCTGGTTGACTTTGCTTCCTCACCCTTGCATTTCCGTTCCTCCTGGGAGGATGACTTAGGATACGATCTCAATGATAACGATTGGCGGAGGACACTCTCTCGGTGTCATAAGACGACTATCTCATGCAAAGCGCAGGAGACCAACTATAAAGTATTAACTAGGTGGTATAGCGCCCTGGCCTTGTTGGCCCATATTTACCCTAAGATCTCGGATGTGTGTTGGAGATGTGGAGAGGGAAGAGGCACTATGTCCCATATATGGCTCACATGCCCAATACTGGACTCATTCTGGATTGGGTCTCTTGATTTAATGTCTTGCCTAGTCTCCTGCACACTTACCAAGACCCCTGAACTGACTCTCTTTTCCATCCTCCTCCCTTCCTTACCTAAATCCTCAGCCCGTTTACTACACTTCATGCTGATAGCTGCCAGATTGGTGATATCAAGGCTCTGGCGGTCTACCCACCTTCCTACTCTCTCGTCCTTGCTTTTGGAGCTTTCACATATCTGTAGGATGGAGGAGTTGCTTGCTGATTCAAGATGGCAGGCTGACAAATTCCAGGCTATCTGGAGACATAATACTTGGTTGTAGGCCCTCTCTCACGATCTCTCCCACACTACTGCTATGGTTTCAGATCTGGGGGTGGCTGGTACCGGCCCAGTTTGTGAGGTATGTACTTTCTCCATCTGCCTGTTTTTTCCTACCTATCTTTTTTCTCCCCTCTCTATTTCTATATCTATATCTTTTTATCTTTCTTTTTTCCCATCTATGCCCCTCTCTCCCTCCCTGAACTTTTGGACCATTTATATAGCCCTGCTTGGTAGCCCTTCCTCATCCTCCTTCTGCCTGGATGGCTTTAGGTTATCGGTACCAATTATGTTTAATTTGATGGTTGCTTTTCGTCTTTTCCATTGTCATAACGCAACGACTACCTTACTAGGTTTGTCAACTCCAGTTATGTCACGGAAGGGCTATTCTATCTGTGTATGGAGAGAGTTACTTTTAAGATGTTTATCGATTTCCATTTGTTTACTTGTATAACCTTTTGAAAACAATAACACTTCTACTTTGAAAAAATAAATAAATAAATAAATAAATATATATATATATATGTGTGTGTGTGTGTGTGTGTGTGTGTGTGTACTCCAATATTTTTATAATCAATCCAGAGGAAAGGTGTGCAAAAAAACACCATATGCTACCTACACCACCAAGTATTGATGTGAGAAAAGACCTCTAAAAGGTGGAAGGGAAAAAACTATTGTCCATTGTAACCGGTGGGGGTAAAAACTTCCCCTGTAAGGCCCTACTCTTGCATTATTAATTCCCTTTTTTGCAAGTGTTACTCGCCCTAAAAAGGGCGGCCCCACACAGTAACCTCTTCCTATTTCCCCTTACAAACACTGCCATTTCCCAGGGTTTTTGGGTGGAAATAGAGAGAGTTCCCTGTGTGGGGCTGCCCTTTTTAGAGCAAGTAACACTTGTCAAGAAGACAATTAATAATGCGAGAGTAGGGCCTTACAGGGGAAGTGTTTATACGTTGTTCCCTTATACCTTTTAGAGGTATTTGCACTTGTACTTAGGGATATATGTTGTACATTGTGTTTTTTGTACACCTTTCCTTTGGTTTGATAAAAAAAAAATATATATTTTTGAGCCATATATTTTATCGTAAGCATATTATTAAAAGTTAAGTTTTATGTACTGCATATCCTCAGAACTTACTTGTGCACACTAACACTTTTACAAAAGAGACTTTTCTTATGCCTACCTGCCTCAGCTACTATTCTGATCCTGCCACCCGTCAGATGCCAAACACCGGATGCCGGGTTCTCCTTTTTTCACCCACCTTCCTCAACAGATACTAGTATTGCCACCCACCGCACCACTCTGTCAACCGGGTCACTTTCAGGACTCCTGATGCTGCTGCCACCTCCATGCTGTCTCATTCTGCCACCATATGTTCTCCTCCTGCTGATGCCAGCTCCAAGCTGTCTCATACTGCCAACATATGTTCTCCTCATTCTGCCACCACCTCTACGCTGTGTAATTCAGCCATTATGCGGTGTCCTCATGCTGCCGAAAACTCCAGGCTGTGTCATTCAGCCACTTTATGCTGCCGCCAACTCCAAGCTATGTCATTTAACCACTATATGTTCTCCTAATGCTGCCGCCACCTCCACGATGTGCCATTCAGCCACTATATGGTCTCCTCATGCTGCCGCAAACTCCAGGCTGTGTCATTCAGCCACTATTTGCTGCCGCCTACTCCAGGCTGTGTCGATCAGCCACTATATCTTCTCCTTATGCTGCCGCCACTTCCACACTGTGTCATTCAGCCACTATATGGTCTCCTCATTCTTCCGCCACCGCCAGGCTGTGTCATTAAGCCACTATATGTTCTCCTCATGATGCTGCCACCTCCAGACTGTGTCATTCAGCCACTATATGTTCTCCTCATGCTGCCGACACCTCCATGCTGTGTCATTGAGCCACTATATGGTCTCCTTATGCTGCCGCAAACTCCAGGATGTGTCATTCAGCCACTATATGTGGCGTCCAACTCCAGTCTGTGTCATTCAGCCACTATGTGGTCTCTTCGTGTTGCCGCCACCTCCACATGGTGTCATTCGGCCACTACATGGTCTCCTCATGCTGCCGCCACCTCCACGCTGTGCCATTCAGCCACTATATGCTGCCGCCAACTCCAGGCTATGTCATTCAACCACTATATGTTCTCCTAATGCTGCTGCCACCTCCATGATGTGCCATTCAGCCACTATATGGTCTCCTCATGCTGCTGCAAACTCCAGGCTGTGTCATTCAGCCACTATTTGCTGCCGCCAACTCCAGGCTGTGTCGTTCAGCCACTAAATGTTCTCCTTATGCTGCCGCCACTTCCACGCTGTTTCCTTCAACCACTATATGATCTCCTCATTCTTCCGCCACCTCCAGGCTGTGTCATTCAGCCACTATATGTTCTCCTCATGATGCTGCCACCTCCAGACTGTGTCATTCAGCAACTATATGTTATCATCATGCTGCCGACACCTCCATGCTATGTCATTCAGCCACTACATGGTCTCCTTATGCTGCCGCAAACTCCAGGATGTGTCATTCAGCCACTATATGTGGCGTCCAACTCCACTCTGTGTCATTCAGCCACTATGTGGTCTCTTCGTGTTGCCGCCACCTCCACATGGTGTCATTCGGCCAATACATGGTCTCCTCATGCTGCCGCCACCTCCACGCTGTGCCATTCAGCCACTATATGCTGCCGCCAACTCCAGGCTATGTCATTCAACCACTATATGTTCTCCTAATGCTGCTGCCACCTCCATGATGTGCCATTCAGCCACTATATGGTCTCCTCATGCTGCTGCAAACTCCAGGCTGTGTCATTCAGCCACTATTTGCTGCCGCCAACTCCAGGCTGTGTTGTTCAGCCACTAAATGTTCTCCTTATGCTTCCGCCACTTCCACGCTGTTTCCTTCAACCACTATATGATCTCCTCATTCTTCCGCCACCTCCAGGCTGTGTCATTCAGCCACTATATGTTCTCCTCATGATGCTGCCACCTCCAGACTGTGTCATTCAGCAACTATATGTTATCCTCATGCTGCCGACACCTCCATGCTATGTCATTCAGCCACTATATGGTCTCCTTATGCTGCCGCAAACTCCAGGATGTGTCATTCAGCCACTATATGCTGCGGCCAAATCCAGTCTGTGTCAATCAGCCACTATGTGGTCTCTTCGTACTGCCGCCACCTCCACGTGGTGTCATTCAGCCACTACATGGTGTCCTCATGCTGCCGCCACCTCCACGCTGTGTCATTCAGCCACTATATAGTCTCATCATGCTTCCTCCACCATCAGGCTTTGTCATTCAGCCACTATATGTTCTCCTCGTGCTGTGGCCACCTCCAGGCTGTGTCATTCAGCCACTACATGGTCTCCTCATGCTGCCGCCACCTCCACGCTGTGCCATTCAGCCACTATATGCTGCCGCCAACTCCAGGCTATGTCATTCAACCACTATATGTTCTCCTAATGCTGCTGCCACCTCCATGATGTGCCATTCAGCCACTATATGGTCTCCTCATGCTGCTGCAAACTCCAGGCTGTGTCATTCAGCCACTATTTGCTGCCGCCAACTCCAGGCTGTGTTGTTCAGCCACTAAATGTTCTCCTTATGCTTCCGCCACTTCCACGCTGTTTCCTTCAACCACTATATGATCTCCTCATTCTTCCGCCACCTCCAGGCTGTGTCATTCAGCCACTATATGTTCTCCTCATGATGCTGCCACCTCCAGACTGTGTCATTCAGCAACTATATGTTATCCTCATGCTGCCGACACCTCCATGCTATGTCATTCAGCCACTATATGGTCTCCTTATGCTGCCGCAAACTCCAGGATGTGTCATTCAGCCACTATATGCTGCGGCCAAATCCAGTCTGTGTCAATCAGCCACTATGTGGTCTCTTCGTACTGCCGCCACCTCCACGTGGTGTCATTCAGCCACTACATGGTGTCCTCATGCTGCCGCCACCTCCACGCTGTGTCATTCAGCCACTATATAGTCTCATCATGCTTCCTCCACCATCAGGCTTTGTCATTCAGCCACTATATGTTCTCCTCGTGCTGTGGCCACCTCCAGGCTGTGTCATTCAGCCAATATATGTTCTCCTGATGCTGCCGACACCTCCATGCTGTGTCATTCAGCCACTATATGGTCTCCTTATGCTGCCACAAAAACCAGGGAGTTGTAGTTCGGCAACATCTGAAGAGCCACATGTTGCTGAAATACATCTCCCAGCATGCCTTAGCAGTCTGGGCATGCTTGGAGTTGTAGTTTTGCAACATCTGGAGTGCTACTGTTTGGACACCACTGTATAGTGGTGTCCAAACTGTGCTCTTCCAGATGTTGAAAAACTACATCTCCCAGCATGCTGAGACTGTCCAGGCATGCTGGGAGTTGTAGATCTGCAACATCTGAAGGGCCAGATGCCTGGACAGTCTGAGGATGATTGGAGTTGTAGTTTTGCAACATCTGTAGGGCTACAGCTTGGGCACCACTGTATAGTGGTCTCCAAACTGTGGCCCTCCAGATGATGGAAAACTACAGATGTTTGGCAACTCCTAGAAGGCAGCAGTGAAGGTCACTTACCACGGATCTTTACTGCTGCCTTCACCGCTGCTCTGCCACCGCCTCCTCACTGTCGCAGATCCCACCGCTGCCTACACCAATCCCACCACGATCGCCCGTTCTGCTTGTGGACTCCGGTAACTGCCGCCATCTTCCCCCCTGCTCTGCCTGACATCCAGGGGCAGGCAGACCGGGGATTTCAACTGTAACCCCCCACCCCCCACCCCCAACTGCCATTGATCGGTTAGTCCTATCCGATCAATGGCAGGGGATAGGAGGAGGTGGCATCACTGCCACCTCACTCATATCCTTCAGGATGATCGGGGATGTCTCTGACATCTCCGATCTTCCCAATCTACCTGGCTATCGGGTCATTAGAGACCTGATCAGCCCTGAATCACCGCTAATTGCTTATCTGAATTGATATGGGGGGACCACAGGACCCCCCTGGGCCATATGCCGGGATGGCTGCTGAACTATATCAGCAGGCATCCTGGTCTGGGCGGGAAGAATGCAGAGTACACGTCCTGAGTCCGCTCACATTCTATAACGCGGGGCCATGGCACGTCATAGCTGGTCGGGCCCGGCCTCTAACAACGGCCGGGACCCGTGGCTAATAGCGCTATTAGAGTTAAATTAACCCTATTAAAGTTGAACGCCGCATCTAAAGTGAAACTAAAATGTCCCTTACCTTGCCTCCTGGTGTCCGATAGCCGAATGACTGCTCAGTCCCCGAGATCCAGGCATGAGCAGTCAAGCGGCAGAATCATTGATCAACGGTTTCCTATGAGAAATCATTTAACAATGTAAAGGATCAGTGTGTGCAGTGTTATTGCCTCCTATGGGAGCTATAACATTGCAAAAAAAAAAGTGAAAAAAAAGTGAATGAAGATCATTTAATCCCTTCTCTAATAAAAGTTTGAATCACCCCCCTTTTCCCATAAAAAAACTGTGTAAATAAAAATAAACATATGTGGTCTTGCCGCATGCAAAAATGTCAGAATTATAAAAATATATTGTTAATTAAACTGCACAGTCAATGGCATACGCGCAAAAAAATTCCAAAGTGCAAGATAGAGTATTTTTGGTCACTTTTTACATCATGAAAAAATTTATAAAAAGCGATCAAAAAGTCAGATCAATACAAAAATAGTACTGTGAACTTCAGATCACGGTACAAAAAATTAGCCCTCATACCAGCCCATACGCAGAAAAATAAAGTTATAGGGGTCAGAAGATGACAATTTTAAATGTATAACTTTTTCTGCATGTAGTTAGGATTTTATTCAGAAGTACGACAAAATCAAACCTATAAAAGTATAATTTTTATTGTATGGACCTACAGAATAAAGAGAAGGTGTTTACTGAGAAATAACGGTGTAGAAACAGAAGCCCCCAAAAGTTACAAAATGAATTTATTTATTTTTTTCAATTTTGTCTCGTAATGATTTTTTTCCCCGTAGATTGTTGGAAAAAATTACTGATCTCATTACAAAGTAGAATTGGTGGCACAAAAAATAAGCCATCATATGGATTTTTAGGTGCAAAATTGAAAGAGTTATGATTTTTTAAAGGTAAGGAGGAAAAAACGAAAGTGCAAAAACGTAAAAACCCCTGGTCCTTAAAGAGGCACTGTCATTTTTAAAAACTTTTCATATATTGCAGGATTTTTTTTAATTTTCACCTGAAATTCAAGCTCAAAATAGCCACCACCAGGGGTCTCCTGTTTTTTGGCCAGACAGACTAGTCTAGAATTTACAGCATACTGGATACCGGCCGTAAAGCATACTGGTATCCAGTATAGGAGATGTCTATTGTGTATGCAAAACTACAGATAAGGGATGTGTGGACATGCTGGGAGCTGTAGTTTTACAATAGCTGGAGGCAACACTGCTCTAACACAGGTATTTACAAACATTGCAGCTTCAGTTGTTACTAAACTACAACTCCCAGCATGCTGAAATAGTCAAAGCTTTCTCGGACTCCTGAATGACAAAGAAGTTGATAAGACATTCAAGAGTCTGTGAAAGATGAATGACACACATAGTGACAGCTATGCTGATTAGCATCCAGCTTTACTAGGAGAAGATAAAACAGATAGAACATGTATTCATAAAAATGCTGTACTTTTATCTAAAAAAATCCTTGCACTAATTTTATAAAGATCTATTCTTAAATTTATACACTTTATCCTGTTATGAATTCACCATAATGTCTTCAGATGTCTTACTGCAGGCAAGCTCCAAGTATCTTCCTCTGACACATGACACAGCATACTTATGATGTACGCAATCCCGTCATACCGTGTAACAGTGAATGACAGGTATTCGGACCAATCAGATTCACCCTGCCCCCTGCCCATATAAGGGAGCCGTGGCCATTGTTCTCTCTCTTGTTCCTGCGCAGCCAAGCAGTAAGCATCTCTCTCTCTTGTTCCTGCGCAGCCAAGCAGTAAGCATCTCTCTCTCTTGTTCCTGGGCTGGCAAACGAGAAGGATCTGTGCAGCTATTATTGCAGTGAGTTAGGCCTGAGCCTTGCATCAACGGCTGAATCTATTCAGAATCGTGAGTGTATCAATCCCAAGCACTCTGCAAGATCACCGGACCTTATCTATCCCCTAAATCCGGACGGATCTGCAATAATTATCCTAAATTCAGAGACTTGTAATAGTACTCAAGGTCCGCAAAAACTGTCAGTCACTGAGCAATATAGAGACTGTGTATATAAGAATGTCACTGTGCATTGGATTTACCGCAAGCACTTAAGTAAAGTTATTCAAGTTGAAGTTCAACTTCCTTGTGGACCTTCAGTCATTTCATGCACCTATCGTTACTGGGAAGGGCGGCGATAGGCCGGAGAATTACCTCAGCATACTAGCCCTCAGCCTGGCGTCACAAACTATCGGGTTAATATTAACCCTTAATATACCGAAACAACATCCCCACTACTATACACCCCCCAAGGCGTACCACAAAGCCTTTTTGGCGTCACAAGCGGGATACGGTTACAAGCTCTGTATCCGGTTACATGCTCTGATTGGTACGGGGTCTCAGGTATCCACTATTCCGCAGGGGGTTTTCTATAAGTGCTGGGGCCCAGAAAGGTTGTGTGACCCTCAGGAAGCAGAGTTAAGAGTAATGGCAGGGAACGGGAAACCAGTACCCAGGCATGGTTACTGGGAGCCCACGGTGCAGGTGGGAAAACATGTGTTAGGAAGACAGGGTGTGATTGTCACAAATGTTTGGGATGAGGGAGCAGCTGATTTCATTTTAGGCATGAATATTATGAGGCACTGTTTTGATGATATTGTCTTTGCACTGCATGCATCTCTCCCTCACCTGTCACCCCCAGGCCGGCGAGCTGCCCAACACCACCTCAAAATTCTCCAAGCAGGACAGAAGTTTGTGAATCATCAAGGAGAAATTTGTTGAGTAAGGATTCAAGATATCCGAGCCGTTAGTCTACAGCCACAGACGGAGACAGTTATTTGGTGCCGTGCCCGACCCGGGGTGAAAAATCAAGATTACCAAGCGCTCTTGGAACACCTTCTACTGGAAGATCATCCCTTTGTGCGAGCTGCTAGAAGCCTGGTAACTGTATGTAATGGGAAGGTTCCAGTGAGACTTATTAATCTCTCTCAAGTTGCGGTCCAACTACCCAAGTATACCCCAGTGGCTACTCTACACCATCTAGACGTCCAAGGTGTAGTCCTGAAGTCACAGATGGTCCAACGAGGACCTGACCAGAACCCTGCGGAACCTTGGTGAAGCCAACTACAGATAGGAGGCGAAGATACCCCCAAGGAACAGGTGGAAGGAGTCATCCAGGTGGCTAGGAAACATCAAGAAGCTTTCAGCAAGTTCCCCATAGACTTTGGCAGGACCACCATGATCAAACATAGGATTCTCACCGGAGACAATCTACTCATTTAAGAGAGATATCGTCCTGTGGCCCCTGAGATTTATCAGATCATGAAGAAAATGCTCGTGGAGATGAAAGAGGCCGATGTCATCCAGGAAAGCCAGAGTCCATGGTCTGCACCTTTGGTCCTGGTGAAGAAAAAAGATGGAACTATCCGCTTTTGGGTGGACTACCAGAAATTGAACAACATAACTCATAAGGATGCCTATCCTCTCCCTTGCATCGAAGAATCCTTGACTGCTTTGGGGTCTGCCGCCTACTTTTCCACGCTGGATCTGATGAGCGGCTACTCTCAGGTACCGATGGCAGAAGAGGATAGAGAGAAGACCGCATTTGTGACCCCTATGGGTCTCTTCGAGTTCAAAAGTATGCCCTTTGGACTGTGCAATGCACCAGCTACTTTCCAACGCCTAATGGAACAATGCTTAGGGCATCTTAACTTCCAGAGTGTTCTGCTGTATTTAGATTACGTCATCGTCTATTCTCGAACATATCAGGAACACCTGGGTCACCTGAAATAAGATTACAAAGTCCTTATCCGACATGGACTCAAGGTTAAACCTTCCAAATGTCACCTGCTAAAGCCACAAGTGCACGTCCCAGGACATGTCGTCAGTACTCAAGGAATCCAGCCTGATCCAGACAAAGTGAGTGCTGTGAAAGAATGGCCCACACCCAGGACGGTGCGAGACGTCCAAAGTTTTCTGGGGTTTGCTTGATATTACCGGCGCTTCAAACCCCATTTTTCTCAAATTGCTGGACCCTTGACCGAATTACTGAGAGGAACTGCCCGGGATAATTATAATGGGAGGCTTCCTATACAGTGGGTCGAAGAACAAGAAGATGCCTTTCTAGCCCTGAAGTACCTCCTCACAGAACCCCCCATATTGGCGTATCCTGACTACAGCCTGCCATTCCTTTTATACACAGACGCTAGCTTTGAAGGTCTGGGAGCAGTCTTATCTCAAGTGCAAGATTGCAAGAAGAGGGTGATTGCCTATGCCAGCCGGCATCTTCGAGGTGCTGAGAAGAATGATGCTAACTATAGCTCCTTCAAGCTGGAGCTCCTGGCCATGGTTTGGGCTATTACTGAGAAGTTTAAGGACTATCTGGCTGCTACTCCCTTCACGGTCTACACTGATAACAACCCCTTGACCCATTTGAACACTGCTAAGTTGGGAGCTCTTGAACAGCGTTGGGCCTCTCGGTTGGCCAACTATGATTTCAACATTAAGTACCGCAGTGGAAAAACCAATGTTAATGCGGATGTACTTTCTCGCATGGCCCCGGGAGAAGCACCTCCTACTGAAGATGTGTGGGAAGATGTAGAAATGCCTCCCTTCTACCGAAGGTTCGTGAGCCAGAATGCTCTGACTGCCCAGGCGGGTGACGGACCTGAATCTCCCAAAGTCTCTGAAGATCTGTCCACCTGGAAGACACTTCAGGATGAAAGCGGAGTTATCGGGGACCTCCTCGACTATTGCCTCCACAAGAAAGTGCCTACTCGGGTGCGCCAGGTCCGCGGAGACTTTGAATTGAAGCGGCTGTGGCGGCAGAGGAATCGCCTGTTCTTGCACAAGGGGTTGGTCTACCGAAATTCCCTGGACCCAGTCTCAGGAGACCGCATACACCAGATTGTGGTTCCCAGAAGGGATGCAGCCATGGTTCTGAATGCCTATCATGATCAATCCGGACACTTCGGGGTCCATAAGACAGAGATCACCTTCAGAAGGAGATTTTACTGGATTGGGATGCGGGGAGACATCGAGAAATGGTGTGCCGAGTGCTCCGTGTGCAACGTGATAAAGATCCCCCGGAGGGACGCAAGAGCCCCTTTGCATCCCATCTGTACCGAAAGGCCGAATCAAATTGTTGCCTTGGACCATGTGAAGCTGGCCCCCACTCGATCTAGCTATTGTCATGCTCTGACTATGGTGGATCATTATTCCAAGTGGGTGGTCGTGGTCCCCGTCAAGGATCTTACCGCCAAGACTGCTGCTCAACTCTTCTATCGACATTGGATCCAACCCCTGGGGTGTCCCGAATCGGTCCTCATGGATCGGGGAACCGCCTTTGAAGCCCAGTTATTCCAGGAACTTTGCCGGTTGCATGATTGCAAGAAGCTCCGGACAACAGCCTACCATCCCCAAGGGAATGGGCTCTGCGAGAGGATCAATCAGGTGTTCATCCAGATGCTCAGAGCAGCCTCTGTCTCAAAGCATGAAGAGTGGCCTCAGCTGTTGCCTGAACTCCTGGAAATGTACAACAACACTGTTCACTGCTCTACGGGGTATACACCATTTTTCCTGATGATGGGCCGACACGGCCAATTGCCAAAGGATTGAACCTTCGGGCTACAGGCACCTTTCAACAATTCTCCTCAGGTTTACCAAGGTTGGGTGTCAGAGCATCAACGAAGAATTGAGGAAGCCAAGGACATCGTTGAGAAGAAAATGGGTGAAGTTCATGAACGCCAGCAGAAAGATTATAATCGACATGCTTCGGCTCAGCCCTTGCAGTTTGGAGTTAAAGTGTGGCTCAGAAAATTTCCTAGAAACCATAAACTGGACTCCCTGTGGGAAACGGAGCCATACACCATTACTGCGGTTCCTTATCCCGAAACGGACGTGTACGAGATACAAAAAGACGGGTTCGAGCCCCAGGTGGTTCACCGGAATAGGATAAAAGTGTGCCTGAAAGAAGATATGCTTGGCCCATCTCCTCCTTCTCTTTCTGATCCTCCTGCTACTTCTACTCCACCTCCACCAAGGCCAATGAGAGAATATGAGCCGGGAGAAGGAATTCATCCCACTATGGACGTTCCTTTGTTCCCATCTCAGCAGCCTACCATGTATTGGGGCATACCGTTCCCAACTCCATCCAGCCAGCCGCCACTGGTTGCACCACCCAGTCAGTTGCCAGTAGCTGTCGCTCTCTGTCAACCACCATTGGTTGCTACACCCAACATCAGTCCTGCTCCAGTGACTGCTACAGATATTGATGCCATTACTCCACCTGTCTTAAGAGAATCCCTCAGTTCGACCGAAGATGTTGCCCTCCAGCTGGTTCCTCGGGGACTGAAGCTCTTGAAGAATCCTCAAGTGAAGGAACTCCTGATGACTCGGAGGTGGTGTTGCGGCGGTCTCAAAGGACTACACAGGGCAAACTACCCATAAGGTACCAGGACTCACATTTCGTACCTGCACACATAGTACCTTTGATAACCCACCTCAATGCTCTGCCAATCACTTTTTAGTACCCTAGATTACTAACTTAAATGTACTACCTCAAGTTTTTCTAGTACATACACAAAAACAAAGTATATCTCACTTAAGAAAACACTTAGGAATTGTAGCACATTGATACCCAATTCCTGCCACTGTTAGGTACACTTCTTCTCTTTCATTGTGTTTGTGAGATGCTCTGCCTGGCCAGTAGGTGCTCTTGCTAATACAGAATTAAACACGTAATTCTAAGAATAACCTAGTTAGGTTGTTTTGAAAGTGCTCTAGGGATAAGTAGCGTGTAGCCGATAGACCTTAGCAGCCACCCTTATTGTGACCTAGCTTCCGGCTAGCCAGTATAACCATATGTGTACTTACAGGTAACTTATTGTTGGCACAGAAATAAAATGTGTGAGATAATAAAAGTGTCTAAGTCAGCTTGAAATTAAAGGTAAATAGAGCTGAACTAATGTATAGATAGTCTCATGTATAGAGAGTTATATTAATATAACGAAGCACATTCATTGTGTGAAACCACCGGCAGTCGCTTCTGAGCGCCCCGTACAGTCTTTAGGATCCCTCCGGAGGAATCACCCGAGATGGGAGTCGTTTGACCAGTTCTTACACGGTGAGTGCAGGACGCCTGTTTTCTTTTGTATTGTCTATTTTGCTGACTATCGTTTGCATTGTCCTAGCACCGCCGAGTAAGGTTTGTCTGGTCTTTTGCCTGGCGTAAGTATATCCATCTTGTGGTTGAGGGTCATAGGTATCGGTGCCACTGTTTGCCTCTTTGTTTTAGAGTTATATTAATGTTCAGTTTAGCCTCCAAGAATGTGTAGAGAGCTAATAAAAATGTCTTAGGAGCTAGAAACTATATGTCGGATGGCTGCCTAATTGTCTAGTAAGCTTTAAAGTGTATAATAGGTTTAATAAAACGCCTTAGAAGCTGGAAACTAAAGGATAGATAGCTTTGTGAATGTCTAGATAGCATTTATGTCTAGATAGCACTAATGTCTAGATAGATTTTTATTGTCTAGTCCAGAAACTAGCAAGAGTATCAGAGAATGTAGATGTGTTCAGTGTTTACTTAGGATGTACAGCAAATGTGTATAGCATCCTGTTCTAGTCCTAGTCCCTCTGTCTTAGGGGACAAACATTGAGGTTGACTTATCTTAAGTAAGGTGGTTTGTGGAGTCCCGGTACCGCATCCTATACAGTACCTATATGTCTGTGGGTCCCCATAGCCAGAGTCCCTAGGACGTAGGGGTCCACGTTGTATAGCCTGCCCTTGTCACCTCTATTCCATATAGTAAATCAGTAGTTTACTCATGGTTTATGTAAATATAGTGATATACATGTAAATAAATGGTTAATTACCTGCGCGTAACGTGCCAGGACCTGCGGGTCACATGACTAGGTGAACTCTATGGTATTTCTGCTTTGGGACCTTTGGAGGTCCTTATGCAATCCCATCATACCATGTAACAGTGAATGACAGGTATTCGGACCAATCAGATTCACCCCGCCCCCTGCCCATATAAGGGAGCGGCGGCCATTGTTCTCTCTCTTGTTCCTGCGCAGCGAAGCAGTAAGCATCTCTCTCTCTTGTTCCTGCGCAGCCAAGCGGTAAGCATCTCTCTCTCTTGTTCCTGGGCTGGCAAACGAGAAGGATCTGCACAGCTATTATCGCAGTGAGTTAGGCCTGAGCCTTGCGTTAACAGCTGAATCTATTCAGAATCGTGAGTGTATCAATCCCAAGCACTCTGCAAGATCACCGGACCTTATCTATCCCCTAAATCCGGACGGATCTGCAATAATTATCCTAAATTCAGAGACTTGTAATAATACTCAAGGTCCGCAACAACTGTCAGTCTCTGAGCAATATAGAGACTGTTTATATAAGACTGTCATTGTGCATTGGATTTACCGCAAGCACTTAAGTAAAGTTATTCAAGTTCAAGTTCCTTGTGGACCTTCAGTCATTTCATGCACCAGTCATTTCATGCACTTGGGAAGGGCGGCGATAGGCTGGAAAATTACCTCAGCATACTAGCCCTCAGCCTGGCATCACGAACTATCGGGTTAATATTAACCCCTCACATACCGAAACAACATCCCCACTACTATACACCCCCCAAGGCGTACCACAGACTGCACAGGCTTGCTCCTGTGAGGGAGACAGACTGACACACCCCCTCCAGCCTGCACAATGAAAAAGTAACTCACCAGCAGATAAATGCTTATATCTCTGGATATATAGGTCCGAGACACATAAACACTATATGTACATGATCAGGATTGGGTCCTGAGTAACATATCACTTTTTCTTTTTGTTGCACTATGACAGGTACGCTTTAAGGGGTTAAGGACTTGGAAATGGGGGCGTATGGATCCGCCCTGCAACCTTAAGGGTTTAATCTTTATTGTGAGGTCATATGGTCTCGTCGGTCTGCTTCCACCTCTAGGCTCTGTCATTGTGCCTCCATGTGACTTCTTGTTAGATTGGGTTTTTTGGTCATACAGTATTAGTTCAATGTAAACACCAGGACATTACATAGTTACATAGTTAGTATGGTTGAAAAAAGACATACGTCCATCAAGTTCAACCAGGGAATTGAAGGGAAGGGTGTAAGGGGATAAGGGGAAGGGATGTTGTTTTATAATTCTGCATAAGCATTAATGTTATTTTGTTCCAGGAATGTATCTAACCCTGTTTTAAAGCTATTAATTGTTCCTGCTGTGACCAGTTCCTGAGGTAGACTGTTCCATAAACTCACAGTTCTTATGGTAAAGAAGGCGTGTCGCCCCTTTAGACTAAACCTTTTCTTCTCCAGATGGAGGGAGTGCCCCCTCGTCCTTTGGGGGGGGGGGTTAACCTGGAACAGTTTTTCTCCATATTTTTTGTATGGGCCATTTATATACTTATATACGTTTATCATATCCCCCCTTAAGCGTCTCTTCTCAAGACTAAACAATTGTAACTCCTTTAATCGTTCCTCGTAGCTAGAATGTTCCATGCCCCATATTAGTTTAGTCGCATGTCTCTGCACCCTTTCCAGCTCCGCAGTGTCCCTTTTATGGACAGGCGACCAAAAGTTACATTGTTGGAAATGATCAGATCCAACAAGGCATCACTTCTTGTTGGGTCCTCCAAAAACTGGCCCATAAAATTATCCTGCAATAAATTTAGGAATTTTCTTCCCTTTGTATTTTTAGCCATCCCCCGACCCCAATCCATATCTGGATATTTAAAATCTCCCATTATTACCACTGTACCTGCCCGGGCAGCCCTCTCTATTTGTTTATGCAGCCGACCTTCTATCTCTTCAGTGATATTAGGGGGTCTGTAGATTACACCAAATACTATTTTTTCAGTATTTCCCTCCTTTTGTAATTCTACCCACAATGATTTCACATCCTCAAAATCATCACACACTATGGCATCGTTCACACTGACTTTCATACCACTTCTAACATACAGACATACTCCACCACCTTTACTGTTCATTCTATCCTTGCGAAACAATGTAAACCCCTGCAGATTAACAGCCCAGTCATGCGAGAAGTCCAGCCATGTCTCAGTGACCCCAACTATATCAATATGTTCCTCCAGTATCAAGGCCTCAAGCTCCCCCATTTTATTTGCTAGGCTTCTGGCATTTGTGAACATACACTTTACATTTCCATTAAGTTTTACACATATAGTTTCACTAATGGGATTTTCTGAGTTATTGGGGTTAATGTTATTATTTGAGTTATAAGGGCTAAAAATCTTAAATCCTAAAAGCTGTGTTGTAATAGAAAAGTTACTTATCCTGTTGTACCTGCCACTCCCCCCAAGCGATCCAAATAGGGAGTTAAACAAGTGTTGTCCAAACCTAAATACCCACACCTAAAGCACCAACAAAGCACAAAACTAAACTAAACAAGGCAACTATAAAAAAGGACACTAAAACTTTAGTAAACACTACCTACAGGCCTTAAAGCAAATGAAAAGACACAGGAAAGCCCCTCTTTATTGAAAACATCTGAGACCTGTCACTTAACAACCAAGGGCTTAAAGGTACTCCAGTGGAAAATAATGTTTTCAAATCAACTGGTGGCAGAAAGAAGACATTTACAAATCTGTTAAACTTTCTGACACCAGTTGATTTGAAAACATTTGTTTTCCACTTGTTTCCACTGGCGTTCCCCTTTAAGCTGCCACAAACCTTCAAGAGCAACCAGCCTAATACAGTAACATGCCCAACAATACCACTTTATTGCCCAGTTTGGTATTATCTGAAATGCCAAGTGTGAATATGTGGCTGCGAAATGCCAGTTTTTACAAATGTGGAGCAACCAGGTGTAAATCCTGTAGGGTGGCAAAAATTAGGAAAAACGTCACGGACACAGAGAATAGCCACACATACAAAATAAAACGCTACCTTAATTGTGACTCTACTAACATAGTATATATAATAGAGTGTACAGCTTGTAATCTGAAGTATGTGGGATGCACCTCCAGACATTTAACCTACTCAGGACTCAGGGCGTACGAGTACGTCCTAACACCCTGGTACTTAAGGACCCAGGATATACCTGTACGCCTGTGGGAATTTCGGTTCCCGCCGCGCCAGGGGTGGGGACCGGACCACGGTGACTGCTGATATCGATCAGCAGGCACCCCGCCCAAATGCCCAGGGGGGGTCATCAGACCCCCCCATGTCGGCGATCGTGGCAAATTGCAAGGGAATTCACACTTGCGATTTGAGCAATTCCGGGTCATTACGGGTCTATGGTGACCCGTTGACCCGAAATATAAGGGGGATCACGGTTGTCCAAGAGATCCACGATCCCCCTGAAGGGGGAGTGAGGTGGCAGGAGTGCCACCCCTCCTATCCCTGCTATTGGTCGTATAGAAGCGACGACCAATAACAGATCGGGGGTGGAGGGGTTTACTTTCGTTTTCCCCATTCTGCCCACCCACAATAGGCGGGGCAGGACAGGGAAACCAACAGGAACCAGCGCTGAAGGTCACTTGCTGATCTGCGGAGGCTGCGGGCGATGGTGATCGGCGGGCAGCGATGTCCTGCGGCTTGCTCACTGGATCCTACGGAAGCCGGTGAGTTACCTAGCACCATCTGGAGGGCTAAAGTTTGAGACCACTATACAGTGGTCTCTAACTGTAGCCCTCCAGATGTTGCAAAACTACAACTCCTAGCATGCCCAAACAGCAGTGTCTATGCTGTCTATGCATGCTGGGATTTGTAGTTTTGCAACATCTGGAGGGCCACGATTTGGAGATCACTGTGCACTGGTCTCTAAACTGTAGCCCTCCAGATGTTGCAAAACTGCAAATCCCAGCATGCCTAAATAGCAAACAGCTATCTTGGCATGCTGGGAGTTGCAGTTGCGTACCTCCAGCTGTTGCATAACTACATCTCCAAGCATGCTCCTTGGCAATCAGTACATGCTGGGAGTTGTAGTTTTGCAACAGCTGGAGGCACACTGGTTGGAAAATACTGTGTTAGGTAACAGACCCTAACTGAAGGTTTTCCAACCAGTGTGCCTCCAGCTGTTGCAAAAGTACAACTCCAAGCATGCACGATCTGTCAGTACATGCTGGGAATTGTAATTTTGAAACAGCTATAAGTTTGCCCCCCCCCCCCATGTGAATGTACAGGGTACATTCACACGGGCAGGTTTACAGTAAGGTTCCTGCTTGAAGTTTGAGCTGCGGCACTTTTTCGCCACAGCTCAAACTCCTAGCAGGAAACTCACCGTAACCCGCCAGTGCGAATGTACCCTAAAAACACTAAACTACACTACACTAACATATAATAAAGGGTAAAACACTACATATACACCCCCTTACACTGTCCCCCCCAATAAAAATGAAAAATGTATTGTATGGCAGTGTTTCCAAAACGGAGCCTCCAGCTGTTGCAAAACAACAACTCCCAGCATTTCCGGACAGCCACTGACTGTGCAGGCATTCTGGGAGTTTAGCAACAGCTGGAGGCACCCTGTTTGGGAATCACTGGCGTAGAATAACCCTATGTCCACCACTATGAAATCCCTAATTTAATCCTCAAATGCGCATGGCACTCTCTCACTTCGGAGGCCTGTCGTATTTCAAGGAAACAGTTTAGGGCCTCATATGGGGTATTTGTGTACTCGGGAGAAATTGCACTACAAATTTTGGGGGGCTTTCTCTCCTTTTACCCCTTATGAAAAGGAAAAGTTGGTGGCTACACCAGCTTGTTAGTGTAAAAAAATTTACTCTAACATGCTGGTGTTGCCCCATACTTTTTATTTTCACAAGTGCTAAAAGGAAAAAAAGACCCACAACATTTTCAACATAATTTCTCCTGAGTACGGAAATACCCCATATGTGGGTGTAAAATACTCTGCGGGCGCACAACAAGGCTCAGGAGTGAGAGTGCACTATGTACATTTGAGGCCTAAATTGGTGATTTGCACAGGGGTGGCTGATTTTACAGCGGTTCTGACATAAACGCAAAAAAAGAAATACCCACATGTGACCCATTTTGGAAACTACACCCCTGATGGAACATAACAAGGGGTATAGTGAGCCTTAACACTCCACAGGTGTTTAATGAAAATTCTTCAAAGTTGAGCGGAAAAATGAAAAAATCAAATAAAAAATAAATGTTTCACTAAAATGCTGGTGTTACCCAAAATTTTTCATTTTCTCAAGGGAAAATAGGAAAAAAGCCCCCAAAATGTGTAACCCCATTTCTTCTGAGTAAGAACATACCCCATATGTGGATGTAAAGTGCTCTGCGGGCGAACTACAATGCTCAGAAGAGAAGGAGCGCCATTGGGCTTTTGAAGAGAAAATTTGTCCGGAATTGAAGGCCCCATGTGTTTACAAAGCCCCCATAGTGCCAGAACAATGGACCCCCCCCACACGTGACCCCATTTTGGAAACTACACTCCTCACGTAATGTAAAAAGGGGTACAGTGAGCATTTACACCCCACAGGTGTCTGACAGATTTTTGGAACAGTGGTCCGTGAAAATGAAAAATGTAATTTTTCATTTGCACAGCCCATTGATCTGTTAAACGGCAGTGGAGTGTAAATGCTCACTGCACACCTTATTAAATTCTGTGAGGGGTTTAGTTTCCAAAATAGGGTCACATGTGGGGGGGTCCACTGTTCTGGCAGCTCGGGGGACTTTGGAAATGCATATGGCCCCTGACTTACATTCCAAGCATTTTTTTTTTCCAAAAGCTCAATGGCGCTCCTTCTCTTCCAAACATTGTAGTGCGCCAGCGGTGCACTTGACGTCCACACATGGGGTATTTCCATTTTCAGAAGAGATAGTGTTACAAATTTGTTTTTTTTTTGTCCTATTGTCCCTTGTAAAAAAAAAATATTTGAGGGAAAACTAGCATTTTAGTAAAAAAAAATCAATTACACATCCAACTTTAACGAAAAGTCGTCAAACATCTGTGGGGTGTTAAGGCTCATTGGACCCCTTGTTACGTGCATTGAGGGGTGTAGTTTCCAAAATAGTATGCCATGTGTTTTTTTTTTTTTTTTGCTTCATAGGGGCTTCTTAAATGTGACATTGCCCCCAAAAAACATTTCAGCAAAATTTGCTTTTCAAAAGCCAAATGTGACTCCCTCTTTTCTGAGCACTGTAGTGCGCCAGCAGAGCACTTGACATCCACACATGGGGTATTTCTTTTCAATTTGGTTTTTATTAAACATTTTCAAGAATAAATGAACATGCAAATACATCAGTCGCATAGTTGTAAGTGAAGTGTGTACAAGTGATATGAAGCGGCTAACAATCCACATACATTAACACAGATTAAACATAATAGCTCAAAAGAGAGCAACAACGATCACACATGAGGTATTTCCATACTCAGAGAGATGGGGTTGCTAGGGCTTACTGGACCCCTTGTTACATGCCTTGAGTGGTGTAGTTTCCAAAATGGTATGCCATGTGTTTGTTTTTTTTTCTTTGCTGTTCTGGCACCATAGGGGCTTCCTAAATGTTACATGCCTCCCAAAAACCATTTCAGAAAAACTCACTCTCCAAAATCCCTCTGTCGCTCGTTCCCTTCTGAGCCCTCTACAGAACACTTGACATCCACATATGAGGTATTTTCTTACTCAAGAGAAATTGGGTTACACATTTTAGGAAGATTTCTCTCCTTTTACCCCTTGTAAAAATTCAATAACTGGGTCTTCAAGAACATGCAAGTGTAAAAAATGAAGATTTTGAATTTTCTTCTTCAATTTGCTGCTGTTCCTGTGAAACACCTAAAGGGTTAACAACATTTTTAAATGTCATTTTGAATACTTTGAGGGGTGCAGTTTTTATAATGGGGTAATTTATGGGGTATTTCTAATATGAAAGCCCTTCAAATCCACTTCAAAACTGAACTGGTCCCTGAAAAATTTCGATTTTGAAAATTTTGTGAAAAATTGGAAAATTGCTGCTATACTTTGAAGCCCTCTGATGTCTTCCAAAAGTAAAAACAACTTTATGATGCCAACATAAAGTAGACATATTGTATATGTGAATCAATATATCATGTATTTGGAATATTCATTTTCCTTATTAGCAGAGAGCTTCAAAGTTCAAAAAAATGCAACATTTTAAATTTTTTCATCAAATTTTGGAATTTTTCACCAAGAAATGATGCAAGTATCGACAAAATGTTACCACTAACATAAAGTAGAATATGTCACGAATAAACTCAGAATTAGAATAAAAGGTAAAAGCATCCCAGAGCTATTAATGCTTAAAGTGACAGTGGTCAAATGTGCAAAAAATGGCCGGGTCCTACAGTGAAATTTGGCTGGGTCCTTAAGGGATTAAAAGTAAGAATTAGAGAACATCTTTTTGATGCAAGCAGCACTAGAAATTAATCGGGTGCATCCCTAAATTTATCAGAAATACATGGTAGCAACACTGAAAGTTTCAGAGCGAATGGAATTGAAAAAGTAGAGAAAGCAACCAGGGGGGGAGACATACAACGAAAACACCTCAGCCGAGAAGCATATTGGCAGTTTACATTAAAAACAATGGCACCAATGGGACTAAATAAAAATAAAAAATGATGTTCCATTATTGAACACTTTGTTTTGTGTTGCCATGGGTTACGCACACAACTATATCTTTGCAATGCACTGATCTTGAACAAAAAACATAAGACATGAAAAGTTTTTTTGTCTTCTCATTCCTGTTCTGTCTCAAACAGTACTTAACGTTTGTATCTATCTGTATTAGTATTGTTATATGTTGCTACTAGCAGCGGTCATAAGCAGTGAACACCATGCATGGAAATTCATCCAGTTTTATTCTACATGCATGGCGTTCACTATTTCTTCATGTTCATGTACTTACATGAAGCTTGTCAAGTGATGTTTTAAGTATAACATATGTTCTTATATTCACATGTTTTCCTAACTTCTCCCTCTGGGTCTTTTACTTAGAGGAAGTGAAGTACACAGGTGGTGATCAAGAACGTGCATGCGTTCCAAAACGCGTCCATTGTGAGTGTGTTGCCGACTAGATGAAGTTTTGTTCATATTTTATCTTTTGGAATAAAGTCTACTATTTTATATGGAATTGCTGGATCGCCTACCTACTTTTTTCTACCAACAATACCACCACCTTGTCCCCTTTTATGTAGACATCACCCAAACTCTGTACCTAAACCTGCCAATCTTAGCACACTGCCTCATCTTATGCCATTGAGGACACAAGCACCTTACGAGTTACTCATAGACCAGGGCCCACTATTAAGCCTGGTGAGAATAATAATTAATACTTTTATTGTTAATCCCAGGCACATGTACTGTTACCACCAAGGTAATAAGGGAATGACACTGAAGAATTAAATGCTCCATTAGCCAGAAAAGCAGTGGCAAGGTTTCTAACATATTTTTATACCCATGGCAACACCAAAATTGTTGCAATGCAAGTAAACCTTCCTGTTCCTAAAGCAATTCATATTCTCACAGCTACTATAATAGGAAAAGTTCATGGAGAACAAGATTCCAAATAAGATATGCCTCAGACTCTCTATCCATTTTCATAGTCATCAGGATACACACCCCTGCCATAGGGACAGTGTATTTCTTTTCTGATTACAATAAAATTTGGTACATCATATGGACTTTGTGTCTGATGCTTTTTCATAGGTGTGCAATAGATGATGTACAGATGCTTTGAGCTCTGGTTACTAGAGGAAAATGTCCATTTATTGGTCTGTTAACTGAAGCTAAAGCAGAACTACATATTCAATAACACAAACCCAAAATAAAATGCTACTCTCTGAGGAGACAAATCCCATTACCATACTATTATCAGTATATTCATAGTGTGGGTAAAAAGAGATTGGAAAAGGAAGATTATGGTGAAATAGTAGTGGAAATATTGGCCCTCATTTAGAAGGGTAGTCTTCAACTCTGGCGTAAATGCTGGCACAGACAGAATTTGTGGTGCATTGTGCCAGAATCTGTTGCACAACCCAACAAAACAGGTTGGGTTTACAATAGTTAAGCTCTATCCTCTAAGAAATCATGCACACAGCCATATTACCGATCCATATTGTATCTCATAATACGGCTGCCATAGAGGTACATGGGACCACTGGATTTAAAATAGAGGCATACAGGGACATTCTGTCAATATGAATGTCACATAAATATTTTGCAGCATGTCCCAAAAAAGTCAATATTTACAGTAAAAAAGGGTCTTTACTTACAGAAGTATATGTCTATACATAAAGCACCTAAAAAGGGCTATACAATAATACACTGACACTGATTGGTTCCGTGCTAAGAAACCAAACAGCTTCCGTGCATAGAGATCTGCTGAGTCTTCAATCATCTAATAATAAATTATGGTGACACCTCTTTGGGGACAAGATCTATGTGTAAAAATCCATTAGCAAAGTCTCCTGTCTAACCTTAGGCTATTCCACTGTTAGGATCCAGTTTTGTTTTTGGCACAAATATAATGTATCTCTCTCAAGAATGTGACAGTGTAAATTAATGACTTAATACATTGGAAACAAATAAACTGTATTTATTTAAACATTTACATTATTAAAAAGTAAATTAATTAGTATATATATATATATATATATATATATATATATATATATATATATATATATATATATATAATAATATGTAATACAAATTTGCACATAAATACTTTTGTATAATTTCTTCTAATATTTTACACCAAAATAAGGATACCAAAACAAATAACCAGTAAAATTAATGACTCTATTTTATGCATAAAAACAGTTTACTTCTATTTTGTTTGTTTTTTCTCATCATGGACTGCTGTGCCTTTAACAAATGCACACAAAAAATTTAATAACACACAAAAAGGAAAAATCTGTCCTATTTTTTTTAAATCACATGATTAAATATATTTTTGTCAAATCTTAGTTTTGTCTAGCTAAAAAAAATGATAGGCATCCTGAAGAAAGATGTTCTCCTGGGTGGCAAAACAAAGGAGCTCAAGGAAAAAAATTGAAAGTTGACACAGTCAAGAATAATGGGTAAATCTATCAAGTTTGATCAGGCCTGCTATAATGAAGTGGAGTTTCATATTCTGAGCAGGGACAATGAAGACAGAAGCTAGGCCCTAGAAATACACTGCTCACTTATGTGCTTGGAATATGCAGTAACCAGCAGGGAGCCACCAGATAATTACACAGTATTTGTGTGGTTTCAGGAAGCTTCCTGCGCAGGTTGAATGGCTGCACTATATTAAATGGCAGCACAGAGAAATGTTTTTAATGAATATTTTTGTCAAGGAAAGAAAGGCATTTGAGTGATATTTTTTTCTGTATGAAAAGAACCATGAGTGAAAACATTACTGTCAAATTCTTTTATTTTTCCGATTTCATTATTTACAATTTCAATAGTATCAATAAAAACAAGGACAATGGGTAATTTTTACCAATTTAGCTAACATTTAACTAACATTATTGTCTAACACGACGGTTTAGCACATTTATGTTGACAATCCATATAATAACATTTCAAGTGTCAACAACACATTTAATCGGTCAAAAACCATAGAAGTGGAAGAAACAGTGTGGAGGCACTCTATTCCAGTCTGTATGTTTTATTGGTCATAGGTAACAATGCAGAGCAACAATTGTTTCGCTACTATGTAGCTTTTTCACAGTTGTTGTTGAAACAATTGTTGCAATGCATTATATCACTAGCAGAAAAAAATCGGCCATATGCAAATAGCCACCACTGGCTTATACCAAATATACACACCAACCAAAAAGTGATGTAAAAAAAATGTGTTTTATTGAACATATATGCAGATAAAGACAAACACATTAGGAATAGAAGAAATATTTAAAAACAAGGCACCAAGTGAACTACTGCAGAGGAAGTGGAGGAGGTATTGTGGAAACAGCAGCATGAAGTACATGGAAACGGTACACAGAATGCTATGATATGGATCAAAAATGCAAAAGAATTTACAAACTGAGGATGTCTACAAAGCTTACATAAGCAAACAGTGGACCAAGGCAAAAGGTAAATGCAATAAGATACATACAATGAGAGCATATAAATGGTACAATACCAAATAAGACCATCCTGCATTCACTGCCTATCTACCACCTCCAACCCCAACATACGTTTCACTTGTGCTTCATCAGGGGGGGCGTGTCTAAAACCCCAAGCAAGGTGGGTATATATATGTTGCTCGGACCAATAAGAATGAGCCATCAGTTAAATGGTATGTAGACTACCCAATTAAAAGGGATTGCTGGTACCTGCCCAGATGTCGTTGGTGGAGAAATAATTATTGCCTGTCAATAACAAGGCCCGGCCTCTAGAAGGAGGTATCTTAACCCCTTAAGGATGCAGGACGTAAATGTACGTCCTGGTGCGATGGTACTTAACGCACCAGGATGTACATTTACGTCCTGTGCATAACCGCGGGCATCGGAGCGATGCTCGTGTCATGCGCGGCTGATCCCGGCTGCTGATCGCAGCCAGGGACCCGCCGGCAATGGCCGAGGCCCGCGATCTCGCGGGCGTCCGCCATTAACCCCTCAGGTGCCGGGATTAATACAGATCCCGGCATCTGCGGCAGTGCGCGATTTGAATGAATGATCGGATCGCCCACAGCGCTGCTGCGGGGATCCGATCATTCAGAGCGCCGCACGGAGGTCCCCTCTCCTGCCTCCGTCTGGCTCCCGGCGTCTCCTGCTCTGGTCTGAGATCGAGCAGACCAGAGCAGAAGATCACCGAAAACACTGATCTGTTCTATGTCCTATACATAGAACAGATCAGTATTAGCAATCATGGTATTGCTATGAATAGTCCCCTATGGGGACTATTCAAGTGTAAAAAAAAAATGTAAAAGTAAAAAAAAAGTGAAAAATCCCTTCCCCCAATAAAAAAGTAAAACGTCAGTTTTTTCCTATTTTACCCCCAAAAAGCGTAAAAAATAAATTTTATAGACATATTTGATATCGCCGCGTGCGTAAATGTCTGAACTATTAAAATAAAATGTTAATGATCCCGTACAGTGAATGGCGTGAACGAAAAAAAAAAGTACAAAATTGCTACTTTTTTAATACATTTTATTTAAAAAAAATTATAAAAAATGTATTAAAAGTTTTTTATATGCAAATGTGGTATCAAAAAAAAGTAAAGATCATGGCGCAAAAAATGAGCCCCCATACCGCCGCTTATACGGAAAAATAAAAAAGTTAGAGGTCATCAAAATAAAGGGATTATAAACGTACTAATTTGGTTAAAAAGTTGATGATTTTTTTCAAGCGCAACAATAATAGAAAAGTATGTAATAATGGGTATCATTTTAATCATATTGATCCTCAGAATAAAGAACACACGTAATTTTTACCATAAATTGTACGGCGTGAAAACGAAACCTTGCAAAATTAGCAAAATTGCGTTTTTCGTTTTAATTTCCCCACAAAAATAGTGTTTTTTGGTTGCGCCATACATTTTATGATATAATGAGTTATGTCATTACAAAGGACAACTGGTCGCGCAAAAAACAAGCCCTCATACTAGTCTGTGGATGAAAATATAAAAGAGTTATGATTTTTAGAAGGCGAGGAGGAAAAAATGAAAACGTAAAAATTAAATTGTCTGAGTCCCTAAGGCCAAAATGGGCTGAGTCCTTAAGGGGTTAAACATGGCTGCCTGTAAGTATAATCTAATGTGGTATCATTATCCGCGCGGTCCGTCGGCGTCTGACGTCATGGACAGGGGCCGTGCATTAAGATGATATGTATGGTGCCGTAGCTAATCGTTAATTTCTAATGATAATTTGTTCTCCCTTTGTCCGAACTAGAGTTGAGCAAACTTTTCAAAAATTTGATTCGCCTGATTCACCGAATTTTCCGAAAAAGTTTCTTTCGATCCGAATTTTTCTGCGGAGAATCTATATTTAAAAATGCTATTTCTAGCCTACATAAAGCCTCTATAGGTATATAGATCACTTTGCTGTGTTCTAAAATGCATATGGAGTGTACTGGGGTAGTGAAATAATACTGTCATTCAGAATAACATGCAGATTACCGGCATCGCTTTTAGAATCACTGCCGCACAGCAGCACAATGACAGAGCCTGGTGGTGGCATCAGTGTCAGGAGACCATACAGTGACTGAATGACACAGCGTGGAGGTGTTGGCAGCATGAAGAGACCATATAGTGGCTGAATGCCACAGCGTGGAGGTGTTGGCAGCATGAGGACACCATATAGTAGCTGAATTACACAGCTTGGATGAGGCTGAAGCATGAGGACACCATATAGTGACTGAATGACACAGCGAGGAGGTGTTGGCAGCATGAGGACACCATATAGTAGCTGAATGACACAGCTTGGATGAGGCTGAAGCATGAGGACACCATATAGTGACTGAATGACACAGTGAGGAGGTGTTGGCAGCATGAGGAGACCGTATAGTGGATGAATGGCACAGCCCGGTGTTGCCAGCAGCTTGAGTAGGCACTAGGCCTTCACAATCCCTAAGATTAAAAGATGAATTAAGAAATTGAAACCGAAGATTTTGGATAGCAGGTGCTACCTATTAGAAAATTTTAATTTCCCAGACCCAGGCCCAGCACCGGCATCAGTAAACCATATATTGCCTGAATGACACAGCCTGGAGTTGGCTGATGCATGAGTACACACCAGGGCTTCACAATCCTCCCAAAAAAACACAATTTTAGAAACGTTTGAAGAAGATTTTGTACAGCGGGTGCTACCTATGAGAAAATTTGAAATTCCCAGACCCAGGCCCAGCAGCGCCATCATTTTTTTATTTGAAATTTAAAACAAACTTTGAGTGTCCCGGACCACAGCATGTGGGTACGAAGGACCAAATCCAACAAGCCCCCACAGGGCTCATGTGGCCGTGAGATGTAGGCGCAACGTCTCCATTGCCCTGACCGGCCATTGTTTCCAAGACTTTTCGCCAAGGCAAACCATGTGAAGAACAGCGTGACACCGCCGTGCCCTGCACACATGGTATGCTGAAGGGCCACTGAGACTTGTTCGGGCAGTGGAGGCTTAAGACACAGTGGAGGATGTGGAGGCGGAGTAGCACACTGTCACAGGACCAACGGGCTGACAGAGTGTAGCAGGAAGCAGCATTATGCACACACCAGGGCTTCAGAATCCCAAAGAAAAAACGGGTGCTACCTATATATTGCCTGAATGACACAGCCTGGAGTTGGCTGATGCATGAGTACACAGCAAGGCTTCCCAATCCCCCCAAAAAAACACAATTGTAGAAATTTATGAAGAAGATTTTTGATAGCGGGTGCTACCTATGAGAAAATGTGTAATTCCCAGACCCAGGCCCAGCAACGGCATCAGTAAACCATATATTGCCTGAATGACACAGCCTGGAGTTGGCTGATACATGAGTACACACCAGGGCTTCACAATCCCACCAAAAAAAACACTACAATTGTAGAAATTTATGAAGAAGACTTTTGGATAGCGGGTGCTACCTATGAGAAAATGTGTAATTCCCAGACCCAGGCCCATCAGCGGCATCAGTAAACCATATATTGCCTGAATGACACAGGCTGGAGTTGGCTGATGCATGAGTACACACCAGGGCTTCACAATCCCACCAAAAAATCACAACAATTGTAGAAATTTATGAAGAAGACTTTTGGATAGCGGGTGCTACCTATGAGAAAATTTGAAATTCCCAGGCCCAGCAGCACCATCAGTAAACCATATATTGCCTGAATGACACAGGCTGGAGTTGGCTGATGCATGAGTACCAAAGCTTCACAATCCCTAATAAAAAAGACAAACATTTTTGATGAAAAATTTGGACGAAAATTTAGGACAGCGGGTGCTCTTTATATATTACCTGAATGACGCAGCCTGGAGTTGGCTGCAGCATGAGGAGACCATTGAAATGCCTGATTTTTTTATTTTAAATTTAAATAAAAATTTGTGTCCCGGACCCCGCCGTGTGGGTACAAAGGACCTAAAAAGATTTTTTTATGAAATAAAGAAGCAGAGTTCATCCCTCTCCATATTTTTTTTGAAAATTTTAATAAAAAAATCCCACGCAACAAGCATTTAATGTGTAATGGTTACTATTCTGGAAAATTCAAGTTTATAACTGTGATAATTATCAGAAAATTTGAAAAAAAAACACTACCCAAGAGTATTTAATAACCCCATACATTGCACCATAAATGTTGAAATTTTAATTAAGCATGTATGTATGTATTTCAAAAATACTAAAATTAAAGGCCCAAGCCCAGAAGCATTATGAAGTCAAGTAATTCCTGAAAGACACAGGAGCAGTCAGGAGTAGGCATCAGCAGTACCCAAGAGGCTTTCATAACCCCTTACATTGCACGATCAATCGCAAGATCGAGCAATAACAGGTGTATTATGCCCTCAGATGTCCAGGGCTGCACGCACGCTACACTGAATGGACCAGCGTGTGTCTATCCTTCTCCGACAGGTGATGGTAACTCGCTGAACCCGTTTGTGATAGGGATCAGGGATTGCAATTATTTGCCAGGAAAGAAGAATCACAACTAAGTGTGGGTCATAAGCTCGGGATCATTAAGTCCCTGCCCTTTGTACACACTGCATGTCTCTACTACCGATTGGATGGTTTAGTGAGGTCCTCGGATCGGCCCCGGCGGGGTAGGAGAAGGCCCTGGCAGAGCGCGAGAACTAAAAGATCATTGTTGAAATTTGCATTAAGCATGTATAAGCTACTGCTAAACTTCCAAAGATTAAATGCCCAAGGCCAGAAACATCAGTGAGGCAAGAAGGTCCTGAAAGACACAGGATGAGTAAGTAGCAGGCATTCGCTGTACCCAAGAGGGTTTCATAATCCCTTACATTTAAAGATCAATGTTGAAATTTGCATTAAGCATATATTTAGCAACTGCAAAACATCCAAAAATGAAAGGCCCAAGGCCCGAGGCATCAGGGAGGCAAGTAGTTCCTGAAAGACACAGAATGAGTCAGGAGCAGTCATTCGCAGTACCCAAGAGGGTTTCGTAACCCCTTATATTTAAACATCAATGTTGAAATTTGCATTAAGCATGTATTTAGCTACTGCTTAACATCCAAAAATTAAAGGCCCAAGGCCTGAGGCATTAGGGAGGCAAATAGTTCCTGAAAGACACAGAATGAGTCAGGAGCAGTCATTCGCAGTACCCAAAAGGGTTTCGTAACTCCTTACATTTAAAGATCAATGTTGACATTTGCATTAAGCATATATTTAGCTACTGCTAAACATCCAAAAATTAAAGGCCCAAGCCAGAAGCGTCAGTGAGGCAAGTAGTTCCTCAAAGACACAGGATGAGTCCAAAGCAGGCATTCGCAGTACCCAAGAGGGTTTCATAACCCCTTACATTTAAAGATCAATGTTGACATTTGCATTAAGCATATATTTAGCTATTGCTAAACATCCAAAAATTAAAGGCCCAAGGCCAGAAGCATCAGTGAGGCAAGTAGTTCCTGAAAGACACAGGATGAGTCAGGAGCAGGCATTCGCAGTACCCAAGAGGGTTTCATAACTCCTTACATTTAAAGATCAATGTTGAAATTTGCATTAAGCATGTTTTAAGCTACTGCTAAACTTCCAAAAATTAAAGGCCCAAGGCCAGAAGCATCAGTGAGGCAAGTAGTTCCTGAAAGACACAGGATGAGCCAGGAGCAGGCAATCGCAGTACCAAAGAGGGTTTCATAACCCTAATTGATAACCCAAGAGGGTTTCATAACCAACCGTAATTGGGAAGTATTGGTGTAGCAGCATGGTCAATCTACTCTGAGGCATCTGGCATTGGTGGCTGGAAATCCTCGCTGATCCATCCCTGATTCATCTTGACAAACGTTAGTCTCTCCACATTTTTAGTGGACAGACGAGTTCTCCCCGACCGCACTAAACACCCGCTCTGATGGCAAACTACTGTCCGGGCAGGACAGCTTTTCCAGGGCAAACTCTGCTAGTTGCGGCCATAAATCAAGTTTGGCTGCCCAGAAGTCCAGCGGATCTTCAATGGTTGTTGGCATGGTCATGTCAAGGTATGCCACCACCTGTTGGTTCAGGTCCTGCTCCATGTCTACCTGCTGCTGATGAGTTGCTTCAGGTGAAAAAAGCTGATGAGTTGCTGCGGGTGAAAAAAGCTACTCATCAGCGACTGTAGACTCAGGCTGCTGCTGATTGAGCTGGTACTGCTCCTGCCACCCCTCCCCTCCCCAGCAGCCATGGCAGTGGAAGGTGAGGGCCCCCCGAGTCAGACCTGTGAGTGGATGGACCATGTGGCAGATCTGGTTGGCATCGGCCAACTGACTACGTAGAATCTCTCTGTAGTAGGTCAGTTTGTCCTCCCTTTCAGTGGGTGTAAGAAAGGCCCCCATTCTGGGACGGTAGCGAGGGTCTCATAAGGTGGAGATCCAGAAGTCATCCTGCTAACGAATTTTGACAATTCTGGGGTCACTACGCAAGCAACTCAGCATGCAGTGTGCCATTTGCGCCAGTGACTCAGAGGGACTACCTGCCTCCATCTCCACTGCATACTGCCACGGTGTGTCTGGGTCCTCTGTCTGGCCTTCCTCATAACCCTCCAGCTCCTCTGGCTGCTCCTGCTCCTCCTCTCCTGTCCGATGACTAGAAACACCGGCCATCTCATCCAACCTAAACTGTGCTCCGCTCTGCCCCTCATCATCCTGATCCTCCAGTTCAGCCCCCACAGGGCTCATGCAGCCTTGAGATGTAGGCGCAACCTCTCCATTGCCATGACCAGCCATGGTTTCAATCATTTGTTGTAGGAAATGTAGGAGTGGAATTACGTCGTTCATGGCATAATCCAGGCGACTTACAAATAATGTGGCTTCCTCAAAAGGCCTCAGCAAACAGCAGGTGTCACGTATGAGCTGCCACTGGTTCACATTGAAGTTACACAGGGGAGTACTCCTATCTGCTTGGATCATCAAGAAATCGGTGATGGCTTTTCTGTGTTCGTATAGTCTGTCCAACATATGGAGGGTGGAATTCCAACGTGTGGCAACATCACAATAAGACTATGTTGTGGGATACCGTTCTGACGCTGCAGCTCAAGGAAGGTGTGCTTGGCAGTGTACGAGTGGCTGAAGTGCATACACGGTTTCCTTGTAATTTTCAGGATATTTTACAAATGGGGTGAAGACTTGAGGAAGTGCTTGACAACCAGATTCAACACATGTGCCATGCAGTGCGCATGTTTCACACTTCCTTGTCGCAGCGCGGACACGATGTTCTTCCCGTTGTCGGTCACCATGGTTCCCATTTCCAGATTTCGTGGAGTAAGCCATACTCGGATTTCTTTACGACTGAACTTTAGCAGTTCCTCCCCTGTGTGACTCTGTTCGCCAAGGCAAACCATGTGAAGAACAGCTTGACACAGCCGTGCCCTACAAACATGGCACGATGAAGGGCCACCGAGATTTGGACGTGCAGTGGAGGATGAGGAGGCGGCGTTGCACACTGTAAAAGGACCAACTGCCTGAGAGTGAGAGCGTGGAGGTGGAAGCGGTGTGACCTGTACAAGTTGCTGTTGTGGCTGTGCAGGAACCACATTTACCCATTGGGCCGTAAAAGACAAGTATTGTCCCTGCCCGTAGTTACAGCTCCACACGTCGTCACTGCCGTGCACTTTTGAACACACCAACAGGCTCAAGTACTGGCCCACATTCTCTTGAACAAACCTATGCAGGGCTGGTTCTGCCTTCTTCGCAAAGAAATTACGGCATGGGACTCCCCACCTCGGCTCGGCACAAGCCATCAATTCTCTGAAAGGTGCAGAGTCCACCACTTGAAAAGGAAGGGACTGCAACACCAGCAACTTGGACAGGAGCACATTCAACTTCTGTGCCGTTGGATGAGAGGGCGCATACTGTTGTCTCTTGGACACGGCTTCGCCGATGGATTGTTGGCGGAGTGGCGGGAGAAGCAGGAGCGACAGAAGGAGGGTTTGACACACAGCTCCCTTGAGCTGAAGTGGTGGAGCCTTGGCTGGATGAAGGAGGGAGCGGATGGCCACTGGGTGATGCAGCAGGCTGGACCACTACATCGGAGCCACGGTTCTCCCGGGCCGCTTTATTGTGGCGAAGCATGTGTTGACGCAGGGCCGTGGTGCCGACATTAGGACCCTGGCCACGCTTCACCTTCTGCCGACAGATCTTGCATGTGGCTACTTGAACCTCCTTCAGATGCCTAATGAAAAACTTCCACACCGCCGAGTAGCTGATTTTCCCACCTGCAGTCCGCACTAATTGAATGCTACTGGCGCCGTCTCAAGGAACCCCTGTTCCACTATCTTCCGGAAAGGTAGGCTGCCGCGAAGCAGGTGGTCTCCCCCGGGCACGTTTGGCTCCTGAATTTCCACTCCTGCTACCAGGCTGACTGCCAACCGTGCTACCGCCTTGCTGTCTCAAGGGCAACCTGCAACTCTCTTCTCCTGATGATGATGAAGCCCCTTCTGCACCCGGCTCCGAATTGCGATCGGCTTCATCATCATCAACAGGTGTGTGCACGTCACTGATGTCCTCCTCAGGTTCCCCAACAGTGTCTGCTTCAGGACCCTGAAACCTTGCAACACCGCCTCCCACATCACTCTGCGCATCACTACTTGGCCGCCTAGCGGAGCAAGCGGCGCATGTCTCCTTCCCTTCTTGGCTGGCCAGTAGCTGCTGACTGTCCTCTATTAGATCGTCCTCAGTAAATAGTGGAGCTGAACCCACAGCATAAGATACTTCTTCAGGAAAGGGAACAGCAAAGGACAAAGGCAATGGGAGGACAGGGACTGCTCCCAGGCGATGCCAACTGAGGGTTGTGTCTAAGTGCTCTCTGATGACACGTGTCTTGGGAAACGCCCAGTGTAGAAGAGGTTTGCTATGGGGATTTGCTTCTAAGCTGTGCGTTTCCCTAGACACGTGTCATCAGAGAGCACTTAGACAGAAAAGAACAACCTTAACTTCAGAAGCTCATAAGTGCTGAAAGGATTAAGATTTTTTAATAGAAGTAAGTCAAAAATGTATACTAACAACCTGTTAGTTTTTTATATTATGCTGAGAAACAATCAGATCATCATACAAGATTGTAGATGTGCTCCATGTCTGTTTTCTACTCAAATTCATAAATTACAAATCTGTTTAACTTTCTGGAGCCAGTTGAGATATATATATATATATATATATATATATATATATATATATATATATATATATAAAGTTTTTTCCTGGATAACCCCTTTAAACAGTATTTGTCTAGAACAGCAGCAGGTGATTACTTATGGCTGTCCTTTCACAGTATGTAGGCCCTTTACAGATTAACAGGTACAAGATGGTACACTACTTGGATGTACGTATGCGGTATGCACTGATGAGGGCAGTAATATGCGCAACTATACGCAGAAAAAAACTCTGTATTTTTGGAAAACAACAGCCGGTGAATACTTTTGTTTGGACTTTGACAGTATGGAGCACCTTGACAGATTAATAGGTACAAGATGGTACAATACTTGGATGTACCTATGCGGTATGCACTGATGAGGACAGTAATATGTGCAACTATACGCAGAAAAAACTCTGTATTTTTTTTAAACACCAGCTGGTGAATACTATTGTATGGACTTTGACATTATGAAGCACCTTGACAGATTAACAGGTACAAGATAGTACACTACTTGGATGTACCTATGTGGTATGCACTGATGAGGGCAGTAATATGCGCAACTATAAAAATCAGTTAAAACTCAGGTTTTTTTTTTTTTTTTAAACACCAGCCTGTGAATACTATTGTTTGGACTTTGACAGTATGGAGCACCTTGACAGATTAACAGGTACAAGATGGTACACTACTTGGATGTACGTATGCAGTATGCACTGATGAGGGTAGTAATATGCGCAACTATATGCAGAAAAAACTCTGTTTTTTTTTTTTAAACACCAGCCTGTGAATACTATTGTTTGGACTTTGACAGTATGGAGCACCTTGACAGATTAACAGGTACAAGATGGTACAATACTTGGATGTACCTATGCGGTATGCACTGATGAGGGCAGTAATATGCGCAACTATACGCAGAAAAAAATCTGTATTTTTTTAAAACACCAGCCGGTGAATACTATTGTTTGGACTTTGACAGTATGGAGCACCTTGACAGATTAACAGGTACTAAATGGTACAATACTTGGATGTACCTATGCATTATGCACTGATGAGGGCAGAAATATGCCTAACTATTAGCAGAAAAAAATCTGTATTTTTGTAAAACACCAGCCGGTGGATACTATTGTTTGGACTTTGACGGTATGGAGTACCTTGACAGCTTAACAGGTACTAAATGGTACAATACTTGGATATACCTATGCGATATGCACTGATGAGGGCAGTAATATGCGCAACTATACACAGAAAAAAAATCTTTTTTTTTTTTTTTTTTAAACACCAGCCGGTGAATACTATTGTTCGGACTTTGACAGTATGGAGCACCTTGACAGATTAACAGGTACAAGATGGTACAATACTTGGATGTACCTATGCGGTATGCACTGATGAGGGCAGTAATATGTGCAACTATACGCAGAAAAAATTCTGTATTTTTTAAAAACACCAGCCGGTGAATACTATTGTTTGGACTTTGACAGTATGGAGCACCTTGACAGATTAACAGGTACTAAATGGTACAATACTTGGATGTACCTATGCATTATGCACTGATGAGGGCAGAAATATGCCTAACTATTAGCAGAAAAAAATCTGTATTTTTGTAAAACACCAGCCGGTGGATACTATTGTTTGGACTTTGACGGTATAGAGCACCTTGACGGATTAACAGGTACAAGATGGTACACTATTTGGATATACGTATACGGTATGCACTGATGAGGGCAGTAATATGCGCAACTATACGCAGAAAAAACAAGTATTTTTTAAAAACACCAGCAGGTGATTACTTTTGCCAGGAGTCAGGACTTTCCCTGTATCTAGACTTGTTACAGATACAGAATAGTAGACTGCTTTGATGTAGGCATGTGTTATGCACGTATGAGGGCAGACAAATGCACTACAGTCCGCTGAAAAAGAACATATTTGTGAACAGCTGCAGGACCCAACAGTGCCGCACCACAATAAAAAAATACAGGGATTAAACCCTAAATTGCGCTCTGTCACACAATTTTGAGCAGCAGATGATTTGTGGAGCAAAAAAAAATACTGAATTGCGCTGAAAAATGAGGTGGTAAGATGGTTGATAAAGTTCAGGCAGCTTGTTGATCTGTATGAGGCAGCTAACAGCTATCTGCCCCTCTCTACTGCAATGCTCAATAACATGAATAGGAGGTTTAGCTATCAATGATCCTTCTCAGTGTGAACAGCAAAGCACTCTGCAGTCCTGTCTTTCCCTAATGCTGATGTGACTAACAGTTGCAGTGTAACGCTATGGTATAAGCTAGTCAGACACACGCAGTCCCGTTCTCTCTATCTCTGAGTGCATAGACGAAATGAAGAGAGGAAAGATGGCTGCCGATTATATAGGGCTTTGACATCAGAGGGGTCAATGAATGCTGATAGGCTGCATCTCACATGTGATTCAGGGTCATCCCGCCTACCTTCATTTCCGCCGCTGTTTCCCGCCCTCCCATAATCCCCTTTACTCACACGTAGATCCGCCATTTTAGTTCTCCAATAGCCTGGAATGCTGTAAAATGAAGTTTAATGAAGCGATTCGCGTGTTCGAATCGCGGCGATTCGTCTTAACCAGTGGCACAGATGGGGTTTTAGCAAGTAGATACCCCCATGGGAGGGAACTCATGCCTGGCGGAGGATAACACCGACTGCCCAAATGAGGAATAACTAGCTATTCTACAATCTACTCTGTAGTGAGAGATGAAAGTGGAGTGAGAACTCAAAGAAGCTGACTTACAAATGAGTTCCAAAGTAATCGAGTTTCTTTCTTCAAAAGAAGTAGCTACTGCTCTGGTAGAGTGAGCTTTAACAAATACAGGGGACAGGATATAGGTACTGAGACATCTCGACAGGTCGAGGGTGCGAAGGCCTCTCGTATCTTCCGAGGAGTGGAGCGGAGCTAACACAGGAAGAGAAATAACCTGGTTGATATTAGTAAATTAGGAATAAAAGTGGCAAGAACATAAGAACTCTATCCGTGAGGAACTGAATATGAGGCTCAAAGGCTGAAAAAGCCTGGAGTTCTCCGACTCGTTTAGCAGAAGTTATGGCCAACAGAAAGGTAACCTTAAGTGTAAGGAATTGTAAATCCACCTCCTCTAAAGGCTCAAAGGGGGGAGATGATAACCCCTTTAGCGCGACCGATAAATCCCAAGCAGAGATAGGTCGAATGATTGTAGGTTTAATTCTAGAGGCTCCTTTCAGGAACCTTCTAATTGGGGGTCTTGAGAACGAGACTTATTGAGGAAAGATAGCTGATACTTGCACTCTTAGTGTGGAAGGAGACAGTCCTTTGACCAATCCATCTTGCAGGAATTGCAGAACAGCAGGAATGGTAGGATCCTTTGGAGACAGTTAGCGTAGCCGACACCAGGATGAGAATGTGTTCCATATTCTTCCATAAGATCTAGTTGTAGCTTCAGATTTGGAGTGTGACAATGTTCTCAAGACCGATCCTGAGAGCCTTTCTACTACTGGAAGGGACCGATAAACCTCCAGGATGTCAGGCTGAACATTTCTTTGTTGGAGTAGCTGTGAGGTCCCCTGACACTATTGCTTGCTCTGGGGGAAGCCTCCAAAATTGACCCTGACTCTGAATTTAAATGAGTTAGGTGAACCAAACTCTTTTGGGCCAATATGGAATGATGGATATCACAGAGGCTTGGTCCTGCCTGATTTTCATCAATACCCTCAGGATCAAGGAAATAGGAGGGAAGACGTAGGCCAGCCTGAACCTCCAAGGGATTGACAGAGCATCTACCAACAAGGGATTGTCCTCTCTGTAGAGGGAACAGAATCTATCCACCTTGGTGTTGAACCTCGTTGCCATGAGATCGATCTCTGGCATGCCCCACCTGAGCGTGATCTAATGAAAGATGTCTGGATGGAGAGACCACACTCCGGTTGGAAGGCCTCTGCTCAGGCGATCTGCTATTACATTGTGAGTACCCCGGATATGAACGGCCAATAACTGGGTGAGGTTCAATTCTGCCCAATCCAGAATCAAATCTATCTCTCTCAGGAGACTTTGTGACTTTGTGACTTCGTGCCTCCCTGTTCGTTGATATATTGGACAGCAGTCATGCTGTCTGACTGGACTCTCACAGCCTTGCCCTGAATAAGAGGGGCAAAGTGAAATAGAGCCAATCTGATGGCACGAATCTCTAGGAGATTCAAGGATTATAACTTCTCCTGGGGAGACCAAGTCCCTTGGACTGTTTTGTCCAGAACATGCGCTCCCCAACCTACAAGGGACGCGTCTGTGGTAAGTATGATCCAAACAGGTTGGATCAGAGATTTTCCGTCCTGAAGGTGAGCCCACCAACTTAGAGAGGACCGGACTTGAGGAGACAGGGAGTGCACGGAATTTAGTCCCTTCAGACTGTGATCCCACTTGCACTTGGCTAGTACTTCCAACTGAAGCAGACATAGGTGCCACAAAGCGCAGGCCACCACTTCTGCGGTTGCAGACATTAGTCCCAACATTTTCATTAGATAGTGAAGAGTTACCCGCTTGGGAACTAAGAGAGATTGGGCTGTGTCCTGTACCCGTAGCTTTCTTTCGGGTGTTAGATGAACAGTCATCGCTATGGAATCTAATATGAAACCTAGGAATTTCACGGATGTGGCTGGTTGAAGATTGGATTTGTTCCAATTGAATATCCAGCCTAGTTGATGGAAAAAGGAAACAGCCATCTGAATGTGTTGGGAAAGGATCGCTTGGGAGGAAGCTTTGGGAAGCCAGTTGTCTAGGTAAGGGACTATACATAGTCCTTGAAGTCTTAGTGCGGCCACCATAGAAATTACTACCTTGGTAAAGGTATGAGGGGCCGGAGAGACCCCGAATTGGAGGGTGACAAACTTATAGTGTTTTTGAACTCCCTGAATTTGAATCTTCTGGATCCAGGGTGGATGGGGATATGAAGATAAGCATCCTTGAGAACCAAAGTTGCCAAAAAATCCCCTGGCATAAGAAGATTGATAACTGACTGAATTGCTTCCATCTGATAGACTGATTAAAGAACCTTAAGTCTATGATCATCCTCAGATCTCCTGTGACTTTGGGAACCAGAAATACTGGAGAATAGATGCTCGCCCCCCTGCTCTTGAGAGGGAACTTCCTACAAGGCACCCATCTGGAGATATTCCAAAATATAGGCTTCCAAAATCTTTTGTTTGTTGGAAGGTAGAAGTCTGGTTCTTACAAATTTCTCCAGAGGAGTATCCTCCAAATCCACTCTGTACCCCTCCAAAATAATTTGAAGGACCCAGGGATCTTGGATATGGGTCCTTCAAGCATCTAGGAAATGGTGGAGATGTCCACCTACAGGAAGAGATGGGTAAGGGAGTGGGGACAGAGTGGGGGCACTGGCCGGTATACAAGAGCCTCGAGGAGGCCCGTAGTCAGGGCACCGAGGATCTTCCACCCTTGGAGCCCCTGGGCATCTACCGCCCCTTTACTTTTGGGACCCCCAATCCTTTTGGGGTTTAGCTTGGGAGCCAGATCTGGCTCCATACCTTTATCCTCGACCGCGAAAGGACTACTAAGGAAGAGATTTATCTTTCCAATCAGACAGTCCCTCCATAATGCGGTCGAGCTCAGTCTCAAAAAGAATGCCAGGCCCACAGGTCATGGCACACAAGGTGTGCTTAGAGGAGGTATCAGACCTCCAAGGCTTCAGCCATAAGGGGCGACCACCCGCTGAAGAAAGGGCCATGGATTTAGAGGCCAACTTAAGCTGTTGAGGGGCGGCATCACAGAAGAAGTCGACGGCTAAACTAGCCGTCTTACAGGAGGCCAAAATGTCATCCCTAGAGACCTCTTGGTCTAGGTCAAACTGAATTTGAGAAAAACTGTTTCTCAGGAACTTAGACACCTCAGAAGAGACTATCGCCACAGAGGCGGACGCCGAGGCGGGGTAATAAGGGTGCTGAAAAGTGCAATCGGCCTTACGGTCCATGGCATCCTGAAGGCTAGAACCATCATCCGAGGGTACCAAGGTCCATTTGGATTATTTGGAGATGGCCAAATCCCCCTTGGGCACAGGTCCTCAGGAAGATACCTGGTCTTCCTGCATCGGGAACATACTCTTGAAGCGCTTGGTTCAGTAAGGACATAAGGGAATCATCTGCTTTAAAGCCCCTAGGCCCCTTAGAGGCAGACGTAGAGGCTTCACCCCCATCGGCATCATGGTCCCCCGACCTGACAGACCTTAGCAGCCGCTGAGTTTTCTCCGGGAAGAAAAAATACTTAAATTTATCATCTTCCTCAGAAGATGAAGACTAGGAGTCTTCATGTGCTGCTTTCCCTGACACCTCCATGGATCTTGGTGGCAAAGCTGGTCTAGATCGCTTGTTCGTGGACACCATCTGCTTCAGCTCATCAATGGATGCCCCCATCGTGTTCATATTGGAGGACATGAAATCCTTAATCCAGACCACCATGTCCTGGAACATGGGTTCATGCTGGACCTGGTATCTGGCACGACACGAAGGACAGCGGGAAAATTGATAGTTGTCCTCCAAAAAGGCACTGTAAGTGCTTCCTCTTGGAGGACTTCTTAGTTGGCGACTCACGGGAACTGTCGGCAAATGACATGCTCTGAAAGATAAGAGCAGTTAAAAAAGTGGGAAGGGGAAGAAAGGAAAATATATGTTAATCCTTGAAAAAAGGCTTTACCAAAGGAAAGCAAGAAAGGGCAAAAATCACAAAATAGCAAAGCTATAGAGACAGCAAGCTCAAATAGCAATCCAGTTAAGTAGGCTGAAAAAACCCACTAAGCACTACCGCTCTAGGAGGCCCCCAGGCTCAACTAAGGAGCCTTAAATAGGGCACAGGAAACTGGAACCACCAAGCTCCGCCCTTTATGAATAATAATAATAAATTTCTAATCACAAGAAACTCATATAAAATATCATGAAGTATATCATAGCAAGGCAAGGGTTAAAACCATAATCCTTAAACTTTAAAATTAAATATATATATATATATATATATATATATATATATATATATATATACACACATAAATATAATTAATAGAGCAAAAGAGCCAAAGGGCCGGAAGTGACGAAAGACGGCATCCCTTGCGACCCGCCTTCTTCCCTGAGCGCAGCACAGCTCTCTCAAGAAGGAAGCCGGCAGATGTTCAGAGCCGAGGATTGGAGATACAGATGGTCTGGAGTCGGATTTGTACATAATATGATTTGCTAGATAGATGTATAGATGCTTTAATGGGGATCTGCCTCTGCTCTGGACAGTTCCTGACATGGACAGAGGTGTCAGCAGAGAGCCCTGTGGTCATACAGAAAAGAAATTCAAATGGAAAATAACTTTCTTTGGAGCATACAACTGATAAGTACTGGAAGGAATAAGATTTTTAAATAGAAGTAATTTTTCAATAGAAATTTTTTAAATAGAACAAATCTGTTTAACTTTCTGGCACCAGTTGATTTGAAAAAAAAAATGTTTTTAACTAGAGTACCCCTTTAACCTCTTAAGGACGCGGGCTGACCCTTCGTCATAGGCGGGTGGTCACAAATACTGTTTAGTGAAGCGTATTGTACTCCCCTCATAAACACACTAAGTATTTCAGGCAGAGAAGTGCCAGGACAAGCACAGAGGAGTGGCAGAGGCCTAAATCCTTCAGGCAGAGGTCACAGCAGACTAGTGGCGAGTGGCAGCAGGAGTTGCAGCGAGAGGCCTTAGCTCCCGTTATCAGCTAGCGGTCGTGTCTTGACCAGCAACTCATCTGCCGTCGTCAATTGGTTAACACATTCATCCACTTCATCACAAGTGACATCTGACACCCTCAGTCAACAGTCGGTGGGTTCCTCAGACACAACCCTCAGGTGGCATGGCCCGGGAGCAGTCCCTGTCCTCCCATTGCCTCTGTCCTATGCTGTTCCCTCTCCTACAGAAGTATCTTATGCTGTGGGTTCAGCTCCACTATTCACTGAGGACGATCTAATAGGGGACAGTCAGCGGCTACTGCCCAGCCAAGAAGTGGAGGAGACATCTGCATCTAGGCAAGTAGTGATGAGGAGAGTGATGTGGGAGGTAGTGTTGCCAAGGTTCAGGGTCCTGAAGCAGACACTGTTGAGGAACCTGAGGAGGACATCAGTGACGTGCAGACATTTGTTGATTATGATGAAGACGATCGCAATTGGGAGCCAAGTGCAGTAGGGGCTTCATCATCATCATCATCATCAGGATAAGAGAGTTGCAGGTTGCCTGTGAGGCGGCAGCTGAGCCAACAAGGCGGTAGCATGGTTGGCAATCAGCGTGGTGGCAGAAGTGGAAATTCTGGAGCCAAACGTGCCAGGGGGAGACCACCTGCTTCGCGGCAGCCTACCTTCCTGGGAGGTAGGGGAACAGGGGTTCCTGGAGAAGGCAGCAGTAGCAGTCATTAAGTGTGGACTGTTGGTGGGACAATCAGCTACTCGGCAGTGTGGCAGTTTTTCATATAGCATCCGGAGGAGGTTCACATAGCTACATGCAAGATATGTCGGCAGAAGGTGAAGCGTGGTCAGGGTCCCAATGTTGGCACCATGGCCCTGTGTCAACATATGCTTCACCACCATAAAGCGGCCTGGGAAAACCGTGGCTCCGATGTAGTGGTCCAGCCTTCTGCATCACCCAGTGGCACGCCGCTCCCTCTTTCAGCCAGCCAAGGCTCCCCCACCTCAGCCGAAGGGAGCTGTGTGTCATACCCTCCTTCTGTCGCTCCAGATGCTCCTGCTCCCCCCACTTTTAGTCAGCCATTCTGCCAACAATCCATCCGCCAAGCCATGTCCAAGAGACAATAGTATGGGCCCACTCATCCAACAGCACAGAAGCTGAATGTGCTCCTGTCTAAGTTGCTGGTGCTGCAGTCCCTCCCTTTTCAAGTGGTGGATTCTGCACCTTTCAGAGAACTTATGGCTTGTGCCGAGCCCAGGTGGAGAATGCCAAGCTGTCATTTATTTGCGAAGAAGGCAGTACCAGCCCTGCACAATTTTGTAGAGGAGAAGGAGGTCCAATCCATGAGCCTGTCAGTGTGTACCAAAGTGCACGGCAGCGCCGACGTCTGAAGCTGTAATTACGGTCAGGGACAATACATGTCCTTTACGGATCACAGGGTGAATGTGTCTCCTGCACAGCCACAATCCCAACTTGGACAGGTCACGCCGCTTCCTCCTCCACGCTGTCAGCCCGTTGGTCCTGTGACAGTGTGCGACTCAGTGTGCGACAAGTCTCAGTGGCCCTTCAACATACCTTGTGTGCAGGGAATGACGGTGTCACGCTGTTTTTCACATGGTTTGCCTTGGCGAAAAGAGTCACACAGGAGAGGAACTGTGAAGTCATTTGTAAAGAAATCGGAGCATGGTTTACTCCATGAAAACTGGAAATGGGAACCATGGTGACCGACAACGGGAAGAACATCTTGGCCACGCTGCGACAAGGAAGGGTGAAACATGCGCCCTGCATGGCAAATGTGTTAAATCTGGTTGTCAAGCAGTTCCTGAAGTGTTCCCCCCCTTTGCAAGAAATCCTGATGTGGTACTCCTCTGGGGTTGTAGGGTAGTTGGGGTTTTGCGGTTCTGAATTATAAAGGGCGCTGTTAACCATTGTCACTCGTGACGCCAGGGTGAGGGTTAAATACTGTAATGGTGCTGGGCCTATCGCCACCCTTCCCAAGAGCGATAGGTGAATGCGAAATAAATGGATTGTCCACAACCACTGTTTAACTGAAAGCTTGCAAGAACTTTTACTGAAGATTTTCTGTAGCAGGCAATATCAATAACAGTCCAGATACCAGAGTCTATTTATAGTTGAGCAGCGATTGACAGTTGGTTGCGATCAGATAAGCTCAATTTAGCTTTTAGAAGATTCTGTAGCACAGATCCGCTGGATTTAGGGGTGCATTTAGGTCCAGTGATCTTGCGGAGAGTAGCGGGGAATTGTAGATGTTCAACAGCTTTGGTATAGGCTGAGGCCGCAAGGCTTTGGCCTAGTAGCATTTTTGAAAGTTGCGGAGGTCCTACCTCGTTCAGTGCCAGCAACCCAAGAGAGCGAATAATGGCCGCAGCTCCCTTATATGGGCAGGGGCTGGCTGTTTTGGATTGGTCCATAACAACTGTTACTCACCGTTACACGGCATTGTGGGTGAACACGTGACACAAGAACCACTAAAGGTCCTTCAACATACCATAGAGTTCTGAGTAACGGGTCACATGACCTAAGGTCCTGCGACGCCAAACAAGTGTGTAATGCAATATATATATTTCAAATCATAATTTTTATAAATATTAACTTACTAAGGGGTTACTAGGGGCTAACTAGGGAGGCGGACCCCCACAGTCCTAAGGACTCCCCCACCAAGGCACAGTATGAAATACGGTGCCGGGACACCACACTAAGAATAGGAAAGGAAACTTTGCATGCACTTCAGGCACTCGTACACTGCAAAGCAAACCCTCCTTGAGCTGCAGCGTCAGAATGGTATCACCCAATATAGTCTGATTTGTGACGTTGTCACATGTTGGAATTCCACCCTCCATATTCTGTACTAACAGAGAAAAGCCATCACCGATTTCTTGATGATCCAAACGGATAAGGGTACTCTCCTGTGTAACTTCAATGTGAACCAATGGCAGCTCATATGTGACACCTGCCGTGTGCTCAGGCCCTTTGAGGAAGCCACATTGTACGTAAGTCGCCAGGATTACAGGATGAACAACGTTATTCCACTGCTTCATTTCCTACAACAAGTGTTGAAAACGATGGTTGGTCAGGGCAATGGAGACGTTGTGCCGACATCTCATGGCCACATGAGCCCTGGGGGGGGGCTGAACTTGAGGAGGAGGAGGATGAGGAGCACAGTGGAGCAAGTGATGAGATGGGTGGTGTTTCTAGTCATCTGACAGGAGAGGAGGAGCATGATCAACTAGAGGAGCTAGAGGGTTATGAGGAAGGCGAGACAGAGGACACAGACACACTGTGGCAGTATGCAGTGGAGATGGCGGCAGGGAGTCCCTCCGAGTCACTTTCACAAATGGCACGATGCATGCTCAGTTACTTGCGTAGTGACCACCGAATTGTCAACATTCGGCAGTGGGATGACTTCTTGCACTCCACCTTATTGGACCCTCGCTACTGGTACAAAATGTGGGCCTTTTTTACACCCACTGAGAAGGTCAAACTGACCTACTACAGAGAGATCCTACGTAGTCAGTTGGCCGATGCCTATCGCGCCATCGTCCATTCTCTAGCAGGTCTTACTCGGGGGGCCGTCTGCGCTCACCTTCCACTGCCATGGCTGCTGGGGAGGGGTGGGGTGGCAGGAGCAGTATCAGCTCCATCAGCAGCAGCCTTAGTCTGCAGTCGCTGATGAGTACCTTTCTTCACCCGAATAGTGAAGCAACTCATCAGCAGCAGGTAGACATGGAGCAGGACCTGAACCAGCAGGTGGTGGCATACCTTGACATGCCCATGCCAACAAACCTTGAAGATCCTCTGGACTTCTGGGCAACCAAACTTGATTTATGGCCGCAACTAGCAGAGTTTGCCCTGGAAAAGCTGTCCTGTCTGGCCAGTAGTGTGCCATCAGAGCGGGTGTTTAGTGTGGCGGGGGCCATAGTCACCCCAAGAAGAACTTGTCTGCCCACGAAAAATGTGGAGAGACTGACCTTTGTGAAGATGAATCAGGCATGGATCAGCCACCAATGCCAGCTGCATCAGAGTAGATTGACAATGGTGCTACACCAACACTTCACAAATGTGGATAGTGCCAAACAGATTTAAGGCACTGCTCCCCATTTACAAACATTCCAGCCACCTTCATCACCGGGTACTGGTATTGCCACCCACCGCACCACTCTGTCACCCGGTCACTTTCAGGACTCCTGATGCTGCTGCTCCCACCTCCAGGCTGTTTCATTCAGCCACTATTTTGTCTCCTTATGCTTCTGCCAATTCCACGCTGTGCCATTCAGACACTATATGGTCTCCTTGAACCTGTCAGTCTTCCTTGCAGAATTCTGCAATACATTTGAAGAAGCCACGCGAGCCTCCTCTGCCAAGACGGCTCTATTTAACCTCCTCCGAGCCAAGGGAACTCCTCCGTTGGCGACTATGCGGTTCAGTACCACACTCTTGCCAATGAACTTTCACGACAAGGCCTTGTGTGCTACCTTTAAAAAAGGACTTTCCTCTCGAATCAAGGATTCTCTCGCTGCACGAGATTCTCTGGCTAATCTAAGCGAACTTATCCATTAAGCCACTCAAATTGATGTGCATTTTGCTGAGAGGCATCAGGAATTTTCTTTGGAAAAAGTACCTGCCCGAAAACGGCGTTTACCTCGTATGGCCCCCGTGTTCCAACATCCACCCCTATTCTATACTTTGCCTCTTGCTGTAGAGGCTATGGAAGTGGGCCGTTTTCACTTAACGCAGCAGAAAAGATCCCATCGACGCAATGAGAATTTGTGCCTATGTTATGCCAGTCCGTAGCACTTTCTCAAAGACTGTTCTATACGTCCTCCGCATCCAGGAGAACGCTCTCAACTTGGACAAGTAGGAGTGGCTTCCCTCCTGTTAATATTACCTCTCCTCACTTGACCACCCCGGTTCAAGTATTTTCCTCTGCCAAGACGTCTTTCATCCCTTCTTCTTTTTTGGACTCCGGTTCTGCTGGTAACTATATTGGTGCAGGTCTATAAACACCTTCTTCCAGTGTCTCGTCTTGCCAAGCTCTTCTACATCTCTTCTGTTAATGGACAAAAATCTGAACTGTAAGGTGCAATTTCCCATGGAACCCCTGGTCATGCAGTAAGGAAATTTGCATAAGGAAAAAAATTTAGTTCTATGTGCTACCACATTGTACTTCAGAGCTTCTTCTTGTTCTTCCTTGGCTTCAACGTCATTCTTCACAACTTGACTGGAAATCTGGTAAAATCACTTGTTGGGGACAATATTGCCAAGATCACTGTCTTGTTCCCTCTGTGATATCTTCTGTGCCTGCTAAACTCAGATATAAAGTCTTGAATTGGGGACATGCCGGCCGTGAGCGCTCTCTGCTTATGTCCCCGCTGCCGGCGGGGCTGGGATTCGCATCGCGGGACGCGTCCGCATGCGAATCCCAGCCCGTCACTAACCTCCCTCATCTTCCGCCCCTCCGTATCCTCGCAGCTCCGGTGCACATGCCTCAGCCTCTTAGGGCTCGCACGCGCCGGAGCTCTTACTTTTAAAGGGCCAATGCTCATTTAATCAAGTGTCTACACCTGCACCCTGTTCTTAAATATTATCTCCTCCCTTGTTTCCCTGCCTTATCTTTGGTTACCTTGTGCCATAGTGAAAGTCTGTGTCCTTGTTACCGTGTACCTGTTCCTTGATACCTTACCTACCCTGCACCTGTGTTACCTGCCCTAACCTACTGCCATCTTGCAGCAACAATGTGATTTAATTCTACTTTACAATGCCAGGTAATTTACATATAAGGAGCAAAAATGCTTCATATTGTATGCTAGAACAACACCGGTCAACACTTTTTTTTTCCCATCGTGACTGATGTACTTTTTAAGCTAGTTCACCAGAAAATAGCACATTAAACCAGGAATAAATATAAATAACATACATCACATGTAGACATATATTCTACACAGTCCTTATTCCACACAGGAAATTAGAGGATTCTGAATATTCTCCAAGTCCCAGACCCAATTATTGTAAACTTTTCTTGAACATACAGCTTATCAATTCTGTTAGTCAATTGATTTGCATCAGTTAAGAGCAATGCACTTTGTTAAATTTTTTTTTTCCTTTTTAAGAGGTTTCTACTTACCTACCCCATCTTGCTGAGGCTATTTCCCATTTGTCTTTATTAAAATATGTTTACTAGAATATATGAAGTGTATTCCGCCCAGGCAAGATGTCCTATTAGTTAAGGCAAGGCGAAAGTTATAAGATTAATAGCTTTCTTGAGCTTAAATTAGTTTGTCAGCATCTGTTCAGACTTTGAGTCTGGACCAAAGAACCTGGCGCACGTATAATAAAGGACTTTCGCCTTTAACTAAACGGAACTACTGTAATTTTATTTCTATAACAAGAGTACATCTAAAGAGGCTCATTATTGGCTTCATTAGATATGTTATTTACATCAGTGGCTGTAGTTACTGTTATAATGGGAGAGAGGTTAACACGGCATATTTTTTACATATTATATGGCACAAAGCTTAAAGTAGCCAAAGGTTTATGGAGATGTAATTGGTAGTTAGTGTGAAATTTGTAAGACAAATAGACAATACCTAGACTAACCCCTATAATCCTCTCCTTTACTGCTTTACAGCCACCAAAGGGCCTCATTAAAACAGGAGTATGTATCTTGGTGAAAAGATACAGTGCCCAAATGTGACAGAAAATCTGCATTTTGTAAATCTGACACCTTTGATAGATTATACAGTGTGAAGTAATTGCTTCTGAGCATTATGATAACGCTTAAGGTTCTTTTCTGAGTCCAACTGTGCTTTATTCACTAGATGTAACAATGTGTAAAAGAGCATGTAGGATAAAATGAGTCTTGGACAATGAAAATTAACATTTTCACTGTACATATTTTTGCCTTGGAATAGAAAAAGGACTATTGTACTGACCAGTAGCAAAATATTTTTTTCAAAAGTACGATTAATAAATATTTACAGAAGAACTATTTTCTTTATGTTTCTCCGATGTTTTGATAATTTTATAATTTTTTTTAATTATTCAAAAATGCTTGGATGGATATTTTAGTTTACTGTATTTGAGAATAAAGAAAGCACAGAAAAAGGCACTGCAGGGGCTGTTGCCCTTGCATGGAAGGGGTAATTGGGATAATGTAGGCGTACGCTAACCTGGGTAGGTTGTACTGGTGTGTACGACTCAACTTTTGGACCAAGGACCTAACTGCTTAGCAATTTGTCCTAGATGGAGCTCCTATCGATTAGCATGGAAGCTATATTCATAAAGTAGGTGTTTATTTCTCCAGCTACTTTCTCCCATCACAAAATAAGGTTCGTTATTAATAACAGCTATGATGAGTTAAAACGTAATGTAAAAATCTCATAGACTATAAAGGGATTTTGTAATGGCTGTTTAAAGGCCGTTTGTAATGGTTTTGTGAACAGGTCATTATAACAGATCTTTAAAATGGGGAATTCTATAGTGTGAAAGCAGCCTTATCCTGAATGATCCCTTTAACACTCATTGTCCTAGTTCAATAGCAATTTATTAAGTTTATGTCTCAAAGAACAGTTAGTAGCTGGAGCTTCAATATTTAGCTGTTTGGAGTCTATTTGTTTTTAATAAATAGAATTATTATCCTCCAAATGCGATGAACAAGATGAGTCAGGTGATCGTGGTGTTATCTTTCTCATAGGGTTCCACCTGAGGACAATGTGTGTGTAATATCAATAGAGATGATCGAGCAGCCAGGTGCCTAGTGGTAGTACCAGCAGCATCAGCTAACAAAAGTTATCCATTTCTTCTAGGGGTTGTGCTGTTTTGGAAGATAACAGGGCCCTTTTGTACTGGTTGGCTTGTTCTTTGTCATCTCAAGAGACGTAAGAAGAGTTTGACATTATAACATTGAGCCAGATGTCAGTGGATGTGGCCTTTCTAGATGGTCTGTTCTATAATCTCTTTCTTTGGCCTGATATAGGGCCAGAATGTCTATTAAGCATACATTAAGATATAAGTCTGCTTGTATGATTAGCTCAGGAGCAGGTGACCGCAACACTTCTGCACTTGTAGGCCCTTAAGGGGAGAGACACATTTGGGTGTCAATGTGTACCTATCACTTTACAGCATCCTGCTTTGTGAAAATTTCTTTTTACCTTACCTGATGGAACATACCAGGCACAGTGTCGTCTCTGGGAACAGAACAGAAGGCATGGCCAGGGACCAAATTAAGAAATTATATGGCACGGCATCACAAGTCCTGATTAAAAGTATCACTAGTCCACTATTGCCTGCTGTCCACTGGCTACAACTAGCAATAGTCCACCATCCCTCCTGTCAACTGGCTTCTACAACCATCACCAGTCCACCACCCTTACTGCTACTACCAGCCAGGCCTACACATACACAACCGATGATCCCAAAAAAGATTATGCATGCCACAAAACCTGTTGCAACTCCCAAAAAGCTATTTCTTCTATACTATTTTGGGACCCCAAGCCTGTTGCAACTCTCAAAAAAAGGAGTTGGAAAAAGCCATTGTGTCTAGTAAAAGCCTCTAGCTGCCTTAGTGACCAGTCAGCACCCCACAATTATGTTGCAGGGGAGGAGAATGGGCATATAACAGGAGTAGCACCTGTCATTTAGCTATTGATCAGAGCATTAAAGAGGTTGAATAACTGACATCATTGTGTTGGCCGATGTCTGTCTTTGAAGGTGAGTGTCGGCTGCTGATAGCAGTTATAATCCGCCGTCTATGAAGTGAGCGCAGTTCCTGAGTTTGTTTCATAGTCTGTTAGAGAGCAGCTTCTGTACATGTATGTTGTTCTGTGTTAAGTGGTTAAAAAAGATTTCCAGGCAAATTAAGTATTTTAGTATATGCCTCCATGTGCACAAAAAAAGAAAAGACAGCATACCTACCTTTACCTCCTCCGGCTGCCACTTTCATATTTCTGTTCAACCAGTCACAAAGCTTCGGGATTGATCGGCGAAAGGAAAAAGAATAGAACCACAGTAGGGACCACAAAATCACACAGAAGCAGTTGCAGGGAGCAAAGGAGGTAAATATGATTTTTTTTTTTTTTTTTTTTGCGCACAGGGAGGCCTATGCAAAATAATTTTCTTAGCCCACAAAATCCCTATAATGAAATATACATAAACATAAAAGAATAGTGTATAACACTAATTTACAGTAAATATATATTTTTTACATTAATACAAAGAGCACTTGACAATGCAAAACTATCATGTACGAAAATGTATTCAAATATAGAACTTTTCAATAGCCATTTAAAAGATTTCTAACATTATGTCTTTAAAGACATCTATTCACATTGCCTTTTCTGAAACAAGTCGAGTTCCTTAGGCCACATTTTTAAATAGTAATTTACTGTTGGCTTTTCTGCTGCAGTATTATGCGAAACCATATGTTTAATGATTAATAACAGAAATATACATATAACATTTGTTACATTTGTGGTTTTGAGAATATTTTAGTTAGTAGAATTGTGTGTTGTTTCCTTCCATATGTGTGTGTGTGTGGTTTGTCACACACACATATGGTTTTCAATGGGATACAGTTATTAAAGCTCTCTCACCACAACATTTAAATTAACTGCTATAAACAGTATTATAGTTATGACTTTCCACACTATAAACTTGTGACTCATCTCATGAGCTCTTTAACCACATGTTCTTTTATTTGAACTATTGGTTATCTCTTAATGTGATTAAGCGGTTATCTCTTTAACCACTCTTTTAATGTAAACTAGTTGTTTTACCACCATCCTAGTGTTATGGGCAGTGCTCTGGCCATTCATTCTGGCCGTGAGCACTCCCTCTCGCCTGATTTTAGCGGTCCCGGCACTCACGGTGCAGGACGCACCCGCACGCGTGTCCTGGGTTTTGCTAAGGGCAACACTCCGGCCTTTTTGTCAGGCCGTGAGCGCACCCTGTCTCGGTCTTGCAGCGGCTCTGGGGCTTGCTATGCGGGACACGCCGGTGTATGAGTCCAGGGCATCTCTTCACCTCTCACTGTCCCCGGCTGTTCCCCTTCTGTGCTTCCCCGGCATGCGCATCCACTTTCCTTAGGGCACGCGTGTGATGGCATTACTAAATTTAAAGGGCCAGTACTTGATAAGGTTAAAAAATAGGTTGAGTCTACCAAAAGATAAAAAAAAAAAACCTTTAGCCCCTTTTACACTACAAAATTTCCTCCCAAAGAAATTACTCTTAGTAACCACCTTACAACTGTAAATGGTGGTCACTTAGGGGCTTTAAGCCAGGCTGCTGTCTTTAAACGGTGCCTTTATCACCTGGAGCAAATAACAGGTGTGGACAATATAAAAATAACACCTGAAAGCACCTGAAAAAGGAAAGACTTAGTCTTAGTCTTTGCATTGTGTGTCTGTGTGTGCCACGCAATGCATGGACAACAAAAAGAGGAGAAGGGAACTGTCTGAGGACTTGAGAACAAAAATTGTGGAAAAATATCAACAATCTCAAGGTTACAAGTCCATCTCCAGAGATCTAGATTTGCCTTTGTCCACAGTGCGTAACATTATCAAGAAGTTTGCAACCCATGACACTGTAGCTAATCTCCCTGGGCATGGACAGAAGAGAAACATTTATGAAATGTTTTAATGCAGGATAGTCCGGATGATGGATAAGCAGCCCCAAACAAGTTCCAAAGATATTCAAGCTGTCCTGCAGGTTCGGGGAGCATCAGTGTCAGCGCAAACTATCCGTCGACATTTAAATGAAATGAAACGCTATGGCAGGAGACCCAGGAGGACCCCACTGCAGACACAGAGACATAAAAAAAAAAGCAAGACTACATTTAGCCAAAATAAACTTGAGTAAGCCAAAATCCTTCTAAGGCTGCTTTCACACTATAAAATTCATCAGACAAAAGATCCGTTATAAACGTCCGTTAGAAAAGCTTTAAAAAAGGATGTTAAATGTCCGTTACAAAATCCCATTAAAGTCTATTGGTTTTTTTGATTAACCGTTATAACCCGTTATAGTCCATCATGACTAACGGACGTTAGTTGTGACGGAAGAATTAACGGAATATGCACAAATTTTTCTTTCGTCACAAGAAACGGATAAATTAACAGCTGTTATTTTTAACATTGAAGTCTATGGCAAACGGATGAGCCTTTATGTCATCCGTTTGCACCTTGATTTATAATATCCGTTATTCAGCAGACTCCTGCAGTGCTGAGAACTACTACTCCCATCATGGAATAGACTTGTTTCCATGATGGGAGTAGTAATTTCCTGGCTGGGGGAGTCTGCAGACAGCTGGGGAGGCTACATTAGTGTTTGTAGTACTACCCCCATCATGGAACAGAGTCTGTTCCATGATAGGGATTGTAGTACAGGGGCTGAGGGATGGATCGCACCAGGTTTCACTTATGAGACCCAATGCTATCAGAAGTTATTAAGCAGGGGTGCGGGCTGCATGCTCCGCAACCCTGCGATGTATGGTGTGTTTTAACTTTCATTTTTGAATCCCCCTCGGGGATACCTGAATTGCTGGTACTGAGGAGCCATTCCGGGCTCTCAGCGGGAGATTTAAAAATGAACATTGTAAGTTGCCGGCGCATTAATAAATATATACCCCCGCCGGTGCATTAATAAATATTACCCCCTGCAGCGCATGTATAATGTACCCCCTGCAACGCATGTATAATGTACCCCTGCAGTGCAGGGCATCTATATACATATGCCCCTGCAGCGCTTTATGTGAAATGCATTCTAGCAGCAGCATTGGCCGGCCTGATGCTGCTGACAGAAATACTTTTCATACATAGTGCTGCAGGGGCATATGTATATAGATGTGCTGGGGGGGGCAGATAACGCTATGTGTCTACCCCCCCAGCGCTTCTATATACATATACCCCTGCAGCACTATGAATGAAAAGTATTTCCATTAGCAGCGCATAGTGCCAGCAGACGTCCTAGAATGCTTTTGACATATAGCACTGTAGTGGCATATGTATATAGATGTGCTGCGCTGCGAGGGTATATTACGCATGCACTGCGGGGGGCACATTATACATGAGCTGCGGGGGGGGGGTATATATTTGTTAATGCGCCGGAGGGGGGTATATATTTATTAATGCGCCGGCAGGGTTATATATTTAAAAATGCGCCGGTGGGGGGTATATCTTTATTAATGCACTGCAGGGGGCATTAAAAATTACAAATGCGCTGTGGGGCTAGATATATGGGCTATATGTCTGCCCCCCTGCAGCACTATATATCTTGAACCCCACAGTGCTTTTAATATAGATATGGCCCCCTTGGTACTCACAATGTTCATTTTTAAATCTCCTGCTGAGAACCCTGAATGGCTCCTCAGTACCGGACATTCAGGTATCTCCGCGGGGGATTCAAAAATGAAAGTTAAAACACACCATACATCGCAGGGTTGCAGAACATGCCGCCCACTCCCCTGCTGAATAACTTCTGATCGCATCGGGTCTCAGAAGCTAAACCCGATGCAATCAATCCCTCAGCCCCTGTAGTACAACCCCCATCATGGAACAGACTCTGTTTCATGATGGGGGTAGCAGTACAAACACTAATGCAGCCTCCCCAGCTGTCTGCAGACTCCCGCAGCCAGGCAATTACTACTCATATCATGGAAAGAAGTCTGTTCCATTATGGGAGTAGTAGTATTCCCGGCTGTGGGAGTCTGTAGGTAGAGGTGTTACGGCCATACATGAGGGATGTTATAACGTGTCTTAACGGATGAATATTTATTCATCCGTTAGCACCCGTTATTTCATTTGTTATTATACATCCGTTTTTACACAGAAAATGGACGTTTACTAACCGATGAATGCTCATAGTGTGAAAGGAGCCTAAGAAAACGTCTTGTGGGCAGGTGAGACCAAGATAGAGCTTTTTTGGTAAAGCACATCATTCTACTGCTTACCAAAAAAGGAATGAGGCCTACAAAGAAAAGAACACAGTACCTACAGTGAAATATGGTTCAATGATGTTTTGGGGTTGTTTTGCTGCCTCTGGCACTGGGTGCCTTGAATGTGTACAAGGCATCAAGAAATCTGAGGTGTTGCACTGTACAGCCCAGTGTCAGAAAGCTGGGTTTGTGTCCGAGATCTTGGGTCTCCCAGCAGGACAATGACCCCACACATATGTCAAAAAGCACCCAGAAATGGATGGCAACAAAGCTCTGGAGAGTTCTGAAGTGTCCAGCAATGAGTCAAGATCTAAATCCCATTGAACACCTATGGAAAGGTCTTAAAACTGCTTTTGGGAAAAGGCGCCCTTCCAATAAGAGAGACCTGGAGCAGTTTGCAAAGGAAGAGTGGTCCAACATTCCTGCTGAGAGGTGTAAGAAGCTTATGAGCAGGGTAACTATACTGCCAACCTAATGTGGGGGAACTACAACCTAATGTGGGGGACTATACTGCCGACCTAATGTGGGGGAACTACAATCTAATATGGGGGACTATACTGCCAACCTAATGGGGGGGAACTGCAACCTAATGTGGGGGAACATACTGCAATTAATGTGGGGAAACTATACTGCCTACCTAAAGTGGGGCAACATACTGCCTACCAAATGGGGGGGGGGGGAACATACTGCCAACCTAATGTGGGGGAACATACTGCCAACCTAATGTGGGGGAACTATACTGCCAACCTAATGTGGGGAAGCTATACTGCCAACCTAATGTGGGGGAACATGTGCTCCTGACCTATAATGCCCCCCTGACATGTGCTCCTGACCTATAATGTCCCTCTGACATGTGCTCCTGACCTATAATGCCCCCCTGACATGTGCTCCTGACCTATAATGCCTATAATATTTTTTTTCTTGTTCTCCTCTAAAACCTAGGTGTGTCTTATGGTCAGGTGCGTCTTATGGAACGAAAAATACGGTAAATAAAACTATGGGAAAATGGCAGTATTTTGCTAATCTGTCTGTCATAAAATGATTAAAAAGGTGATCAAGTCATATGTAACTGTAAGTTTTTCCACAAAAAACAATCCCCCAAACAGCTTTGTCAAAAAAAAATATAGGTTAAAAAGGAATAGATCTGAAAATATGGCAACACATTTTTCTTTTTTTTTTAATAAAAAAGGGTTTTTACTGTGCCAAACTGCTGAAAACTGAAAAAAACAAATTTTAATTTGATATCGCTGTCATTATGCTGACCCACAGTATAAATTCTAATGTTATTTTTACTGCAGGGTGAATGGCACAAATTTCAGCACTCAAAAAAGGAAAGACAAAATCTAATTATTTCTATTATCCTCTTCAAAAATTATTAATTAAATTTAACCAATGAGTAATGTGAACCCCAAAATGGTTCCATTAAAAAGTATAACTTTCCCACAAAAAAAGTGATAGCTATTAGTATGTTACATAGTTACATAGTTAGTACGGTCGAAAGAAGACATATGTCCATCAAGTTCAACCAGGGAATTAAGGGGTAGGGGTGTGGCGCGATATTGGGGAAGGGATGGGATTTTATATTTCTTCATAAGCATTAATGTTATTTTGTTCCAGGAATGTATCTAATCCTGTTTTAAAGCTGTTAATTGTTCCTGCTGTGACCAGTTCCTGAGGTAGACCATTCCATAAATTCACAGTCCTCACGGTAAAGAAGGCGTGTCGCCCCTTGAGACTAAACTTTTTCTTCTCCAGACGGAGGGAGTGCCCCCTCGTCCTTTGGGGGGGTTTAACCTGGAACAGTTTTTCTCCATATTTTTTGTATGGGCCATTAATATACTTATATACGTTTATCATATCCCCCCTTAAACGTCTCTTCTCAAGACTAAACAATTGTAACTCCTTTAATCGCTCCTTATAGCTAAGATGATCCATGCCCCATATTAGTTTAGTCACGCGTCTCTGCACCCTTTCCAACTCCGCAGTGTCCCTTTTATGGACAGGTGCCCAAAACTGAACAGCATATTCCAGGTGAGGCCGTACCAATGCTTTATAAAGGGGGAGTATTATGTCCCTGTCCCTTGAGTCCATGCCTCTTTTGATACATGACAATATCCTGCCGGCTTTGGAAGCAGCAGCCTGACATTGCATGCTATTCTGTAGTCTGTGATCTACAAGTACACCCAGATCCTTCTCTACCAGTGACTCTGCCAGTTTAATCCCCCCTAAGACATACGATGCATGCATGTTATTAGTACCCGGATGCATAACTTTACATTTATCCACATTGAACCTCATTTGCCAAGTGGATGCCCAGACACTTAGTCTATCCAAGTCATCCTGTAACTTATGCACATCCTCTATAGACTGTACCGTGCTACAATGCTTGGTGTCATCTGCAAAGATAGAAATAGAGCTGTTAATACCATCCTCTATATCATTGATAAATAAATTAAACAACAGCGGGACCAGTACTGAACCTTGGGGTACACCACTAATAACCGGGGACCAATCAGAGTACGAATCATTGACCACCACTCTCTGGGTACGATCCATGAGCCAGTGTTCAATCCAGTTACAAACTAAAATTTCCAAACCCAAAGACCTTAACTTACCTGGCAGACGTCTGTGAGGGACAGTATCAAATGCTTTAGCAAAATCCAGAAACACTATATCCACAGCCATTCCTCTGTCAAGGCTTCTACTCACCTCTTCATAAAAGCAAATTAGATTGGTTTGACAACTTCTATCCTTAGTAAACCCATGCTGGCTATCACTTATAATACTATTATCCCCTATGTATTCCTGTATGTAATCCCTTATAAATCCTTCAAACAATTTACCCACAATGCACGTTAAACTTACCGGTCTATAGTTTCCTGGGGAAGACCTAGAGCCCTTTTTGAAGATTGGCACCACATTCGCCTTGCGCCAGTCCCTTGGCACAATACCAGACACCAGAGAATCTCTAAATATCATGAACAGGGGTACAGATATTACTGAACTTACCTCTCTAAGAACTCTTGGGTGCAATCCATCTGGTCCTGGAGATTTGCTTACATTTATATTACTTAACTTACCTTGTACCATCTCTACATTAAGCCAGTTCAGTACATTACATGATGTGTTACCAGCACTGACCTGTCCAATGTCAGCTCCTTTTTCCATAGTGTATACAGAACTAAAGAACCCATTCAGTAGCTCCGCTTTCTCTTGATCGCCGGTGACAACCTCCCCATTATCATTATTAAGGGGTCCTACATGCTCTGTCCTTGTTTTTTTTTTGCATTTATATATCTAAAAAAATATTTAGGATTAGTTTTGCTTTCTTTGGCCACCTGTCTCTCGTTTTGAATTTTTGCTGTTTTTATTACATTTTTACCGATTTTATTAAGCTCTTTGTACTGTTTAAATGTTATCGCTGACCCATCAGATTTGTATTTTTTGAAGGCTATTTTTTTGTTGTTTATTGCTCTTTTAACATCATTTGTCAGCCATGTAGGATTTAGTTTTAATCGTTTATATTTGTTCCCCTTTGGTATATATTTAGCTGTATAGTTATTTAGAGTTGATTTATAGATGTCCCATTTACCTTCTGTATCAGTATTTGACAACACCTCCCCCCCAGTCTATGTCCTGTAGTGCAGCTCTCAGCCCAGGGAAGTTTGCCTTTTTAAAGTTATATGTTTTTGCCTTCCCCGCCTGTCTTTGTTTTCTACATTTTAAGTCAAAAGTAACTATATTGTGGTCGCTATTAGCAAGGTTTTCCCGCACAGCTACATTACCAACCAGCTCTGCGTTGTTGGAAATGATCAGATCCAACAAGGCATCACTTCTTGTTGGGTCCTCCACAAACTGGCCCATAAAATTATCCTGCAATAAATTTAGGAATTGACGCCCCTTTGTAGTTTTAGCCAGCCCCCGACCTCAATCTATATCTGGATAGTTAAAATCTCCCATTATTACCACTGTACCTGCCCGGGCGGCCCTCTCTATTTGTTTATGAAGCCGAACTTCTATCTCTTCAGTGATATTAGGGGGTCTGTAGATTACCCCAAATATTATTTTTTCAGTATTTCCCTCCTTTTGTAATTCTACCCACAGTGATTCCACCTCCTCAGAATCATCACACACTATGGCATCGTTCACACTGACTTTCATACCACTTCTTACATACAGACAGACTCCACCACCTTTTCTGTTCATTCTATCCTTGTGAAACAATGTAAATCCCTGCAGATTAACGCCCCAGTCATGCGAGGAGTCCAGCCATGTCTCAGTGACCCCAACTATGTCAATATGTTCCTCCAGTTTCAAGGCCTCAAGCTCCCCCATTTTATTTGCTAGGCTTCTGGCATTTGTGAACATACACTTTACATTTCCATCCTTTATGTTATTGGGGTTAATGGGATTCAAGGGTGTAAGTTTTATTTTCCTATGAAGCCTATTCCTATTAACTATTCTAACCCCTCCCTCCGCTCCACCCCCAGGTACATTTATAATTCCCACCTCTCTATCTACACTATGTGACAATGAAAACATGAAAAAAAAATGGTTTAAGCAGTAAGGCCCAAATTGGCTGGGTCACTAAGGGGTTAATGAATTAAGCATCCATCGTTACATTGATACATACAAAAGTTTCATTCGATTCCAACAACTCCTTTTTGCTGCTTTTATTTACTCACTTATTTATTTGTTTATTTATTTATTATTGTATTCATTTGTTTATTTATTTATTTTGTTCTCTGGTCAGTAAGCCAAGATACATTGTTAATATAACGTTGTGCCTAACGTTTTTATATCTGGGAGCCTGATTGCTGTGAAGCATTTCTTTAAAGCAAAATGGCACCTATAAAATTAATATGTCAGGGGGTCTACATGTATGTATGTATATACTAACATCTGTTTCTTTGCTATATGTTGTATACTGGAAGAACATGATAATACTGATGTAGTATGTGCAAACTTGTCAGGTGACGCTTTCAAACTGTGCAATATCAGGTGGTGCTATAGAACACTGTGTTAACATAGCGCCACCTGCTGTCTAGCAATTATAAAGGAATAGCTTTAGAAACATAGAAACATAAGATGAGGCAAAAAAATCTGTATCACCTAAATCTTTGTTTCCCAACTAGGGTGCCTCCAGCTGTGGCAAAACTACAACTCCTAGCATGCCCGGACAGCCAAAGGCTACCCAGGCATGCTGCGAGTTGTAGTTTTGAAACAGCTGGAGGCTCCCTGGTTTGGAAACACTGGTCTAAATGATTAAATGATAAGTGTGGTCTAATATATATATATATATATATATATATATATATATATAGAAATTCTGATTTCTTTATAGCAAAACATAAGCTACTTTATTAATTCAACTATTCTTTATTAGTGTTTGTCGCTTCGCCTTCCAATTTGTATGCAAACTAAGCTTGGTGGAAAAGAAGCTTTGCGGAAAATCAAGAATTAGGAATTTGTAAAGAATTTGAGTTATTAGGCATTCATTTGACTGTAATTTTCACTATTTATAGCAAACATTTATATTTTACTAATTACCTTCAGTAATTAAGTAGTTAAATAATAAGAATCTTCTGCAGTGTCGTAAACCTATTTTACTCTTTTCTTTTGCTCATTTTTTTTATAGATTATTGAGAGTAATTAGGGATACAAAAGGAAAAACAACCATAAGTAAGTGGTGGCACTGGGTCAGAAACAGAGCGCCCATTCCAGTAAAATAGCAGTGAGCAAAATAAGAGACTCCTGTTAGATTTTGACAGGTGTCCCTGCACTCAAACTGTAAGCAATGATGATGTCATGATCAGGGAGGAAAATGAAGGCTTATAGGTGTGATCTGGAGAAGTTAAGAAAAATAACAATGCCCCAAAGCCACCACAATACCTGTTCTTTGTTCCATGTAGTTATCCATGTGATTTTGTGATCCTGTGGCCCCTGTTGTCTCCTTAATATTCTTTTTCCTTCCATACAGCCCAGACTTAAACTCCCAGAAGTCAGTGCGGCTCTTTGTAATGGCTGCCAGCTGATTGCTTTTACTATCTGTGTGCATGCTGTGTAAACAGTCAGCAGCACACACTGTACAGGTCTTTTCTTTCAAACTATCCCTCCCCCCAGCAATAAATCATGCTATGCTCTGAATGACAGCAGTCAGTGATTAGATCTATCGCAGGAAAAGAGCAGCGTTATGTGCTGAGGAGACTGGGATGTTTATCTGCCGGCAAAATCCTCACACAGGAAGAGGAGGGGGAGTGGAGGTGTGGCTGTGAAGCAAGAGAAGACAGAAATCACGTGGTGTTTGTCTTCCAGGAGTGTGGTGGCTAGTCTCAGTGAGTGCTTTGCACAGAGACAAGCAAGATCTGATAATGAAAAATTTTCTCTCACTCTCTGCATGTAAGTGACAGCTGAAAGAGGGAAACTGCTCTACATAGTTAATGAATGATATTTAGGCAAAAAAAAATGCTTAGTGAGAGGGAAAGGAAGGGCTATGGGTTTAGTTCCCCAGAATACCCTTTTAATCTGTCCCTGTACCATGTCCCTGCCTACTTGGAACACTCGCCCTGATAAAGGCGACCCTTACAATGGAGATTGGTCTCTCCCAAAGGGCCCATTCACACTATGAATTTTCTGCTCCCATTGATCTTAATAGGATTCTTTTGCACCAGTTACACTATGGAATTTCAGCAGCGAACATTTCAATGTGGAAATTCTGGACCCCAGAACAAGAAACAAGTTCATTCTTTTTGCAGAATTCGCTTGGAGATGCCTTGGTGTCTATTGAGATGCATTTCTGAGCAGTCCTAGCATTAGCTTGCTTTGCCAACACACGCTTAAGATGTAGTCTCCACCCAGAATATCTCAGGGCAGAGGTTGCATAGTGTGAATGAGCCCTTAAAGTGTAAGGGGTCACTGAACTTGGAAGGAAGTAAAGTCTAACTAGCCGGGTCAGTACCTGCTTACATGTATATCACATTAGTAGACAATCAGTTGTCGGGAAACAGGCAAAGGATGCTTGATGGTCACATATCGGCAGAAGTTGGTATCCATGGCACAGTTACAGGGGCCAATAGGGTAAATGTCATAGTCTGAATTAAAAGGCAAATCAAGAAATTACAATAAGGAATGGAATATTAGTGATGGTATTTACCAAACTGATTGATAAGTTTCCCAGCAGACATAGAACAAAAGAAAGTACAAGGGAGGAGCCTGAAACATAACTTAAAACTAAAAGCTAAAATATTCAGTAGTGTATGTAAAGGTAGCACATGGAGGCCGTACCTGGACACCGATAACAGATCCACAGCAGATATGGATACTACTGTGGATGTTGAGATGATAGACCCTTTTGCTGAGCTATTAATCCACATAGAGTAACCAGGCTAGCACCTGGGCAGTAGCAAGGTTTTCACCAGCACCCATTTTTGTGGGAAATATGTGCAGGATAAAGCTATGTGTCTATCCTAAGCCCCTACCTCTCTTTATATACTGTATTCGTATTGCACACTAACCTGTTCCCCTTAATGACATCACAAAAATATCAACATAAATATCAATATCTATATTGTCTTTGATCTTGTGTAAGATCACTACTGTGACCCTAGGCTAACTGTTCAAAACGTCATTTAAAAAAAAAAGAAAAAAAGAAAAAATCTGCTTATATATGTTACGCTCTAGATCATGCAAAATGTTGACATGTGTTTTTTTATGTTTCTAGCTTTTGTATTTGGCTCACAAATCCCTCTGTTCTGCTGCTTACTCATTCTGACATCTGCTGCTCAGGAAAGGGCGTGTCCAAGGTAAGCATTGAGCCAGCCCTCACCCACCACACATTCATTTTCTGTCTGAGTCTGCTGTGCTGGGTCTCTTCATCCAATCACTGCAGGCTGCTCTGTAACCCCTCCTCTCTGTTTTGAATGCTGCAGTCTGATAGGACAGGAGTGAGCACAGAGGAGTGCACGTCCTGCCCTCACTTACTGGATTTTTTATACCTGGCCTTTTTTTAACTTCTTCCAACAAATAAGCTTGAATAACTGACTGTTTATTTGCTGCCTAATATTTCCTACCCATTAACTTTGACATTATAGCAAGATAGTCAATGTTACTATACTTCACATATACTGCAATTGTGTTAAAGGGAAACTGTCAAGTAAAAAATGCAGTCTATTCCAAAGCATGTTACAGAGAAGAAGGAGCTGAGTAGATAGATAATTATATAGTTTTATAGAGGAAGTGCCAGACCCCCTCCATTCATGTCTATGGGAGGGGACATGATGGCCCTCACACCCCCTCCCATTGACATGACTGGAGGGGGACTGGACTGGCGTGACGTCACAAGGTTGCATTGCGTGACGTGATGTCTCCTCTCTGGCCCTGGAAACCCAGTGTTCTAAACATATTGTTTAGAATGGCTTTTGCGGCACAGGACCTGCACGGAGATCGCGGGGGTCCCAGCGGCCGGACCCCCGTTATCTGGCATCTTCTCCTCTATCCTTTGAATAGGGGATAAGGTGTCTCTGGGCGGGGTACCCCTTTAAAACTGTGCACAATTGTTTGTATAGAGAGGTCTCACAGTAGCAGGACATCCTACTTGACAAGTTATAATGAATCTTTTGCAATAAAACTATATATTAATATGTCCTGTAACATGCTGCCTGCAGATTGCACTGAATGTTCAATATGACAGATTCTATTTAATATATATAAAGCTGATCAGTTTGATCAGTACATATATATATATATATATATATATATATATATATATATATATTATTTGTGAATAATATATATATATATATATATATATATATATATATATATATATATATATATAGTCTTATCTATCATATTGTGAGGAATCCCCCTCATCTGCTTTTGCTTACACTCATGCAGTAACAAAGAGGCCAGAAAAAAACATGATAGAAATAAATAGGAGAAAATAATGTGAACATTTCATGCATAATCTACTATATGAAATATATATTAATAGGGAAATTGTGATGCATTCAACTATTCTAAAATACCTTCCAGAGATGTTTTGATATGGCTGTTTCTGATAGCATTGGCACAGCAGGGAGCTTCTCAAGTGATGAATAACCTAATCTCCTAATCTTAAAATGGGTATTATTCACAGTCTACGACAGCCTGGTGGAAGAAACCACCATTTACATGTTTACTAACAAATGCAAATATGTATAATGGATAGATCCATGATCTTTTTCTTAACTGTTCTATTCACGTAAATGTAACAGAACAAAATATCTACTCTACTGTATGTTCTGTCATTTGATAAAACAGTCCAAATAAGATTTTACTCATTTATTAAGACATAGTAAGACCCCTTTGAATTGTTTAAATATTTTTTTTTTTTTCATGCCCTGTTACAGTATGTCTCACCTTGTGTTTCTTGACAGGCTTGAGATGATCTTCCCTGTGACCTTCTAGCCACCTATTGTCTTAGGCTATGTTCACATGATGGAATTTCCGTCCGCAATTCTGCGTTGGAATTCTGCACAGAGATTTTGCAGCAGCAGTGTCCCATTGATTTTAATGGGATTCTGCTACACTGTTCACATAGTAGAATTATCTTGTTGGAAACATCTGGTGCGAAAACTGAAATTCCGGTGTCCACAGAAAGAATAGGCATGTCTATTTTTTCAACGGACTCTGCAAAGAAATGCATTGCTATCTATGACACGTCACATTTCATAGCGGTCCTACCATTTTATCAATCTGTTCGAGACAAAAACTGCAACAATTGCAACCAATCACAGCTCAGCTACCACATTATCAGAACTCCTTAAAGGGGTAAAAAAAAAAAAGGGTTTTCAAATCAACTGGTGCCAGAAAGTTAAACATATTTCTAAATTACTTCTATTAAAAAATCTTAATCCTTCCAGTAATTATTAGCTGTTGTATACTACAGAGGAAATTCTTTTCTTTTTTAATTTCTTTTCTGTCTGACCACAGTGCTCTCTGTTGACACCTCTGTCGATGTCAGGAACTGTCCAGAGCAGAAGAAAATTCCTATAACAAACATATCCTGCTCTGGACAGTTCCTGACATGGACAGAGGTGTCAGCAGAGAGCACTGTGGACAGTCAGAAAATAAATTTAAAAAGAAAAGAATTTAAGATTTTTTAATAGAAGTAATTTACAAATCTGTTTAACTTTTTGTCACCAGTTGATTTAAAAAAAATGTTTTTCACTGGAGTATCCCTTTAACTCCTTAAAGGGGTTGTGCGCTGCCCTGCAGTTCGGAGCTCCGCGCACAGCATCCGGAAGTTCATGTGCGGGCTTCCGTGTTCGCGGCCCCTTCGTGATGTCTCGCCCGCCCCCTTGTGATGTCATGCCCGCCCCCTCAACGAAAGTCTATGGGAAGGGGGCCTGACAGCGGTCGCGCCCCCTTCCCATAGACTTTGGTAGAGGGGCGGGCGTCACATAACGAGGGGGCGGGCGAGACGCCACAAAGGGGCCGGGCATGACGTCACGCCCAGCGGCCGCGAACACGGAAGCCCGCACACAGTGTTCGGAGTAATGAACTTCCGGACACTGTGCGTGGAGCTCCAAACTGCAGGGCAGCGCACAACCCCTTTAAGGACTCATGGCGTACCTGTACATCCTGAGTCCGCTCCCGTTCTATAACACGGGGCCACAATGGCCTCTAACAACGGCCGGGACCCATGGCTAATCGCGGTGCCGCACGCTATTAACCCTTTAGATGCGGCGTTCAAAGTTGAACGCCGCATCTAAAGTGAAAGTAAAACATTGCCGGTTAGCTCAGGGGGCTGTCCGGGATCACTGCGGCAAAATTGCGGCATCCCAAACAGCTCTAGAACAGCAGGAGGGTCCCCTTACCTTGCCTCCTGTTGTCCGATCTTCGAATGACTGCTCAGTGCCTGAGATCCAGGCATGAGCAGTCAAGCGGCAGAATCATTGATCAATGGTTTCCTATGAGAAACTATTGATCAATGTAAAATATCAGTGTGTGCAGTGTTATAGCCCCCTATGGGAGCTATAAAATTGCAAAAAATAAGTGAAAAAAAAAGTTAATGAAGATCATTTAACCCCTTCCCTAATAAAAGTTTGAATCACTCCCTTTTCCCATTTAAAAAAAAAAAACCTGTGTAAATAATAATAAAAATAAACATATGTGGTATTGCCGGGTGCGGATATGTCCGAATTATAAAAATGTATAATTAATTAAACCATACGGTCAATGGCGTACGTGCAAAATAGCGTATTTTTGGTCACTTTTTATATCATGAAAAAATTATAAAAAGCTATCAATAAGTTTGACCAATACAAAAATGGTACCGCTAAAAACTTCAGATCATGGTGCAAAAAATGAGCCCTCATACCACCCCATACACGGAAAAATAGAAAAGTTATAGGGGTCAAAAGATGACAAATTTAAACGTATAAATTTTCCTGCATGTAGTTATGATTTTTTTTAGAAGTACGACAAAATCAAACCTACATAAATAGGGTATCATTTTAATCGTATGGACCTACAGAATAAAGGGAAGTAAAAATGTACTGTGCAGAAACGGAAGCCCCCAAAAATTACAAAATGGAGTTTTTTCTACAATTTTGTTGCACAATGATTATTTTTTCCGTTTCGCCGTAGATTTTTGGGAAAAATGACTAACATCATTACAAAGTAGAATTGGTAACACAGTCCAAGATTATATCCAGCTCACCCCTAGTGAGTTGCCACTCACGCGCTACGGACCCAGCCCGGTCAGATTCCTAACCTCAGAAACTCGTATATGGTGGGACGTAACCACGTTAAAGAAATACGTAGAAAATCAGATGATCCCGAGAGGTCTCCGCATTAAGAAGTTCCCAACCACTATCTTCTCTGAAGAATTCAAACAGGAATGGGAACTTCTATTAGCTGATTCCTCCACACGCTTCATGTCACTCATTATTAAACATGAGGAGAAAGCTCTTAAAGAAATTGGCGACAAAATTGCCTCTCTACAACAGTCCACAGAAAAATTCAAAGAGCATGTGTCCTTCATGGAACTTGAAATAAAGATAAAAGAAAATCTGACCAAACTCGAAAATGCCATAACTGAAATCAAACAAAATAAATTTGTCAGACATTTACAGGATTACCGGAGTAATTCAGTGTTTCAATGGCCACAGACGGGTCCGAGGGCTTCCACTCCAAGATCCATCTTAAAGAATAAAGGGTGGAGACGATATAAGTCCAAGGATACAAGAGTGGGCTTTAATGCTACGGACTTTCTGAACTGACTCCGGTTCCAGCTGATCGATCCCCGTCTGCGCAAGTGCCAACTCCTGCGGCTGCAATGTCACCAGTGTCTACGTCATCCAAACCGACGCGCACAAAGTCATCATCATCAAAAAACGCAGAGCCGGGCGAAAGCATCGCCCAACCATGCCACAACATGAGACACAGCCGCAGGAGGTAAGATCAATTACAATATTTAACTTATCAGCCAAAATCTTACCTGTAACATTGATGACTACATTATCAAAAGGACTTTCTTTTTCCCCTACGTGTCGCTTTGATTTCTTTCGTACCATTTTGGATGTAAATAAATTCATACGCAACATTACTGTTCGCAAACATTTTGTTAATGCTAATCTTGTATTTGAGTCTGATGATGTTGTCGAGCAAAATCCGTATGATGATGACACTACGGGCATTGCTCGAGAAAGATATGGGGTTACTGGCTCGTCTATGTTTCATGATCTCATTACGTTGTCTGATCTACAGCATTTAGCAACAGATAATTTTACTGAGTGTTGTCCTCCCCCATTCAGCACTAGCAATCCTGAGTTTTACCCAATTAACTCAAGAACACCAGTTCTGGATCAATTCCAGGAGCTAGTGGAGTATGAGCTCCTTGAGTTATCCAGAACTAGGGCTTGTCAGACTAACACACGCAACAACTTATCAAGACTTGAACGCATTTCCCTACGTGATCTTAGCAAATCGGATGACTTAGTCATCCGACAGGCTGACAAGGGAGGAGCTATAATTGTCCTGGACAAGGGGCTATATCGCAAACTCAATTTAGACATAGTTTTATGTCGGGTGATCCCACCCCCTTGCTCAAAAAACATCTCAAGGCACTCGTGGACTTGGGAGTTGAGGGTGGCTTTCTTTTCTATGAAGGAGGCTGAATTTATTTTTGTTCAACACCCGGTGACACCTATATTTCACTCACTCCCAAAAGTCCACAAGAATATCTTTCCTCCACCTATGCGTCAGATTGTCGCCGGCATCTCCTCTCTTAATGAACATCTTTGTGTGTGGGTTGATGCCATGCTTCAACCATTGATAGCGGAGATGCCAGGCCATATTAAGGACACCGGTCACCTTCTTTCTATCTTCGACCAGATGAACTGGCAACAGGGGTGGACGTGGGTCACCGCCGATGTTACATCCCTTTATTTGGTGATACCCCACGATCAGGCCTTGGTCGCATTGTCTTGGTTTTTAGAGACATATTCGGGGTACTCTGGTGGTCTGCGCAAATTTATCACTGAGGTGGTGGATTTTTTGCTCACTCATAATTTTTTTATGTTTGATGATGATTTCTTCTTGCAGACCACCGGAGCATTGATCGGGGCTAAGTTCTCCCCCTCTCTCGCCAACATTTATATGTGTTGGTGGGAGAGGGGACACTCTTTTCTCCCCACAACCCCTTTGCATCCCAAATCCAATGGTATGCCCGCTACATTGATGACCTTATTTGGGGGTCCGATTTAACAACTGTAAACACGTTCTCCCCGTATTTGAATTACAATGCGGCCAATCTCAATTTTACTGTAACCTTGGCTGCGGATGAGGTTACATTTTTGGACTTAACCCTTTGTGGGTGTCCGGTCACGAACAAAATCATTACACGCTCTTTCCGCAAGTTCAGCTAATACCATCTTCAACGCTGCTTCCTGCCACCCCCCCCCCCCCATGTTGCAAAAAATGTGCCTGTGGGGGAGATGATACGCGCACGTTGCAACTGTTCGCAGGATAGTGATTTTGAAGAGGAGGTGACAAAAATTAGGGAGCGTCTATCAAATAGAGGATACCAAAAATGGTTAATAAATCAAGCGGCCAACATAGCAAGAACCAAAAACAGGTCAGACTTAATATTTGGAAAAAAAACTACAACAGAAAAAACAAGATGCCATCCAACAACGGTCACATTTGTTACCCAATATAGTGCGGACTATGGGTCTATAGAAAAAACCATAAATAAACATATGCCAATTATTATGGGTGATCCGACCTATAGGTCCGCACTGCAAATGGGATACAGATGTGTACCGAGGAGAGCACCAACGATAGGACAATTGGTCTCCCCTAGTCTCTTTAAAACTGAAACCACGAGACCACCTACATGGTTAACTAATGTTTGCTCCTACAAATGTGGTCATGAGAGGTGCTTGTGCTGCAATATTATGTGTCCATCAAAAGAATTTCGTTCTACCAGTAGGAATGAGGTCCATACCATCAGACAGTACACAAATTGCAACACGAGCTATGTTGTCTATCTGGTCACATGTCGGGAGTGCAGTGTACAGTATGTGGGGTGCACTACCTGCCCCCTTAAGACAAGGATTAGGAAACATCTTTCTGATATCAAGCACTTTAACTCCCAGCATGTGTCCATGATAAGCCAACATTGCGCTGAAAAACATAATGGTAATTTTAATACACTTATTCTTCAAGGCATAGAGAGAGTGGCCACACCTACGAGAGGTGGGAACCATAGGCAAAAGCTTCTAGACAGAGAAGTCTATTGGATCATGTGCTTGGATAGTAGGGGTTAAATAAAAGACAAGACGCGATACTGCACTATTGAATACATGCAGAATGGACCAATAATTTGTAATACTCCTGTTTCCCCCATAGTGAATTAATGTTTTTTCTTTCATACTTGTTATTATTGCTTGCCCTCATAAGAGTTATGATTGTGGCTGGGTGCCTTTCGCACTCTGCAACTGTGCAAGATATATAGTATCAGGATATAGATGGATATGATACTGTGATGTAATTGATCATCAAAAATTAACCTATACAGTAGTTGCACAGTGCGTCAGGCTAATCCTTCCCTGTTTTTTCCTTTTTCCTATACTACAAGTTTTTATGTAGTTCACATAGGGTGTATGTATTCTGTGTCTCTCTTTTTTTATGTCTAATTAGATATTTGTAAATGGAATATTTTTACTCTGATGTTTTACTTGTAGTTGTAACGGAATTTCCTGTGCAGAGGGAGGTGCTCTCTATCAGGATGAGATGATTAACACCTGTGGTCTTGAGCACCTCCCCTATATAGGATATCCAACAATATGAATCCTGTGCCAGTATGACTAAGATCGCCTAGGCGGTCGAAACGCGTCACTGCTGTTCATTTTACCTGTGCTGCCGTGTCAGAATAAAGAAAATTTGCATTCGAGCTTTCACTGCGCTGGACAATCCTTTCTTAGCTACTCAAAGTAGAATTGGTGGCGCAAAAAATAAGCCATCCAATGGATTTTTAGGTGCAAAATTTAAAGGGTTATGATTAGGTAAGGAGGAAAAAACGAAAGTGCAAAAATGGGAAAACCCTGAGTCCTTAAGATATGAAATCTGAGTTGTGACTGGTTGCTATTGGAAAATCACATGAGTTTTTGTCTCTAAGAGATTGATATATCTGGGCCTATGAATGGAATGACATGCACGACTCACTGCTCCATTGTACTGACATGTTGGCCATTAGTATTAGTAGTAAGGGTGGGATTTATCAAGAATGGCTTAAAATGGATTTAATAATATAATGTGTGGTTACAAAAGACCAAATCCAACAAGAAGTCACATGTCACATGGCGGAACAATGACAGAGCCTAGAGGTGGCAGCAGCATGGGGAGACCATCATCTAGCAGAATGACACAGCCTGGAATTGGTGGCAGCAAGAGGAGACCATAGGACCTCACAATCCCTAAGATTAAAAGACCATATAGTGGCTGAATGTCACAGCATGAAGTTGGCGGCAGCATGAGTAGACCATAGGACCTCACAATCCCTAAGATTAAAAGATGAATTTTCAAATTTAACCCCTTAAGGACTCAGCCCATTTTGGCCTTAAGGACTCAGACAATTACATTTTTACGTTTTCATTTTTTCCTCCTCGCCTTCTAAAAATCATAACTCTTTTATATTTTCATCCACAGACTAGTATGAGGGCTTGTTTTTTGCGCGACCAGTTGTCCTTTGTAATGACATCACTCATTATATCATAAAATGTATGGCGCAACCTAAAAACACTATTTTTGTGGGGAAATTAAAACGAAAAACGCAATTTTGCTAATTTTGGAAGGTTTTGTTTTCACGCCGTACAATTTATGGTAAAAATGACGTGTGTTCTTTATTCTGAGGGTCAATACAATTAAAATGATACCCATTGTTACATACTTTTCTATTATTGTTGCGCTTAAAAAAAATCACAAACTTTTTAACCAAATTAGTACGTTTATAATCCCTTTATTTTGATGACCTCTAACTTTTTTATTTTTCCGTATAAGCGGCGGTATGGGGGCTAATTTTTTTGCGCCATGATCTGTACTTTTTCTTGATGCCACATTTTCTTATAAAAAACTTTTAATACATTTTTTATAATTTTTTTTTAAGAAAATGTATTAAAAAAGTAGGAATTTTGGATTTTTTTTTCCGTTCACGCCGTTCACCGTACGGGATCATTAACATTTTATTTTAATAGTTCGGACATTTACGCACGCGGCGATGAGGAGACCATAGGGCCTCACAATGCCAAAGATTAAAAGATCAATTTTCAAATTTAAATTGAAGATTTATGGTAGCATCAACCTCCAAAGCAAAGGGCTTCTCCGGATCAGGTCTTGTAAGCACAGGAGCAGAGGCAAATGCAGACTTTAAATGGGAGAAGGCCTCTTCAGCCTCTTGAGGCCAAGATTTAGGATTAGAAGCCTTCTTTGTGAGAGCCACAATTGGAGCAACCAAGGACAAAAAATGTGGGATAAATTGACGATAATTGTTAGCGAATCCCAGAAAGCGTTGGATAGCACGAAGGCTCTAAGGACGAGGCCAATCTAACACTGCAGACAGTTTATCTGGATCCATCTACAGGCCCTGATGAAAGACAACGTAGCCAAGAAACAGAAGACTAGACTTCTCGAACAGACATTTCTCCAGTTTGGCATAGAGATGATTCTTCCGTAGTCGCTGAAGAACCAGACGAACATGAGTAGGATGCTCCACTAAGTTGGAAGAGAAGATCAGTATGTCATCTAGGTATACGACAACACAGGTGTAGAGAAGATCATGGAAGATATCATTGACAAACTCTTGAAAAACGGCTGCAGCATTGCAGAAACCAAAAGGCATTTTGAGATACTCAAAATGTCCGTTACGAGTATTGAAGGCCGTTTTCCATTCATCTCCCTTGCGGATACGGATGAGGTTATACGCTCCACATAAGTCCAACTTGAAGAAGACCTTGGCACCACGTAGACGGTCAAAAAGTTCTGAGATAATAGATAGTGGCTAACGGTTCTTGACCGTGATTTTGTTAAGTCCCCTGTAGTCAATGCATAGACGGAGTTAGCCATCTTTCTTCCCTACAAAGAAGAAACCAGCTCCAGCAGTAGAAGAGGACTTAGGGATAAATCCCTTTTGGAGATTCTCCTGGATATACTCAGCCATGGCTTTGGTCTCAGGAACCGACAGATGGTATATCCTTCCACGAGGAAGAGTGGTACTAGGTAGAAGATCTGTAGAGCAGTCGTAAGGATGATGTGGTGGCAGAGACTCAGCCTGTTTCTTGCAGAATATGTCAGAGAAATCTTGGTATGGTGGAGTCAGACTCAGGACTTAGACAAAGATTTTGACAGAACTGTCCACAGCGAATAATTTCTCCAGTTCTTCAATCTACTTACGGAGAGTGATGTCGGAGCCAAGGAAGGCCAAGAAGAATCTCTGAAATACAGTGAGGCAGTACATAGAATTCAATCTTTTCTTTATGCAAGACACCCACTTGCATGACGAGATGCTCAGTACGGAATAGCACCTTATAGTAATAATGTTGTCCATTAACAGAGGACATGAACAAAGGCTTGGCAAGCCAAGTAACAGGAAAATGATATTTGTGGACGAAAGAAACATCAATAAAGTCACCTGCAGATCCAGAATCCATAAATGCTGTAGAGCTAAAGGAAGACTTGGCAGAAGCGAAGACTTGTACAGAAATGGTGAAGTGAGCAGAGGTGGTATTCACACCTAGGGACGCCTCTCCCACGTACCCTAGGTGCGAGCCTTTTCCCGGATACTGTGGACGAACAGAACAATCTTTGAGGAAGTTCTCCGGGCTAGCACAATACAAACACAAATTCTCACTGCGTCGTCGTGATCTCTCTTGTTGCGCAAGACGGGAATGATCTCCTTGCATAGCCTCCTTGGCTAGAGGTGCAGAAAACTGTAGAGGTGGACATTGAAACACGGGCGAGGATATCTCCGTGTTCAAGCTGATTCCCTCTCTAGGCGCAGTTCTTTCTGCCTCTCAGCAAAACGCACATCAATACGTGTGGCCAGGTGGATAAGTTCAGTCAGAGAAGAAGGAGGATCACGTGCAGACAGGGCATCTTTAATCCTGCTAGAATGTGGCACACAAGGCCTCATCATTCCATGCTAGTTCTGAGGCAAGAGTGCAGAATTGAACCGTGTAGTCACCAATGGACGAATTCCCTTGACATAGGTTCAGCAATACCATCTCAGGAGAAGTGGCACATGCGGGTTCCTCAAAGACACAGCAAAATTCTGCCAGAAAAGCCATCAAGTTGGAAGCTACAGGATCACTGCGGTCCCAAAGGGGTGCAGCCCAGGCCAGGGCTTTTCCAGACAGTAGGCTAATAACAAAGGCCACCTTAGCACGTTCCATCGGAAACAGTTCAGACATGAGCTCCAAATGCATGGAGCACTGTGTAACGAAACCTCTGCATAACTTGGAATTACCGTCACATTTAGAGGACATTGGTAGATGTAGCTGGGGGGGGGGAGTGGGACAGGTTGCAGGTGCTGCTGCTGTTGCAAGGCCAAAAGCTTTGGCAGGCAGTACCCAGGTCACTAACCCTGGCACGGGAGGAGATACGAGGCACAGGAGGGATAAGGCAGCTCGTAGTAAGGAAGTGGCAAGAAGTCAGTAGGCAGGTGGCAGAGGAGCAAGGTCAAGTCACAGAGCAAAGGATCAGATACATAACAAGGCAATACTCAGGAATGTTTTCTCTCGGGCACAAGGCAACAAAGATCCAGCAGGGAAGTGAGGAGGGTGGGGGAATTTATCAATGAGCCACAGGGGAATTACACTAATGAGCACACTGGCCCTTTAAATCTTAAAGCTCCGGTGCATGCGCACCCTAGGGGATGGGGACACGCGCGCCAGAGCAGAGAGGCAGAGGCTGGGGCAGAAGAAGCAGGTGAGCGACGGACTGGGGCTTGCATACTCGGCAGCAGCAGGTAACGGAACCATGCGCTCACGGCCAGCATGTGCAGCCGGAGCACATAACGTTACAGTAGCTAGTGCTACCATAAAAATATTTAGTTAATGTCCCAGCAGCATGAGAAGACCATAGCGCCTCATAATCCCTAAGATTAAAATATGAATTTTCTAATTTAAATTGAAGATTCATGGTAGCTAGTGCTACCATAAAAATGTTTAGGTAATGTCCCAGCAGCATGAGGAGACCATAAAGTGGCTGAATGACACAGTCTGGAGTTGACGGCAGCATGAGAAGACCATAGGGTCTCATAATCCCTAAAATAAAAAGATGAATTTTCTAATTTAAATTGAAGATTTATGGCAGCTAATGTTACCATAAAAATGTTTTGGTAATGTCCCAGCAGCATGAGGAGACCATATAGTGGCTGAATGACATAGCCTGGAGTTGGCAGCAGCATGAAGAGACCAAAGGGCCTCACAATCCCTAAGATTAAAAGATGGATTTTGAAATTTAAATTGAAGATTCATGGTAGCTAGTGCTACCATAAAAATGTTTAGGTAATGTCCCAGCAGGATGAGGAGACAATAAAGTGGCTGAATGACACTGCTTGGAATTGGCGGCAACATGAGGAGACCATAGGGCCTCACAATCCCTAAGATTAAAATATACATTTTCAAATTTAAATTGAAGATTTATGGTAGCTAGTGCTACCAAAAAAAAATGCTTAGGTAATGTCCCAGCAGCATGAGACCATAGGACCTCACAATCACTAAAATAAAAAGATGAATTTTCAAATTGAAATTGAAGATTTATGGTAGCTAGTGCTACCAAAAATATTTTAGATAATGGCCCAGCAGCATGAGGAGACCATAGGGCCTCACAATCCTTAAGACAAAAAGATGAATTTTCACTTTTAATTTAAAGATTTATGGTAGCTAGTGCTACCATAAAAATGTTTAGGTAACATTTTTAATAATTTTTAGCGCAACTCTGTGTCTTTGTTCCACAACAAATGGTCTGCTGGTTTACTAGTCCGTAGACGGTATAGTACCCAGCAGTCCATTCCTAATAGTCTTTGAGAGAGTGAAATTTTGGATTTAGTACACAGCGACTGTGTGCTGCAGCACTGTTGTGTACTGCAGGGGTGGATCCAGAGTCTAGTCTCGGGAGGGGGCCTATTAGAGAATTTTGTGTTGGCGGACAGAAAATAAGTTGTTGCTTACGGAAATTACAATATTATTAAATGTATCATACAGTCCTAACCTTGTTTAAGACTCTTAGGCTGTGCTCACATGTCAGAATAATAATCAAATATACCAATTGCCACAGAATGGGAAAGTGCTAAAGATGTTTTTACCATTTAAAACTACAGCTCCCAGTATGACCTGAGCAGTGGTGAGGGGATGCTGGGAGTTGTTGTTTCACCCATCATAACTGCAGAACTTCTTCAGTGACTACAGCTCTGATGGGAAATAGTGAGGAGGATACACGATGATATCAGTGACTATAGGTGACGTCTTCTCTATAGTCCTTCCTTATCTAATTCAGATGGTACATACCACTGGGACTTGTTCCAGCTAAATCTTCTCTCTGCAGAACTTGATGCCCAGATGGCTCCTTACTATGTCAGCGGATTCAGATCCTCTATATGAAAACAATAATTATTATAAACCTGCCAGACACTGTATTCTTCGAATATAATACCACCACACACCCTCTGAATATAATTCTGACACACTGTACCCCCTGAATAAACAACACACTGTACCCTCTGAATATAATACCTCCACACACCATACCCTCTGAATATAATACTACCACACACTGTGCCTTCTAAATATAATGCTATAACACACTGCGCTCTCTGAATATAATACTACCACACACTGTGCCCTCTAAATTTAATACTACAAAACACTGCACTCTCTGAATATAAAACTATCACACACTGCACCATCTGAATATAATACTACCACACACTGTGCCCTCTGAATATAATAGTACCACACACTGCACCCTCTGAATATAATACTATCACACACTGCACCCTCTGAATATAATACTACCACATATTGTGCCCTCTGAATATAATACTACCACTTACTGTGCCCTCTGAATATAATAGTACCACACACTGCACCCTCTGAATATAATACTATCACACACTGCACCCTCTGAATATAATACTACCACACACTGTTCCCTCTAAATATAATGCTATAACACACTGCGCTCTCTGAATATAATACTACCACACACTGTGCCCTCTAAATTTAATACTACCAAACACTGCACTCTCTGAATATAAAACTATCACACACTGCACCCTCTGAATATAATACTACCACACACTGTGCCCTCTGAATATAATACTACCACACACTGTGCCCTCTGAATATAATAGTACCACACACTGCACCCTCTGAATATAATACTATCACACACTGCACCCTCTGAATATAATACTACCACACACTGTGCCCTCTGAATATAATACTACCACACATTGTACCCTCTAAATGTAATACTACCAAACACTGCACTCTCTGAATATAATACTACCACACACTGCACTCTCTGAATATAACTTGCTGTGCAGTACACCCTCTGAATAAAATACCCAAATATATTGTGGCCCATAAAAAAATTTACCACCCCAGAAATTCCTCATAATATACACTATATTTCTGAAATGCAGAACACTCTGTGCCTTCACATATAGTAATAATGCCACATCTTGTGCCCCTATATATAATAATTATGACCCGTCCTGTTCCCCCCACATAATAATAATGCCTTCTGCCCTGTGCCCCTAACATATATTGCCCACTGTGCTGTGCCCTTCACATATAATTCCCCCGTTCTTTGCCCCTCACATATAATGCCCCATCATGCACCCCTCACATATAATGCTCCTGTCATATGCCCCACACATATAATGCCCCCTGTGCTGTGCCGTTCACATATAATGCCCCCGTTCTTTGCCCCTCACATATAATGCCCCCATCATGCACCCCTCATATATAATGCCCCCTTCATGCACCCCTCACATAAAATGCCCCGTGCTGTGCCCTTCACATATAATGCCCCCTGTCCTGTCCCCTCAGGGGGCATTATATGTGAGGGGCACAGCACAGGGGGCATTATATGTTTGGGGCGCATGATGGTGCAGTATATATGAGGTGTGCATGCTGGGGGCATTATATATGAGGGGCGCATGATGGGGGCACAGCACAGTGGGCATTATATGTGTGGGGCACAGCACAGGGGCCATTATATGTGATGAGCACAGCACAAGGGGCATTATATGTGTGGGGCACAGCATGGGCATTATATGTGAGGGGCAAAGCACAGGGGGCATTATTTGTGTGGGGCACAGCACAGGGGGCATTTTATGTGTGGGGCACAACACAGGGGGCATTATATGTGTGGGGCACAGCACAAGGGGCATTATATGTGTGGGGCACAGCACAGGGGGCATTATATGTGTGGGGCACAGCACATGGGGCATTATATGTGTGGGGCACAGAACAGTGGGCATTATATGTGTGGGGCACAGCACAGGGGGCATTATATCATATAATGCCCCCTGTGCTGTGCCCCACACATATAATACCCCTTGCGCTGTGCCCCACACATATAATACCCCTTGCGCTGTGCCCCCACACATATAATTTCTATGTGTGGCCACAGCACAGGGGGCATTATATGTGAAGGGCACAGCACAGGGGGCCCCCTGTCATGTGCTCTTCACACATAATGCCCCCAGTGCTTTGCCCTGCAGCCCCTCACATAAAAAATTGCTCTTTCTCTGCCACCTAAGTTTTTAAACCCCCCTCCTCCTGTACGATATAGTGCCCTTAACAGTGGCACATATTCTGTCCCCCTAATCCCCTGGGCCCTGAGAATACTATTTAGTGCTTACAGTATGCAGGCCGCGGGGACGGGATCTCCGGGTGCTGTCGCGATGATGTGACGTCATTGCGTCAGCCTGCAGTGGATCGCGTCCCCGCAGCTCACACGCTGTGTACTCACAGCGTGTGACAGCCAAGGTTAGTGAATGGTGGGGCAGGAACTTACAGCTTCAGCTCCACCATGCTAGGGGGTGGGGGGCAGCAATCTCTGGGGGGGGGGGGCAATTGCCCCCTTGCCCCCCCCCCCTGGATCCGCCACTGGTGTACTGCTGGTGTTGTGCAAAAATACATTTTTTAAGCTTACTGTAGCGCATTTTTCTGCCCTCATCTAAGTAGTATACCATTTTGTACCTGCTAATCTGTCAAGTGCCTAGATACTGTTAAAGGCAAGGCAAAGGTAATCACCTGCTGGTATTTTACTCCAATTCGTTTTTCAAACGTACTGTAGCGCATTTTTCTGCCCACATAAGTGCACACCACAAACGTACATCTAAGTAGTGTACTATTTTGTACCTTATAATCTGTCAAGGGCCTAGATACTGTGAAAGGCCAGGCAAAAGTAATCACCAGCTGCTGTTTTACTCCAATACTATTTTAAGCGTACTGTAGCACATTTTTTTGTCCTCTTTGTTACACAACAAATGGTCTGCTGGTTATACTAGTCTGTAACCGGTATAATAAACACCCAGAAGTCCATTCCTTATAGTCTGTGAGAGTGCAATTTTGGGTGTACTACTAGTGGTGTGACAAAATGTGTTTTTTAAGCATACTGTAGCGCATTTTTCTGCCCTCATAAGTGCAAACCAAAAAACTACATTTAAATAGGGTAGTATTTTTGTGAAACTCCCAGCAAAAGTAATCACCGGCTGGTGTTTTACTCCACTACTTCTTTAAGCGTACTGTAGCGCATTTTTGTGCCCACATAAGTGCATACCACATACCTACATCTAAGTAGTGTACTACAGGGTGGGCCATTTATATGGATACACCTTAATAAAATGGGAATGGTTTGTGATATTACCTTCCTGTTTGTGGCACATTAGTATATGTGAGGGGGAAAACTTTTCAAGATGGGTGGTGACCATGGCGGCCATTTTGAAGTCAGCCATTTTTAATCCAACTTTTGTTTTTTCTATAGGAAGAGGGTCATGTAACACATCAAACTTATTGGGAATTTCACAAGAAAAACAATGATTTGCTTGGTTTTAACGTAACTTTATTCTTTCATGAGTTATTTACCACTTATAAAATGGTAAATAAGTTATTTCTGACCACTTATAAAATGTGTTCAATGTGCTGCCCATTGTGTTGGATTGTCAATGTAACCCTCTTCTCCCACTTTTCACACACTGATAGCAACACCACAGGAGAAATGCTAGCACAGGCTTCCAGTATCCGTAGTTTCAGGTGCTGCACATCTTGTATCTTCACAGCATAGACAATTGCCTTCAAATGACCCCAAAGATAAAAGTCTAAGGGGGTCAGATCGGGAGACCTTGGGGGCCATTCAACTGGACCACGACGACCAATCCACTTTCCAGGAAGCTGTTCATCTAGGAATCCTCGGACCTGACACCCATAATGTGGTGGTGCACCATCTTGCTGGAAAAACTCAGGAAAGTGCCAGCTTCAGTGCATAAAGAGGGAAACACATCATCATGTAGCAATTTTGTATATCCAGTGGCCTTGAGGTTTACATTGATGAAGAATGGCCCCACTATCTTTGTAGCCCATATACCACACCATACCATCAATTTTTGTGTTCCAACAGTCTTGGAGGGATCTATCCAATGTGGGTTAATGTCAGACCAATAGCGGTGGTTTTGTTTGTTAACTTCACCATTCACATAAAAGTTTGCCTCATAACTGAACAAAATCTTCTGCGTAAACTGAGGGTCCTGTTCCAATTTTTGTTTTGCCCATTCTGCAAATTCAGTGCACCGATCTGGGTCATCCTCGTTGAGATGCTGCAGTACCTGGAGTTTGTAAGGGTGCCATTTGTGAGTAGCTAATATCCGCCGAAGGGATGTTCGACTAATGCCACTCTCCAGTGACATGCGGCGAGTGCTACGCTGTGGGCTCTTGCTGAATGAAGCTAGGACAGCAACTGATGTTTCTGCATTAGTGACAGATTTCATGCCTCCAGATTTTGGCAAATCCCACACTGAACCAGTTTCACGAAACTTAGCAAGCAGTTTGCTAACTGTAGCATGGGAGATGGGTGGTCTTGTAGGGTGTCTTGCATTGAAATCTGCTGCAATGACCTGGTTACTGAGTTTACCAGACATCAAAACAATTTCTATCCGCTCCTCACTTGTTAACCTCGACGACATGTCAATGGCTGTAAACAAAGAGAAACTTGTAAATAACTCATGAAATTATAAAGTTACGTTAAAACCAAGCACACTAGTGTTTTTCTTGTGAAAAGTTTGATGTGTCACATGACCCTCTTCCTATTGAAAAAACAAAAGTTGGATTCAAAATGGCCGACTTCAAAATGGCCACAACTGTCACTGCCCATCTTGAAAAGTTCCCCCCCTCACGTATACTAATGTGCCACAAACAGGAAGTTAATATCACCAACCATTACCATTTTATTAAGGTGTATCCATATAAATGGCCCACCCTGTATTTTGTATCTGTTAATCTGTAAAGGGCCTAGACACTGGGAAAGCACAGGCAAAAGTTCTCACCGGCTGGTGTTGCACTCAAATACTTTTTAAAGTGTACTGCCCTCATAAGTGCATACCACATACACTACATCTAATTAGTAAAAGAAAAAGATCGTCCAGCATTTGGAGTTCCAGTTAAAAGAAGCTTTGCTTTATTTAGGAATCTTCAGACAATGTTCACAACAGAGCAAGTCGTCTGACACATTTCGCACTTGCGTGCTTAACAGTTCTGACTAAATTGGACAGCATTGAAAGCGAGATTATGGACATTAAAAGGGCTAAATTCAAAAGAGACACCCAAGATCATAACATGGATCAAGAGGGGCATTTACTAATCTTTTACTATGTAGTCTGGTTTTTACCCTGTTTTTTTCTACTTAATTGTTGACTATGTGTGACAAATTTACTAAATTGTTGCACGGCGTTAATAAATTTGGCACACATAGGCAAAAGTGGGAAATTTACTTCATGTAGTAGAAAAAATGGTCTGTTCCTTTTTCCTGCTGTCTGAATAGGTTTGGCTGCTAGGTTTCCTTCTGGATCTTTTGTTTTTGATTTTTTTGTTTAGCTTTTTCACCACATCTAAATAATTCAATAACTAAATTGTAGTCATGGATCAGAATAGTGGTAAACGGCGTTTAGTGTGTGTGTGTATGTGTGTGTGTGTGTTTATTAAATTTTTTTAACACAGTTTTTTTCTCCCTAAATGTACTTACTCTTTTTTTTTTTTTTTTTTTTTTGTTACTCCTTCTACAGATCCGTGTATCCTGTGGACTCCTTCGGATTCGGTGAACTACTTCGACAACCAGCGTTTTTCTTTGCTTGATGTTAATAAAATGGTTAACGAGGGCTTGTGGGGGAGTGTTTTTTGTAATAAATTTTTTTTAAACCAGTTGTGTTTTTTTTTTACTTTACTGGACAGGCTTAGTAGTGGAAGCTGTCTTACAGACGGAGTCCATTACTAAGTCGGGCTTAGCATTAGCCACAAAAACAGCTAGCGCTAACTAAAGGGGTGCCGGGAAGAGCCGATACCAACAGGCCCGGAGCGTCAAAAATGGCGCTCCTGGGCCTAGGCGGTAACAGGCTGGTGTTATTTAGGCTGGGGAGGGCCAGTAAAAATGGTCCTCGCCCACCATGGTAACGTCAGGCTGTTACTGTTTGGTTGGTATTTGGCTGAGAATAAAAATAGGGGGGACCCTATGTGTTTTTTTTTTTCAATATTTAATTATTTATTTTAAAAAAATGCATAGGGTCCCCCCTATTTTTATTCTCAGCCAAATACCAACCAAACAGTAACAGCCTGACATTACCAGGGTGGGAGAGGACCATTGTTACTGGCCCTCCCCAGCCTAAATAACGCCAGCCTGTTACCGCCTAGGCCCAGGAGCGCCATTTTTGACGCTCCGGGCCTGTTGGTACCGGCTCTTCCCGGCACCCCTGTGGCGTTGGGTACCGGGGTAATAATTGGGGGTTAGCGCTATCTGTTTTTGTGGCTATCGCTAAGCCAAGCTTAGTAATGGACTCTGTCTATAAGACATCTTCCACTACTAAGCCTGTCAAGTAAAGTAAGGAAAAAACACAACAGGTTTTAAAAAAATTTTATTACAAAAAACACTCCCCCACAAGCCTTCGTTAACCATTTTATTAAAATCAAACAAAGAAAAACGCTGGTCATCGAAATAGTCCACCGAATCCGAGGGAGTACACAGGATACATGGATCTGAAATGAGAAGAAAAAAAAAGGGTTAGTACATTTATTATCACCTGCTCACACATCTCCCGCCCCGCATGACTACAACTGCCAGCATGCCCTTACAGTAAGGACATGCTGGGAGTTGTAGTTGTGTGGTGCAGGAGATGTGTGGGCAAGTGACAAGCTTGTCCCCTGCCCCCAGCTGCAGGATTACAACTCCCAGCATGCCCTTACAGTAAGGTGGGGTGGAGGCTGGGCACAGTGTTTCCCAACCTGGGAGTTGTAGTATTGCAACATCTGGAGGCACCCTAGTTGGGAAACACTGTTTTAGGCCAGTGTTTCCCAACCAGGGTGCCTCCAGGGTGCCTCCAGATGTTGCAAAACTACAACTCCCAGCGTATTCGCTCCGGGTCTGTTTACGGTCGACCACAGAGCCGGCGGCGTGTGACATCACGCCCATGCCCCCGTGTGACGTCAGGCACCGCCCCTCAATGCAAGCCTACGGGAGGCCCGTAGGCTTGCATTGAGGGGCAGAGCATGACCATCCGAGGCTCCAGCGACCATCTTGCGGCAATGTCGTGTGGCGCTGGATCCTACGGAAGCCGGTAAGTTGCCCAAGCCCTAAAACAGTGTTTCCCAACCAGAGTGCCTCCAGATGTTGCAAGACTACAACTCCCAGCATGCCTGGACAGCCTTTGGCTGTCCAGGCATGCTGGGAGTTGTAGTTTTGCAACATCTGGAGGCACCTTGGTTGGGAAACACTGGCCTACAACAGTGTTTCCCAACCAGGGTGTCTCCAGATGTTGCAAAACTACAACTCCCAGGTTGGGAAACACTGTGCCCAGCCTCCGCCCCACCTTACTGTAAGGGCATGCTGGGAGTTGTAATCCTGCAGCTGGGGGCAGGGGACTGATTACAAACGGGGTGCCGCGTGCATGATTGCGGGCGTCCCCAGCTGCGTGAGTCCCGCGATCAGGCATCTTATCCCCTATCCTTTGGATAGGGGATAATATGTGTAAGCACCGGAGTACTCCTTTAAAAGAATTAAATGAGAACCCACATATCACCATACGCAACTCTGACAAAGGAGGTAATTTCGTAGTCTTAGACTCGGGCCTGTACAAGAAATTAAATAACGAAATTCTTGCAGATACAAGTACTTACTGTAAATTGACAGGGGACCCCACTAAGGCATTTCAAGAGGTACTAAAAAGGGTTCTGAGGGAGGGAGTGGAGCTGGGTGGATTGGACCATAAATTCTTGTTTGTCGCTAACCCTATAATTCCTGTGTTCCACTCACTCCCCAAACTCCACAAGGTTTTTTTTCCACCTCACCTAAGGCCAATAGTCGCAGTCATAGGGTCCCTGGTGGAGAGACTTGGAGAGTGGGTGGACCACCATTTACAACCGTTGACCACAATTACTCCGACATTTTTGCAGGATACAAAGCATGTAATTAACATCCTTGACAAAATAAATTGGAATAAAAAGTTCTCATGGTTTACCTGTGATGTCATAGGGCTTTACCCATCCATTCCATGGGACAAAGGTTTGGTATCTACACATCTGGATACATTTAGTGATTACTCCCCTTGTCTGAAGGAATTTTTAGTAACAGCCACAGATTTTCTTTTGAGTCATAATTATTTTATGTTTGATAATGAATTTTTCCTTCAGACCAGGGGAGCATCCATGGGGGCCAAATATTCCCGATTGTTCACTAACTTTTTTATGTTCAATTGGGAACAACAATTTATTTTCAATTCAGACAATCCCTTCTATGATGAAATTTATTGGGTCGGTCGACTTATAGATGACCTTTTGATCATATGGAAAAACACTGAGACTCGGTTCCAGGATTTTGTAAAATACATTAGTAACAACAACCTCAATCTGGGGTTCACTTATCACTTTGGGGGTGATACAGTAAATTTTTTAGACATTCATATTTATGTCAGTGAATCCCGGATTGAGATTGCACCGTACAGAAAAGAAATGGCGACCAATTCAGTCCTAATGGCCTCTTCATGTCATCCCAAACATGTCCTAAATAACATCCCGTTTGGAGACATGTGTCGTATTAAAAGAAACTGCACTAATCCAGGTACCTTACAGTGTGCCACCGAGGAACTCATGGGTCGGTTTAAGCATAGGGGGTACACTGAGGCGACCCTGGAGAGAGCAAGGGCTAGAGTAGAAAGCATTGACAGAAATGAATTGATGACATACTCTAGTATACACGATAACCACCCACAATCGTTTTTGGGTCAATCTGTAGTACCTAAGGGTAACATTCCACCTACTATTCATAAGGACAAAAATATAAAGAAAAAAAAATAGAAAACCGTTTTTCGTCACACCATATAGCGCACAATTCAAGCAAATTGCACAGGTAATTAAGAAATACACTCTGGTGTTAGAAACTGATCATATACTAAAAGAAATAGTGTCAGAGGGCATTTCTACAGTGTCGAAAAGGGGCCCAACCTTAGGATCTACAGTGTCCCCTAACTTCTTTCAAAGTGATAAAAAGAGTAAAGTCAATCGTACATGGTTGAATGAAGTGGACAACTGGAAATGTGGACACTTAAGGTGTCTCACATGCAATTACATGGATATCTCTAGGACTGTTACTTCATGCCACAAAATACGTGAATACATCAATTGTAATTCTAAACACATAGTGTATGTGGCCACCTGTGTGGCATGTAATGTGCAATATGTAGGCTGTACGACCAATACTCTTAAGACTAGATTTAGGAAACATGTATCAGATGTGAAAAATATAGATAATGCAGTAGGTATTTCAATGTTGTCTAGACACTTTAGAGACGTCCATGCGGTGGACCTTCAATCCTTAAAAGTCTCGGGGATTGAAAGAGTTAAACTCGGTCCTAGAGGCGGAGACCTAAGAAGGAAACTATATAATAGAGAAACATACTGGATGTTTGTGTTAGAAACGAGGCAGCCTAAGGGCTTGAATAAAAGATTGGATCTGATTGTTACCTGCACATAGTCGGTTTAAATAAAACTTGGTTACAAACAATAAAAAGGTTTTTTAATTAATAGGTTTTCAAACAGGATATTTCCAGATAAAGTCTGTTTATAACAATATTCGAACCTACAAAGATATTTTTATTTACGATATGTTTCCTCCTCTCTCCCTGCCCTCTCTTTAGTTAAACGATCTTTGTGTGAAATTGACACTAAGGAGGAGTGATGTGATCTCTGGACTCTACGGGTGGTCTCCCTTGGCAACATGATATAAGAGGAGATATGATGAAGATGGGAAAAGGTTCGATATAAGATCCGATTTTGTCGATTCAAGAAGCGACATATAATTGGATCCCTCGGGGTATATTCTATTCAATGTCCTGCGGATCAGTTTGAAGTCAGTATTTGATCGGATAATATTGATATCGTTCAACATTTTATATAGATAAGGTAAAAAATCTTTATAAATTATAAGAGAATATCACCATCTTTTCAATACCATGAAAAAATCACCAGTATGGACACAAAGACCGCATCCACTCCGAACTGGATTAATGATTTTCCACTTTGCTTTGTAAGATAATGATGATGTAATGGGTCATGTGACCCTTAGTGTGTGTATTTTAACCTGTGTGTAATATTGTATTGTTAGTCTACAATATAGCGCGCAAGTGCGAAACGCATCAGACGACTTGCTCTGTTGTGAACATTGTCTGAAGATTCCTAAATAAAGCAAAGCTTCTTTTAACTGTACCTCCAAGTGCTGGACAATCTTTTCATTTTTCTACATTTGCACCTAGCCTAGATACTGTGAAAGGACAGCGAAAAGTACACACCTGCTGCTGTTCTAGATAAATATTGTTTTAAGCCTAGTGAAGTGTATTGTACACCCCTCATATATGCACTAAGTATGTCAGGCAGAGAAGTGCCAGAATGTGCACAGAGGAGTGGCAGAGGCCTAAATTCATCAGGCAGAGGTTGCAGCAGACTAGGGGCGAGTGGCAGCAGGAGTCGCAGCGAGAGGTCTGTGCTCCCGGTATCAGTTAGCGGTCGTGTCTTGACCAGCAACCCATCTGCCATCATCGATCGGTTAGCACGGTCATCCATTTCATCACAATTGACATCTGATACCCCCAGTTAACAGTTGGTGGGTTGCTCAGACACAACCCTCAGTTGGCATGGCACGGGAGCAGTCCCTATGCTCCCATTGCCTCAGTCCTATGCTGTTCCCTACCCTACAGAAGTATCTTATGCTGTGGGTTTAGCTCCACTATTCAGTGAGGATTATCTAATTGAGGACAGTCAACAGCTACTGCCCAGCCAAGAAGTGGATGAGACATCCGCCGCTTCCTCCGCTAGGCAGGCAAGTAGTTATTAGGAGAATGATATGGGAGGCAGTGTTGCCAACGTTCAGGGTCCTAAGGCAGACGCTGTTGAGGAACCTGAAGAGGACATCAGTGATGTGCTGACATTTGTTGATGATGATGAAGCCTATCGCAATTGGGAGCCGGGTGCAGAAGGGGCTTCATCATCATCAGGAGAAGAGGGTTGCAGGTTGCCGTGAGGCAGCAGCTGAGCCAGAAAGGTGGTAGCATGGTTAGCAGTCAGCATGGTGGCGGAAGTGGAAATTCTCGAGCCAAACGTGCCCAGGGTAAACCACCTGCTTTGCGGCAGCCTACCTTCTCGGGAAATAGTGGAAAAGGGTTCCTGGAGACGGTGGCAGTAGGAGTTAATTAGTGTGGATTGTTGGTGGGAAAATCATCAACTCGGAGGTGTGGCAGTTTTTCATCAAGCATCCGAAGGAGGGTAACATAGCCACATGCAAGATGTGTCAGCAGAAGGTGAAGCGTGGCCAGGGTCCTAATGTTGGCACCATGGCCCTGCGTCAACATATGCTGCGCCACCATAAAGCAACCTGGAGAATCGTGACTCCGATGTAGTGGTCAAGCCTGCTACATCACCCAGTAGCACGCCACTCCCTCTTTCAGCCAGCCAAAGCTACACCACCTCAGCCGAAGGGAGTTGTGTGTCATACCCTCCTTCTGTCGCTCCAGATGCTCCTACTCCTCCTACTTTTAGTCAGTCATTCCGCCACAGTATGCGCCCACTCATCTAACGGCGCAGAAGCTGAATTTGCTCCTTTCCAAGTTGCTGGTGCTGCAGTCCCTCCCTTTTCAAGTGGTGGACTCTGCAACTTTCAGAGAACTGATGGCTTGTGCCGAGCCGAGGTAGAGAGTACCAAACCGTCCTTTCTTTACAAAGAAGGCAGTACCAGCCCTGCACAATTTTGTGGAAGAGAATGTGGTCCAGTCATTGAGCCTGTTGGTGTGTACCAAAGTGCAAGGCAGCGCCGACGTCTGTAGCTGCAACTTTGGTCACGGACAATATATGTCCTTTATGGCCCGCTGGGTGAATGTGGTTCCTGCACAGGCACAACAGCAACCTGGACATGTCACGCCGCTTCCTCTTCCATGCTCTCTGGCAGTGGGTCCTGTGACAGTGTGCAACTCCGCCTCCTCATCCTCCACCGTGTCCTCAGCCTCCACCGCACAGACAAGTCTCAGTGCCCCTTTAGCATACCATGTGTGCAGGGCACGGCGGTGTCACGCTGTTCTTCACATGGTTTGCCTTGGCAAACGGAGTCACACAGGGGAGGAACTGCTAAAAGTAATTCATGAAGAAATCAGAGCTTGGCTTACTCCACTATAATTGAAAATGGGAACCATGGTGACTGACAACGGGAAGAACATCTTGTGTGTGCTTCGATAAGGAAGTCTGAGCCATGCGCCCTGTATGGCACACATGTTCAATCTGGTTGTCAAGCGGTTGCTTAAGTGTTCCCCCCATTTGCAAGACATCCTAACAATGGGAGGGAAACTTTGCATGCACTTCAGCCACTTATACACCGCAAAGCACACCCTCCTTGAGCTGTAGCGTCAGAACAGTACCCCCCAACATAGTCTTATTTGTGACGTTGCCACACGTTGGAATTCCACCCTCCATGTTGGACCGACTATACGAACAGAGAAAAGCCATCACTGATTTCTTGATGATCCAAGCAGATAGGGGGACTCCCCTGTGTGACTTCAATGTCAACCAGTGGCAGCTCATACGTGCCACCTGCCGTTTGCTCAGACCCTTTGAGAAAGGCACAATATTAGTCAGTCCCCAGGATCACGGGATGAACGACATCATTCCACTGCTTCATCTACTACAACAGATGTTGGAAACGATGGCTGTTCAGGGCAATGGAGAAGTGGCACCTACATCTCACGAGCCCTGTGGGGGCTGAACTGGAGGAGGAGGAGGAGGGGGAGGTGCCCAGTGGAGCATAGTTTAGGTTTCACGAAATGGGCAATTTTTCTAGTTATCTGACAGGAGAGGAGGAGCAGGAGCAGCCAGAGGAGCTAGAGGGTTATGAGGAAGATGAGACAGAAGACCCAGACACACCGTGACAGTATGCAGAGGAGATGGAGTCAGGGAGTCCCTCCAAGTCACTTCACAAATGGCACAGTGCATATCACTTGCTTGTGTAGTGACCGCCGAATTGTCACCATTCGGCAGTGGGATGACTTCTGGCTCTCCATCTTATTGGACCCTCCATACCGCCACAAAATGGGGGCCTTTTTTACACCCACTGAGAGGGAGGACAAACTGACCTATTACAGAGACATCCTATGTAGTCAGTTGGCCGATGCTTATCGGCGCCATCGTCCATCCTCTCGCAGGTCTGGCTCGGGGGGCCCTCTGCACTCACCTTACACTGCCATGGCTGCTGGGGAGGGGGGTGGGGGTGTCAGGAGCAGTACAAGCTCCATCAGCAGCAGCCTGAGTCTACAGTTGCTGATGAGTACCTTTCTTCACCCGCATAGTGAAGCAACTCATCAGCAACAGGTAGACCTGGAGCAGGACCTGAACCAGCAGGTGGTGGTATACCTTGACATGCTCATGCCTACACACTTTGAAGATCCACTGGACTTCTGGGCAGCCAAACTTGATTTGTGGCTGCAGCTAGCAGAGTTTGCCCTGGAAAAGCTGTCCGGCTCGGCCAGTAGTGTGCCATCAGAGTGAGTGTTTAGTGTGGCGGGGGCCAAATTCACCCCAAGGAGAACTCGTCTGTCCATGAAAAATGTAGAGAGACTGACCTTTGTGAAGATGAATCAGGCAAGGATCAGCCAGGATTTCCACCCACCAATGCCTGATGCATTAGAGTAGATTGACCATGGTGCCACACCAACACTTCACAAATATGTTTAGTGCCAAACTGATTTCAGGCACTGCTCCCCAGTTACAAACATTCCTTTTTTCACCCATTTTCATCACTGGGTACTGGTATTTCCACCCACCGCACCACTCTGTCAGTTGGTCACTTTTAGGACTCCTGATGCTGCTGCTGCCACTTCCAGGTCGTCTCATTTTGCCACCATATGGTCTCCACATGCTTTCGCCAACTCCAGGCTGTGCCATTCAGCCACTATATGGTCTCCTCATCTGCTGCCAACTTCAGGCTCTGCCATTCAGCCACTATATGGTCTACTCATGCTGCTGCCAACTCCAGGCTGTGCCATTCAGCCACTATATGGTCTCCTCATCTGCTGCCAACTCCAGGCTCTGCCATTCAGCCACTATATGGTGTACTCGTGCTGCTGCCAACTCCAGGCTGTGCCATTCAGCCACTATATGTTCTACTCATGCTGCCGCCAACTCCAGGCTGTGCCATTCAGCCATTATCTGGTCTCCTCATCTGCCGCCAATTCCAGGCTGTGCCATTCAGCCACTATATGTTCTACTCATGCTGCCACCAACTCCAGGCTGTGCCATTCAGCCACTGTATGTTCTACTCATGCTGCCGCCAACTCCAGGCTGTGCCATTCAGCCATTATATGGTCTCCTCATCTGCCGCTAACTCCAGGCTGTGCCATTGAGCCACTATATGTTCTACTCGCGCTGCCACCAACTCCAGGCTGTGCCATTCAGCCTCTATATGTTCTACACATGTTGCCGCCAACTCCAGGCTTGTCCAGTCAGTCACTATATGGTCTACTCATGCTGCCGCCAAGTCCAGGCTGTGCCATTCAGCCACTATATGTTCTACTCATGCTACCGCCAACTCCAGGCTGTACCATTCAGCCACTATATGTTCTACTCATGCTACAGCCATTATTTACACTGTCCTTTTTTTTTAAATGGGAAAAGGGGGGGTGATTCAAACTTTTCTTAGGGAAGGGGTTAAATGATCTTTATTAACTTTTTTTTTGCAATGTTATAGCCCCCATAGGAGGCTAAAACACTGCACTCACTGATCTTTTACATTGATCTTTGTTATCCTATAGGATAACATAGATCAATGATTCTGCCGTGTGACTGCTCATGCCTGGATCTCAGGCACCGAGCAGTCATTCGGCGATCAGACACCAGGAGGAAGGTAAGGGGACCCTCCACGTGTCCTACAGCTAATTGAGATGCCGCCATTTTGCCGCGGCGATCCCGAACAGCCCCCTGAGCTAACCAGCAGCAGTTTAGTTTAATTTAGATGCAGCGATTAACTTGAACGCTGTGTCTAAAGGGTTAATAGCACGCGGCACCGTGATCAGTGCCGCGCGCTATTAGCCACGGGTCCCGGCCATTGTTACATACCGAGCCGGACCCACTATGTTGCGAGATATAGATACGCTAGATATAGAAACTGAGTGGACTCAGGGAGCCCTGCCTCCTTAACCCCTTAAGGACTCAGCCCATTTTGGCCTTAAGGACTCAGACAATTTAATTTTTACGTTTTCATTTTTTCCTCCTCGCCTTCTAAAAATCATAACTCTTTTATATTTTCATCCACAGACTAGTATGAGGGCTTGTTTTTTGCGCGACCAGTTGTCCTTTGTAATGACATCACTCATTATATCATAAAATGTATGGCGCAACCAAAAAACACTATTTTTGTGGGGAAATTAAAACGAAAAACGCAATTTTGCTAATTTTGGAAGGTTTCGTTTTCACGCCGTACAATTTATGGTAAAAATGACGTGTGTTCTTTATTCTGAGCGTCAATACGATTAAAATGATACCCATTATTATATACTTTCATATTATTGTTGCGCTTAAAAAAAATCACAAACTTTTTAACCAAATTAGTACGTTTATAATCCCTTTATTTTGATGACCTATAACTTTTTTATTTTTCCGTATAAGCGGCGGTATGGGGGCTCATTTTTTGCGCCATGATCTGTACTTTTTTTTGATACCACATTTGCATATAAAAAACTTTTAATAAATTTTTTATAATTTTTTTTTTAATAAAATGTATTAAAAAAGTTGGAATTTTGGACTTTTTTAATTTTTTTTCGTTCACGCCGTTCACCGTACGGGATCATTAACATTTTATTTTAATAGTTCGGACATTTACGCACGCGGCGATACCAAATATGTCTATAAAAAATGTTTTTTACGCTTTTTGGGGGTAAAATAGGAAAAAACGGACGTTTTACTTTTTTATTGGGGGAGGGGATTTTTCACTTTTTTTTTACTTTTACTTTTACATTTTTTTACATTTTTTTTTACACTTGAATAGTCCCCATAGGGGACTATTCATAGCAATACCATGATTGCTAATACTGATCTGTTCTATGTATAGGACATAGAACAGATCAGTATTATCGGTCATCTCCTGCTCTGGTCTGCTCGATCACAGACCAGAGCAGGAGACGCCGGGAGCCGCAAGGAGGCAGGTGAGGGGACCTCCGTGCGGCGTTATGAATGATCGGATCCCCGCAGCAGCGCTGCGGGCGATCCGATCGTTCATTTTAATCGCGAACTGCCGCAGATGCCGGGATCTGTATTGATCCCGGCACCTGAGGGGTTAATGGCGGACGCCCGCGAGATCGCGGGCGTCGGCCATTGCCGGCGGGTCCCTGGCTGCGATCAGCAGCCGGGATCAGCCGCGCATGACACGGGCATCGCTCCGATGCCCGCGGTTATGCTTAGGACGTAAATGTACGTCCTGGTGCGTTAAGTACCACCTCATCAGGACGTACATTTACGTCCTGCGTCCTTAAGGGGTTAAGGAGTTAAAATGCATCTTTTAATCTTAGGCATTGTGAGGCCCTATAGTCTCCTCATGCTGCTGCGAGCTGCAGGCTGTGTCATTCAGCCACTATATAGTTTACTGATGTTGCTGGGCCTGGGACATTACCTACAATTTTTATGGTAGCACTTGCTACTATAAATCTTCAATTTAAATTTTAAAATTCATCTTTTAATCTTAGGGATTGTGAGGCCCTTTAGTCTCCTCATGCTGCCGCGAACAGCAGGCAGTGTCATTCAGCCACTATATCGTTTACTGATGCTGCTTGGCTTGGGACTTTACCCACAAATTTTTATGTTAGCACTAACTACCAAAAATTTTTAATTCATTGTTTAATCTTAGGGATTGTGAGGCCCTATGTTCTCCTCATGCTGCCACGAGCTGCAGGCTGTGTCATTCAGCCATGGTTTACTAATGCTGCTGGGCCTGGGACATTACCTACAATTTTTTATGGTAGCACTAGCTACCATAAATCTTCCATTTAAATTTTAAAATTCATCTTTTCATCTTTGGGATTGTGAGGCCCTATGGTCTCCTAGTGCTGCCGCGAACTGCAGGCTGTCATTCAGCCCCTATTTCTCCTCTTGCTGCCGCCAATTCCAGGCTGTGTCATTCTGCCAGATTATGGTTTCCTCATGCTGCTGCCACCTCTAGGCTCTGTCATTGTGCCACAATGTGATTTCTTGTTAGTTTGGTTTTTGTGGTCATACATTATTAGTTCAAAGTAAAATATGGGACATTAAACTTGGGAATCTAATATAAATCATAAATTTAAATTTAGAAAAATTGATCTTATCTTTTCAAGACTGAAGCCCTATGGTTGTCAGCGTCATATTACCTGTGAAATTATTACAATAATCCAATTAAACAGCTTGTAGCGATAACAATGAGCCATAACGGATTAAATGAAACATCCGCACTTTCACAATTAGGGGGCACTGAGAGGCAGGAGCTGGAACAGGTGGTATCTTGCCTTGGAGAGGACCACCAGCTCGATTTTAAGATACAAGTACGAGCTTTTTCACTTCAGCCACTTCTAGCTTTATGCACCCACTTATCCAATGGCACAGACGCTGAATGTGCCCCTGTCCAAGTTGTTGTTACTGCAGTCCCTCCCTTTTCAAGTGGACACTCAGAGTATGGGGGTGTGCTGAGAGGCAGGGGCTGGAACACGTGGTAGCTCGCCTCGAGGCCCACTGCCAGCTCGATGTTCACCGGAATGGGTAATCAAAAAACTTAAATAAATTCAAATAAAATAAAATAAAAATTACATAAAAAATCTGCTACATCCTGACGCTATACAGTAGTGATTCTAATAGATGCCTGTAATCTGCATGCCATACTGGATAACAGTATTATTTCACTAACACAGTACACTCCCTATGCGTGTTAAGACAAAGCAAAGTGTTCCACACCCCTATTGAGCCTCTCTGTAGATCAGAAATAGCTGATTTTAATAGAGATTTGCCGTGAATAAATTTGGACCCAATCGACTCAATGTGGCTGAATGACACAGCCTGGAGTTGGCGTCAGCATGAGGAGACCCCATAGTGGCTGAATGACACAGCCTGGAAATGGCAGAAGCATGAGTAGACCATATAGTGTCTGAATGCCACAGCCTGGAGTTGGTGGCAGCAAGTGGAGACCACATAATGGTTGAATGACACAGCCTAGAGGTGGTGGAAGAATGAGTAGACCGTACAGTGGCTGAATGGCACAGCCTGGAGTTGGAGGCAGCAAAAGGAGACCATATAGTGGCTGAATGACACAGCCTGGAGTTGGCGGCAGCAAGAGGAGAACATATAGTGGCTCAATGACACAGCATGGAGTTGGCGGAAGCATGAGGAGACCATTCAGTGGCTGAATGACACAGCCTGAAGTTGGCGGCAGCATGAGGAGAACATATGGTGGCATAATGAGACAGCCTGGAGGTGGCAGCAGCAGCATCAGTAGTCCTGAAAGTGGCCTGGTGAAAGAGTTGTGTGGTGGGTGGCGATACCAGTACCCGGTAACGAAGGTAGGTGATAAAAGTTTTGATGCAGAGAAATGTTTGTAACTGGGGAGCAGCGCCTTAAATCTGTTTTGCACTATCCATATTTGTGAAGTGTTGGTGTGGCACCATGGTCAATCTACTTTGATGCATCAGGCATTAGTGGGTGGAAATCCTGGCTGATCCATGCCTGATTCATCTTCACAAAGTTCAGTTTCTCCACATTTTTCGTGGACAGACGAGTTCTCCTTGGGGTGACTATGGCCCCGCTGCACTAAACACCCACTGATGGCACACTACTGGCCGGGCAGGACAGCTTTTCCAGGGCAAACTCTGCTAGTTGCGGTCACAAATCATGTTTTGCTGCCCAGAAGTCCAGCGGATCTTCAAGGTATGTTGGCATGGGCATGTCAAGGTATGCCACCACCTGATGGTTTAGGTCCTTCTCCAGGTCTACCTGCTGCTGATGAGTTGATTCACTATACGGGTGAAGAAAGCTACTCATCAGCGACTCTAGACTCAGGCTGCTGCTGATGGAGCTGGTACTGCTCCTGCCACCCGACCGCAGAGGGCCCCCTGAGTCAGACCTGCGAGAGGATGGACGATGGTGCCGATAGGCATCGACCAACTGACTACGTAGGATGTCACTGTAGTAGGTCAGTTTGTCACCTCTCAGTGGGTGTAAAAAAGGCCCCTAATTGGTGCCGTAAGCGAGGGTACAATAAGGTGGAGAGCCAGAAGTCATCCCGCTGCCGAATGGTGACAATTCAGCGGTCACTACGCAAGCAAGTGAGCATGCATTGTGCAATTTGTGCAAGTGACTCGGAGGGACTCCCTGCCTCCATCTCCACTGTATACTGCCACAGTGTGTCTGGGTCCTCTGTCTCACCGTCCTCATAACGTACCTGTAAGATGACTAGAAAAACCACCCATTTGGTGAAACCTAAACTATGTTCCACTGTGCCCCTCCCCCTCCTCCAGTTCAGCCCCCACAGGGCTGAGGCATAGGGGCCACGTCTCCAGTGCCCTGACCAGTAATCATTTCCAGCATGTGTTGTAGGAAATGAAGCAGTGGAATGACGTTGTTCATCCCGTAATCCTGGTGACTGACCAATAATGTGCCTTCCTCAAAGGGCCTCACAGACAGCAGGTGTCACATATGAGCTGCCACTGGTTGACATTGAAGTTACACAGGGGAGTCCCCCTATCTGCTTGGATCATCAAGAAATCGGGGATGGCTTTTCTCTGTTCATATAGTCGGTCCAACATATGGAGGGTGGAATTCCAATGTGTGGCAATGTCGCAAATAAGACTAAGTTGGGGGATACCGTTCAGACACTGCAGCTCAAGGAGGGTGTGCTTTGCAGTGTACGAGTGGCTGAAGTTCATGTAAAGTTTCCTTCCCATTTTTATGATGTCTTGTAAATGGGGGAACACTTCAGATTGAACACGTGTGCCATGCAGGGCGCATGGCTCAGACTTCCTTGTTGCAGCACAGACAAGATGTTCTTCCCATTGTCAGTCACCATGGTTCCCATTTTCAGTTTTTGTGGAGTAAGCCATGCTACGATTTCTTTATGAATTACTTTTAGCAGTTCCTCCCCTGTGTGATTCCGTTTGCCAAGGAAAACCATGTGAAGAACAGCGTGACATCGCTGTGCCCGGCCCACATGGTATGCTGAAGAGGCACTGAGACTTGTCTGTGCAGTGGAGGTTGAGGACACAGTGGAGGATGAGGAGGCGGAGTCACACACTCTCACAGGACCTAGGAGGAGGAAGCGGTGTGACCTGTCCAAGTTGTTGTGGTTGTGCAGGAACCACATTAACCCAGTGGGCCGTAAAGGACATGTATTGTCCCTGACCATAGTTACAGCTCCAGACGTCGGCGCTGCCATGCACTTTGGTACACACCGACAGGCTCAAGGACTGGCCCACCTTCTCTTCCACAAAATTGTGCAGGGCTGGTACTGCCTTCTTCGCAAAGGAATTACAGCTTGGGACTCTCCACCTTATCTGGGCACAAGCCATCAGTTCTCTGAAAGGTGCAGAGTCCACCACTTGAAAAGGAAAGGACTGCAGCACCAGCAACTTGAAAAAAAAGCACATTCAACTCTTGGACATGGCTTCGTCGATGGATTGCTGGCGGAATGACTGACTCAAAATAGGAGGAGCAGGATCATCTTGAGCAACAGAAGGAGGGTATGACACCCAGCTCCCTTTGGCTGAGGTGGTGGAGTCTTGGCTGGATGAAAGAGGGAGCGGCGTGCCACTGGGTGATGCAGCAGGCTTGACCCTAGACCGGAGCCAAAGTTCTCCCAGGCTGCTTTATGGTTGACGCAGGGCCGTGGTGCAAACATTTGAATCCTGGCAACGCTTCACCTTCTGCTGACACATCTTGCATGGGGCTAGGTTAACCTCCTCCAGATGCTTGATAAAAAAATTGCCACATCGCCGAGTAGCTGATTTTCCCACCATCAGGCCACACTAGTTAATTGCTACTGCTGCCGTCTCCAGGAACTCCTGTTCCACTACATCACGGGAAGGTGGGCTACTGCAAAGCAGGTGGTCTCCCCCGGGCGCGTTTGGCTCCAGAATTTCCACTTCTGCCACCATGCTGACTCCCAACCATGCTACCACCTTGCTGCCTCACGGGCAACCTCAAACCCTCTTATCCTGATGATGATGAAGCCCCTTCTGCACAGCTCCCAATTGCGATCAACTTCATCATCATCAACAAGTGTCTGCACGTCACTGGTGTCCTCCTCAGGTTCCTCAACAGTGTCTGCTTCAGGACCCTGAACTCTGGCAACACCACCTCCCACGTCATTCTCCTCACCAATACTTGCCTGCATAGCGGAGGAAGTGGCAGATGTCTCCTCCACTTCTTGGTTGGGCAGTAGCTGCTGACTGTTCTCAATTAGATCGTCCTTACTGAATAGTGGAGCTGAACCCACAGCATAAGATACTTCTGTAGGGGAGGGAACAGCATAGGACAGAGGCAATGGCAGGACGGGGACTGTTGACTGGTATATCCGATGTCACTTGTGATGAAGTGGATGACCGTGTTAACCAATCGATGACGGCAGATGGGTTGCTCGTCGAGACACAACGCTAACTGATACCGGGAGATCAGGCCTCTCACTGCAACTCCCTCTGCCACTCGCCCCTAGTCTGCTGGGACCTCTGCCTGCACCTGATGAATTTAGGCCTCTGCCACTTCTCTGTGCATGTCCTGTCACTTCACTGTCTGACAGTGCGTATGTGAGGGGTGTACAATACACTTCACTATGCTTAAAACAGTATTTGTCTAGAACAGCAGCGTGTGTGTATTTTTGGCTGTCCTTTCACAGTATCTAGGCCCTTGACAGTTTAACAGGTACAAAATAGTACACTACTTAGATGTAGGTATGTGGTATGCACTTATGAGGGCAGAAAAATGTGCTGAAGTACACTTAAAAAATTATTTGTGTACAATGCCAGCCGGCGAGTACTTTTGCCTGAACTTTCACAGTATCTAGGCCCTTAAGACTTTAACAGGAGGAAAATAGAACATCACTTAGTTGTACATATGTCGTATGCACGCATGAGTAAAAACAATGTGCTACAGTATGCAAAAAAAAGGATGTGTGTATAACACCAGCTGGTGAGTACTTTTGCCTGGCCTTTCACAGTACCTAGGCCCTTGAGACTTTAAGAGGAACAAAATAGTACACCACTTAGATGTACATATGTGCTATGCACTCATGAGGGCAGAAAAATGCGCTACAGTACGCTTAAAAAAGTATTTCTGTATAACACCAGCCGGTGAGTACTTTTGCCTGGCCTTTCACAGTATCTAGGCCCTTGAGACTTTAACAGGAACAAAATAGTACACCACTTAGATGTACGTATGTGATATTCACTTATGAGGGCAGAAAAATGCATTACAGTACAACTTAAAAAAATGATTGTGTACAACACCAGCTGGTGAGTACTTTTGCCTGGCCTTTCACAGTATTTATGCCCTTAAGACTTTAACAGGAACAAAATAGTTTACCACTTAGATGTACGTATGTGGTATGCACTTATGAGGGCAGAAAAATCCACTACAGTACGCCTAAAAAAGTATTTGTGTACAACACCAGCCGGTGAGTACTTTTTCCTGGCCTTTCATAGTATCTAGGCCCTTGAGACTTCAACAAGAACAAAATAGTACACCACTTAGATGTACGTCTCTGTTATGCACTTAAAAGGGCAGACAAAATGCACTACAGTGTGCTTAAAAAAGTATTTGTGCACAACACCAGCAGTGCACAACAGTGCTGATGCACACAGTCGCTGTTTACTACACCCGAAATTGCACTCTCTTACTCCCTTCCCTATCAGTGCTTCTAGGCAGGATTTGTGCTTAAGCTGAATCGCTGCTGTTCTTCTGTTCAACACTGCTCTCTGTAGAACACTGTAGACAGTGACTGGGAGGTAAATCGCGGCAGTAAGAATGCTTTTCTGTGAAACACACACTGCTCTCTGTCCCTCTCTGTGCAACAGAACGCTGACTTTACTAGGAGACGAATGGCTGCTGGAAAAAGCTTTTCTGTGCAACACACAGCGCTGTCTGTCCCTATCTATCTCTGCAGTGAAAGGCTGAAGTGACTGGCCGCAATATGGCTGCCCATTATATAGGGCTGTGACATCACAGGGGTGACTGGCTGCTGATAGGCTGCATCCTGCATGTGATTCAGGGTCATTCCACCTATTTCCCTTCCCGCCTTCCTAGGATTCCTTGCCCCATGTCTTCACATGTTGATCTGCAATTTTAGATGCCCTGGAGTAAATGGAGTTTAAATAAGCGATGTATCCTGAAATTCGTAACAAATTCGTATTTGTCAGATTCGTTTCGCTTATCCCTAGTAGGAAGAGCATATGGTTGACATATATAGTTTCATGCAAAAATGTAAAGATGATGGCGCTCAATTAGTTCAGCCTTCAGGTGCTCCAGTGGGCTGGAAAAGGTGGACACATTCCTAGGAAAGAGTCTCCTAGGACTGTATCCACCTTTTCCAGCCCACCGGAGCACCTGAAAGCTGAACTAATTTATGCTTGAAAAGTCATCAACTGCCGAGCCGAGAAGTTCGTGACAAATCGAATTTACTGTAAGTTCACTCATCTCTAGCGCTCACCATACAGCAGCAAAGTCTTTATTGTGGTAGTCGGTGCATACAGGACATCTGCAGGCAAAGACAGTGAGGACAGGGGTGTGCAGACAGGACAGACTGTTTAACGCGACATGCACACTTCCTCTAGGGTGTCTTGGCTAGAGGAAGCATGTCCCATTTGCAAACCTCTGGCCTCACTGTCTTTGCCTGCGGATGTCCTGTATGCACAGTCTACCACAATAAAGACTTTGCTGCTGTATGTTGAGTGCTGTCATCTTTACATGTTTATTGCTTACTTTTTATTATCTGTGGACTGAGCACCACCATAATACTCACAAGTGTGGACTCAGTGAGTGATTTCTGTGCTCGTAATGTGCATAGGCTCCTAGTGGTGCATTTGCCAAAGCATTCATTCCTTATAACACATTGTGGTTCATATATACAGGGTGGGCCATTTACATGGATACACCTTAATACAATGGGAATGGTTGGTGATATTAAGTTCCTGTTTGTGGCACATTAGTATATGTGAGGGGGGAAACTTTTCAAGATGGGTGGTGACCATGGCGGCCATTTTGAAGTCAGCCATTTTGAATCCAACGTTAGTTTTTTCAATAGGAAGAGGGTCATGTGACACATCAAACTTATTGGGAATTTCACAAGAAAAACAATGATGTGCTTGGTTTTAACATAACTTTATTCTTTCATGAGTTAATTACAAGTGTCTGACCACTTATAAAATGTCTTCAATGTGCTGCCCATTGTGTTGGATTGTCAATGCAACCCTCTTCTCCCACTCTTCACACACTGATAGCAACACCACAGGAGAAATGCTAGAACAGGCTTCCAGTATCCATAGTTTCAGGTGCTGCACATCTTGTATCTTCACAACATAGACCATTGCCTTCAGATGACCCCAAAGATAAAAGTTTAAGGGGGTCAGATCGGGAGACCTTGGGGGCCATTCAACTGGCCCACAACGACCAATCCACTTGATGTGTTTCCCTATTCATGCACTGAAGCTGGCACGTTCCCTAAGGTTTTCCAGCAAGATGGTGCACCACTTCATTATGGGTGTCAGGTTCGAGCATTCCTAGATGAACACTTTCCTGGAAAGTGGATTGGTCGTCCTGGGCCAGTTGAATGGCCCCCAAGGTCTCCCAATCTGACCCCCTTAGACTTTTATCTTTGGGGTCATCTGAAGGCAATTGTCTATGCTGTGAAGATACAAGATGTGCAGGACCTGAAACTATGGATACTGGAAGCCTGTGCTAGCATTTCTCCTGCAGTGTTGCTATCAGTGTGTGAAGAGTGGGAGAAGAGGGTTGCATTGACAATCCAACACAATGGGCAGCACATTCAACACATTTTAAGTGGTCAGAAACTTGTAAATAACTCATGAAAGAATAAAGTTATGTTAAAACCAAGCACATCATTGATTTTCTTGTGAAATCCCCAATAAGTTTGATGTGTCACATGACCCTCTCCCTATTGAAAAAACAAAAAATGGATTCAAAATTGCCGACTTCAAAATGGCTGCCATGGTCAATACCCATCTTGAAAAGTTTCCCCCCTCGCATATACTAATGTGCCACAAACAGGAAGTTAATATCACCAACCATTCCCATTTTATTAAGGTATATCCATATAAATGGCCCATCCTGTGTGTATATATATATATATATATACGGGATGAGTATTTAACTCAGGGAGAGTTCACCACTCCTGGTGTGACGGAGCTTTCAAGGGGCACTAAGCACTCCGCAGGCATTCTGGGTAGGGGAATATGCAAATCAGCTCATTACATCACCTTTTCAGGCAATGTTCCCTGGTATCAGCTTAGCACCAGTTACAGAATATAAAAAGCTAATCAGGATTAATGCCAAGCCAGGACTCTCTCTCCAGAGGGAAAGAGCACCCATCTGCAGACAGCTATTTTGGGGGTGATTGAAAGAGCTTTATTGTCCGTTCAGTCATTACAAGTCATACAATAAATTACAGTCACACAAAGTATGACAGTACAATACACAGCAAAGGTTCCCTAAGCTATACATCGCACACCATGCTACTCTAACACTCCGCTCAATCCTGTAATAAAAAGCACAAGAGATCGAACAACAAAACAATACAATCTGTGATTGGGGTAGGGGTGTGGGCGATTATGTGGGGGTGGGGAGGGGGCGGATCACAGGGCCAAACTGCTGGGCTGTATCTTCAGGGAGACATGGGAGAAGGAGAGGGGTCTTCACTCCTCTTCTTCCTCATCAACGACCGGGCTGTCCAAGATGGAATAGTCTCTAAGCAGGATCTTGATGAACCTGCGGCAGTCCCGGACGGACATGTTTTCCCTGTTGATCACGAGGCGGTTCCTGGCAAGCCACACTGTGTCCTTAAGACAGTTTATAAGGCGCCAGGCCTCCTGGATGGCCTCCACGTCGTGGGTCCCAGGGAACAGACCGTAAAGCACCGAATGGTACGATAGGCAGCTCCTGGGTACTGAGTCTCTGAGTTCATGTTCCAGGGCATCCAACAGACCCTGTGCAAAGGGGCACGGATGAGCTTGTAGATTGTCTTCGGCTTCCATAGGTCGGGTTTCAGTCCTTCCAGCTGTTGCTCCCTCACAAACCGGACAACATCCCCGTAGAACCAGGGAGTGTTCCAGTTGTAAGGGATGGAGCTGTCCCACTTGTCCCAGCCCAGCTGTCTCCAGAGGGGCATGAGAAACAAGCGAGACATGGACCTGCCCGCTGAGCCAGTCTTTTCAACAAGAGTCCGATGCACGGTGACACATGCAAAGGAGGCCCTCAGCAAAGTGGGGATATCGGGTATTCCCTCCCCACCCTTGCGGGGCTCCTTGTACATCACAGTCCTCTTGACTCTGTCCATTTTGCCCCAGATGAAGCAAAACACTGTCCGGGTGATGGCCTTGCAAACGGTGGTATGGGGAGGCCAGGCCTGTGCGGTGTACTGCAGCACAGGCAAAACTTCACTCCGCAGGACAAGTGCCTTGCCTTCAATCGAGAGCTTTCTGGAGCTCCACAGTCCGATCTTCGAGTTCATTTTTCCTAGTCGGTCTTGCCAAGACTTAAGGGCCACTCCTTCCCGAACCAGACTCCAAGAATTTGAATGAAGTCCGGCTTAACAGTAAAGGGGAAGGGGGCGGAAAAAGCCAGGTGCCATTCCCCGAAGAGCATGGCCTCCGACTTCCCGCAGTTGACTTTTGCCCCCGAAGCTCTGCCGAAGTCCTCACAGGTCTGGACGAGTGCAGTCACTGAACGCTGGTCAGCGCAGAAGACGGTCACGTCGTCCATGTAGAGCGAGCACTTGACCTCGTAGCGATCTGGTCCTGGTGCAGTGATCCCTCTGATCTCTCCATTCTGCCGGATAGTCTCAGCAAAGAGCTCTATAACACAGACAAAAAGAAGAGGTGAAAGAGGGCAGCATTGTCTAACCCCAGAAAGGATGGGAAAGGGGTTAGTCTTCCAGCCATTCACCAACACCGTGCTGTAAATATAAAAATAAATGACGTTAACAAAAGAGCAAAACATCTTCCCCAGACCTAGCCTGCGCAAAGCCCTGTCCATGAATGCGTGGGAGACACGGTCAAACGCCTTCTCCTGATCTAAGCTGACCAGGGCGGCGCGGCCCCCACGGTCCTGGATGCAATGGACCGTGTCTCTCACAAGGGCAAGGCTGTCAGCAATCCTGCGACCAGGAATGCCGCAGGTCTGGTCCGGATGGACGATCTGCCCCATGACAGGTTTCAGCCTGTTGGCCAGCACCTTGGCGAGGATCTTGTAGTCCACGTTCAGGAGAGAGATGGGACGCCAGTTTTTCAGGTCACATCTCTCCCCCTTCCGCTTATACAAGATCGTGATCATCCCTTCCCTCAACGACGTAGGCATTCTGCCCCCCACCACCATCTCCTCGTACACCTCCAACAGGTCCGGACAGAGCAGGTCACCCAGCGCTACATAGAGCTCGCCCGGGAGACTGTCACTTCCCGGGGTCCTGCCGGCTTAAAGGATTTAGCGGCAGAGAGCAGCTCCCCCACTGTCAAGGGATCGTCCATAGCCGCCGCACCTGCGGGATCAACCACGTTAGTGACACCTGACAGGAACCTCTCGGCGGCTTCGGGGTCGGATGACTTGGGGGCGTAGAGGTTTCCGTAGAAGTCGGAGATGACCCCCACTATCTCCTCCTTGCCACTCCTCATGTGTCCGGTCTCATCTCGTAGCTCAGTCAGGGGCGTGTGGCCAGCATTGAGCTTCCTGAAAAAGAAAGAGTTACACTTCTCACCCTTCTCCAGGTTCTCCACCTTGGAACGAAAAACAATTCGCTTGGATTCCTCCTCAAAGTGCCTTTTAAAGCTCTTTTTGGTCTCCTCCAGCTCCTCCCTGACGTCCCAGCCACACTGGAGCAGGTCCTGCAGGGACCGCAGCTCGCTCTGCAGTTTCCTGAAGTCCCACTTCTTCGCACACGCCTGTTGTCTGCCTTTTGCCTGAAAGAAACAACGGAACTCGACTTTAACATATTCCCACCAATCGCTGATGCAGTTAAACAGACATTTGTCATTACGCCATACAAGGTACGCATCCCTAAGTTCCTCCATGTCCTCCCTCTGCTCCAACAGGGCACAATTCAACTTCCAAGAGCCTGGGCCAGGTGGGAATCCATGGCCCAGAGTCCCCCGGAATCGAATGGCCCTGTGGTCAGAGAAGAAGCAGGGGACCATAGAGTACCACACCTTTCTGACTGCTATTGAAGTGAAGTCTATCCGAGAACGGAGCGAGCCATCGGGGCGGCTCCACGTATAGTTTACGGAGCCGTTCCCGATGGACCCAACAACGTCCTGCAAGGATGCCTCTGTCACCATCTCAATCAGCAGTTTAGACGTCACGTCCAGGTTGGCGGATGTGCCAGAACTGCGCCCGTCCACCTCAATGGGGCAGTTGAAGTCACCACCCAAGACCACTGCCCTAGTGGTGGCGAGCTGAGCCCGCAGGGCCTGGAGAACCTCCAGTCGGACATTCTTCTCAGGGGAGGCATACACGTTGATGAGCCACACGGGCTCACCCGCCCAGGAACCGTCTGTGACCAGAAGTCTGCCACAGACGAGCTTCCGGACGGAATCAAGTGCAAAGTTACCTCCCCTGATCAGGATGGCCACCCCCGCAGACCTACTGTCACCCCCACCAGACCAGTAGGACGGGCCGTGAGACCACCGCCTGGCCAGATGGTTGTAAGACCTAGAAGCAGACAAAGCACATTCCTGCAGCATGTAAACATCACACCTCTGAGAATCTAAGAACGTAAGGACAGTCTGAAATCTAAACCTAGTTCTAATACTCCTCACATTAATGCAGAAGATGTTGAGATCAGCCATGGGAATAAAAAGAGAGGTTAGTTCAGATACTAGTTTCACAGATTGTCCACTTGTGGGACACCAAGAGTACCAAAAAAAACTGAATTGTATCACAGAGGGGTACACATTAATAAAATATAGCTTTTAATGGATACTTTAAAACAATAAACCCCACAACACACTTGGTGTAAGGACACCCTAAAAAGAGGGCACTAAGGACTAGTGCCCTGTCACAGGGATTGACAAAATTGTCAATTGTGACAGGGCACTAGTCCTTAGTGCCCTCTTTTTAGGGTGTCCTTACACCAAGTGTGTTGTGGGGTTTATTGTTTTAAAGTATCCATTAAAAGCTATATTTTATTAATGTGTACCCCTCTATAGTTCAGATACTAGTTACCACTCTGGTCGGGCGGGTCCTCTTCTCTGGCGCCTGTCGGCTCCTGTGGCTTCTCATAGCGCCCTTCCAAGAACTCGTCGTAGACCGTGTTGGTCGGAGTGTCCAGGATTTTCTTGACCTCTGCGTCCTGCAGCAGCTCCTCCATAGATTGAGCTTGGACTTGCTCTGCTTGGACCTGCTCCACTCGGGCCTGCTCCATCTCCTCCTCTCCTTCTGAAGCTTGAAGGCTCTCGCAGACCTGCTCCATCTCCTCCTCTTCATCTGAAGCTTGAGGGGTCTCACAGGTCTCGATAATCTTTCTTTTGTGGGACTCATCTGATGCGTCGTTCCCTTCCTTTCCTCTTCCTCTGTATGGTACCTGGGGGAGGAAGCACAGGAAAATCCTCCGAAGGGCAGGCACCAGCAGCTGGAGGGGGGTTAAGTGCTGCTGGGCCAGGAGAGAAAGGAGGCTGGGTGGGGCGGGGGGCAGGAGAGAGTGCCCGGGCAGGGGAGGGCGGGGCAGGGGTGGGCCGGGCCGGGGAGGACGTGACAGGGGAGGACAGGGCAGGGGTGGGCCGGCGTGGGGTACGGGGGGCAGGGTGGGACGGGATGGGGCAGGAGGGGCAGGGGATGGGGTGGGAGGAGCAGGGGAAGGGACGGGCCTGGGCAGGGGTGGTGGCTTTCGCCTTCTTACCCTCCTTGGTCGGCTTGGCCATCCGTGCTGCTGGCTCTGGAGCTGGGGCTGGCTTCGGTGCTCTCGCTGCCACAGATGCCCATGTTCTCTCCCTCTGGGGGCAGTCCTTGTAGCTGTGGGCCGCCAATCCGCAGAGGTTGCAGGTCTTGCTCTTGGGGCAGTCCTTGGTCGTGTGACCTGTCACACGGCAAAACCTGCAGGCATCCTCCTTACAGTCCTTGCCCTCGTGGCCCATCTTGCCACATCTCCTGCAGGTCTGCGGCATGTCCGGGTAGAAGATAAGTCCTGTGGAGTTGCCCAAGGAGAATGTCAGTGGCAGATGCTGTAGTCCATCTGGAGAAGCAAGGTTCCTGTTCAGTCTGACGACCACAGACCACTTGCAGGTCCAGTATCCTAGGGAGTTCAGGATGCGGGTGGGCTCCCTCACCACGGTGCAGAAGCGCTTCAGGAAGGTTGAGATGTCCGTGCCTGGGGTGTGTGGGTTTCGCATTGAGACCGTCACCCGCCTCTCCTCTCTTTGAATAGGGCAGTTGCCCACAAAGCGAGAGAAAGGAGATTTGGGACTCGCCACTTTCACCAGTATCCCAGTATGTTCTACAGGTCCCAATGGTGGCAAAGGTGATGTAGAAGATTCCGGACATGAACGTTGCTATTCCCAGGGTATCAGCCGTGGAGAAGCCTTGATCCGCCAGCATCTTCTTGCAGAACACGTCGTGGGACATGTCCGGCACCCTTCCGTCCACAGGCTTGAGCTTCAGTCTGCCTCATCCAGGGCTCCAAGGTTGGAGCTTCAAGGTTGGGGATTCTGCCGCCCTTCTACCTTGCTGTGGTGGAGGCTGGACCTCCAGGCCTTGCCCTGCAGCCTCCTGGGTGGACTTGCTGGTTGAGGCCATGGCTTCTTCCAGCAGGCTCTTTTCCGCTTCCTTGCTTGTGGAGAGGCTTCGCAAAGTCTTCTTTCCCGGGTGGGAGGAGCTATGCAGATCCAGTACCAGTGGGAGGAGCTATGCAAATCCTTCTCCAGAGGCAGCGAGTTTCTTCGAAAAGATTCTGCGCCGCCTTCGTCTTCGCCGATGTTCCGGAATTCACCGCCAATTCCCTTCTTCCAGGTTCTTTGTCGGCTTCTTACGGAGCTGCAGTTTTCAAGATCTTCTCCTTCTTCAGATGTTCCGAGGCAGGTAGGAGACGATCTTCAGGTGGTATGCTCTTGAGAATTGCGGTTCTAATAAGAACGAAAAGTACTGCAATCGTACTACGCAAAATCTCTACCACAATGCTGGGAGATCTTCTTTGCCCCTTGTCAGTACAGAGCAGGGTGAACTCTCCCTGAGTTAAATAATCATCCCATTTAGTTGGTCTAAGGCCCCTCATCTCAGCCAAGCCAGATTTCCCTACCCTGTACTGATGAGGGGCAAGTACCCCCAAAACATGTATGACTTGTAATGACTGAACGGACAATAAAGCTCTTTCAATCACCCCCCCCCCCCCCCCAAAAAAAAAAAAACAGCTGTCTGCAGATGGGTGCTCTTTCCTTCCAGAGAGAGAGTTCTGGCTTGGCATTAATCCCGATTAGCTTTTTATTTTCTGTAAGTGGAGCTAAGCTTACACCATGGAACATTGCCTGAAAAGTTGATGTAATGAGCTGATTTGCATATTCCCCTATATATATATATATATATATGTGTGTGTGTGTGTGTGTGTGTGTGTGTGTGTGTAAATAAAATTACATCTTTTAATCTTGATTAGAACATGTTAAGTTTTAGGCTCACACAAATGCAGGAGTTGATAGAACACTTGCTAGGATGTTAACCTATACTTAGTGATCTTTAACCCCTTAAGGACCGGGGGTTTTTCCGTTTTTGCATTTTCGTTTTTTGCTCCTTGCCTTTAAAAAATCATAACTCGTTCAATTTTGCACCTAAAAATCCATATGATGGCTTATTTTTGGCGCCACCAATTCTACTTTGTAATGACGTCAGTAATTTTGCCCAAAAATCTACAGTGAAACGGGAAAAAAAATCATTGTGCGACAAAATTGAAAAAAAAACCGCTGCTTTGTAACTTTTGGGGGCTTCCGTTTCTACGTAGTAAATTTTTCGGTAAAAATGACACCTGATATTTATTCTGTAGGTCCATACGATTAAAATGATACCCTACTTATATAGGTTTGATTTTGTCGGACTTCTGGAAAAAATCATAACTACATGCAGGAAAATTAATACGTTTAAAATTGTCATCTTCTGACCCCTATAACTTTTTTATTTTTCCGTGTATGGGGCGGTATGAGGGCTCATTTTTTGTGCCGTGATCTGAAGTTTTTAACGGTACCATTGTTGCATTGATAGGACTTATTGACCAAAAATGCACTATTTTGGACTTTGGAATTTTTTTGCGAGCACGCCATTGACCGAGTGGTTTAATTAATGATATATTTTTATAATTCGGACATTTCCGCACGCGGTGATACCATATATGTTTATTTTTATTTTTATTTACACTGTGTTTTTTTTTATTGGAAAAGGGGGGTGATTCAAACTTTTAATAGGGGAGGAGTTAAATGATCTTTATTCACTTTTTTTTTCCACTTTTTTTTGCAGTGTTATAGGTCCCATAGGGACCTATAACACTGCACACACTGATCTACTATGCTGATCACTGGTTTCTCATAAGAAACCAGTGATCAACGATTCTGCCGCATGACTGCTCATGCCTGGATCTCAGGCACTGAGCAGTCATTCGGCGATCGGACATCGAGGAGGCAGGAAGGGGCCCTCCCGCTGTCCTGTCAGCTGTTCGGGATGCCGCGATTAGCCGCGGCTATCCCGAACAGCCCGACTGAGCTAGCCGGGAACTTTCACTTTCACTTTTAGCTGCGCGGCTCAGCTCTGAGCGCGCGGCTAAAGGGTTAATAGCGCGCGGCGCCGCGATCGACGCTGCGCGCTATTAGAGGCGGGTCCCGGCTTCACTATGACGCCGGGCCCGCCGTGATATGACGTGTTATATCAGAAGAGCAGGACCAAGGACGTACCGGTACGTCCTTGGTCCTTAAGGGGTTAAAGAGTTGTCCAGTATTACAAAATAAAAAAAATTTTTGGGGAAAAAAAAGCACCCCAGCTATCCACAATTTGTGTGTGGTACTGTATCTCAGTCCCATTCGCTTCACTGGAGCACAGCTGCAATACCAGACACAACCTGTAGACAGGAGTGGTGCTGTTTTTGCTGACTCAAGTAGGAAGTGAATTAATGGTGGTTGAGGGCAGGCTCAGTGCTTGCCTCAGACATGCCTCTTCCTGAACAGTGGATGTCAGAATGAGTAAGTAGTAGAACAAAGGGATTTGTGATCCAAACACAGAAACTCGACTAATAAAACTAGACATAAAAAAGACATGTAAAGATTGTGCATGATCTAATGAGTAACTTATACAAACAAACAAAAAAAGCAGTGTTTTTCTAATATTGAACAATAACAATTGCAGTCGTCTTTAAGAACTGTGCTATAAAAGAACTAATAGAAATCATCAGCCTGCTTTGCCTGTTCGTTTACTTTTATGAATATTGTGATTCCACTTTATTGTTATCAAAGAAAACTTTTGAATTGTTTTATTTTATTAGTGATAAAAAAAATAATTTTGGAAAAATTTCCAAAGTGAGGCATAGAAAGAACATGAAACATTGAAGACAATGGAAATTTTTCTTGAATTTATCTTTTAACTTTATCGTTGATTTCTTTTCAATGAATTTATTTAAGTGGAACAAGAATAATAACTTAAAAAGAGTATTGGTGTCTCTTTATGTTTAGCATACTCACACAATTTCTATGCAGATAAATAAAAGATTCAGCTGTGTCACCGGAGAACACAGCAGCATGTCTCTGGCATTGTTTGAGTCTTATCTGATGTAGATGTGTGTACCTCATGGGGAAAGGGAAAATATTGCAACAGACGGCTTGATATTCCCGAAGAATATAGTAAGCTTTATTAGCAATAGCTCCAATTCCTGACTGACAAATTTTTCAAATTTTTTATCTTATTAATCCACGCTACTGTATGTAAATGTTATTCCTCTCTGCATAAGGGAGCCAACCAGCGATTTGTAATAAATGCTTATGAGTGCCTGAGGCTGCACTTAAACTTTAAAACATCTATTATTAAGTTGCAAAAAACATTGTAATGGCCAATCGTGACCTCGTAGGAATTTAAAACTGTGGTCTGCTACTCGGCATTAAAAATGAAAAAAAAAAAAAATAGAAAAACATAATGCCTGAAGTTAAAATTATGAGCTTTGCTATTCTTAACAGCTGCATTTTGATTATTAAAGTGTATTTTACAACTGAATTAGAAGACTTTTATGGACTCCAAGAATAAGATTTAAAAAGGTCATTAAACGTAGTTGTTTTTGTCACAGTGGGTGTCATAGTATACAATAGAAAGCGAGGATTCTGGAAGAGCGCATTCAGTTTTTTATAATAACAAACAATGCATATTGCCATGTCTTTCATAGAGGACTGTTCTGTCTGTTCTTTACAATGATAGTTTTAATGGCAATTTTATTAATTTAATTGGGAATCCCAGGGGCTGTTGCTATGTTTTTGGGGACTATTTGTCTTAAAAATTTGCTCAGATGGCATTATGGAAGAAAATGGAACTACATTTACTTCATTTTCAGAAACATATACAAAAGTATAGTAAAAAAAAAAAAATAAAAAAAAAAAAAAACAAGACTCACATCATCCAAGCAAAAGTTATTGCCCATATTTTAATTTAGTTAAGAGCAACTTCAGGACAAGCAAGGGTCAAACCCAGAGAGTAGCAAGATACAAAATTAGCAGGCAAAAGGCAAAGTCAGGTTTCAAGCAGAATTCAGGTCAGGTACGTAAAAAAGGGGGTCAGGAATGCTGTTAAAGAGTACAATCCACAATCACTGGCATAGGACTGAGCAGCTTACCAGTTTAACTTTCAGCTGCTGAGAGACATGAACGCTGAAGCTGCAGCTGATTGGCCCAGTGTCCACGATTCCTCATTGCCCATGCTAGTTGCATCATATAGTGACAAACTGCCCTAAGACACCAGGACCTTCAACAGGATTTGCAAATGAAGCAAATGAAGACTGAAAGGGGTGCTGGGGTTCAAGTAATTTCATCATTTCCGAGATAATTATTTTTTTTTTCTTGTACTTTCGATCCTTGTGTTATTTTATAAACCATTTATAAGCTTTATACCATTAATCCCCTATCACATCATTGTAACGTCATATCACGCCACCTACATTCATGTCAATCGGAGGGGACGTGACGGCTAGTACATAGCCGTCACGCCCCCTCCCATAGACATGAATGGAGGGGGCGTGGCATGACGTTACGAACACAGAAGCACCAGGTTTCCATGTTCATGAATGCTGCAGCGTCAGCCCAGAGATCGCGGGGGGTCCCAATGGTCGTACCCTTTGGATAGGGGGTAATATGCCTAGGGGCAGAGTAGCCCTTTAAGGATTTTCTAGTAGATATCATAATTTATGGTTGTCTTAGTCAACCAGGTCAACCAGCTATTGAAAAGCAAAACATCTCCATACCATCACACTAGGCTTGCTAGGCTTTGTTAGCTTTTTGCTCTATTTTATGGCACCCATGCCAGGAACTGTCCAGAGCTGGAGCAAATCCCCATAGCAAACCTCTCCTGCTGTTGTCAGACAGAAAAAGATACTCAAAAGGAAAAGAACTTCCTGTGCATCATACATCAGATGATAAGTATTGGAAGGATTAAGATTTTTAAATAGTAATAGTAAAAAGTAATCTACAAATCTGTATAACTTTCTGGCACCAGTTGATAAAAAAAAAATGTTTTCCATTGGTGTACCCCTTTAAATTTGCCACCGAAGGGATAGGGATAGTGATTAAAATGGCTTGCTGTGCTGTAAAACTGACATTTAATTCTGGTTCTGTAGGTAAATACTTTAACAGCAATACTCAATTTGTATAGTTTTTGTTATATTTGACTACTTTTTAAAAATCAAATTGTAATGCTGCTGGATGTGGATCCACTGACCTGTGTGGCTGATGGCACGGGCCGTATCGGGAAGCGGAGTCTAAGTCTTAACCAGAGCATACCACAAGGCAGGATGGGCTTGCTGCAGCAAGCGACACCCAGGTGTAGCTGGGGAGGCAAAGTACAGTAGGATGAGGCAGAGATGAAGTTGGACTTAGCAGAAGGTCAAGGCAGGCGGCAAAGTTGCGTTGTCAATAACGTAGTGGAAGGGTCAGAACACGGGCTAGGCAAACAGACAAAGGGTACGCTTAATCTCAGGCAAATGGCACTGAAGATCCGGCAGGGAAGAGTGGGAGGTGCAGGAACTTATGACATAGTGTCGCAGGCCCTTTAAATTTCAGAGCTCCGGCACGCGTGCCCAAGAAGTCGCCGGAGCTGAGAGGCAGAGGAAGCAGAGGACCATGGTAAGTGACAGGCTGGGAATTGCATGCAGGCTCATCACGCAATGCGAATCCTAGCCCCGCTGGCAGCAGGGGAGAGCGGGACAATGCGTTCACGGCCAGCACATGTGGCCAGAGCACAATGTGTAACAGAAATAAGCTTTGCATTGCCATATTTATACCTTTGTGCAGGCTTGTTTTTTGCATGATGATCTGTAGTTCCTATTGGTACCATTTTGGGTTAGATGAGACTTTATGATCGATTTTTATTCCATGTTTTGTGGCATATGAGGTGAGTAGAAATCAGCAATTTAGGCATTTTGTATTTTTTTATGTTTACGCTACTCACAGTTCATGATAAATAACATTTTACTTTAACCCCTTAAGGACTCATTTTCACCTTAAGGACTCAGCCCTATTTTGCAAATCTGACCACTGTCACTTTATGCATTAATAACGCTGGGATGCTTTTACTTTCAATCTGATTCCAAAATAGTTTTTTCATGACATATTCTACTTCAACATAGTGATACATTTTCGTAAACTTGCATCATTTCTTGGTGAAAAATTCCCAAATTTCATGAAAGATTAGAAAATGTTACATTTTTCTAACTTTGAAACTCTGCTTGTAAGGAAAATGGACACTCCAAATAAATTATATATCAATTCACATACACAATATGTCTACTTTATGTTGGCATCATAAAGTTGACATGTTTTTACTTTTTGAGGACATAAAAGGGCTTCAAAGTATAGCAGCAATTAAAACATTTTCACCAAAAATTCTAAATCAGAATTTTTCAGGGACCAGTTAAAGGGGTATTCCAGACCAAAACTTTTTTATATATATCAACTGGCTCCAGAAAGTTAAACAGATTTGTAAATTATGCTTCACAGAAGGGGTATAACAACTTAAAACTTAACATTTATTGTGCTAATTAAAAGACAGGACCCCACTGACAACAATACAACAGAAAAAGTAGTCACACCGGACCCAGAGGCCATAGATTGTGGACAGCAATCTGAGTCAGTCACAAGGCCAAGGTGATGGTCAGGGAGTGATAGGGGATAAGCAATATGAGACCAGGGTGGGTAGGGCTGTGGCCCTAGTATACCCTATCAGGGAGATGTCGTGCCACTACCCCTGCTCGCTCAGGGAACTGTCGGGGCACTCGTCCTAGAAAGGACGACCCCTGCCCCGGTCTACCCCTTTGTCAATCCCTGTATTAAGAAATAGTCAGCCCGCCCGCCCAACGCGTTTCCCCCAAATCACTGGGTTCGTCAGGGGCTACAGAGCATAAACAGCCAGTGTCACAAATATCCGCTACAACCTAGTGACACAGAGTGTAAAATGAAAGCCGAGGCCAAAAAGGTGCAGCAATTACAATAAAGTGCACCATATAAAGTAAACAAAATAAAACACACCGCAACCACAACCCATCCGTTTAGGCACCCCTCAAAGACAAGTAATAGTGCAGGGAGTAGCGATGTGCTAATGACCCAGAGCAGAGCCCTGCTCCTGGGTATTGACTCACGTGACCCACAGTGGCGGTCTGCGAGATGCTGGCATCTGTAGTGGCAGAATGCACAGCTATGGCGTCTGTTTTCCGCTGGTTTGATCAGCGAAAGAGGAGCCCTCTTATAGCACTTACCTAATCAGACGCTGCTACGCTCGGATCGCGCGCCACTGCCGGATGCCGACGTCACGCTGGTGAGTCTGCATCACTTCCGGGGGCGCGTCACCAATACAGAGCGGAGCGTCTGCCGTTGCCTGGCGACACCATAGTGCTAGGTGCAGGCGTCGTCCGCAACTATGTAAACAATAACAGAAAGAGTATTTTGGGGGCTGGATCTGGGACATCAGTGGTAAGTAAAACATAGAGGTAGTACAATCCTACTAATTGGGGACATGTTAGTCAGTGTCGGGTAACTGAAAAAATATTAATTAACCTTCAGACAGGTAGATTCCGAGTACCAAGTGAGTAAATCATTATAGTGGAAATAAAACATAGTAATAACAAGGGTGTGAATGGCGGAGGAGCCATGGAGATAGGCCAAGTGATGGAGTGACAGGGCATGTGGGTATAGGCTCAAATTGACCATATACATATCTCTGCTATAAGAAACATGCGTAACTTAATTTCTCATTTAAGCCTTTCGGGGACTGAGTCTGGAGACAAAAAATCCACTGGGCCTCTTTTTGCAAGATCAATTTGTCCCAGTCCCCTCCCCTAAGGGGGGGTCTTACCAGCTCAATCCCCACAAAGGTCACCACTTTTGGGTCCCCCCCGTGGCTGTCACAAACATGTCTTGCCAAGGGTTTATCTGCTTGATTTGCAATGTCCCTCAAATGCTCCCCTATCCTCCTTCTCAGTTCACGCTTGGTTTTGCCGATATACTCAAGACCACATATACAATTGGCCTTGTATACCACCCCCTTGCTCCGACAGTTTATGAAATCACGGATATTGAATGTGCCCCCTGTGATGGAACTCCTGAAGGTCTTGGTCACTGCAATGTGGTTACATGCAATACACCCACTGCATCTAAAGCAGCCCTTGATACTGCGGTCTAGCCAAGTATGTCCTTGATTGGGTCTGGAGAAATGGCTGCGAACAAGTCTGTCCCGCAGATTCCGACCCCGCCGGAAAGAGATCTGTGGGCGAGTGTCCAAGACCTCCTGGAGATCTTTATCCATCAGTAGGACATGCCAGTACTTTTCAATAATGGCTCTGACCTGCGGGGTGCCACTGTCAAAAGTAGCCACTATCCGTGTGATGTCTTTACCTGATGTTTTTTGTCGGGGTGCAAGGAGTGAATTGCGTTCTTTGTTCATAGCCTCCTGATATGCTTTCCTTAACACCCAATCGGGGTACCCCCGTTCTCTGAACCTCTTCCGTAAGTCAGCAGCCTGCTTTTTGAACTCCGAATCTGTAGAGCAGTTGCGCTTGATGCGCAGGTACTGTCCTTTCGGAATCCCTCGGCAGATAGATCTGGGGTGATGACTATCCCAGTTAAGTAGTGAATTTGTGGATGTGGGCTTGCGGTATATCGTGGTGTCCAATCCACCAGAGTCATTTCTCGAGATCAGAACATCGAGAAATGGGATCTGGTCCTTGTGAATCTCAAAAGTAAAACGTAATCCCAGATCATTGTGATTAAGAGCATCCACAAACTCTCTAAACTGGATTGATGATCCACTCCAAAGAATGAATATATCATCAATATAGCGCGCCCACAGACCGACCAGCTCCGTATAGCGTAGAAGACTCTCACCAAAAACAATTGATTCCTCCCACCACCCAAGGTAGAGATTTGCATAGGTGGGGGCGCAGGGGCTCCCCATTGCGGTCCCCCGCGTTTGATGGTAAATACGCCTATCAAAGAGGAAATAATTTCTGGTGAGAGTAAAGCGCAAAAGTTCGGAAACTAGTCGGCTGTGGGCGTGAAATTGAACACCCCTTGTTTGAAGAAAGAAGTCCACCGCTGCCATCCCAAGATCATGTGGGATGGAGGTGTACAGAGATTCGACGTCTATGCTCGCCAGTAGGCAGTCACCCTCAAGGGATAAACCATCCAATTTTTGCAATAGGTCTGTAGTATCTCTGGTGTAGGAAGGTAATGCCATTACAAAGGGTTTTAGTATGTTATCAATATAGATACCCACATTCTGAGTGATGTTTCCTACACCAGAGACGATTGGACGACCCTTGAGGGGGGATGTGCCCTTGTGGACCTTGGGTAAAGCATAGAACGTCGAAATTCGAGGAAAACGGGGTACCAAAAAGTCTATCTCTTCATCACTTAGTAAGTTGAGGCCTTTGGCCCCTTCCACTATTTGTTTGAGTTCAGAGAGATAGACCTCTGTGGGATTTCCCTCCAGAGTCTCATAACTGGTGGTGTCCGCTAGTAAAGTGAGACACATTTCGCGGTACTGTGACCAGTCCATGACCACAATGTTACCCCCCTTGTCGGAGGGTTTTATGGTCAGGGACTGGTCATGTTCCAATGACTGGAGGGCCATCATCTCCCCATGTCTAAAATTGGTATGTCTGTCAGAATGAATCTGTTCAAGTTCACCAGTCACAAGTCCCAAAAAAACGTCAATGCATGAGATATCCCCGGCCGGGGGCATCTTTGTGCTCTTATTCCTGAGAGTCGTGAAAGGACCCTGACCACTGGTAGCCTCATTCTCTGATAGCAAGCCCACCAGCATGTCAGCGCCCTGTAATACATCCCTGGGCACTCCCAGTTCAAGAGCCCTCCTCCTCTCAACGTTCAGATAATGCTTATGCCATTGTAGTTTACGTGTGAATAAGTTCAGGTCCTTAACCCAGTTGAATTTGTTGAAGGTGTTTGTAGGGACAAAGCCAAGACCCTTACTGAGGATGCACATTTCGTCAGATGTCAAGGAGTGGGAGGATAGATTAATAATCTGTGAGTTAGTCGGGGCTAGGCGTTCCGATTGCGTAGGGGGTACGCCGTGTATTGGTTCTGGCGCTCTAAAAAAGAGCTGTCACTTGTTGCAGGTAAACCTCCTCGATTGCCTCTATTATTGCCCCTACCTCCACGTTTATTCCTGCCCCTACCTCTACCTTTACCACGTCCCCTCCCCTGAGACTCTTTATCTGAGTCAGAGACGTCCGTCTCTGTGGAGGAGTACTCTACCTCAGACGCTACAGTGCCACCTCTCGGAAGGACCCCGTATATCTTATTATCTTTGAAGTCCTGGAGGTCCCGGACAAACTGTTTATGTTTCCTTTCCTTGAGGTGGTACTGAAAGCGTTCAACTGTGTTCTTTAGCTGAGCTTCCTTAGTTTGAAACTCAGCCTCAGTAGAGAACCTCTGGGTAATTTCAATCTGAGATTTCAGTTTTTCTTCAGTGGTAGAGTAGTTAGCTTTTTCTTCCTCTAGTAGTAAACGCATCAGTCTAAGAGAGCTCTGAGTAGCCTCTTTCTCCCATTTGTTCATTAAACCAGTACTCCTGATCCTGGTGGCTGGGACTAGACTGATGCGTAAGCCCCTAGGTACAATTTGATTTTTAAGATAGTTTTCCAGGCTCTGGATCTCCCACCATGACGTAATGTGTTCCTTATATAACTGGGTTAGCTCTCTGAAGGCGGATTTAAATGAGGGGGTATATTGTTTCTGGATGTATACTTTGTCGGAAAAGACCTCTGACACTTCTGTCACCCAACTCTCAGTATTCAGACCTGTCGCCAAGAAACCAGCCATACTCAGTAGGAGGAGAGTAAATCACAGGAATCTGTAGTAAATACCCAGTTTCAAAATATGCTTCACAGAAGGGGTATAACAACTTAAAACTTAACATTTATTGTGCTAATTAAAAGACAGGACCCCACTGACAACAATACAACAGAAAAAGTAGTCACACCGGACCCAGAGGCCATAGATTGTGGACAGCAATCTGAGTCAGTCACAAGGCCAAGGTGATGGTCAGGGAGTGATAGGGGATAAGCAATATGAGACCAGGGTGGGTAGGGCTGTGGCCCTAGTATACCCTATCAGGGAGATGTCGTGCCACTACCCCTGCTCGCTCAGGGAACTGTCGGGGCACTCGTCCTAGAAAGGACGACCCCTGCCCCGGTCTACCCCTTTGTCAATCCCTGTATTAAGAAATAGTCAGCCCGCCCGCCCAACGCGTTTCCCCCAAATCACTGGGTTCGTCAGGGGCTACAGAGCATAAACAGCCAGTGTCACAAATATCCGCTACAACCTAGTGACACAGAGTGTAAAATGAAAGCCGAGGCCAAAAAGGTGCAGCAATTACAATAAAGTGCACCATATAAAGTAAACAAAATAAAACACACCGCAACCACAACCCATCCGTTTAGGCACCCCTCAAAGACAAGTAATAGTGCAGGGAGTAGCGATGTGCTAATGACCCAGAGCAGAGCCCTGCTCCTGGGTATTGACTCACGTGACCCACAGTGGCGGTCTGCGAGATGCTGGCATCTGTAGTGGCAGAATGCACAGCTATGGCGTCTGTTTTCCGCTGGTTTGATCAGCGAAAGAGGAGCCCTCTTATAGCACTTACCTAATCAGACGCTGCTACGCTCGGATCGCGCGCCACTGCCGGATGCCGACGTCACGCTGGTGAGTCTGCATCACTTCCGGGGGCGCGTCACCAATACAGAGCGGAGCGTCTGCCGTTGCCTGGCGACACCATAGTGCTAGGTGCAGGCGTCGTCCGCAACTATCTAAACAATAACAGAAAGAGTATTTTGGGGGCTGGATCTGGGACATCAGTGGTAAGTAAAACATAGAGGTAGTACAATCCTACTAATTGGGGACATGTTAGTCAGTGTCGGGTAACTGAAAAAATATTAATTAACCTTCAGACAGGTAGATAAAATTCCCAAATTTCATGAAAGATTAGAAAATGTTACATTTTTCTAACTTTGAAACTCTGCTTGTAAGGAAAATGGACACTCCAAATAAATTATATATCAATTCACATACACAATATGTCTACTTTATGTTGGCATCATAAAGTTGACATGTTTTTACTTTTTGAGGACATAAAAGGGCTTCAAAGTATAGCAGCAATTAAAACATTTTCACCAAAAATTCTAAATCAGAATTTTTCAGGGACCAGTTAAAGGGGTATTCCAGACCAAAACTTTTTTATATATATCAACTGGCTCCAGAAAGTTAAACAGATTTGTAAATTACTTCTATCAAAAAATCTTAATCCTTCCAATAGTTATTAGCTTCTGAAGTTGAGTTGTTGTTTTCTGTCTAACTGCTCTCTGATGACTCACGTCCCGGGAGCTGTGCAGTTCCTATGGGGATATTCTCCCATCATGCACAGCTCCCGGGACGTGATATCATCATTGAGCAGTTAGACAGAAAACTTCAGAAGCTAATAACTATTGGAAGGATTAAGATTTTTTAATAGAAGTAATTTACAAATCTGTTTAACTTTCCGGAGCTAGTTGATATATATAAAAAAAGGTTTTGCCTGGAATACCCCTTTAAGTTTGAAGCAGATTTAAGGGGCCTTTCTGTGAGAAATACCCCATAAATGACCCCATTATAGAAACTGCATCCCTCAAAGTATTCACAATGACATTCAGAAAGTTTGTTAACCCTTTAGGTGTTTCACAGGAATAACAGTGGAGGAGAAAAATCTAAAAATCTAAATCTGCATTTTTTACATTAACATGTTCTTTTAGACCAAGACCAAGTTTTTCAATTTTAAAAGTGGTATAAGGAAAAAAAGCCCCCCAAAATTTGTAGCCCATTTTCTCTAGAAATACCTCATATGTTGACATAAAGTGCTCTGCGGGCTGAGAACATGGCTAAAGCGGGAAAGAACAACTGTGGGATTTTGGAGAGCAAATTTTGCTGTCATGGTTTTGGGGGGCCATGGTTTTTGTTGCATTTAGGAAGCCCCTATGCTGCCAGAACAGCAAAAAAAAAAAAAAAAATGTAAACATGGTACACTATTTGGGAAACTAAACTCCTCAAGGAACGTAAGAAGGGGTATAGTAAGCCTTAACACCTCACAGGTGTTTGACGACTTTGCGTTAAAGTTGGGCATGACAATGGAAAATTAGATTTTTAACACTAAAATGATGGTGTTACCCAAATGTTTTCTTCTTCACAAGGGGTAATAGGAGAAAATGCCCCCCAAAATTTAAGAGTATGGAAATACCCCTTATGTGGACGTAAAGTGCTCTGCTAGCTCACTACAATGCTCAGATGAGAAGGAGCAAAATGTGTCTTTTTGAAAGAGAATTTTACTGAAATAGTTTTTTTGGGGGGTATGTTGTATTTAGCAAGTCCCCAGGGTGCCAGAACAGCAAGAAAAACCAACACATGGCACAATATTTGGGAAACTACACTCCACAAGGAATGTAACAAGGGGTACAGTGAGCCTTAACACCTCACAGGTGTTTGACGGGTTTGCGATTAAATTATACGAGAATAATATGTTATAAAAAAAATTTGGATGAGAAAATCTAAAATTAAATTTTTACTCTAAATTTTTCATTTTCACATTGTGTAATAGGAGAAAATGAATCCAAAATTTGAAGTCCAACTTCTCCTAATTAAGAAAAGGCCCCATATGTGGACGTCAAGTGCTCTTCTGGCATACTACAGGTCTCAGAACAGAAAGGGCCCCATTGGAATTTTGAAGTCAGGGGCCATGTGCATTTACAAACCTCCCATGGTGCCAGAAAAGCAGAAACCTCCCACATGTGACACCATTTTGAAAACTACACCTCTTCAGGAATGTAACAAGGGTTACAGTGAGTAATTACACCTCACAGGTTTTTTGAACAGTGGGCCGTAAATGTGAGAAATTAGATTTTTAACACTAAAATTATGGTGTTACTCCAAATTTTTCATTTTCACATGGTGTAATAGGAGAAAATGGGCCGTAAAAGTGCAAAAATTTGATTTTTCACACTATATTGATAGTGTTACTCCAAATGTTTCATTTTCACATGGGGTAATAGGAAAAAAAAGGCCCACAAAATTTGTAGTGCAATTTCGCCTGAGAAAGAAAATACCCCATATGTGGATATAAAGGGCTCTGCGGGCGCATTGCATTGCTCAGAATAGAAGGAGCGCCATTGGGCTTTTGGAGTGAAAATGTTGTTGAAATTGAAGTTGGGGGTCATGTGCATTTATAAAGCCCTCATTTTGCAAGAACAGCAGTACCCCCACACATGAGACACCATTTTGGAAACTAAACCACTCAAGGAACGTAACAAGGGTTATAGTGAATAGTTACACCTCACAGGTTTTTTGAACAGCTGGCCGTAAAAGGGAAAAATTTGATTTTTAACACTGAATTGCTGGTACTACCCAAAAAATTTTTTGTTTCACAAGTAGTAAGAGAAAAAAAGCTCCACTAAATTTGTAGCTCAATTTCTCCAGAATAAGGATATACCTCATATATGGCGGTAAAGCACTATGCGGGTGCAAAACCAGGCTTAGGATTGAGACAGCACCGATGAGATGGTGATTTGCACTGCAAAGGCCGAGGATCTGACATAAAATCTAAATAAAAAACCCCAGCAGGTGACCAAAATTTTGAAACTACACCCCTCAAGGAGTACAGTGAGTACTTACACCTCACAGGTTATTAGAACAGTGGGCCATAAATTGAAAAATTAGATTTTTTTCACACTAAAATGCTGGGGTTACCCAATTATTTACATTTTCACAAGGGGTAATGGGAGAAATTGGGTTACAAATTTTGGAGGGCTTTTTCTCCTGACTATGGAAATACATCCACATATGGGGTTACGTGCTAAGCGGGCGCACAACAAGGCTCAGAAGTCATAGCGGTCTGTTTGTATTTGAGGCCTATGGCATATCAGTAGCTGACGGTTACATACATTCAGAGGAGAATACAAAAATATAACACCCACTTGTGAAACCATTACAGAAAGTACCCCCCCTGAGGAATGGGTATAGGGGTAAAGAGGACATTTTGAACACACAAGTGTTTCCTAAATTTATTTTCCAGGAAATGATGACGAATAGCTTTTGTAAATTGCAATTTTCAACCTTCATTTTTCTGGGAACAACTAACATGTGACTCCTAATTGTCGCCTGGAAATACAACAGAGCTCATGAGCAAGAACTCTTCGCATTTGAGCCCAATGTTTGTTACGGACCTAACATTTAACTTTAACTTTAACGCATTTTTGTCGGGGGGGGGGGGTGGTTTTAAAACGTGGAAGACAATGTACTCTGGACTTGCAAATTGAAGTAGAATTCTAGGGGAATTCAATTAGGGAAAAGGGTTAAAAATGTAGTGCTCCATGTAAGTGTGATACTCCCTGAAGCAATCCTTAGAGGGGTTATCCAGGAAAAAACTTTTTTTTATATATCAACTGGCTCCAGAAAGTTAAACAGATTTGTAAATTACTCTCTGATGACACCTGTCTCGGAAGCTGTCCAGAGTAGAAGAAAATCCCCATAGCAAACCTATTCAACTCTGTGTAGTTCCCGAGACAAGCAGAGATGTCAGCAGAGAGTACTGTGGCCAGGCAGAAAAGAACAACTCAGCTTCAGCTGACAATTATTAGCTTAAGGATTAAGATTTTTTAATAGAATTAATTTACAAATCTGTTTAACTTTCTGGAGCCAGTTGATATAAACATTTTTTTTTCCTGGAATACCCCTTTAATGCAGAGGCCTGGATGATTGGGGCAGGGTCGGATTAAGAGCATCATGGGCCTGGTGCTGAAGATTGTGATGGGCCTTTTTATCAAAGTATATATATGTTCCCCTCACATATAATGCCCCATGTCCTGCCCCCTCAGGCGGCATTATATGTGGTGGGCACAGGACAGGGGGGCATTATAAGTAATGGGCAAATGTCAGGGGGGCATTATAGGTGCATTATATGGGCACATGACAGGGGGGCCCCTGTCATGTGCCCCTCACATATAATGCCCCCCTGTTATGTGCCCCTCACTTATAATTTGCCCTTTTCTGTGCATGCACATTGCCCCCCCCTCCCACCAAGTTTTAATAATTCCCCTGCACCATACGGCGCCCAAACACCTCTCTCCAGCTGTCACATTTGTCAAACGCTGCTCCGTTCTTGCAGTGTGAGAGCTGCGGGGAGGTGATCTCCGGGCGCCAGCGCAATGATGTGACATCATCGCGCTGGCCTGCCGTGGATGGCGTCCATGCGGCTCACTCTGCAAGAATGCAGTAGCATGTGAGAAATGTGAGGGAATGGTGGTGCAGGACAGCTGAAAGCTCCCGCTCCACCATGCTATAGTACAGGAGAGGCAACAATCTCAGGGGGCAATTGCCCCATTGCCCCCCCAAGGATCTTCCACTGGCAGCACGGAGGTGATAGAGCAGGGGTCTCAAACTCAAAATTATCTGGGGGCCACTGGAGGTAGCAGCTGAGTGAGGCTTGGTCGCATGCGCCCCTTACATATAATGCCCCCATCATGTGCCCCTTACATATACTGCCCCCATCATGGGCCCCTCATCATCCACCAGCAGTAGCCCCATTATCATCTACCAGCAACCCCCCCATTCCCTCTACCCCTGTGTGGTCATAGCATGAGCTTATGGATGATGGGGGTGCTAGTTCTGGGGGGGGGGAGCATTAGGCAGGCAGCAGTCTCCCCACATTAGGAAGGTAGCGGTTTCCCCAAATTAGGAAGGTAGCAGTTTCACCACATTAGGAAGGTAGCGGTTTCCCCACATTAGGTAGGTAGCATGTTCCCCACATTAGGTAGGTAGCATGTTCCCCACATCAGGTAGGTAGCAGTTTCCCCACATTAGGTAGGTAGCAGTTTCCCCACATTAGATAGTAGCAGGTTCCCCACATTAGGTAGTAGCAGGCTCCCCACATTAGGTAGTTGTAGGTTCCCCACATTAGGTAGTAGCAGGTTCCCCTATTTAGGTAGAAGCAGGTTCCCAACATTATGTAGTAGCAGGTTCCCCACATTAGGTAGTAGCAGGTTCCCCACATTTGGTAGTGGCAGGTTCCCCACATTAGGTAGTGGCAGGTTCCCCACATTAGGTAGAGGCAGGTCCACCCACATTAGGTAATGGCAGGTCCCCCACATTAGGTAGCAGCAGGTTCGCCATATTAGGTAGTAGCAGGCTCCCCACATTAGGTAGTGGCAGGTTCCCCACATTAGGTAGAGGAAGGTCCCCCACATTAGGTAGTAGCAGGTTCCCGACATTAGGTAGTGGCAGGTACCCCACATTAGGTAGTGGCAGGTTCCCCACATTAGGTAGAGGCAGGTCCCCCACATTTGGTAGTGGCTGGTCCCCCACATTAGGTAGTAGCAGGTTCCTCATCTTAGCTAGTAGCAGGTTCCCCCCATTAGGTAGTAGCAGGCTCCCCACATTAGGTAGAAGCAGGTTCCCCAAATTAGGTAGTAGCGGGTTCCCCACATTAGGTAGTAGCAGGCTCCCCACATTAGGTAGAAGCAGATTCCCCATATTCGGTAGTAGCAGGTTCCCCACATTAGGTAGTAGCAGGCTCCCCACATTAGGTAGAGGCAGGTTCCCCACATTAGGTAGTGGCAGGTTCCCCACATTAGGTAGAAGCAGATTCCCCACATTAGGTAGTAGCAGGTTCCCCACATTAGGTAGTAGCAGGCTCCCCACATTAGGTAGCATTGTCGTCGTCCCCCCACATATATACACACACACAGACACACAAACGTACACACAAAGACACACACACAGACAGACACACCCAGGCACACATACACAAAGACACACACACAGACAGACACACACACATATAGACACACTTACCTGTCATGCGCTGCGCTACTCCTCTCCACCGGCAGCCTGACAAGTGATGTCACTGACGTCCTGCGTGGGTCTGCGGAGAGACGTCACATGCGCGACGTCCCTCATCAGACTCAGGCTGGCCAACCGGAGACCGGGAGGAGGAAGACCGTTTAAGTATTAAGCCTAATTGGCTTTATTTGTGGGAGTGGCGTGGGGTATATAACCACCCATCTCCCACAGCTGGGGGCGTGTGTTACGTTGGCGGTAGTTCTCTAGTAGTCTACCGTGCTAGTGCATACGTCCCCACCGGAGAGTTGTTGGTAATGTGAGCGGTTTCTATCCCCCGTCCTTGTAGAGGTTTGCTTGGTAAGTGCCAGTGCGGCTCTGTGTCGGTCAGCCAGGGTTCGTAGTGCCCTATATATATATATTTTTTTTTTCCAGTTTTTTTAATTAATTTCTCGTTTATTATTTTATGTTTTTCAGCACTGTCATTCACCATCACTTATATTTTCCTATTTCTGCACTTTGCCCTTTTTCATTCTAAATCATTACTTGTAATTATTATTTATGTTCACTATACCATAATTACACCTACAATATTAGTGTTTATACAAATTTTTTTATTTCTTTATTTTTTTTCTATATTTATTTTAATTTTATATTTATTTTAATTTTTTTATTTATTATTTTTTATTCTTACTTTTTTCCCCTTGTATATTTGTTTAGATTAATTTCTACTTATAATTGTATATTTTTTTATTTTCTTCTTCAAAATTTTTTGGGCTATTTAGTCATTTATTCACATACACATTCTATATTCATGGTTTATTTAAGTACATTTATTCCCTTTTTCATTTCTCCCAATACTATATATTTATATTCACAAAAAAAAAAAAAAAAGGAAAAATAGCCAGCACAACTATCTAATACACGGGTGCACGCTGTTGTGGCAAATACAGAGTATACAAAAAAAAGAAGGGTGCAAAAATTGAGGCTCTTAGCGCATTTTTTCATCAAAACGTGTGGTGGATGGGGGACACGTTTTGATCAAAAAGTGTGCTAAGAGCCTCCATTTTTTGACCAAGAATGCTGCTGCAACCTTCTTTTTTGTATACTCTGTATTTGCCACAACAGCGTGCACCCGTGTATTAGGTAGTTGTGCTGGCTATTTTTCCTTTTGTTCTGTTTTTTGTGCAACTTAGGGGGAGTGGCACCCTCTGTAGCCGTGCACCCCTCCCCTTTTTCACAGGAGGTATTTTAAATTGATAATGGATCCAGCATGTCACCCAGTCAGAGGCCATATGCCCAGCAGAGGTGAGTGTTAGGCTCAGAATGTGTGTTAGAATCCAATACGAAATGAGGCTACCTCCGCGTGGTGGATGGGTGGAAACATTTTGGTCAAAAAGTACACTAAGAGCCTAAATTTTTTGACCAAGAGTGCTGCTGCAACCTTCTTTTTTTGTATACTATGTATTTATATTCACGTATCCCTATTTTATAATTCTATATCTTACATTCCTATATCCCCATACAGGGCCATTTGAAGGAATTTGGGGGCCCCAAGCAAAATGGACATGGAGCCCCCCCCCCCCCCTTTATGTTCACGCATGTCACGCTCTAGGGCCGGCGTCAGGACGTAGTAACGCTGGCCCTTGAATTCTGGGATCGCGATGTGAGCGAACATCGATACGAGGCCCCCACATTGGGTGCAGCAGAGTTCCCCCCACATTAGGTGCAGCAGCGTTCCCCCGACATTAGGTGCAGCAGAGTTCTCCCCACATTAGGCTGGCAGAGTTCCCCCCACATTAGGTGCAGCAGAGTTCCCCCCACATTAGTTGCAGCAGAGTTCTCCCCACATTAGGCTGGCAGAGTTCCCCCCACATTAGGTGCAGCATAGTTCTCCCCACATTAGGCTGGCAGTGTTCTCCCCACATTAGACTGGCAGTGTTCCCCCAACATTAGGTGCAGCATAGTTCTCTTCACATTAGGCTGTCAGTGTTCCCCCACATTAGGTGCAGCATAGTTCTCCTTACATTCGGTTGGCAGTGTTCCCCCCACATTAGGTGCAGCATAGTTCTCCCCACATTAGGTTGGCAGTGTGTCCCCCCCCCACATTAGGCTGGAAGTGTTCCCCCACATTAGGCTGGCAGTGTTCCCCCCACATTAGGTAGGCAGTGTTCCCCCCACAATAGGTTGGCAGTGTTCCCCCCACATTAGGTGCAGCATAGTTCTCCCCACATTAGGCTGGCAGTGTTCCCCCCACATTAGGCTGGCATTGTTCCCCCCACATTAGGCAGGCAGTGTTCCCCCCACATTAGGCTGGCAGTGTTCCTCCACATTAGGTAGGCAGTGTTCCCCCACATTAGGTGCAGCATAGTTCTCCCCACATTAGGTGTGCAGTGTTCCCCCCACATTAGGTGCAGCATAGTTCTCCCCACATTAGGTTGGCAGTGTTCCCCCACATTAGGTGCAGCATAGTTCTCCCCACATTAGGTGTGCAGTGTTCCCCCCACATTAGGTGCAGCATAGTTCCACCCACATTAGGTAGTCAGTGTTCCCCCACATTAGGCTGGCAGTGTTCCCCCCACATTAGGATGGCAGTGTTCCCCCCCACATTAGGCTGACAGAGTTCCCCCCACATTAGGCGCAGCAGTGCTCCTACCACATTAGGCTGGTAGTGTTCCCCCCACATTAGGCTGGCAGTGTTCCCGCCACATTAGGCTGGCAGGGTTCCCCCCACATTAGGCTGGCAGTGTTCCCCCACATTAGGTAGGCAGTGTTCCCCCCACATTAGGCTGGCAGTGTTCCCCCACATTAGGTAGATAGTGTTCCCCCCACATTAGGTAGGCAGTGTTCCCCCCACATTAGGTAGGCAGTGTTCCCCCACAGACATACAGCCTCCATCCATATACAGTTTATGGCTGGAGGCTGTATGCCTGTGTACTGCCCCATTTCAGTGCTCCGACCACTGCTCCTCCAGTTTGGCCATAGAATTAGTTTGTGGGACCGAAAATGACGTGCCGCTGGTCACTTACAAGCTGGCCAACGCACGTCTTCCTCTTCCTTGATGCTCCGGTCTTCTGCGCCTCCGTTGCTATGGGCGCACGCACGGGACATCAGTGACGTCCCAGCGTGCACTATCTCCCGGCGGCCCCTGCGTTTTAAACTTAACGCGGGGCTGCCATCAGAAATTTCAGGGCCCCTCACACAGCTCAATGCCTGTGCCCCCCATCCCCCCGTGGCCCTCCCCCAATATTATTTTATTTACTAATTATATATTTCTAATTAGATTAGAGCAGGGTGCTGTGTTATATAACACTGTGCTATTAAAGGAGTTGTCTGGTAAAAAAATAACTTTCCCCTATCCAAGGATAGGGGATAAGTTATAGATAACAGGGGGTCTGAGCATTGGGCCCCCGCTATCTCCTGCACGGCTGGAAGGGGTCCCAATGCTGTACCCCGCATGGACCGCCGGCCGACACGCCCCTCCATGTACCCCATAGATATACATGGAGGGGGTGTCCGGCCGCGGCTTCCTGCGGGTACAGACGTCAGCTTCCAGTAAACTGCCTGGGCCCCGGAAAGGGGGTCCCAGCACTTGCACCCCCCTGCAATCGATAACTTATCCCTTATCCTTGGATAGGAGATAAGTTATTTTTCACCAGACTACTCCTTTAACAGAGGGGCCTACCCAAACTATATGGAAGCAACTATTAACAGAGGGGCCTACCCAAACTATATAGGGGGCTCCATATAGTTTGGGTAGGCCCCTCTGTTAACAGTTGCCCCCATAGGTGTAGCTAGAAACCACAGGGCACAGATGCAAAAAATTACTTTGGGGCTCCCATAACCCCCTGCACCTCTTATCACCCCCATAACCCCCCTGCACCTCTCATCACCCCCTCCCAACCCTCCCCCCCCCCCCCACGGCACATCTCATCACCCCCCAGCACCTCTCATGATCCCCATAACTCCCCTAAACCTCTTATCACCCCCATTACCCCCGTGCACCTCTTATGACCCCCATAACACCCCCTGCACCTCTTATCACCCCCATAACCCCCCTGCACCTCTTATGACCCCCATTACCCCCCTGCACCTCTTATCACCCCCATAACCCCCCTGCACCTCTCATCACCCCCTCCCAACCCCCCCCCCCCCCCACGGCACATCTCATCACCCCCCAGGACCTCTCATGATCCCCATAACTCCCCTGCACCTCTTATCACCCCCTTTACCCCCGTGCACCTCTTATGACCCCCATAACACCCACTGCACCTCTTATCACCCCCATAACCCCCCTGCACCTCTTATCACCCCCATAACCCCCCTGCACCTCTTATCACCCCCATAACTCCCTGCACCTCTTATGACCCCATAACACCCCCCTGCATCTCTTATCACCCCCATAACCCCCTGCACCTCTTGTGACCCCCATAACACCCCTCCTGCACCTCTTATCACCCCATAACACCCCCCTGCACCTCTTATCACCCTCATAACACCCCATGCACCTCTAATCACCCCCATAACACCCCCTGCACCCCTTATGACCCCCATAACACCCCCCTGCACCTCTTATGACCCCCATAAAAAAAACGCACCGCTCATCACCCCCATAACACCCCCCGCACCTCTTATCACCCTTGCACCTCTTATGACCCCCATAACACCCCCCCTCCGCTCCTCTTTACAACCTTGCACCTCTTTTGACCCCCATAACACCCCTCCCCTGCACCTCTCATCACCCTTGTAGTTCCCTAACCACCATATGCCCCCCACCACGCCCCCGGGCCCTCCGCACCAGTTTACTTACCCTGCCGGGGATCGAATGCAACGGCGTGAGGCTGCTGCTTCTAGTCCTGTCACTGGATGCTGGAGATCGCGTGGGGACGTAGGCAGGGACAGGTCAGGTGACTGAAGTAGATGTCACATGCGTGCCTGCGCGGGTATGTGACGTCTCTACTCCAATCAGCCCCTGACCTGTTTCTTAAGGGGCCCGTGCCCTACAAAAAGGTAATTTTAATAGAAATGTGCGGGCCCCCCGGACTATGAGGTCCGGTCATAGTCCTGGGGGCACCCAGCGGTCAGTAAGTGACAGTCGCAGTCACTCACTGACCAGCCAATAAAAAATAAAAAAAAGGAATGTCCGGGACCCATACAGGTGTATGGGTTGTACCCCGCTGATGGTGGCCAGCCTGCAGAGAGTTAACGGGGACATACCCATACCTATTTTATCCTATATCAGTGTGTCCACAGCGGATCTATATTTATCACAAATCAGTGTGTCTGCTGTTGTTTTCACAATGGCTTGAATATGCAGAACAGTGAGGGGGCATGTCACAGAACGGGTGACACGCCTTATGGTATCATGCGTCTGTTCCACTAGTCGGGCGATGTGCATGCGCATTGATGCGTGAGTTCCAATATACGTTTCATCATGCGCATGTGCTCGCTGGCTCACATGAATGCATGTGTTCCAATATGCGCTATACTATGCTTTACACGCTAGTATGCGCTTAAGTGTGACATACTTTCTCACTATGTTTTATACGTCTTTCCACTATGTAAAATGTAGGGGAAGTGACGTGCTTACAGAGACCGGAAGTGACTCTGGCGTCTCATCATGGTTAGAATGCCAGGGATACACTTCATCTGCAAGGTATGTCTATAATGATTACGGTACATATATAAGGGTACTCATACCAGGCACTAGCACATCACCCCTGATGAAGTTGCCGGGTGGTGACGGAACGCGTGGGGTCCTCTGTGGCCCTGTCCCTGTTGTACCATTGCTGACACCTCGGATATTCTCCAGTCTGGGACGCTTGCCTCATTCAGGGGCGTATCCACTATTATCATACTATGACCACTGTGATATTTAGTTTTTTAGTATCGCAACTTACATTGTACCCATAGCCATATACATTTATATTTATATAGCCATTACTACTTGCCTGGTTTCTTTTACTGAAGCCTGGTACTGTATTCATGTATTGTGGTGTACTAGGACCTGCTCTTATGATATTATTGATATTATTGTTTATTATTTTATGGGTTGGTCATTGTTCAGACTGGAGTCTACCGGATATACACCTTGATATATTTTTGGGACAGGTGCTTTTTCTTAGGGGAGGGGGTTCATGGCCTTTCCTCTTAGTTGTGCCTTGGCTTTAAGGACCAGTTTTAAGTGTTTTTATTAAAACCCTTGTGTCTGTTATCAATTTGTATGCTAGAAATTGTGTAATAAAGAATACTTTATATATTCATCTTATATGTTTGGTGTGCTGCTATATTTCAGTATAGCTTCCTCTTCATGTGGATTCATTTATTTTTTATTTAAAAAAATGGAAAAGGGGAGGTGATTCAAATTTTAATATGGGGAAATTCTTTAAACCTTTTTAAATTTCTTATCACTATATGTCAGCAGCATCTAAAATGTTGCCTGCCAGTGCATGCGATTGCTTGCGATACAAGGGGCAAGACTCCCTCTTCATCAGGTCCAATCACTCGACCTGATGAAGAGGGGGTCTTGCCCCTTGTAACGCGTAGTCCCTCTAATAAAATCTTTGGTTTATTATTTTTTACTTGTCCACTCCGCTTCTTGCCGACTGAGGCTATACATACCTCTCCCGGCTACTGCCAGCAACCACCTAGTGAGCACCGCTACGAGGATCTTCTCTCCTGCTTCCACAGGAAAACTCTACTCAAATAGATAGATATGAGATAGATAGATAGAAGATAGAGATATGAGATAGATAGATAGATAGATATGAGATAGATAGATAGAGAGAGAGAGATATGAGATACATAGATAGAGACATGGGATAGATAGATAGATAGATAGATAGATAGATAGATAGATATGAGATAGATAGATAGATAGATAGATAGATAGATATTTCCAAAGTACCAACAGAGCAGCACATCCAAGGGTAGATAAATAAAGCGGTGCCAGCGGCGATATAGCCCGGTCAAGGCAGTCACACATCCAAGGTAGTAATCCGCATCACTCCAAGAGTAGGTGCAAAAATAAAGTGCTTTATTCCATACTAATAGAGAGCAACATTTCAGCTGCCATGCAGCCTTTCTCAAGCATGCTTGAGAAAGGCTGCATGGCAGCTGAAACATTGCTCTCTATTAATATGGAATAAAGCACTTTATTTTTGCACCTACTCTTGGAGTGCTGCGGAATACTACCTTGGATAGATAGATAGATAGATAGATAGATAGATAGATAGATAGATAGATAGATATGGCCCGCAACCAGTCCTGGCATCTAGTGAGTAGGGGCCCTATGGGGGTAGAGAGAGATAGATAAATAGATATGAGAAAGACAGATGATAGATAAAAAAAAATTTATATATAGATACTAAAGTGTTTTCCAAATAGGATGCCTCCAGCTGTTGCAAAACTACAACTCCCAGCATGCCCACACAGCCAAAGACATGCTGGGAGTTGTAGTTTTGCAACAGCTGAGGGCACTCTGGTTGAGAAACAATGAGATGGAGGTAAATAGGCACTATCTCATTGTGTTTGAACCAAGGTGTCCACAGCTGTTGCATGAGATGTTGCCTATTAATCTCCCACTAATCCACAAATTGCAAACGTGGAGGAGGGGGAGGAGTCATCGCAGTGCAGGCAAGATATGGACACACCTCCTCCCTTTGACAAGTGAAAAAGACATTGAGCAGCTGCAATATTCAAATTTTTTTGTAAAATAGAGACATAAAAATTACATTTACATGATGAGGATGAGGTACTGAGTAACATAACAGTTTTGTTTTTGTGGGATCTGACAGATATGCTTTAAATCTAGATGGTCTCAATAAGCTAATTCCCCTTATTGTACCACTTAATTATTTTTGAACATATATTATACTTACCTGTATTATCTGGACTTACTCTAATATTATTATATTTGTTCTAGATGTTGTGTATTTTATTAATTTTTATGAATAACTTACCTTACCTTGGACTCAATATACTATACATTGCTTCGCGATTTTGTCAAATACATATGTGATATATCTTATGTGTCATTTTCTTTGTTTGTTTGTTTTATGTTTATTTGTATTAACTTGTCATTTAAAACTCTTAATAAAAACTATTGAACTAGAAAGTGAGTGTTGGTTTCTGATACTAGCCAGCATCTGCCATGTAGAAAGCAGGCTCAGCACTTGAACATATATCTTGAGCACGCATCCACCATATCTGCACAGTGTTCAATAAAACTAATAAAACAGAAAAAGTAGACATATTACCGTATTTATCGGCGTATAACACGCACTTTTTAGGCTAAAATTTTTAGCCTAAAGTCTATGTGCGTGTTATACGCCGATACACCCCCAGGAAAGGCAGGGGAGAGAGGCCGACGCTGCCCGCTTCTCTCCCCCTGCCTTTCCTGGGGTCTAGAGCGCTGCTGCTGGCCCTTCTCACCCCCTGGCTATCGGCACCGCTGCCCATTCTGTCCCCCTGACTATCGGTACCCGGCGCTCCATTGCCGGCGCCGATAGCCAGGGGGAGAGAAGCGGCGTCGACAGCCAGGGGGAGAGAAGGGGCAGCGGCACCCATTGCCGGCACCGCTGCCCCGTTGCCTCCCCCCATCCCCGGTGGCATAATTACCTGGGTCGGGTCCGCGCTGCTGCACGGCGTGGCGCACTGACGTCATGCGCCGCGCAGCGCATAGCAACGACGCCGGGGACGCGCGCCGGAGGCCTGTAGCAGCGCGGACCCGACCCAGGTAATTATGCCACCGGGGATGGGGGGAGGCAACGGGGCAGCGGCGCCGGCAATGGGTGCCGCTGCCCCTTCTCTCCCCCTGGCTATCGGCGCCGGTACCGATAGTCAGGGGGACAGAATGGGCAGCGGCGGCGATAGCCAGGGGGTGAGAAGGGCCGGCAGCAGCGCTCTAGACCCCAGGAAAGGCAGGGGGAGAGAAGCGGGCAGCGACGGCCTCTCTCCCCCTGCCTTTCCTGGGGGTATATCGGGGTATACACGCGCACACACGCACCCTCATTTTACCATGGATATTTGGGTAAAAAACTTTTTTTACCCAAATATCCTTGGTAAAATGAGGGTGCGTGTTATAGGCCGGTGCGTGGTATACCCCGATAAATACGGTAGTTATCACTGCAGTTATTTATGACATTTAACATTTAATGGAAATCATTTGGAATGTATTTGTTTTGACATTTGTTAAAAGAAAATAAATAAATACATAAATAATTATACAAAAACCAAGACCTGACACAAAAACAACTACAAAAAAGGCACAAAATACAGTCCCAAACACTAAAATTAGTGATGTCCTTTAGGGGTTAAAGGGGTTATCCGGGAAAAAACTTTTTTTTTATATATATCAACTGGCTCCATAAAGTTAAACAGATTTTTAAACTACTTCTATTAAAAATCTTAATCCTTTCAGTACTTATGGGCTGCTGAAGTTGAGTTATTCTTTTCTGTCTAAGTGCTCTCTGATGACACCTGTCTCGGGAACTGTGCAGAGTAGAAGCAAATCCCCATAGCAAACCTCTTCTACTATGTGCAGTTCCCGAGACAAGCAGAGATGTCAGCAGAAAGCACTGTTGCCAGACAGAAAAGAACAACTCAACTTCAGCAGCTGATAATTATTGGAAGGATTAAGTTTTTTTAATTGAAGTAATTTACAAATCTGTTTAACTTTCTGGAGCCAGTTGATATTAAAAAATAGTTTTTTCCTGGAATATCCCTTTAATAGTATATTATCCAAGGTTGATGTGCCTGTTCACATTCAATGTGTCTCATGCACATGGCTGTATTAAATACAGAGCTGTGATAACTAAGGATGCCCAGAGGTACAAAATTCATGACTTAGAGTGAATACTGGTACTAAGATCAATTTAAATAATGTTATTTTTATCATTTGATACTTTTTTTTTAACAGTGCATTTGTATTTCAATGTTTCTTCTTTCTTGTAAAACATTGCTTAACGTATGTTGCAGTAGAAATACTACAGCCATAGAGCTGTCTTGTAAGTTTCTGCAAAGAAAAGCTTCTCAATAAGATTTATATGAAGCAATCTATTTTATAGTGTGCATTGTATAGGCAACAAACTTATTTCCTGATATAAATAGTGGATGAAAATTGAATTATTAATTAGTTACACGCACCCAGCAGAACCCTCACATACTTACAATTTATTCCACTATGAAATGCCTCAAGGTACAAGATACATTTTACATGTTTGCAAAATGTTAAATTTTTATGAATATTGACGTATCTATTGCTAATTAAACCAGTACCTCACTGTTACTCCACAGCAAGGTGAAATATTTACAGAAAATAAGCAATATCCCTGCAAATGAGCCATGAAAATATAAAAGATTAAAAGGGGAGAAATTTGAAATCTTGCAGTATTTGTCAAAATGTCACAGAGGATTGCATTTGCATGTTGTGTCGGAGACAGAGAAAGTTGATTACTGAGTAGTGAACTGTGTCAGCTTGTGTTTTACCTCATATTGATAACAATCTGCTTTCACACTATGAATTCTATGTAAATCTTCTAAATGTATCCTTGATCATATATCTGTCACTCAATAGTAAGCCATACCTGTACAGTGGTAGAAACTCCTCATTGTTTGGATACTTAATAACTGCAAAATTTTATTTCCAGAAATAATTCATTCTAATACATCTTCTACCGTATTTACTGTGATAAAACCACACTAGAGTGAAGAGCTAAAGTGTTATGGTGGTGCTGCTACAGGTGAATGGAACCTTACAATGAAGCAATGCACAGATGTCTTTTTCCTACAATGTGAGAGATGCTTTTATGACTCTACTTCACTCATGCGTGAGGGTGATTGAGCAATGATTCCCAACTCCTTAAAGGGGTACTCCTCTGGAAAACATTTTTTTTTTTAATTAACTGGTACCACAAAGTTAAACAGATTTGTAAATTATTTATATTTAAAACATCTTCACCCTTCCAGTACTTCTCAGCTGCTGTATGCTCAACAGGAAGTTGTATAGTTCTTTTCTGTCTGACCACAGTGCTCTCTGCTGACATGACACCTCTAACCCTGGCAGGACTTGTCTACACAGATTGCTGGGATGTGGCGTGGCACAAAAGGAAACAGGCAAGACGAGGTCAAGGTAGCAATAGGTCAGGGCAAGTGCAGGGTCAGGTAAGGGAACAAGGATCTGGTACACAGATATCAGGAACACAGAAACACAGTAGCTTTATCTACTCCACAAAGGCAACAAAGATACAGCAGGAAACAAAGGGAGGAGCTGATACTTAAAGACCGGGGGCAGGTGTGAACAGTTAATTAAATGAGGCCCTTTAAATGTAAGAACTCCGGGGCATGTGCACCCTAGAAGGTGGGGGCACGGGCGCCAGGGCTGCAAGGACAGGAAGACCAGGGAGGTGAGTGATGGGCTGAGATTCGCATGCGGTGCGTCCTGCGATGCGAATCCCAGCCCCACCGGCAGCGGGGACAAAACAACAGAGCGCTCACAGCCAGCATGTCTGGCCGGAGCGCAGATGTTACAGTCATTTACAAATCTGTTTAACTTTCTGGCACCAGTTGATTAAAAAAACATTTTCCACTGGAGTACCCCTTTCAGAGGTTATTCACATGAATGTATTTTGTTTCAAACTTGCAGCATGTTTCCCGCTGCACATTTGAAAAGGAGGGGCTGTCCACAGAAAACATTTGGCAGCTGAAGCTCCATTGTGCAAAATCTGTTGCAGACTCCATTGAAGTCAATGGGGTCTGCAGCGTATTTTCTGCTGCCAAACATTTTATGAAAATGTGCTGCAGAGAGCCCACCCCTTTCAAACTCGTAGCGGGAAACATGCTGCAGGTTTTAAACACAATACTGTACACTGATGTGAACGCACCCTAAGATTTTCACACATTGGGAGGGATTTATGAAGCCTGTATGCCTACTTTTTAGCAGTAGAAAAGTTGCAAATGTTTGCCCTTTTACACCAGCTGGAACCGTTTAAAAAAAAAAAAAAGTTGTGGCTTGGTGAAAAAGTGGTCATGGCCTAACCACATCTAATTTGTTACAATAGATGGCATTTAAGTGGTGTAGATTTAAGTGTGGTGATTGTGACAGGCACAGTAATGCATGTGTTCATTAAGAGACCGTAGTCTCTTAATGAGTCGGCTGAATGCTAAAGCCGGGACTTTACTAAAACCTACTGTCACGTCAGACAGGGATAGATTGCAGCCCTGATCTTGCCCACTCCCTCTGTCCCTACCCGCCCTGGACAACGGGTCACAAAGCAGAGCCGGAATCAATAGCCAAAAATACAGAGACTAATGCTGCTGGTTACTGGAAGAAACTTCTCTCACTGACAAAGACAAAAGACACACGGTTTATATAAACAGCTACACAGGTGCAGGCTAAACAAGGTCAGCTGATCAGCCCAGCTAGCTTGGCATAGCCACAGGAACCAAACTAAACAAAAGCTTAGGGATGTTTAACCCTTCAGGTTCTTACAGTACCCCCCCCCCCCTTTAAAGAGGGGCTACTGGACCCTTAAAAACCTGGGAGTACAGAGGTACTGGCTTGGATACAGATGGACCATCAATATCCTCATCTACATCCTCGTTCTCAATGTCACACCACTCATTGGTGTCCTCACAATGATCTTCCAAATCCTCACAACTTTTTTCGGGCTCCAAGTCCGTATGAGTCCTTTTAAAACACATATTGCCCATGCCGTCGCAACACACTGATTCAGCCAGAGGCTGCTGCAAAACTGGTTTAACAACACTCTTAGATGTTAAATCAGCTTAAACAGTAGATGTAACAATACCTCCCAAATGAACATTGCCAGGTGTAGTTCTCTGTGGGGCACAACATACCTGTTTGCCCAAGTGGCCACCATGATTACTACTTGGATGCGAATGCTTGAAACAGGATCTGATGAAGTGTGTATCTTCTCCTCAATAGAAACACAAACCGTACAGTTGAAGAAATCTCCTGCGCTCCTCACGGGGTACAGATGAACCCTATCTGCATGGGTTCATCCTCAAGCACAGGTTGATTATTAGGGACAGGAGAGGAATCAAGCAGGAAAGGAGAGGTAGAGGAAGAAGAACACTCCAGTTTGCACTCTCACAGACATTTATCCAAACGCACGGCTAACGTCATTGCTTGGTCAAGGGTGTCAGGATAAGGATAAGTTACTAACATGTACTTTAAGGTGTCAGAGAACCCCAGTCTAAACTGGCAAATCAAAGCCAAGGGTGTTCCATTTGGAGGCCACACACCACTTTCGAAATTCTGCCAAATAATATTTGACAGGTCTCTGTCCCTGTTTTAATGTGCGCAGTTGAGACTCAACATAGGCAGCTCTGTCAGGTTCAGCATACAAAAGTCCCAAACCCGCAAGGAAAGAATCCACTAAGGATAACTCAGGGGCATCAGGATCAAGGGAGAACACCCACTCTTGGGGACCCCATTGCAGAAAGGACATAAAAATTCTCACTCTCTGGGCCTCAGTGCCAGAAGAGTAAGGTCTCCAACGAAAGTACAACTTACAACTTTCACAGAAGGTTTTAAACATTTTCCTGTTACGAGAAAAATTATCTGGGAGGCTAACATGTAGTTCCACATGAGCTGAAACAGGAACAAATGGCACCTGAGTGTGGACAGAATCCAGCTCCTGGATTCTGGCAAGCAAACCCGTAATTAGCTGCTCCTGGTCTTGACACGAGTCAAGGTCTGGACTAAACTTAACTGAGACTGAGAAGACTCATGTTGCTGACGTTTCTCAGCTAAATCCTGGACCAGCTGAGACCATGAGACCATGCATTTGCTCCACCATACAGACATAGGTTCCATGATGCAGGAAAAAGGCAAATGCAGGTATTAGTGGCCAGTGAAAATGTCACATTGGGCAAGGATAGAGTGCAGCCCTTATCTTGCCTACTCCCTCTGCCCCTGCCTATTGCGTACCTGCCCTAGACAGCAGTCCACAATCACTTAGACGGTCCCTTCCTAAATAAGTGAGGGACAGACAAAAGTCAAAATAATAAACTATAAAGGTCTGGAAACAGCTGGAGGCACACAACTAGCAAAAAGAAAACTAAACAAACACACAGAAGAGCAAGGTCAGACAGGCCAGGTCGGTTACAAGAAAATACGAAGTACAAAATCACTAAGCAAGAGAGGGGTCACAAAGCAGAGCTGGAATCAATAGCCAAAATACAGATACTAATATTGCTGGTTACTGGAAGAAACTTATTTCCCTGGCAAATACAAAAGACACACAGAGTAACCAGCTACAAAGGTGCAGGCTATACAAGGTCAGCTGACCAGCCCAGCTAGCTAGGCATAGCCACAGCACCCAAACTAAACAAAAGCTCTGGGATTTTTAACCCTTCAGGTTCTTACACCTACATGTTAAACTTCAGACTTAGTAAATCCCCCCTATAGTATTTTGCTCAGTATTTTGCACTAAAGCCAGGAGTGGGACTGTCAAGGACCGACCAGGGAGCAGGGAGAGTGTGCCCTAAACTGACCCTAAAACATCTCTCCCTGCCTACTTGCCCATCCATCCTAAATGATGGATCGACAACTGGGCATCGGTCCCTTCCTGCGCTAAAGTGCAGTGGCGTAAAAACACATAATATACATAGTCGGTAACAGACCAGAACAGAAAACTACTAGACAACCAGATACACCAGACAGAATACAAATACTAACAGGGCAGAACATAAACTCAGCAGAACAAACAAACAAACAGAGCAGAATATAGTGAATTAAAGGAGTAGTCCGGCGCGCACTTTTTTAATTTAATCCCGTCCGGGCTGAAAAATAAAAGAAAACACACTTTCTCTTACCTGGCAACGAGCCCCCGGAGCTCCGGTACAGGTGTTCAGTCCCCGGGATGTATTCTTCTTACTTCCTGTTAGCCCGGCACGTCACATGAAGCTTCAGCCTATCACTGGCCGAGGCGGGACATCGCTGCGGCCGGTGATAGGCTGAAGCTCCGTGTGACGTGCCGGGCTAACAGGAAGTAAGAAGAATACAGCCCGGGGACCGAACACCTGTACCGGAGTGTACCGGAGTTCCGGGGCTCGTTGGCGGGTAAGAGAAAGTGTGTTTTATTTTATTTTGCAGCCCGGACGGGATAAAATGGAAAAAGTGCGCGCCGGACTACTCCTTTAACAAACAGTTCATAAACCGGATATCAGATAAACGGCAGACATGATAAAGTGACTAGGCATGAATAAAAAGACTAAGCATGATTTCGGTTGTGAGAAAGTGAAAGGTATGGTGGTTGATGGGGAATATGTGTCACTAAGGTTCCTAGCCTTGATGAGGTAAGAGCCGGTAATTTTCCAGTGTCTGTGCTGCAATGCAGACTGATACTGTGGCCGTAGTATGACTAGAAGGACAATCCGGGACGGCTCTTACTGGGAATGACCAAGTGCACGGTGGGGGTCACTCCCCATAATTCAGGCCGGCTATTCTTGGCCTAAAAGCTAGGCTGCCTCACCAGCTGAGGGGGATTTGCTAGTTGCAGCACATAGTGCCAGAGAAAGCTGAGTGTGAAGTTCTTCTCTGTGGTAGCTCCAACAGTGGAAGCTGCTGGACAGCCTAGCTGGAGGCCTGGAAAAGACTTGCCTGATGCCGCATGGCATGAACTCAGGTGTGAACAAACACCTACGGATTACAGGTGGACTTTTGTTACATTTTCCTTTGTTCTACGTTTAAAGATTGTTTGCCGTGTGCAGTGTGTGAATAAGACACTGAACTTTAATTTGAAAAACACTGTCTCCTTGCCTCTATACTGCAACCACTCCTGCTTGCAAGAGCGAGTCAGCGGTTGAATTGCAGTACTCGGTTGCCAAGAACCCGCTGGAGTTGTTGCTAGGGGCAACGAATCGCCGACAAGTGACTGTCCAGTGTCTGCAGTGATCCAGTGTTTGCAGCGTTGCCAAAATGGAGGCCATGGTGAAAGGCCAACTTGCAACAGCGGGAGACTCACAGGCACCAGCAGGAGGCCAACAAGCACCAGCAGAAGACCAACTAGCTACTGCTACAACAGGTGATGGTGCTTCAAGCCGCAGAGACGACTCGGACCAACCCTGATACCAGGAAGGCTGTACGGATGGCAATGCCAAAGATGACCACCGTGGATGATGTCGAGACCTACCTGGCAGTCTTTGAAAGAGTGGCCATGAGGAAGAGGCTACCCCGGGACCAGTGGGCTGAGGTCATCGCTCCATTCCTTACGTCCGGGTCCCAGCAGGCCTATTTTGACTTACCTGATGACCAGGCAGCCAACTATGACACGGTCAAGGGTGAGATATTGGCAAGACTGGGGGAAAATTTGTGGGTCTGGGCCCAGCAAGTAAGGCAGTGGGAGTATAAGCCGGCTGAGCCTTCCCAGCCGCAATATTATGTTCCAGCGGTTGCAGCTAGAGGTCCTGAGTCCCACTGCCATACTGAACCGACTCCTGGCCGATATGTTCTTGAGGGCTCTGCCTTACACCCTCCAGAGCTGGATTGGCCAGGCATCACCAAGTAACATGTTGGAAATGGTAGACCTCGTGGAGAGGTACGAGGCCACCACAAAGCTGAGCAAGGGGGCGCTTAAACCTAGGAGGTCCCCACCCTTGCCCAGATGACTAGAAAACCCCAAAAGTCCCTGAAAGGTGTTCCCCAAAGGCCCCTGTGAGCGAGTATGCCATTCGGTTTCGTACCCTGGCATCGGAGTTAGCATGGAATGATGATGTTCCTCTGCCATATCTTCTGCCTGCATGGATTGCCCTCCCATATTGCCTCCAACCAAGGAGTCAAATTTGTCTCTAAGTTTTGGAGGGCCCTCTGTTCACTCCTACAAGTTAAATTAGATTTTTCTTTGGGTTACTACCCTCAATCCAATGGACAGGTCGAAAGGGTAAACCAGGTCTTGGAAGACTATTTCTGCCATTTTGTTCCGCTCCCCAAGACAACTGGGCCGATCTGCTACCCTGCGCCGAGTTTTCCTAAAACCATAAGGATTCCGAATCCTCCTGGTCTTCTCCTTTCTTTCTGGTCTATGGACTTCATCCTCACCCTCCTTTACACTTGTCCACTTCCTCCGGAGTTCCCATGGCCATTGATCAAGTGCAGAACTTCGTCTCCATCTGGCAAAAGACTTGTGACTCTCTTCAGCATGCCGCCACTTGCATGAAATCGCAAGCAGACAAGAAAAGACGTCTGTCACGATGCCGGCTGGCAGGTAGTGGACCCTCTGTGCCAGAGAGGGATTGGCGTGGACCGTGCTAGTGGACCGGTTCTAAGCCACTACTGGTTTTCACCAGAGCCCGCCGCAAAGCGGGATGGTCTTGCTGCGGCGGTAGTGACCAGGTCGTATCCACTAGCAACGGCTCACCTCTCTGGCTGCTGAAGATAGGCGCGGTACAAGGGAGTAGGCAGAAGCAAGGTCGGACGTAGCAGAAGGTCGGGGCAGGCAGCAAGGATCGTAGTCAAGGGCAACGGCAGAAGGTCTGGAAACACTGGCAAGGGACACACAAGGAACGCTTTCACTGGCACTAAGGCAACAAGATCCGGCAAGGGAGTGCAAGGGAAGTGAGGTAATATAGGGAGTGCACAGGTGATAACTCTAATTGGAACCACTGCGCCAATCAGCGGCGCAGTGGCCCTTTAAATCGCAGAGACCCGGCGCGCGCGCGCCCTAGGGAGCGGGGCCGCGCGCGCCGGGACAGAACAGACGGGGAGCGAGTCAGGTAGGAGAGCCGGGGTGCGCATCGCGAGCGGGCGCTACCCGCATCGCGAATCGCATCCCGGCTAGCAGCAGGATCGCAGCGCCCCGGGTCAGAGGACGTGACCGGAGCGCTGCAGCGGAGGAGGTGAAGCGAGCGCTCCGGGGAGGAGCGGGAACCCGGAGCGCTCGGCGTAACAGTACCCCCCCCCTTGGGTCTCCCCCTCTTCTTGGAGCCTGAGAACCTGAGGAGCAGACTTTTGTCAAGGATGTTGTCCTCAGGTTCCCAGGATCTCTCTTCAGGACCACAACCCTCCCAGTCTACTAAAAAAAAATTTTTTCCTCTGACCTTTTTGGCAGCCAAAATCTCCTTGACCGAGAAGACGTCCGAGGAGCCGGAAACAGGAGTGGGAGGAACAGATTTGGGAGAAAAACGGTTGAGGATGAGTGGTTTGAGAAGAGAGACGTGAAAGGCATTAGGGATACGAAGAGAAGGAGGAAGAAGAAGTTTATAAGAGACAGGATTAATTTGACACAGAATTTTGAAAGGACCAAGATAGCGTGGTCCCAACTTGTAGCTAGGGACACGGAAGCGGACATATTTAGCGGAGAGCCATACCTTGTCTCCAGGGGAAAAAACGGGGGGAGCTCTTCTTTTCTTATCCGCGAACCTCTTCATGCGTGAAGAAGCCTGTAAGAGAGAATTTTGGGTCTCTCTCCATATAATGGAAAGGTCACGAGAAATTTCATCCACAGCGGGCAGACCAGAGGGCAAGGGGGTAGGGAGGGGGGGAAGAGGGTGACGGCCGTACACCACGAAAAATGGGGATTTGGAGGAAGATTCAGAGACCCTGAAGTTATACGAGAATTCGGCCCATGGAAGGAGATCTGCCCAGTCATCCTGGCGGGAGGAAACAAAATGTCGCAAATAATCACCCAGGATCTGGTTAATTCTTTCTACTTGTCCATTGGACTGGGGATGATATGCAGAGGAAAAATTTAATTTAATCTTGAGTTGTTTACAGAGAGCTCTCCAGAATTTAGACACGAATTGGACCCCTCTATCCGAGACAATCTGCGTAGGCAACCCGTGAAGACGAAAAATGTGTACAAAAAATTGTTTAGCCAACTGAGGCGCAGAAGGAAGACCAGGAAGAGGAATGAAATGTGCCATTTTGGAGAATCGATCAACGACCACCCAAATAACGGTGTTGCCACGGGAAGGGGGTAAATCAGTAATAAAATCCATACCAATCAGAGACCAAGGCTGTTCGGGGACAGGCAGAGGATGAAGAAAACCAGCGGGCTTCTGGCGAGGAGTCTTATCCCGGGCACAGATAGTGCAGGCTCGCACAAAGTCCCCAACATCCGTCTCCAGAGTCGGCCACCAATAGAAGCGGGAGATGAGTTGCACAGATTTCTTGATGCCCGCATGACCTGCGAGATGGGAGGAGTGACCCCATTTGAGGATTCCGAGGCGTTGGCGTGGAGAAACAAAGGTCTTTCCTGGAGGGGTCTGTCTGATGGAGGCAGGAGAAGTGGAGATCAGGCAGTCAGGTGGAATGATGTGTTGCGGAGGGAGATCAACTTCTGAGGCATCCGAGGAACGAGAGAGAGCATCGGCTCTAATGTTCTTATCGGCAGGACGAAAGTGAATCTCAAAATTAAATCGGGCAAAGAACAGAGACCACCGGGCCTGGCGAGGATTCAGCCGTTGGGCAGACTGGAGGTAGGAGAGGTTCTTGTGGTCGGTGTAGATAATAACAGGAAATCTTGATCCCTCCAGCAGATGCCTCCATTCCTCAAGTGCTAATTTAATGGCTAGAAGCTCTCGATCCCCGATGGAGTAGTTCCTCTCCGCTGGAGAGAAGGTCCTAGAGAAAAAACCACAAGTGACAGCATGCCCGGAAGGATTTTTTTGTAGAAGAACAGCTCCAGCTCCTACTGAGGAGGCATCAACCTCCAATAGGAAGGGTTTGGAAGGGTCAGGTCTGGAGAGCACGGGAGCCGAAGAAAAGGCAGACTTGAGTTGTTTAAAGGAGTCTTCTGCTTGAGGAGGCCAGGACTTGGGATCAGCATTTTTCTTGGTTAAAGCCACGATAGGAGCCACAATGGTAGAAAAATGTGGAATAAATTGCCTGTAATAATTGGCGAACCCCAAAAAGCGTTGGATAGCACGGAGTCCGGAGGGGCGTGGCCAATTTAAGACGGCAGAGAGTTTGTCTGGATCCATCTGTAGTCCCTGGCCAGAGACCAAATATCCTAGAAAAGGAAGAGATTGGCATTCAAACAGACATTTCTCAATTTTGGCATAGAGTTGGTTGTCACGAAGTCTCTGAAGAACCATACGGACATGCCGGCGGTGTTCCTCTAGATTGGCAGAAAAAATTAGGATATCGTCCAGATATACCACAACACAGGAGTATAATAAATCACGAAAAATTTCATTGACAAAGTCTTGGAAGACGGCAGGGGCATTGCACAGTCCAAAGGGCATGACCAGATACTCAAAGTGTCCATCTCTGGTGTTAAATGCCGTTTTCCACTCGTCCCCCTCTCTGATGCGGATGAGGTTATAGGCGCCTCTTAAGTCCAATTTAGTGAAGATGTGGGCACCTTGGAGGCGATCAAAGAGTTCAGAGATGAGGGGTAAGGGGTAGCGGTTCTTAACCGTGATTTTATTAAGACCGCGGTAGTCAATGCAAGGACGTAGGGAGCCATCTTTTTTGGAGACAAAGAAAAATCCGGCTCCGGCAGGAGAGGAGGATTTACGGATAAAGCCCCTTTTTAGATTCTCCTGGACGTATTCGGACATGGCAAGAGTCTCTGGGGCAGAGAGAGGATAAATTCTGCCCCGGGGTGGAGTAGTACCCGGGAGGAGGTCGATAGGGCAATCATAAGGCCTGTGAGGAGGTAGAGTCTCAGCTTGTTTTTTGCAGAAAACATCCGCGAAGTCCATATAGGCCTTAGGGAGACCGGTTACTGGAGGAACCACAGAGTTACGGCAAGGGTTACTGGGAACCGGTTTTAGACAGTTCTTGGAACAAGAGGACCCCCAACTCTTGATCTCCCCAGTGGACCAATCCAGGGTTGGGGAATGAAGTTGAAGCCAGGGAAGTCCAAGGAGAATCTCCGAGGTGCAATTGGGGAGGACCAAAAGTTCAATCCTCTCATGATGAGATCCGATGCTCATAAGAAGGGGCTCCGTGCGGAAACGTATGGTACAGTCCAATCTTTCATTATTTACACAATTGATGTAGAGGGGTCTGGCGAGACTGGTCACTGGGATGTTGAACTTGTTGACGAGAGAGGCCAAAATAAAATTTCCTGCAGAACCAGAGTCCAAGAAGGCCACTGTAGAGAAGGAGAAGGCAGAAGCAGACATCCGCACAGGCACAGTAAGACGTGGAGAAGCAGAGTAGACATCAAGGACTGTCTCACCTTTGTGCGGAGTCAGCGTACGTCTTTCCAGGCGGGGAGGACGGATAGGACAATCCCTCAGGAAGTGTTCGGTACTAGCACAGTACAGGCAGAGGTTCTCCATACGGCGTCGTGTCCTCTCTTGAGGTGTCAGGCGAGACCGGTCGACCTGCATAGCCTCCACGGCGGGAGGCACAGGAACAGATTGCAGGGGACCAGAGGAGAGAGGAGCCGAGGAGACGAAACGCCTCGTGCGAACAGAGTCCATATCTTGGCGGAGTTCCTGACGCCTTTCAGAAAAACGCATGTCAATGCGAGTGGCTAGGTGAATAAGTTCATGTAGATTAGCAGGAATTTCTCGTGCGGCCAGAACATCTTTAATGTTGCTGGATAGGCCTTTTTTGAAGGTCGCGCAGAGGGCCTCATTATTCCAGGACAATTCTGAAGCAAGTGTACGGAATTGTACGGCATACTCGCCAACGGAAGAATTACCCTGGACCAGGTTCAACAGGGCAGTCTCAGCAGAAGAGGCTCGGGCAGGTTCCTCAAAGACACTTCGGATTTCCGAGAAGAAGGAGTGTACAGAGGCAGTGACGGGGTCATTGCGGTCCCAGAGCGGTGTGGCCCATGACAGGGCTTTTCCGGACAGAAGACTGACTACGAAAGCCACCTTAGACCTTTCAGTGGGAAACAGGTCCGACATCATCTCCAGATGCAGGGAACATTGGGAAAGGAAGCCACGGCAAAACTTAGAGTCCCCATCAAACTTATCCGGCAAGGATAAGCGTATCCCAGGAGCGGCCACTCGCTGCGGAGGAGGTGCAGGAGCTGGCGGAGGAGATGACTGCTGAAGCTGTGGTAGCAACTGTTGTAGCAAAACGGTCAGTTGAGACAGCTGTTGGCCTTGATGCGCAATCTGTTGTGACTGCTGGGCGACCACCGTGGTGAGGTCAGCGACAACTGGCAGAGGAACTTCAGCGGGATCCATGGCCGGATCTACTGTCACGATGCCGGCTGGCAGGTAGTGGACCCTCTGTGCCAGAGAGGGATTGGCGTGGACCGTGCTAGTGGACCGGTTCTAAGCCACTACTGGTTTTCACCAGAGCCCGCCGCAAAGCGGGATGGTCTTGCTGCGGCGGTAGTGACCAGGTCGTATCCACTAGCAACGGCTCACCTCTCTGGCTGCTGAAGATAGGCGCGGTACAAGGGAGTAGGCAGAAGCAAGGTCGGACGTAGCAGAAGGTCGGGGCAGGCAGCAAGGATCGTAGTCAAGGGCAACGGCAGAAGGTCTGGAAACACTGGCAAGGGACACACAAGGAACGCTTTCACTGGCACTAAGGCAACAAGATCCGGCAAGGGAGTGCAAGGGAAGTGAGGTAATATAGGGAGTGCACAGGTGATAACTCTAATTGGAACCACTGCGCCAATCAGCGGCGCAGTGGCCCTTTAAATCGCAGAGACCCGGCGCGAGCGGGGCCGCGCGCGCCGGGACAGAACAGACGGGGAGCGAGTCAGGTAGGAGAGCCGGGGTGCGCATCGCGAGCGGGCGCTACCCGCATCGCGAATCGCATCCCGGCTAGCAGCAGGATCGCAGCGCCCCGGGTCAGAGGACGTGACCGGAGCGCTGCAGCGGAGGAGGTGAAGCGAGCGCTCCGGGGAGGAGCGGGAACCCGGAGCGCTCGGCGTAACAACGTCCTCCTCCCGAATTCTCTCCAGGGGGCAAAGTGTGGCTATCTTCCAAGTTCATCTGTTTTAAGGTACTATAAACTGGGTCCTCGCTATTTGGGTCCTTACAAAATCAAAAAACATTTAAACCCTGTAGCTTATTCTCTCCGTCTACCTTCCTCTCTCCGGATCTCAAATTATTTTGATGTATCCCTCTTAAAACCTGTTATCCATAACCGCTTCTCTAAAAAAGTCATCACTCCTACTCCCATCTCTGGTACCTCCGATGTTTATGTCGTCAAAGAAATTTTAGATTCCAAGTTGGTCAGGAAACATATTTTTCTTGTAGATTGGGAAGGATTTGGCCCGGAGGAAAGATCTTGGGAGCCGCAGGACAACATTCTAGACCATGATCTTTTCCACAAGTTCTTGTCTAGTGTTGAGCGGCATAGGCCATATTCGAATTCGCGAATATTCGCGAATATATGGACGAATATTCGTCATATATTCGCGAATATTCGCATATTCGTTATATTCTTGCTTTATTTTCGCATATGCGGATATTCGCGTATGCGAAAATTAACATATGTAAATATTCGCATATGCGAAAATTAACACATGCTAATTTTCGCATGTGCGAATTTTCGCACGCCAGTCTCACACAGTAGTATTACAGCCTTCTTTACACCACACAAGCTGGAAGCAGAGAGGGATGATCACTGTGATGTGTACTGTGAAAAAAAAACTAAAGAAAAACGAATATTCGTAATTACGAATATATAGCGCTATATTCGCGAAATTCGCGAATTCGCGAATATGCGATATTCGCGAATAATATTCGAATTGCGAATATTCGTGAGCAACACTATTCTTGTCCTCAAAAAAGTCCTCCGGTCGCAAGCACCGGCATTGAGCGCACAGTCCCTGTGTTCCCGTCTGCAAGCGGGCCGTGATTCGTATCGTGGGATGCGCCCGCATGCGAATCCTAGCCCGTCACTCACCATGCTCCGCTAGTGCCTCCTACCCTGAGTCTCAGCTCCGGCGCGCGCGTCCCCGTCTCCTAGGGCTCGCGTGCGCTGAAGCGCTGAAATTTAAAGGGCCAGTACGCTCAGAATTACTGTTTGCACCTGACACTACATTATAATGTCCTTCACCTCCCACACTTCCCTGCTGGATCTTCAATGTCCCTAGCCTGAGATTAAGCACCCCTTATAGTCTTTTAGCCTTACCCATGTATTCAGATCTTCTGCTGTTATTAGACTCCGCACCTTTGCCACCTGTCTTGACCTTCTGCTATGTGTAACTACGCTACTGCCTTATCCTACGGTACCTTGCCTTGCCCAGCTACCTGTGTGGTCGAGCCGTGTCGGGGGTAGCGACCTGGGTGTCGCCTGCTGCAGCAAGCCCATCCTGCCTTGCGGCGGGCTCTGATGAAGACCAGCGGCACCTTAGACTCTGCTCCCCGATACGGTCCGAGCCATCTGCCACACAGGTTAGGGATCCACATCCAGCTCTGTTACAAGAATGCAGGAGAACTGTGGTTAAATAACCACACCCAAGTTTTCATTTGTTCAGAGCATTAACTATCTCCTATGCAGGTAAAATAGCAAACTGCTCTGAACAAACTAGTGTGTGAATATACACCTAAACAGAAAAATGCAGAAACCAATAAACGGACAGGGACACAGAAAAAGGTACAGTACAAATCCATCTATTATGGTTTTTCTCTATGTTGGTTCCACTCTTGGTTTTGTGGGTGACACTGATGACACTAGTTACTGGTCCTGCTTCTTGCCTCCATTCTGCCGCATTCCCTTTTTTGGTATATGCAAATGACCTGCTTGGTGCACTGGAGTCATTTCCAAGCCTCTGGTGCACATTGACATCCAGACTGCATCTTTGTAGTAATGCCTCCTCCCCTCTGCTGAACCTCTGCTGCAAAATGGAGCTCCACTCTGCAGAGGCTTAGCACAAGGGAGGAAGCATTACTATGAAGATGCTGGCCAGACATCACTGAGTACCATGGGCTTTGAAATGTGCTCCCCCATGCACCAAGCAGGTAATTTGCATATAACAAAGAATGGGGATTGCAATGAAATGGAGGCACGTGCAAGGGCCAGTAAGTATAATTTTCATCAGTGTCACCACACTATAACACTGAAACAACTCATAAGAGCAGTTGATACAGATGACAGATCTCCTGTAAAGCCTTGATGTAAGATCTCTTACTTACAGCTGTCCTTTTTGTTACAAAGTTTCTTACTTATATTTCTTAAAAAGTGACTATTAAAATAAAAAAAATAGATAGATAGATAAATATTATTACAAAGTATTATAACTTTATAACAGAAATGTATAAAAAAAAAAGAAATTCTCAAAACATTTTTATTATGTCCTTTTCTCATACTTTTGGTTACCAGGTAGCAGGTGATGTAACAAAATCTTCTTGATCTTGTGGAGATAATGGACTTCTATAAACCTTTTTACGATGCCTACTCCACTTACTCCTAGTCCAGGTCCTGTCTCCAGTTATTCAAAAGAAAACTTGCAGTTTGACTTAAGGTATCTCTGCGGCATTGTGTATAAATAATCAGAACCAAATAAAATGTGTTGGTATTATGTAAAGGTTGTCAATGAGGACGATTATAATAAAGGCAAAAGTAGTCATTATCGTTCTTATCATCATCATAATCATTATTGTAATTGTTGCTTGTGTGCTCCTCTATTCATTGTGCTCTTAAGTGTTTAAAGTCGAGCCAGCACAGTCTACACATTATTTTAGCAACAATATAAATGCATTATTATCAGCACTTTTAAATAATCTTTTATTTGCCACAACTCTATAGTGTTTTCTGGTTTTAAAAGACAAACTATTTAAAACTGACAGTAATGTGCGGCATGTCACAACATATATTAACTGTACAATATGTGTTTACAGTAAGTGGCAGATAAGACTTTACTACTTTATTATTATAAAGATGCGGCATTGTGTTTGGAATCATTTTAATCACATCAGGGCACATAGTCCTTTTTAAATAAAAGATGCATTTCTATGTAAAGAGGAATAAAAATACATTTTGCCAAAGTTAATATAAAAAAGATTAGCAAAGAATGGCAGACTATCGCATGTTGTCTGTCAGTGGATGAATAGAAAATGATTATGGAAAGATGGCAAAAGATGAAATCATTTTACAAGGGAAGGAAACTGCAAGTATTGACAGCAACTTCCATTCTTGCCTAACAAATCAATAGTCAAGGAATAAAGTGAGAAACGAAAACAAGATTATTTTTGCTGTAGATCCTATCAAATATATAAAAACCCAAATTCTTAACAGGGTACTCCAACCTTAGGGATAAAGAAATAAATAAAAATTCTACATATAGAAACATATAGCATTACTTATCTGTCAGTTCCAGCTCTAAAACCACCAAAAATCTACTTGATTTGGGGGTCTTAGTCCTGTACTTCCTGATTGTTATGATTGTACTACTTGAGTAGTTGCTTAGTACTACAATACCTAGAATGCACTGCTTTTCCTCAGGTCTTCATATTCCGTTCACCGTGCCTACTTCCCTCTCACAGCATTCCTGCCAGTTCCCCGCTCAGAGCCTGTGCCATGTCAGGTGGCCCTCAGCTGATTGCTGTAGCTGAGGGCCGCAGCTAATAGCCAGCATCGGGCAATCATTGCGGGAGGCTATTAACCCTTTAGATTGCTGAGGTAGCCGGAGTGCTTACCTCTCCTTCCTGCCCATCTGTGGCTCTTAGATTCATAGAGTCTTTCTTCAGCAGGCTCTATCAATCAAGCACAGTGCACACAGATCAATGCAGTTCTATGGGACTACATTGATCTGTATGAAGAATCTAATGATTCCTCCTAAAAGTCCCCTTAGCAGGACAAAACAATTGTTTTATAAAGTTTTAACCCACATACATTAACCCCTTCCATATCAAAAGTTTCAATCATCCCCCTCTTTCCAAAATTCCATATAAAAAATATGTAAACATATTAACACCTTGGGGACGGAGGGCATACCTATACGCCCTCAGCCCACTACCTTTCTATAACGCGTCATAGCGGGTCGGGCCCGGCCTCTAACAATGGCTAGGACCCGTGGCTAATAGGGCACGGCACTGAACGCCGCATCTAAAGTGAAAGTAAAGCACTGCCGGTTAGCTCAGGGAGTTGTTCGGCATCGCCGCAGTGAAATCGCGGCATCACAAACAGCTTACAGGACAGCTGGAGAGTCCCTACCTGCCTCCTCGCTGTCCGATCACAGAATGACTGCTCAGTACCTGAGATCCATGAGCAGTCAAGCGGCAGAATCATTGATCAATGGTTTCCTATGAGAAACCATTGAACAATGTAAAAGATCAGTGTTTGCAGTGTTATAGCCCCCTATGGGAGTGAAAAAAATTAAGTGAATAAAGATCATTTAACCCTTTCCCTAATAAAAGTTTGAATCACCCCCCTTTTCCCAATAAAAAAAAAACTGTGTAAATAAAAATAAACATATGTGGTATCGCTGTATGCGGAAATGTCAAAATTTTGTGGCACAATGATTTTTTTTCCGTTTTGCCGTAGATTTTTGGGTAAAATGACTGATGTCATTGCAAAGTAGAATTGGTGGCATGAAAAATAAGCCATCATATGGATTTTTAGCTGCAAAATTGAAAGGGTTATGATTTTTAAAAGGTAAGGAGGAAAAAACGACGTGTGACGTGCGTAATTGTCCGAACTATTAAAATGTAAGATTATTTATTTTGTACAGTGAACCTCGTAAACATAAAAAAAAATACCAAACCCCAGAATTGTGATTTTTTTTGTTTATTTTATCAAACACCAGCCAAAATGTAAAAAGTGATCAAAAAGTCTGATCAATAACAATAATAGTACCAATAGTGCCAATAAAAGTGCCAATAAAAAGGGCCGATCATGGTGCAAAATCATGCTGCAAAAAAGGGTCAGAAAATGGCAATTCCATTTTTTTGTTTCTAAAAGTTTAGAATTTTTTTAAAATTAGTAAAACATTGTGCAAACTATACAAATTGGGTATTGTTTTAATCGTGCCAACCTAAAGTGTCAAGATTAGATGTTACATGGTGAATGATGTAAAAAAGAAATTAGCAAAACAGCTTTTTTTTGTTATATTTTACCTCACTGGGGACCCTCGCGATCTTTGCCTCCGCACCCCAGTCTTCAAGTGCACGGAGCAAATCCGTGCAGTATCAGATGACTAGGGAACACAGCCGCCACGCCCCGTACATTCATGTCTATGACGGCTTGACGGCTAGTACACAGCCGTCACTCCTCCTCCCATAAACATGAATGGAGGGGGCGTGGTGGCTGTGTTCCCTAGTCATCTGGCACTGCACGGATTTGCTCCGTGCACTGGAAGACTGGGGTGCCGCGGCAAAGATCTGGAGGGTCCCTAGTGACTGGACATAATTTTGAAAAGAGTAGTCCCTGAGTCCCCTGTGGGAATGAAGTAGCAGTGTGCCTGTGTAATTACTGCTTCATTCACTTTCCTCTCTCAACCGCTATTGGAATCATGAAACTCTGGTCCCCACTATCCAGGAAGCAGAATTTAGTCAGGTGGCATCACACATCAACTCCAATCGGCGGTTGAGGCAGGACATTGTGGTGGCCAAGTGGGGTGGTGTTTGCAGATACACATCCCTTTCTGTAAATCCCCTGTATATTGTCCTAACTATAAGGCCCATAATAATTTGCTGGAGCTTACAAATCAGGAAAGTCCATACAAATACACAAAAGTTGTCAACTATGCAGGTGGATGATGGAGTCCCAGAAATAATGCAAGGTGAAGTATATTGTAAGATAGGGTATATTCCCTTACACTGATATCAGCACTGCTTCAACCCACCCCTGCAATCTCCTGCGTAATGCTCTGGCTTTCCTTGTACACCTTGAGTGCTGTACTCTTGCATCTTCGGCTTTTCCATAGAGATGCATGGAGGGAGCATCTCGACCCCTGCTGCGTGCAGTAAGATAGCCGGAGCACCATGCAGGAGATAGAGGGGGTTGGCCACAGTCGTACTCTCCGTGATCATACACTTATGTTTTATCCTAGGGGAATAAGAAGTAAAATATGGGACTACCCTTAATCACTTCTCAAAGTGACAGTAACCACTAAGATTGATGTGTCAATGAGAAAATAAGCCACTTCTGTTTGTTCTAGTGTCTGTGACATTCCAGTGGGAAGGTACAACCAACATCCCAAGGAAAATGAAGCATTGTACAATGCCTACTCCACAAGCCAATGATCTATCTGTGTAATGCGAAGACATGCCAGGTCCTCTATAGTAACAGATGCTGTTCGCAACTGCTCTCTGCTGCCGGGCAGCTAATAGATGAGGGTCATAATCTTAGAATTCCTTAATTGAATTTTAAAAATGAGTTTTCAAAACCAGACAACCCCTATATTAAACTGTATACTATTACATTGTTAGAGTTGTAATATTCCATGCAATTATTTTGTTTTCTTATTTAGATATAGAATCACAGTACATGGAGTATTCTATTTCAATCGTGAATATAGACGTAATAGTTTCAGTGAAGATAAGTACTTTGTCACATATAATAATCAGAAAATATAAGCAACATTATACAGTAGGTTGAACAATTCAAAGGTTAAGTTCCTTGTATATTAAGCTTAAAGCAGCCTGATGATAGTGTATTTTGTTGTAATTGTCTCCCTTATGCTTTCCTGGAAATCAATACAAGTTCAAAACATGTTAGGTTTAGGAGGTCAGAACTTTTACCATTTTAAAAATGCATTTCTTTTCATTTAAGGATTTTATAAAGATAGGTTGATTTTGTTTTCTCTATTGCACAATGGGCAATAAAATAGAAGAATTTAGTTACTGTATGTTACCAGATGAAATCAATCCTTATCTATTATTTAGAAGTGTGTGTAAAATAATAACATCGAGAGTATAACACATTAATTTACAGAACACTAAAAGGAAAAATAAACTATTGTGAAATTTGGCTCTTGTTGTTCCAGGAAAATATTTTTAAGTAAAATGTTTATGGCTACCCTATAAGGCCTGTGTCATACACAGCATTACTCTTGGGGAAGTTCTTTTTTATTTTTTTTCAGTTTCTGAGCCAAAGACCAATGTGCATTAAAAAAGAAGAGAAATATAAGGGAAAAACTTTTACTTGTTGCTGGGTTTACTACTGTCTATATCTCAAAGAACGGCATCAAAAGCACAGTGGTGTTTTGGTCTTTTATATAAAAAAAATCAATGTTGGGCTTACACACTACAAATTGGTTACAAAAATCTGTTAAATTGATCTGAATAATTTGGCTTCAAAGGCTCTATTTAGTTGAATGGGACAGTTGAAAAAACTTCTATAACAAAATCAGCTGTGTTGGAATCCATCCAACTGTACAGCCTCCAAGTGTACAGAGACATTGGCCATGATTTACTAAGAGTGGAGTGTAGTTTTCTTTATGGGTTTTAATTCACTGCAAGTATTTTTCAACGGTATTTACTAAGGTTTCCCTACATTTTTGCACTTTTCCCTACATTTTGCTTTTTTTTACACATGCTCTGATCTGTAAGGTTTTCCTCAACTCAAATCCACATTTTCTGTGAAAACCTTAGTAAATATGTTGGGATTTGGGGACACGCCCACTTTTGGTGACCACACCCCTTTCCCTGATGGTCACACCCCTTTTCAGGTTTTCTCAGTAAAATGGAGAGTTGGTCTGTTTTTTTTTTTTCAATTCTGGCGTAGAATCTGGCGCACAATCCACACAACAGGTCAGGTTTACAATACTAAATCAGGGCCATTATCCACTTGGAGAAGAATGTCATATGGAGTCCAGTGAAACATACAGATACCATGGGCATATTTTACTGAATGCAGAAAGGAACTGGAAAAAAGATCTTTGTGTCCCAGCCGCTGTTGAACTCTTAAACATCAAATGGAATGACAATGGAGTAATCTTTAATGTCTTGAGCAGGACCGTTTTTTAGGAAAGAAAGCGCATAAAAAAATGTGGTTTATGACACATTTGGAGGGAAACCCCCTCTTCCCCAGATCAATATACAGACATAACATCCAGTAATTGGTTAAATAATGTGCAAATTGGAACCAAATACAGAGGGAGAAGGCAAATATAGTGCAAAATTACACTAATCCTTATTAAACAGCAATGCGTCCTCTACTACGAAGCTAATCAGCGATAATGGCTGGCTCCTCCCATGACACATGACTGGCCAAGTCACGTGGTTTCTGCCCTTTAGCGATGCATTTCTAGATACAGGAAACACAGGATGCGATCGCTTGCTGGAGGCAATGTTTACATCGGCTGGCAAACTGTAGACACTGTAATTTACTTATTTTTATGAATTCACTGATTTTTAAGTTAATAGCTATTGGGAACATTAATTGTACTGTTTAATAGGAATTAGAGTAATTTTGCACTGTATTTCTAGCATATGTTTGTTGTAAAGGGGGCTCTAACCTCTGTAACCTCTATACTTTGCTGAGGGTATTACATGAGGTTCCGTTTTGTGGTCTCTCTTTTTTCTACTTTACTACAATGTTTTACTGTAAGAACAGATTTGTTTTCTGTCAGTTTTTCTAGCACCTGGAAATAAAATGTGTTTAAAATCATGAGGTCTTCTTGATCATGAGGTCTTCTTGATTTATTAGTGTTTTGCCTCCTCCGGACACATATTCACACCAATATAGGATAAAATCATACAAACTTTTCTGTAAATGTACAAAGTGTTTTAGAGTTGGTCTGATTCCTCCCTCAGGTACCTGAAGAAGAAGTAAAACTGATACTTAAACACATTTGATCCTAAATTAGAGAAAATATGTGTCCGCAGTTTTTCATTGTCTATTGTATGTTCTGTATGACAACAGAGGCATATAGGGGTAGAGCAGAGAGCTTATCATCTCTATAGTACTCCTATTATGGCTATATGTCAAAAAAGAAGTAATGATATGCAGGGCCATATTTGCCACAAGATAGAGCAGACACATAGGGTGGCACAATTAATGAGGACATCCTTACTAATAAAGTGCAATTATTGCACAACAGGGCAGTACCATTATATATCCATGCCAACAGTCAATATGGGTGGGTGGGACATGGAAAACTAATGCTCAGTATTCCCACCTTGCCTGAATTCTATATACTGTGGAAACATACAGCTATAGCATATTTAATTTGACACTTTTTATTACATATTTAAAGGAATACTGTAGTGGAAAATAACTTATCCCTTATCCTTCGGAGAGTGATCTACTGTACGGGGCGACAGGAGTCCACAGAAATGGGGTGTGTCTGTCCCGGCATGACACGGTGGCTGACACGCTCCCCCGTGTATCCTATAGGAATGCTTCCTTCCTGCAGACTGACGGGGCCCCGTACAGGAGATCGCGGGGGTGGGGGGGTGGGGGGAATGGGCCGACATATAGGGGATAAGTTATTTTCCACTACAGTACTCCTTTAATTACATATTTTGTTTAACTTTTTGCATTTTCATGTTTTCCTTAAACTTCATATTTTGTCAAACTAACATGTTATCTTTATTCTTCAGGTCAGTACGATTGCAACAAAATTATATAACACAAATGGGGAAACATAGCCACACATCCACCATTTGTATTTTGTTCAACTTTTTTCTCAGCATAAATTAAAAAGCTAACAGGTTGTTAGTATACATTTTGATCAAAAAGTACAAGCCCACTTGCAACGTCAAGGCCACCTAGTCAGAGTGGGTCCCTTACCGAACCCTGGCGTAGCGCCGGGTGGCAACCACTGCCTCCGAGACACGGTGCCAACAGGGGGAATGACCCAATGGCCAGGCAGCCCCACTGCTGCCTGACCAAGCTCCTGGATCGGGGCTGTACCACCCCACAGAAAAAGTATCCCAGAAACAATGGTCGACACAGAGAACCACACCAGTGTGAAACCTACAATGTGCTCCCTGCCAGAGGGCTGGGAGAATGTTAGAAGGAAACCCTTATGCAGTCTCCTACTAATTAAAAACACCTGGGCCGAATGGGTGGAGTGGAGTTTGGCAATGGAAAAAGAGAGAGACTACAAATGTACAACACAAATAGAGAAACATAGCCGCACATCCACCATTTGTATTTTGATCTACTTGCTTCTCAGCATAATTTAAAAAACTAACAGGTTGTTAGTATACATTTCGATCAAAAAGTACAAGCCCACTCCCCACGTCAAGGCCACCTAGTCAGAGTGGGTCCTTAACCGAACACTGGTGTAGCGGGGGGTGGCTTGACGTGGCGAGTGGGCTGGTACTTTTTGATCAAAATGTATACTAACAGCCTGTTAGTTTTTGAATTTATGCTGAGAAGCAAGTAGATCAAAATAAAAATTATGGATGTGCGGCTGTGTTTCTTTTCCTCTATTTTTGTTTCACAATTGTAGTCTGTCCCCTCTTTCATAGCCAGCACTTTGCTCCACCCATTCGGCCCAAGCGTTTTTAATTAGCAGGAGACTGCATAAGGGTTTCGTCCTAGCATTCTCCCAGCCCATTGGCAGGGAGCATTTGGTAGGTATTCACATTGGTGTGGTTGCACTGCGGCGGTCATTGTTACTGTGATGCTTTGTCTGTGGGGTGGTGTGGCCGGGAGCCAGGGGCTTGGTCAAGTAGCAGTCAGTGGGGCTGCCTGGATACTGTATCGTTCCCCTTGTGGGCATGGTGTTGCAGTGGTGATGGTCACCGCCCAGTGCTACGCCAATGCTGGGTTAGGGACCTACTCTAAATAGGTGGCCTTGATGTGGCGAGTGGGCTTGTACTTTTTGATCAAATTGTATACTAACAACCTGTCAAAATAGATCAAATTGTGGATGTGCGGCTGTGTTTCTTTTTCTCTATTTTTGATATATATATATATATATATATATATATATATATATATATATATATTCATTATTATTATTATTATTTTTTTTTTATCATGTTTATTGCCATGCAGCAACTCCTTATTGTATTTCTCTGGATGGACGTGGATGGACCTGGTTTATATATTGTATGTTACTACACAATAAACAATGCAAATTAGAGTCAATCACAATATCTAGCAAGAAAACAGAGCTCAAGTTTATAGTTCTAAGGCAGCTGATCAAAAACATTAAAGTTATTTTTACTTAAGAAATTTAAATGGTAAAGTAGACTATCCTTTGTGCCTGTAAAGGAACGACAGTGTTCTTTACAAAGAGAGGGCAGTAAATTATATTGAAATCTCTTTTTAAGAGAGGGCATATAGACCATTGTCAAACCTACATAGGAGAATATCCAAGCAGCGGACTGTTTTAGCTTAGTGGCTAATGTACTTTGCTAGCAGTTATTAGTAGAAGAGAGTGCTGTATGTCACTAAAGCTGTAATGAAACAATCTAATTTCATCTTGAGTGTAGCCTGGAGTAAATTTACTGATCACCGGTGCAATGAATGTTAGGAAGAACCCAATCAGCAGGTGCTTTCAGCAACATTATCCTATTAAAGTGGGACAACTTCATATGGTTGTTTAAGGAATAGTCAGGAGTGAGTGATGGAAGGGAGGGTTTGATAAAGAGACACTGTACATGTTAGGCTAGGGTCTTTTTGCTAAGCTAAGCAGCAGAGAATTGATATGTTAGCAATGAAATGCAATGACAATTAAATTGTAACTGACCTACATGTTACCATCATTATGCTTTCTCTTTTTACTGCTTTCCCTCTTATTTAATCACACAGTATGGGGGTTTTATTAGGCAGTAATGTTAAAATCTTCATCCATTTAGCCATAAATGTTTGACTGGTGATCTATCAGCATTTCTTGTACTATACAAACAAAACCATTTTGCTGAATCATTGTTGACTTGTTTGTGGTCTAATTTAATGAGAGTAATAACTTACATTACCGCTGGTAGAGAACGCCGAAATCCTGCTAGCATGAGTAAGCTATATAATTTCTATTCATAGCACTTCTATATTCATTGGTTGTACCGCGACAATATGCATATGCACATCTTTTTTTTCTAACATTCTTGAGTTCAAGCTAAGTTCTGCTCCATTACAACAAAGCAGCAGTTATAAATAATATACTGATACATTCTGTACAGAGATATTAGTAACGTAAATGTAACATGCTGGGGCACGAAGACATATAGATAATTGACAACGGTATCAATATAAGAAATTACATCCTGGAATGTTTTGGATAAAGAAATTCTTAGATATTGAATGACTTATCTTTTTTTTTTTTTTTTTCAAGAATGATTTCAGTAATTATTTGTACAGTAGTATTAGTACTGTTTCACTGTTATCTTTTTTTTACTGAAATGTATAATTTTTGTTTCCTCTTGAGAACTTAGAGTATGTTCAAAAGTGTAACATTTACCAATGTATTTTATTTTCTACGCGCATTTTCATATCATTTTTCTTATCAGCTGTAGAAGTTGTAGCTTAAGGTGTACCTGTCAAGTCAAAGGAAAAATAAATGATGCTTATATGTGTTAATTACCAGGTCATGAAGATTCTTTACATGTCTTTTTTATGTGTCTAGCTTCTGTATTTGTCTCACAAATCCCTCTGTATTGCTGCTTACTCATACTGACATCCACTGCTCTGGAAGGGGTGCTTCCAAGGCAAGCACTGTGTCTGCCCTCATTCATCATGGGTAATACACAAACGTAGGGCAATTGTATATATGCTGCATGCCAGCTAACCTTCACCACAACTAGTGGTATAGTAGAAATACTCTCTGGTCAATGTGTAGCAGCAATTTAGCAGCAAGAAGTTATAACATTTGCTGTAGCTTCCCCAGTCATGGAACAACATTTCAGGGGCGGACCCCCTAATTCATGCGCCCATATAAGGGGGTCAGCCCCTGAAATGTGCCATGACTGGGGAAGCTACAGCGAATGTTATTGCTTCTTGCTGCTAAATTGCTGCTACACCTTGTCCGGAGAGACGATTCCATGTGACAAATGAAAATAAGTAAATAAAAAACGTGAAGAGTACTTACCATGAGTTATGTCTTGAATGTGTACTCATTAGTTGCAGTGAAACTAAGCTGGCGTGCAGCCTACAGTACAGTGACCCCCCCGGCCTACGATGGCCCCAACATTCGATCATTTCAACATACGATGGCCTCTAAGAGGCCATCACATGTTGAAGTCAACATACGATGCTTTTTTATGTCGGGGCCGTCGCATAAACGGCTATCCGGCAGCGCAGCCTGCTTCAGCTGCCGCCGTATAGCTGTTTACGGTGCCCCGTGTGGTCCTCTGACGATCACTTACCTGTCCTCGGGGCTCCTTAGCGTACTCTTCGGGATCCCCTGCATCGCCGGCGCTCTCCTTCATCGTCATCACGTCGTCGAGGACGCCGTCCCGTCATCCAATAGGAGCGGCGTGCGTAGCGATGTGATGGCAGCGACGGAGAGTGACGTTCCCAGGCAGCAGAGACCTTCCCGGAGCGTCGGGGTCACCCCAGGGACGTGGCGACAGTGATGGAGGGCGACATCCAGGGCAGCGGTGACGAGCGGTGACGGTCCAGAGCTGCGGGGACACGTCAATATAACCTCCAATACCAGTGGTCTTCAACCTGCGGACCTCCAGATGTTGCAAAACTACAACTCCCAGCATGCCCGGACAGCCGTTGGCTGTCCGGGCATGCTGGAAGTTGTATTTTTGCAACATCTGGAGATCTGCAGGTTGGAGACCACTGTCCTTTATTTTATATACGATGGTTTCAACAAACGATGGTTAGTTTGGAACGGATTACCATCGTATGTTGAGGGACCACTGTATATACAATTTCCCTACGTTTGTGTATTACCCATTGTGCAGAGTGGAGTTTTGTGGACCTCGGAGAGTAGGGGCACAATTTTCAAAGTGAGATTCATTTAAGAACTCAATTGTACTTTCATTAAGTGAACGTCCTCATTCATCATACATTCACTTCCTCCCTGCTGTGCTGTGTTGGGTCTCTTCATCCAAATACTGCAGGCTGTTCTGTAACCGTTATCTCTCAGACAGAATCCTTTCAGACAGTAGTCTGATAAAGGTGTAGACAGGACAGGAATGAACACAGAGGAGTGCTAGGCCCACCCTCATGTCCCAGATTTTGTTCTTGCCCGTGCTTCAGCTGGGATAAAGATGATGCTGCAGCCAGATAGGATTATGTGCTGGATGGTATAGTGACTCCTAGTAGCCTTTTTTTTTAAATAAGCCTATTGTTATTAAGTATATCAGAAAGGTTGATGTTTTGCCAAGATGTATAACATGTAAAACGTTTTTGATTCTGTCAGTGCCCATTTAAGGCTAGGCTGATACATAAAAAAGCATTAAAAAAATGTCCATGAAATAGGAATAAAAAACAGCCATATTTTTTATGTAATAATGAACTCCATTAACGTCTATAGAAGTGCACCCATCAGTGCACACATTGACACTGCTGATTGGTCTGATGACTGTTGAGCTTCCTTATTGGCTAGAATCACCTCTTGATTATTTGGAAAAGTCCAAAGATTAGCCGAATAGCTGTGCATAATGTACATTCCAAAAGGGCATTTATAAACCACATTCTTGTCACTGCTTTGTGTCCCAACAGCCATACACTCAGTGATTAAACATTTTTATCAATTGTATCTTAAGTATAGTGATACTTTTTTTCATGGAACAATCCCTATTAAATTTGTCCTAATACACCATGCAAGTTGTAGTGATCTATCTGCCAATATGCTTGCTAATCGTTTCCAGTAGCAATAAACAAAATTGTAAAGATAGAGCTCTTGGCTCCTATACATTATGTATACAATAAATAATGAAATGTATTAAAAAAATGTACTTTCAATAGGTTATTTTCATTTCAGTAAAAGATGACTTTCTGGCTTGTCAGAAAGCCAAAAACTGAACAGGCTGTTTTGCTCTACTTTTGCGTAAATCAACTGGTGCCAGCAAGTTAAACAGATTTGTAAATTACTTCTATTAAAAATGGGTATGGGAAGCAGAGGACCTTTGGTGATGTCATTACAATGTGATCAGTCACATGGGTGGGAGGAGCCTGACTACTATGCAATGGTGGCCCAGGAAGAAGTTCCTGTATAGGAGAATGTGTATCATGTGAAGGTAGCCTATACTACATACTCACACACAAATTACTATGTCTGTGTTTTCCAAAGTGTGCCTCCAGCTGTTACAAAACTACAACTCCCAGTATGCCCAGAAAGCCAACAGCTGTCTGGGCATGCTGGGAGTTGTAGTTTTGCAACAGCTGGAGATACATTGTTTGGAAAACACTGCACTATATAATTCCCACACACTGCATTTAACGTACCCACCACATTTATTGATTTAAGAATTAATAAATAAATGTCCAAACTATTCCATTATAACGTTAATTATCCCACACGGTCAATGGCATAATTGTTAAAAAATACCAAAGTCCACAATTGCTAATTTTTAGTAATTTCATATACCATAAAAAAAAAAAAAAAAAAACGATCGAAAAGTCGCATCAAAACAAAAATGGTATCAGTAAAAACTACAGATCAAAGCGCAAACGGAAGCCCCCAAAAGTTGCAAAATGGCGTTTTTTTTTTTTTACTGTGTATTTCATGGTAGCATGATTGATGCCATTACAAATTGGTGGCACAAAAAGAACAAGCCTCATATAGGTCTGAAAGTTCAAAATGAAAAGTATTCTGGCTGTAATACACAAGTGGTATAAATCTCATGGTCGCAGCCGTCACAATCATGACTGAGCCCCCTGTGACCGGCCACCATTGCTGCCACAATATCTGGCTGATCTGCCGGCGACTGTAACTGTAAGGGTAAAACTCCAAAACAAAGTACCTACACAAAACAAAAAAAGTGTCCACATATCGCTAAAAGTTTATTTTGTTAATACCAACCAAATTAAAAACATGTATATGAGGCATCAGGAGAAAACCATAAGTAAGCACAGAGGCCACAACACACATGAAATTCAGAGATAATGGGGGAGATTTATCAAATCCTGTGCAGAGGGAAAGTGGAGCAGTTGCCCATAGCAACCAGATTGTTCTTTTTTTTTTTTTTTTTTTTTTTTTTTAAAGGCATCTGAAAAATTAAAGAAGCGATCTACAACTGCTCCACTTTCCCTCTGCACAGGATCTGATAATTTTTTCCCATTATCTCTGAATAAAGTGGCAGGGGGGGGGATCAGTCGGGGGGAATAAAGTGGCAGGGAGGATCGGGGGGAATAAAGCAGCAGGGGGATCAGAGGAGGGATAAAGTGGCAGGGGGGATCAGAGGGGGGATAAAGTGGCAGGGGGTGGGATCAGAGGGGGGGAATAAAGTGGCAGGGGGGATCAGAGAGTGGAAATAAAGTGGCATGGGGAGGATCAAGGGGGTGGCAAATGATATAGCACAGTGGGGAGTGGTTGAAATGGCACAGGAGGTTGATCAAGGGGGAGAATGCATGGGGGTAGCAGCCCAATTTGTAATGCTGATACTGGTATCATGTTATACGTCATAGGACATGCAACGCGATATGTGCAATTGGCGGTACTGTGAGGGGTGTCCAGGGGGCCCAGGCCTGAGCTGTGAAGGGGCCCCAAAATTTCTGATGGCAGCCCTGGCTTCCATTATATGTTCAATGAAGCACAGGGCTCCTACTCCGTTTTTTAAGGATCGAGTGTGCTCATGTATACGATGAAACAAGGGTCTCTTGGTTTTACCAATGTAAAACCGCTTACATTTACAAGTGAGGGCATATACAATATGAGATGACCTGCATGTGATAAGTTGTTTAATCTGGATATCATAACCATTTAAGGTTAATATTTTGGCTTTAGAATTTAACTGGCAGAAAGAACAAGAACCACATGGTTAGTTACCCGTTGGTCTCTGTTCAGACAACCAGCTTTTATTTTTATTCCTCCTATTTAGTTCTTTGCATTTTTTTAGGATGTCCCCAATTCTTTTGTTCTTTTTATAAGTTATTAATGGTCTTTCTGTTGTTAACTTAGCTAAATCTTCATCATTCTGTAATATATTCCAATTGTTATAAATAGCTTTTTTGATTGTGTCATTTAAGGGTGAATTTTCAAAGGCAAAAACAATTCTTCACTGTTCATTCCTCTCACTTGTTTGCTCTGTATGAGCGTCTCCGCACTGATGTATGGACCCGTGAAATAAAGGTCACATTTTGCAGCATTGGTGAGTGCCCTGTTAATTTCTTTCTTGTCTTGGAAGTTTATAGAAGTGAACTGTTTGTTGGAGCACCACCTATATGCTGAATATTCATCACAGGATCTGTAGGAAGGTGTCAGCGTGCATTGAATTAGTGCTTGAGCTGGGCAGTGCCAGGTGCCTCTTTGTGGATTGTAATTTACAAATATGTTTATCTTTCTGGCACCAGTTGATTAAAAAAACAGTTTTCTACCGGAGTACCCCTTTAAAAAAAAAATGATCATTCAATGATTTATTGAGTTATAGCCAATAAACAAGGGGAAAAAAGTCTGGGGTGCAGCACAATGAAAATTGTTATGATCTCTTCCATCCTATAAAGGAAAATAACTTCTTGAAACCAAACGGAAAGAATTGGGGGTTAAGGAGTTTATTTTTTAGACATGTCTGGTTTTAGCTTCCAACCATCTCTGGCATCTCAGGCTGGAGGGGGTCGGAAGCCATCTTTCTGTTTCATTTAAAAAAAAAAAAAAAGTACCTTGAAAAAGGAAACTTCAAAACATGTTGGTGTTTTGTTTTTGTCTGCTTGGATCTGTTTTAATGTTTTTGGAATAAAGTTGAATAATTTTTAACTCATCTCATTGTAGTGCTAGATTTCCACCTGTCGTGTCCTGGATAAGGAACAGTGCAACCCTGATCTCACCTCAACCACTGTCCCTACCTACTTTATATGTTCCAAGACTGCTCCAATCCTTTCCTCTGCTACTGTGCATGGGCTGTTGGGTAGCGTCCCCCTTCCACAATGATAAGTAGAAATGCTAAATATGTCCGGCACCACGGCACATACTTGAACCATCAATCTTAAACGATGGCCCCCAATTGGGTCCTCCCAACAGGGACTTGGTCAGGCAGCAGTGGGGCTACCGGGCTACCGGTTCATTCCTCCGGTGGCCATGGTTTCTTGGAGGCAGTGGTCGCCACCCGGCGCTACAACGGTGTTAGGTTAGGGACCCACTCTGACTATTTTTTGATTACCCATTCTGGTGAGCATCGAGCTGGCAGTCCTCCGCCAGGAAAGCTGCCACCTGTTCCAGCCCCTGCCTCTCAGCGCCCCCCTGACTATGAAAGTGTAAGTGTGTAATTTAATCAGTTGTGGTTCTTGTGATAATTCCACAGGTAATATGATGTCGACGACCATAGGGCCTCAGTCTTGAAAAGATTACATTGATTTTTTTATTTATTTAAATTTAATATTTAAATTAGATTTCCAAGGTTAATGTCCCGGCGTTTACTTTGAACTAATATTGTATGACCACAAAACCCAATCAAACAAGGAGTCACAGCAGCAGCAGCATGAGAAGACCATAATCTGACTAAATGACACAGTCTGGAGTTGGCGGCAGGATGAGGAGACCATAGGGCCTCACAATCCCTAAGATTAAAAGATGAATTTTCAAATTTAAATGGAAGATTTATGGTTGCTAATGCTGTCAAGGTTGGCTGCGGTTTAGGCCTTAAAATGTGCATGACTGCCTCTGTATACTGCTGAGTGTTGACACAAGAAATATACACCAGACAAAAAGTTAGTATAAAACTCTTTCGCAGGAAGCTCAGGAGCTGTCCCAAAGTTTATTACACAGAAGTACATAGATTTTTACATTTGACAAAAAGGGGGGGGTTAATTATCATGTCAAAATCATCATGTTATATTTTGATTGGTTATTTGAGTATTGCGTCGGAATGTATTAGCATATTTAAGCATTCATTTCTCTCTTGGCCAGAGTTCACTTATGCTGCCCTCTCACTCTCCTACCGGAAAATTCTGGATTTCTCTGTCATTCTGCAGTCTTTATTTCTTCAAATATTTTGTCTTTTGGCCTTGTCACAAGGTCTTCATCTTCTTGGTCACAAGTAAATAGCAAGCTAATATGTCTCATAAGGAAACTAATATTTTTCTGCAGCATATTAGCATATATATCTATTTTTAATATATATATATATATATATATATATATATATATATATATATGTATATTGATCAGTAATCAAAATCACAAGGGTCAATCAATTCCCCCTTAAAAAATGATTTGACGTAATCTTTCCCTATAATATATTCCGCCTAATAGTCTCAGATTCAGGTGGGAAAAAGAAAAAACGGGTATGGAATGCTTCACTGGTTTGAGACGAGTGGCTCCTTATGAACCACCCCCCTTTGTACCCAGACTGATCCTTCACCTGGGAATCCTATATTAGCCCTACTCTACTGGAGCTACTGACACTACTACATGTCAGTGAATGCAATCTACATTTAACCCAATGGGACAACAATGGTTTAAAAGCAGCACTTCTAAACTGAAAAAGAAAAAAAAAACAGTACAGTATGTTCTACAGGGCCTGAAAAGTAGTTAAAGCAAAATTATGCAAAACAGAAAAGTCAGTTTACAGTATCTGTGAGCCCAAGACATAAGCTATACTGAGGAGAGAGAAAAATCTAATCAAACAGAAGAAAAATAAAGAAGAAGAAAAAAACTAGGAAATGGCACTCTTAACAGAGAAAAACAAATGGAGAGAGAGAGAGAGAGAGAGAGAGAGAGAGAGAGAGAGAGAGAGAGAGAGAGAGAGAGAGAGAGAGAGAGAGTGAGAGAGAGAAAACAAGGGCTACCAGCCCTCTGGATTTAAAAAATACCCTCTCCAGCCCTCTTTTTTGATTGTTCCCATATAAACAGGAGTTCAGTGCTGCAGCTGGATACGTGGGCTGCTATCCCCCCCCCCCCCATCTCCTTGAAAACAACATAAGCAGTTTTACATATTCCAGAATTTCCATTAATCCTGCAATAATTTACATTTACTAAATGTATTACTGCAAATATTGATTACCTTTTATCCCATGAAATTATCTATTTTGTCACTTATTAAACCATAATTTAATATAATAAAAAAATATATATATCAGGAACATGGTGTAGGAACCCTCTTGCAGTGCGAGGCGTGTATCCATGTTGATTTTGCTTCCAGCTTCACCAATGTGGGTGTACTATGCAAACCCTGCTGACTGGGGGTGGTATGCACAATGATTTATTTTTTCTATTAGGTGTTTGGAAGGGATCTTTCATCATACATACTAATTTATATAATTTTCATCCACATTGTAAAATGATCACAATCCATTAAGAATTAGTACATTACCAGATATATGTGAGGCCGATAAATTTAAGTAATGGGAAAGAGAAGATGAATGTGATATGTGTCCCTGGGCATGAAGACTCCCGACCAACATGGACATAGAGTCCATGCACATCAAGTCACAATATCTTTTATAGCTAACATCTGACTATGAAGGACATTGTAGCTAGGACCTTAAGAGATAACGCAAACAAAGCTGATATGGTGTTTGAGAACATTTTGTTGTTGTGAAGAAATGTTTATTAGAATAGAGGTTAATGTGTGTGATATCGCAGGTCTATTAAAATGGCTGCTGTTATGTCAACTTAAGAATATGCCATGTTAGGCTTGAAAAAGAGGAATATTTATGAACGATAGAATAAACCATGTGCAACTCTAAAACTCTATTAAATTTTAGAATCACATGTGTTATGGGTGATACAGCGTACAGCTGATTATATACAGAGTGTGAATATAAACTATATGTTTGTGTAATGCACCATTTCATATTCAATTAAATAACATTTATCATTTTGGTATTTAGGGTTAAGATTTGAATGCATCTACTTAAACATGGCTGTCAGGATCAAAATGGAGACTCATGTCTCTCCACTTCATTCTGATCCAATATAAATACACAACGTATTTAAAACACCCCCCCCCCCCCCTTCATTTCAGTGAGTAAACAGGAGATTGACTCAACCGAAATGAAGAAAAGGTAAAGTGCTCCCTATTATCATACCTTTAATTTAAAATAAATGGATCACAAATTGTGTGTACTTTTAGGACACATACCCAATGCGCAAATATAATTATGCAACTTCACTTTCAGTGTATTAATGTGGATATTAGTTGTAGACCATTAGTGAATATGTGTGCTAATGATAGAGACAATTATTTAGATGACCACGGTAGGAAAAATGTCTTGATTATTCATTTTTAAGAAAAGTCTCTGTGAAGGCTGCTAGTCTGGCACTTGGCAACTCAGATGTACTAAGCTTCTACTTTTCACTTCAGTTACAATTCTTATTTTTATTATTATTATTATTATTATTAAGAAGTACATTTGACCTTGATTTGGTACACTCTACTTCTGTGATGTTGATAAGACGTTCACAGTAAGCTGAAAAAGAAAATGTTTTATCTAAAGCTGCAAAGATGTGACAGGCAAGTTCTCCCATGCTATGCCCCCCTTCCTTTGCTCCCTAGATTATAGAGGGCTCTTTAAGTGTACAGCTCTGCCGCTATTGGAGATTTTTTTCCTTTATCATGAATTATTTAGAAAGAATATATACATTTTAAAATGTACCTCTATTATCCTGCCTCACACTCTCATATTTATTGTATCCATGGTTACGGAATCAGTACAGTCAGATAAGGACATACTTATATTGGCCCACCTTAGGAAGTTAGATGTAGTCTACACATAGTCGCTGAAACAGGTAAGATGATTATGGAGTGTGTTGGTCAGGTGCCTTTATTGTTTTACCTAGGTCATAACAGATGCAGATAATTAAGTCTGCACAAACTCTCTTCTTACATTGTTGAATCCCGAGGCCACCCAATGTACAGACATTACTACACACATAGCTCCCTTCTGCTTAGCGTATGAGGCCACGTATGTTACAATGGGGTACAAGACTGCTGGCACACACAGTTTCTTACCAACTGTTCAGATGCCGTCTTTGCCCTTTACAGCCTCTTTCTTCTTCCATTGGTCTCTCTCAGCATGCATTGCCGGTTCCTGCAAGAGACCTAACCAGAAAAATCCACATTCCCCATCCACCTGTACACTTTGTACCATAACTGTGTGGGACAGGAGCACTGCAGCCTTGGCAACCTCCTTCCCCATTCAGTCCCCTTGGCTTCTGACGTTGTTTACTTCATGTTGGTCTGATCTTCATGATGGCCCCCTTCTCTGGCAGCTCTAGGACTTTGAACACTTGAATTACAAACTACAGATTAGTTTGCCCAAGGATTCAAGAAAACCTTTACTCCAACTTGTGGACAGAAATAAAAGTGTACCCATACTCATTGTGTCATACCTTCAAATATCTTACACATCTCAGTGAATACCTTCAACTCTACTTTCTGAACCACCAGCTTAGATCGAGTGGTTTATTGCAGTAGAACTTCATTCTGCATGTGGTCCCCATATATCCTGTCTTATATATTACATCTTTGCATCACTTGGAACAAGCTTACATTTATAACTCAGCATCAACCATGGATTCTCTGATATTTTATCATGGCTCTTGAATTCTCAACCTCATAAGTTCAAAACAATGTAATCAAAATCTGAGAGAAGCAAAGCTACTAAAGGGGAGAAAAAAACTGTCTTTTTTCAGCATCTTTAGATTACACTAAATTATCATTATAAAATGATAATTATCATTACAAAATTGATATTATTCAAATAAATGCAATGTAGAATGTATAGGTATATCACATTGTGTATGCAGGCATTATAAACATACTCAATTTTAAACAGTGTATATATATATATATATATATATATATATATATATATATATATATATATATATATATATATCCTTCAAGTCTAATGTGATTTTTTTGTCATTAGGAGATGAGGCTGTCATTTTCCCTATAGGCTTCACCTTACTCCTCCCCCTCCTCTATGTCACCGGTCTTTACTCCTTTGAGCCTGGCCCTCTGCTTTCCCTCAACTTTGGTCAGTCTTCAACAACACTTGAAATTCTGCAAATACTCAACTTACAACACACAGGGCCCACATTTTCTCAAAAATGTAAAAGAATAAAACATATACAGAGCTCTTTCAAAAAACCCAAAAAAATTGGGAAAAATCACCTTCAATGTGAATATTTTATATTTCTAGAAATGATTAGATGATTTTAACTACGTAAAGGAATACTTTAAATAGTGATCGCTTTTTTATTTTATATCTTATTTTATTTTTCTTGGCCAAACTTCTTCTCTTGTTACTCTTGTAATATAATCAGACATTTAATCACATTTCCTGATACACTTTTTGGCATCCATGCTGTGCAACTGTGAAAGCAAAACTTATTAGGAAATTAATGAAATATCATCAAATAGGTTCAATTAATAACACGTGGATTTTCTTTTGTTCTACACCAATCTAAAAAAGAATCCATTACAACACAAACAGCTTCACAGAGAAAACATTCACTGGTCATATTCCATTCATTCCTGATTCATTAATATACATCACTCATATACAACATACTTTATAACATAAGAACCATCCTATGAACCTCATCACATAGCTACATACACACAGCTTTCCCAGAGACCTAACTCACTCCATTCATTCATCTCCATTCATTGATCAAGGGGACCCTTGCAGCCCCACGCCCCCCCCAGACACCTTCAATACATTTCTGAACAAAGTATTAACACTTTTTACAGTTCCAGCAAACTTTTTGGACTCTTCTACATTCTTGAACCATAGTATCACTTACATAAACACTTTCAACTCGTCTAAACCTACCTTCCTCTGCACCTTCTGCAACATACTGTTTCCCATCCTCTTAACCCCTTAAGGACTCAGCCCATTTGAACCTTAAAGGGGTACTCCGGTGGTAATTTTTTTTGACTATATGGCATCTTCTATGTAAGTTTAGTTTTTTTTGCAATATACATGTGTTATATGTTTTGGCAGAATATGTGTGTTTGCTTACCTGTTTGTTGGGCAGGAAGGTCTGTAGTTCAGAGGATTTTCTTTTACTGTCGTCCACCATGTTCTGAATCTCCTTAATCTCTTGTGGACAAGACGTCAGAGCTTTTTTTTTTGCATGACAGGAATAAGCCACGCCCCCTCATCTTCCCCCTCCCGGAGTTCAGCATGAGAAGCCATAGTACACAGCTCCTTATCTCCCCTCCCCCCCCCTTACTCTGCTCCTGAGGACGCAGGTCTGCACAGGAGAACGGAACACAGAAGATAAGTGTTATCTGAAGGGAAGGATTACAAGGTGCACGGGCCGGGGATGTACATAATGCAGGGGAAGAAATCTAATACTGGATCTCTATATGTGAAGGGGGAGGGGAGGGGGACTCCTGAATGACACATGCTGGGAGTTGTAGGTTGTAGTCCCTGTTATGTGTGTGTATGCTAGTGTTTCCAAACCAGTGTGCCTCCAGCTGTTGCAAAACTGCAACTCCCAGCATGCCCTGACAGACTTTGGGCATGCTGGTAGTTGTACATTTGCAACAGCTGGAGGCACACTAGTTGGGAAACACTGTTCTAGCCTGTTCAGCATACACATCATGTTACACCAGTGTTTCCCAACCAGTGTGCCTCCAACTGTTGCAAAACTACAACTCCTAGCATGCCCAAAGGCTGTCAGGGCATGCTGCAAGTTGTAGTTTTGCAACACCTGGAGGCACCCTGGTTGGGAAACACTGGTGTATGCCCTATAGAGGTGTGGTGAACTACAACCCCCAGGAGACTACAGAGGCAGCATGCTGGTGTTATACCACAGACTGAAGACTCCTGAATGACACATGCTGGGAGTTGTAGTCCCTTTTGTGTGTGTGTGTGTGTGTGTGACAGTGTATCCCAACCAGGACTGATTATATTAGTGTGCTGTGTATAAGGGGGCTGACCCGGGAAAATAGTAGGATGGGTAAAGGGCGGAACAAATAAACAAAAAAAAAGGAGCCGCCCCAAACCAGCAAGGCATGCGGCATGCTTGGATTTGTAGTTTTCAGCACAGCAAGAAACAGGAAATAGAAGCAAAGATAGGAAGTACCCCTTTAGTTTTTTCTTCCTTGCCTTCAAAAAAATCATAACTCTTTTATATTTTCATCCACAGACTATTATGAGGGCTTGTTTTTTGCATCACCAGTTGTCCGTTGTAATGCCATCACTCACTTTACCATAAAATGTATGGCACAACCCAAAAAATACTATTTGTGTGGGGAAATTTAAAAGAAAACTGCAATTTTGCAAATTTTAGAATGTTTCGTTTTCACGCCGTACAATATATGGTAAAAATGACATGTGTTCTTTATTCTTTGGGTCAATATGATTAAAATGATACCCATGGTAACATACTTTTCTATTACTGTTGTGTTGAAAAAAAATCGCAAACTTTTTTACCAAATTAGTACGTTTAAAATCCCTCTATTTTGAAGACCTATAACTTTTTCATTTTTCTGTATAAGCGGCGGAATGAGGGCTCATTTTTTGTGCTGTGGTCTGTACTTTTTATTGATATTATATTTGCTTATATAAAACTTTTAATAAATTTTTTATCAATTTTTTGGGAATAAAATGTAAAAAAAACTGCAATTTTGGACTTTTTTTTCTTTACGTTCACAACATTCACCGTACGGTATCAATAACATTATATTTTAATAGTTCTGATATTTACGATATTTGTGATACCAAATATGTGTATGAAATTTTTTTTACACTTTTTGGGGGTAAAATGGGGAAAATGGGACAATTTATGTTTTTATTGGGGAGGGTTTTTTTCACTTTTTTTTACTTTAAAAAAAACTTTTTTACATTTATTTTTACATTTTAATAGTCCCCATAGGGGACTATTTATTGCAATAATTCGATTGCTAATACTGTTCAGTGCTATGCATAGAGCATAGCACTGATCAGTGTTATCGGTCATCTTCTGCTCTGGTCTGATCAATCGCAGACCAGAGCAGAAGACCTGTGGGAGGCAGTGGAGGCAGGTGAGGGACCTCTGTCTGCCATTCTGGATGATTGCAGCGCTGTGGGCAATTCGATCATCCATTTTAGTGACCACAATGCTGCAGATCCAGTGATCTGTATTGATCATGGCATCTGAGGGGTTAATGACTGACTGTTATCAGCAGCTGGGACCTGCCGCACATGATCCAAGCATCGCTCCAATGCTCGCAGTTATGTATAGGATGTAAATGTACATCCTGGTGCGTTAAGTACCACCTCACCAGGATGTACATTTACTTCCTGTGTCGTTAAGGGGTTAAACATGCAGTCACCTTTAACACTGCTGTATATGAATACTTCTGTCCATTAACCATCAGTATATTCCAAATTTTAAACTGCCTTAATATCCACATGTTCTTCCTTCTTCACATGCTTTTCCTTCACTCATCACATGCTTTTCCACCAAAATGTCGAGTCTCTATTTTGTTTCTCTCTCTAATCCCATCAAGCTACCTACAAAAATCCGCTCCTACCTCACCTGTCTCACCACTTGCACACACCATCAACTCCCGGACCAAACCCAATAACTTCCTCAACACAATGCACACAGCCATCTGTCCACTCAAACTACCATATCCAAAACCACCAAGGAACATTCTTTAGGAGATAATGAGTCAATCAATCCTACCCAACAACTTATTTTACAACACAGACACAGTTTTGAAACTTCTATACACTTCCCATCTTTCCACTCATACATCCTTCCCTTGGCACAACTCAGTCACCCATTTCTTTGGAGATAAAACATTAGGGCTCAATTAACTGACACATTGAAATACAGTTCTATTTTTTCATCGAAGTCTGGCTTTTATATAGCCTTATAGAATAATGATTGCAGACAGTTCACATCTATCAAAGTTTAACAATTTCAAAGTTTGAAAAAAAATTTGGGGAGTAGTGAGGACCGTGTAATTACTCTATTAACAAGATCTCTCAGAGGATCGGCTGTACAAAGATTTGTATTCAATACCAAACAAAAGGGTGCGTATAGTTACAACCCAAATTTGTCTCCTGATATTAATTAATCTTCTGGTACCAAAAGATACTGGCTGAAACACAAAAATGTAATAAAATATACATCAGCAGTACACTAAAAAGTTATCAAGGATACAGTATTGAAATACTGGACTGGAAATCTACCAGCAGTATGATACACAAAAGATATCACTTGATACAGATACTGGACTGGTACAATATCACATAACTCTTATACCCCACAAGTTACCAGCAGTACGATTTCACACAAAAGTTATCCTATGATACAGATACTGGACTGGTACATCACAACTGATATCCGATAATTTTTATACACCAAGTTACCAGCAGTACAATACTGGACTGGAAATCTACCAGCAGTACAATTTACACAAAAGTTACTTGATTGATACAAGAAAAAAAAAATCAGCGTTAGCTTTAACTCTGATATAGCACAAAAAGTACATAAAACAAAAGTTATCAAGGATACAGATCACTATTTACCAGAGATTAAAAAAAAATCTAAATCTACGGAACTTTTCATTTCCTTGAGGAAAGATCAAAAAATCAAAAATCTAAATCCAAGCAAAACAATTTTCCGAATCGAAAATGTCTATTAGATTTCTTAAAGCTCAAAAATTAAACAGAAATCTTATTAAGAAGTGCATTTTCGATATTAAGGTTGGCAAAAAAGGACATTTTACTGGTTCTCTCACAACTTCTCCCGATTTGCTAAACTGTGGACTTAGATTTAAACAGCAGTAGACAGTCACCTGTGAATAGAACTCGTCTGTGAAATTGAGACCACACAGGGGAGAGATTTCCTGTCGCTAAGGGCTAGTCCTAGAGGGCCGACAAAAGCCATCTCCCAGGTTCCCACAAAACTGCCCAAAAGTCACAGATAAGCTACAGATTCACGAAGAAATCAGCAGACTTACCGTGTTCCTGTGGAGATTGCACAGTTCTGGGTCGCCCTGGTCGGCCGGGGGTGTCAGTCCATGAGACTTAGACTTGACATTAAATGTCAAGGTTGGCTGTGGTTCAGGCCTTAAAATGTGCATGATTGCCGCTTTATACTGCTGAGTGTGGACACAAGAAATATACCCCAGACAAAATCATCATGTTATATTTTGATTGGTTATTTGAGTATTGCGTCTGTATTTATTAGCATATTTAAGCATTCATTTCTCTCTTGGCCATAGTTCACTTATGCTGCCCTCCCACTCTTCTAAGATTAAAAGATGAATTTTCAAATTTAAATTAAACATTTATGGTAGCTAGTGCTAACATAAAAAGTTTTAGGTAATGTCCCAACAGCATAAGAAGACCATATAGTGGCTAAATGACACAGTCTGGAGCTGGCGGTAGCATGAGGACACCATAGGGTTTAACAATCCCTAAGATTAAAAGATTAATTTTCATATTTAAATTGAAGATTTATGGTAGCTAGTACTACCATAAAATTTTGGCTGAATGACACAGCCTGGAGGTGGCAAAAGCATGAGGAGACCATATAGTGGCTGAATGACAGCACGGTGGTGGCGGCTCCATGAGAAGACCATATAGTGGCTGAATTGCACAGCCTGGAGTTCGCGGCAGCATGAGGAGAATATATAGTGGCTTAATGACACAGCGTGGAGGTGGCGACAACATGAGGAGACCATATAGTGTCTGAATGGCAGAGCCTGGAGTTGGCAGCAGCATGAGGAGAACATATAATGGCTGAATGACACAGCATGGAGGTGGCTGCAGCATGAGGAGCCCATATAGTGGCTGTATGGCACAGCCTGGAGGTTGCGGCAGCATGAGGACAACATATGGTGGCAGAATGAGACAGCCCGGTGGTGGCAGCAGCAGCATGAGGAGTCCTGAAAGTGACCGGGTGACAGAGTGGTGCAGTGGATGGTAATACCAGTACTCGGTGACGAAGGTGGGTGAAAAAAGGTCTGATGCGGAGGAATGTTTGTAACTGGGGAGAAGCACCTTAAATCTATTTGGCCCTATCCATATTTGTGAAATGTTGATGTGGTACCATGGTTAATCTACCCTGAGGCATCGGGCATTTGTGGGTGGAAATCCTGGCTGATCCATGCCTGAATCATCTTCACAAATGTCAGTCTCTCCCCATTTTTCGTGGACAGACGAGTTCTCCTTGGGGTGACTATGGCCCCTGTCGTACTAAACACCCGCTCTGAAGGCACACTACTGGCCGGGCAGGACAGCTTTTCTAGGGCAAACTCTGCTAGTTGCAGCCAAAAATCAAGTTTGGCTGCCCAGAAGTCCAGTGGATCTTCAAGGTGTGTTGGCATGGGCATGCCAAGGTATGCCACCACCTGCTGGTGTCCTCCTCAGGTTCCTCGACAGTGTCTGCTTCAGGACCCTGAACGCTGTCAACACTACCTCCCACGTCACTCTCCTCATCACTACTTGCCCGCCTAGAGGAGAAAGCTGCGGATGTCTCCTCCACTTCTTGGCTGGGCAGTAGCTGCTGACTGACCTCTATTAGATGGTCCTCACTCAATAGTGGAGCTGAACCCACAGCATAGGATACTTCTGTAGGGGAGGGAACAGCATAGGACAGAAGCAATGCCAACTGAGGGTAGTCTGAGAAACCCACAGACTGTTGACTGGGGGTATCAGATGTCACCTATGATTAAGTGAATGACTGTAAACCAATCGATGACGGCAGATGGGTTGCTGTTCAAGAGACACGACCGCTAGCTCATACAAGAAGATCAAGCCTCTCGCTGTGACTCCTGCTGCCTCTAGCCCCTAGGCTTCTGCGACCTCTGCCTGATGAATTTAGGCCTCTGACACCCCTCTGTGCACGTCCTGGCACTTCTCTGCCTGAAAAACTTAGTAGAGAAACAAAAGGAGTTGATCAGCTCACCAAAGTCCATATGTGTCAAGCATCAGGTAATAGTCCCGGAGCACGGAGACAGGGAGCCGCCACTCCCCGTGGAACTGAGAAAAAGAAGTGGAGGGGGTCCAGCTCCTGGGTTGAGGTATCCAATAAAACTTAACCTTTAATGGCAACTAATTAAAACATGGAAAATCGCCACAAGGTGGCAAGTGACATGTCACTAAAAACAAAAGAGGGGTGAAACGCCGACGCGTTTCGAGCAGTTGCTCTTAGTCATGGCATTGGTACCTAGTCACACGGGGGTTTAAATACCCACTGGCATATGGTCGGGTCCCACCGTGGAAAAAACTCCCCGCCTCCGTCAAACAGGATGTGACGTGGCATAAGGAAGGTAGTCAAAAAGAAAGGAAGGTGCGGCCAGGTAAGATCTAACTAAGTGGAAAAAGATGGCTGATTAACCCATGAGTGACCTGTTTGTCATATCAGTATAAGTATGGTAACATCCAATGTATGCAAACAATGCAGTACTGTTGTACAGCGGCCGCTCGTGGGGCATACCCGGGTGGCTAGACTGTCATAACATAGTCAGCATTAGAAAAAACCCTGAGCACACTAAGAACAAAATATGGTAATAAGTAAAAAAACGCATATTGTGAACTCCAACCTATATGTCCAAAACTCGCATATAAGTATAATAAAATACATGGGAGTTTAACCCATAGCAAAATATGATATTAAATGATGAAAAAATTGTAATAAACATGTTTATCGATTAGGCGGGTTAGATGCTTAAATACAATGCGCACAAGACCACTAGTAGAAAAAATATATATATATAAGGATATGTTGAGACTGTCTCGGAGACATGATAAGTTCATAAATATTTTAGTATTCAGACATATGGGAACCTGTGGGTAAGCACATATTCCATAAAACATCAATAGGGAACAGGGATCGCAACACAAAACTCAGAGGGTGGGTAGGTCCTACCATAAACACGGCTAAATGATATACCGAAAACACCACATAAGGCTGAATGAAAAAATACTAGTTTAGTAAAAATACATGAGGTCATTTCTATAGTTAAGACCCATAGGAGCACGTGTTTCCATCCTTAAGATCCAAAAAGCCTCTCTCGTGTGAAGAGCATGTAACCAATCACCCCCCCGTTTGGGGGGGGGGGTACTTTTTCAATTCCCTGGATGGAGATGGTGTTACTTTTCCCTTCATGGTGCTCCACTAAATGCCTGGTCAAACCAGACATGGATCGGGAGGAGAAATTAGGGCGAATGGCAAGATGTTCATAAATCCTTCTCTTTAATTTTCGCCCTGTGCACCCTATGTATTGCATTCTGCATGTAACACATGTTACACAGTATACAACATATTCACTGTCACAATTAATAAAGCTTTTTATGGTGTAGCTGGTGCCTGTTGCTATTGACACAACCTGGTGGGAGGAGGGCATTAGAGTGCACATGTTACACCGGGACCTTCCACATTTGTGGCTCCCATTAGTATGGAGCCATGTATTAGCGGGTTTGTCAACCGGTAGATCACTGGGTGACAAACTGGACCCTAGAGATCTAGCTTTCTTAGCTACACATCTAACCCCTTCAGACAGCAATTTCGCCATGTCGTCGTTTTGTAGCAGTACCGGGATATGTTTGGTGATTATATTTTTGATTTGATAAAAATTTTGGCTGTAAGGAGTGGTGAAAGTAGGAGTGAAACACCATTCCTTATTTTCTTCATATGACGGAAGCAAATACTCATCCCTAGATTTGGCATCAGCAATGGATTTTGCCCTAGCAAGTATGGCACCACTGTATCCCCTACGTTTCAGGCGTCCAGTGATGCCAGCACTTGCTGACTGATAGAATGTGTCATTCGAGGATGCCCTTTTTGCCCTTATGTATTCTCCTATGGGGAGATTCTTTGTGGTATGTACAGGATGTCCACTTTGGGCATGCAGAATGCTATTGCCCGCTGTGGTTTTGCGGAACATACTTGTATCAATTTTTAAAGTATGTTTGTTACCCATCAGGGTGAAATCAAGAAAACTAATCGCTTCTTTTTCTCTGACCATAGTGAAGCGTAAATTCAAATCATTGTCGTTAAGGCAAGACAAAAAAACATCAAACTCATGTTCCCCCAAACCTTGGCATATTAGGAGGAGATCGTCTATATACCTGCCGTACCAGTAGATGTTACTCTGGTACGGATTACAGGCAGCATACAGACGATGCTCCTCCCAGAACGCCATGTAAAGATTAGCGAGGGAGGGGGAGAATTTTGCCCCCATAGGACAACCAGTAACCTGAAGAAAAAACAAACCATTGAAGGTAAAATAATTGTGTTGTAACAGAAAAACCAAAACTTCAACTATATACTGCCTTAGACAAGGACTGTACTCAGTGTATTTGTTAAGATGATATATCAACGCTAGTTCAGCCTTGTCATGTGGTATGCAGCTATATAGTGATGCCACATCACAGGAGACCCACTCAAAGCCGCTTTTCCACTCAATTTGAAACATGGCATTTAGGAGAGACTTTGTATCCCTGATATAGCCCATCGTTCTCTGGACCAGGGGTTGTAGCATATGATCAAGCCAATTGCCCAAACGCTCAAGGAGCGAATCAATACCCGCAACTATGGGGCGGAAAGGGGGTGGGAGAACATTTTTGTGGGTCTTGGGAAGAGCATGAAAAACCGGTATTTTTGGATATTTGGGATTAAGGAATTCTTTTTGTTTTTGAGTGATTATATCAGACATAACCCCTTCCTCCAATATACGTTCCAATTTCGTTCTCACCACATTAGTGGGATCAGATGGAATTCTTTTATATGTTGTTGCATCTCCTAACATATTCATAATCTCTCTTTCATACAGGGCTTTATCCAAAATAACCACAGATCCTCCCTTATCTGCCTGTCTGATGTATATGTGTGGGTTATTCTTTAGATCTTGTAAAGCTTTGTTTTCCTTCTTATTGAAATTAGTGGGTGATGTTGATGTCTGTCTTTCTAGATTACGTAGATCCATTTCCACTCTACGTTGATATATATCCATTGCCTCAACTCTGGAGTTAATAGGGTAGAAGCTGGGGTTTGTTGTGGGAAAAATGTCCTTAGTGGAAATGATGTTATGGTTTGCACTATTAGATGAAACTTGTAAGTCCATGAGATTCAAACATGTGATCTGATCTGCAAAGCTCGTATGGAGCGGCAAGTTAGCTTTTCCTATTTGATTCAATATGGAAAGTTTTGATCCATTTGATTGTAATTCCACCATATCTGTATCAAAAAAATGTTTCTTTACAGTAAGGGCTCGAATGAATTTGTTGACATCCCTGATGGTCTGATATAAGTCAAAGGAGTACAGTGGGACAAATCCTAGGCCTTTTTCCAGGACCTCCGTTTGTTGCTTGGTGATAATGCATGCAGACAAATTAATAACAGTATATTCATGGGATAGATCTTCGGGTACAAGCCCCATTATTGTCTCCTGTTTCTGGTCCGCATGCCGTCTGTGTTTGCGCCCCGCTCTGTGTTTCCTTGATCGTGTCTTCTTGGTTTGTATTTTCTCCTCTTTCTGGTATCCGGACCTACGTCGTTTTTTGAAGCCGTATTATGAGATGAGATGTGTTGATTCTGTCCAGCATGATTTTGATATCGACTATTGTCTTTTTGCTGATGTCTAGTTTCACTCCGGTCGTCATCTGATCCCTCTGTACAATAATCTGTAGTATCGTTATCCGATGACGTGAAACTGACATTTTTTGCGGCATAAGTATCTGGTTGATTATGATGTTTTAGCATTGATCTAGGTTTATACTCTTTACGTTGCCATGTATAGACTGTGTCATTTTGATAGTCATTTGTGTCTCTGGTAAATTAGATTTTTTTGACATCTGCAATAGCATCCTCCAGTTTTGATAAATGTTCATTCATTTTGTCCTGTAATGTGACAAGCTCCTGGGATCCAGTATATTTTTCCAAGAGAATAGTGGTTTGATTAATATTGTCCTCCAGTTCGGTCATACGTTGCTGTTCACACTCTATGATCAGTTGCATGAGATCAAGAGAACATTTATCAAGTATCTTGTTCCACTTGGTAGTGAATGCTTCACTGAATGCTTGAAAAACTTAGTGCTTATATGAGGACAGTACAAAATGCTTCACTACATTTAAAACAGTATTTGTCTAGAACAGCAGCAGGTGATTACTTTTGGCTGGCTTTTACAGTAACTAGGCCTTTAAGACTGTATAAGGAAAAAAATTGTACAACACTTAGATGTACATATGTGGTATAAACTTATGAGGGCAGCAAAATGTGCTACAGTATGCTGAAAAAAGTATGTGTACAACACCAGCAGGTGAGTGCTTTTGGCTGTCCTTTCACAGTATCTAGGCCCTTAAGATTTTATCAGGAACAAAATGGTGCAACACTTAGATGTACGTATGTGGTAAGCACTTATGAGAGCAGAAAAATGTGCCACAGTACACTTAAAAAAGATTTGTGTACAACACCAGCCAGCGAGTACTTTTGCCTGGCCTTTCACAGTCTCTAGGCCACTGAAACTTTAACAGGAAGAGAATAGTACACTACTTAGATGTACGTATGTGGTATGCACTTATGAGGACAGAAAAATGTGCTCCAGTTCGCTTAAAAAACTTATTGTGTACAACACCGGCTGGTGAATACTTTTGCCTTGTCTTTCACAGTATCTAGGCCCTTGAAACTTTTACAGGAGCAAAATAGTACACCACTTAGATGTGCGTATGTTGTATACACTTATGAGGGTAGAAAAATGTGCTACAGTACGCTTAAAAAAGTATGTGTACAACACCAACAGGTGAGTACTTTTGGCTGTCCTTTCAGAGTATCTAGGCCCTTGAAACTTTTACAGGAACAAAATAGTACACCACTTAGATGTACGTATGTGGTATGCAGTTATGAGGGTCGAAAAATGCGCTACAGTATGCTCAAAAGCTGGTGAATACTTTTGGCTGTCTTTTTACAGTATCTAGACCCTTAAGACTTCATCAGGTACAAAATGGTAAAACATTTACATTTATGTATGTAGTATGCACCTATGAGGGTAGAAAAATGTGCTACAGTATGCTTAAAAATTATTTGTGTACAACACTAGCCGGTGAGTACTTTTGCCTGGTCTTTCACAGTATCTAGGCCCTTGAAACTTTGACAGGAAAAAAATAGTACACCACTTAGATGTATGTTTGTGGTATGCACTTATGAGGGCAGAAAAATGCGCTCCTGTACACTTAAAAAAGTTTTTTAGTACAACACCAGCCAGTGAGTACTTTTGGCTGTCCTTTCACAGTGTCTAGGCCCTTGAGACTTTAGCTGTGTGCATATGGTATGCACTTATGAGGGCAGAAAAATGCACTACAGTACGCTTTAAAAGTATGTGTACAATATTAGCCGATTGTTACTTTTGGCTGTCCTTTAACAGTATGTAGGCCCTTAACACTTTCTCAGGAACAAAATGGTACAACACTTAGATGTACGTATGTGGTATGCACTTATGAGGGCAGAAAAATGCACTACAGTACGCTTAAAAAGGTTTTTGTGTACAACACCAGCCGGTGAGTACTTTTGGCTGTCCTTTCACAGTATCTAGTCCCATAAGACTTCATCAGGAAAAATTATGGTACAACACTTAGATGTACGTATGTGGTATGCACTTATGAGGGCAGAAAAATGCACTACAATACACTTAAAAAAATATGTTTACAACATTAGCCGATTGTTACTTTTGGCTGTCCTTTAACAGTATGTAGGCCCTTAACACTTTCTCAGGAACAAAATGGTACAACACTTAGATGTACTTATGTGGTATGCACTTATGAGGGCAGAAAAATGCACTACAGCACGCTTAAAAAGGTTTTTGTGTACAACACCAGCCGGTGAGTACTTTTGGCTGTCCTTTCACAGTATCTAGGCCCTTAAGACTTTATCAGGAATAAAATGGTACAACACTTAGATGTACGTATGTGGTATGCACTTATGAGAGCAGAAAAATGTACTACAGTACACTTAAAAAAGTTTTTGTATACAACACTAGCAGTATACGCCAGTGCTGCAGCACACAGTTGCTGTGTACTACAGCCAAAATTGAACTTTCTGAATCTCATTCCCTTTTCTATCAGTGCTTATAGGCAGGATTTGTGCTTGAGCTGAATCGCTGCAATTTTTCTGTACAACACACTGCTTTCTGATTCTCTCTATAATAGAATGCTGTACAAGGTGACTGGGAGGTGAATCGTTTATGTAAGAATGCTTTTCTGTGAAAAACAAACTGCTCTCTGTCCAACAGAACACTGACTTTCCTACGAGGTAAATCGCTGCTGGAAAAAGTTTTTCTGTGTAACACACAGGGCTGTCTGTGCCTATCTGTCTCTCTGCAGTGACTGGCTGCAATATGGCTGTTGATCATATAAGGCTGTGACATCACAGGGGTGACTGGTTGATGATAGGCTGCATCCTGGATGTGATTCGGGGTCATCCCGCCTACCCTTGTTCCCACCTTCCCAGGATTCTTTGCCCCATAGCCTCACATGTGGATCTGCCATTTTAGATGCCCTGGAGCCAGGACCACACTAAATTGAGTTTCATGAAGCGAATCGCGCAATAGAATTGCGATAATATTCACATTCATTGCAAATCTCATTTTTCCAGAAATTTGCAACAAATTCGTCAGATTCGATTCGCTCATCCATAAAAATCACAAACCAGGGCAATGAGTCAAACCTTGATATGGGTGTAGTACAAAATCAGCAGAAGAATGGTTAAGAATGGTTAAGGATCAGCTAAAGGTCAGGTCACAGGAGGACAACAAGGTACAGGATTGCAGGAAAAAGAAAAGTCTGGCACCACAGCTGTCAGATCCACAGAGATAAAACAGGAAATGAAACACTGGTGAGGGTAGAAGCTTGAAGCACAAGCACTGGCTGGGAGTAATGCGGGGATTTAAACTTCCTGCCTCTGGGAGGTGTGAACAATGGAGCCGATACTAATTGGCCTGGCACCCCCTTTCGCAGCTGATAGACTGTTTGGGAAGTGTCACCACCTAACATATGATAAAACAGCCCTGCAACTTTTCCACAGCTACCCGGGATGTCACCAAGCAAAATAAGAGCTAAGATAGGCGAGATTGTAACACCTTTATTTAGAGTTCATATAGGTGGTGGCTATGTTAGTTGTTACATAATTTTCTAAAAACATATATATGAACTGCAGGGAAAAAAATTTACATCTTGATATAGGAGGTTGGGGACTTTAGATGAAAATGTTTTTTGAAAAGTTAAATTACTCAAGTATGCTTTCTCTGAGAGTATCTGAAATTCCTTAGCTTTTAGTTTCAAAATACACTGCTCAAAAAAAATAAAGGGAACACTGAAACAACACAATATAACTCCAAATCAATCACACTTCCATGAAATCACACTGTCCACTCAGGAAGTAACACTGATTGACAATCAATTTCACATGTTGTTGTGCAAATGGAACAGACAACAGGTGGAAATTATAGGTAATTAGCAAGACACCCCACTTAAAGGAGTGGTTCTGCAGGGGGTGACCACAGACTACTTCTCAGTTCTTATGCTTCCTGGCTGATGTTTTGGTCACTTTTTAATGCTGGAGGTGCTTTTACTCTAGTGGTAGCATGAGACGGAGTCTACAACCCACAAAAGTGTCTCAGGCAGTGTAGCTCATCCAGGACAGCACATCAATGCGAGCTGTGGCAGAAAGGTTTGTGGTATCTGTCAGTGTAGTGTCCAGAGCATGAAGGTGCTACCAGGAGACAGGTCAGTACATCAAGAGACGTGGAGGAGGTCCTAGGAGGGCAACAACCAAGCAGCAGGACTGCTAGCTCCGCCTTTGTGCAAGGAGGAGCAGGAGGAGAACTGCCAGAGCCCTGCAAAATGACCTCCAGCAGGCCATAATGTGCATGTGTCCACTCAAACAGTCAGAAAAAAACTCCATGATGGTGGTATGGGGGTCCGATGTCCACAGATGGGGGTTGTGCTTACAGCCCAACACCGTGCGGGACGTTTGGCATTTGCCAGAGAACACCAAGATTGGCAAATTCGCCACTAGTGCCGCGTGCTCTTCACAGATTAAAGCAGGTTTACACTGAGCATATGTGACAGACGTGACAGAGTCTGGAGACGCCGTGGAGAACATTCTGCGGCCTGCAACATTCTCCAGCATAACTGGTTTGGCAGTGGGTCAGTAATGGTGTGCAGTGGCATTTCTTTTGGGGGCCGCACAGCCCCCCGTGTGCCAGAGGTAGCCTGACTGTCATTAGGTACCAAGATGAGATCCTCAGACCCCTTGTGAGACCATATGCTGGTGCGGTTGGCCCTGGGTTCCTCCTAATGCAAGACAATGCTAGACCTCATGTGGCTGGAGTGTGTCAGCAGTTCCTCCAAGAGGAAGGTATTGATGCTATGGACTGGCCCGCCCGTTCCCCAGACATGAATCCGATTGAACACATCTTGGACATCATGTTTCGCTCCATCCACCAACACCACATTGCACCACAGACTGTCCAGGAGTTAGCACTACCTCATCAGGAGCATGCCCAGGCATTGTAGGGAGGTCATACGGGCACTAGTGTTGAGCGGCATAGGCCATATTCGAATTCGCGAATATTCGCGAATATATGGACGAATATTCGTCATATTCGCGAATATTCGCATATTCGTAATATTCTCGCTGTATTTTCGCATATGTGAATATTCGCGTGTGTGAAAATTTACATATGCGACAATTCGCATATGCGAAAATTAGCATATGCAAATTTTCACATGTGCGAAAATTCGCATGCCGGTCTCACACAGTAGTATTAGAGCCTTCTTTACACCACACAAGCTGGAAGCAGAGAGGGATGATCACTGTGATGTGTACTGTGAAAAAAAAAAAAAATTTAAAAAATTTAAAAAACGAATATTCGTAATTACGAATATATAGCGCTATATTCGCGAATATTCGCGAATTCGCGAATATGCGATATTCGCGAATAAAATTCGAATTGCGAATATTCGCGAGCAACACTAACGGGCACGTGGAGGCCACACACATTACTGAGCCTCATTTTGACTTTTTTTAAGGACATTACATCAAAGTTGGATCAGCCTGTAGTGTGGTTTTCCACTTTGATTTTGAGTGTGACTCCATATCCAGAGCTCCATGGGTTCATAAATTTGATTTCCATTGATAATTTTTGTGTTTTTGTTGTCAGCACATTCGACTATGTAAAGACGAAAGTATTTCATATGATTAGTTCATTCATTCATTTTTTGAGCAGTGTATTTCAGAATTAGACCAGACAGTGGAGGGGAAGGGGCAATTGAGAACAAAACATGACTTACAATAGCATGTTTCGAGAAAAAAGAAGGAAAAATTTATCAATTGTGTGATTTTTCACCTTTTGAAAATGTGATACATTTTATAGAAAGGTGAAGCTATCAAATGTGAGAGGCATTTAAGATGCCAGAAATACAGTGAAAAGAGAACAGTGGGAACTTTGAAGTACAAAAGCTTTATATTCTCCCATAAAACAAAAGATGGATGAAATACAAAGTTGAGTAGAAATTAATGGGGAGGAAAATGGGTTCTGTTCAAATTTTAGCTTTTAATGTTGGGAAGTCACATAGTACAATATAGAATGAGGGGTTATTAGATAAAATGTTACCAGTTTTTGACGATACAATTTAGTTAGAAGGGTCCTCAAAAAATAAGCTGATCACAGGATGTCCCACTGTTGGGATCTCCAGAGATCAGCTGTAATCTGTGTAGGACCCCAGCAGCAACTGTTCAGAAACTTTACAGCAGGTTAGATAAACTAGTACATGGCAGTCATTGTGATCACAGAAGTGCTAGGGTCATACTCCGCTGTTACAGCTTGGCAAGAAAGATTGAATATTTTGGAGATGCTACCTTCCCGTTTGTACCAACCTGAATCCTGCTTTATCCACCCCTGGGATCTTGCTTTCTATTCAATTCAGTATACCTCTTGTCAGGGAATGTTTCAGTTTTTGCTCATTTAAAGTGTACTTGTCGTTTGAAAAAACTTTTTATATAATGTAATGTATAATGCCATTATATGCATATTTGTAGTATACATTGGTTAAAAAATGCTGTCTTTTCCCGGCCTGTGCAGAGACAAAATACAGGAAATGGACAAGCAGGGCTTTGTAGACTAATGACAAGCAGGGCTCTGTGCACTGAAGACAAGCAGGGCTATGTGCACTGAGGCTCTGTGACACGCTCTGGGCTCCCACAGCAGGGTGGTTGACAAGCCAGGAGTCCTGCTTGTCCCACCCATCCACACTTCCTGTATTTTGTCTCTGCACAGTCAATAGCTGCAGGGACAGCATTTTTTCACCCAAAAATATGCAATTTTTTTAACCAATGTATATTACAAATATACATATAACGTTATTATCTACATTATATTTATATATATATATATATATATATATATATATATATATTATTATTATTATTATTATTATTTTTTTTTTTTTTTTTTTTTTTTTTTTTTTACAAACAACAGGTGCACTTTAAATTATTTTGGTCTTGGTGACTGTCAATTTTAAAGCTTCATCTCCTCATTAATTAACAATAATGTATGGAACAATAATTAACAAGAATATTAGAAATACACCACAAATAAAGAACTGTGGTAAGATTTTAAAATACACTCTCCAGTTAAATTGTCAAACAAAAAAATGTAATATATATATATATATGTTTTTTAGAACAGGTAACATACCTTCTGCTTTTTTATCCATTACATTATAACCTATGTACTGTATGTGTATAAGGGAGATTTAAAGGAGGTTAGAGCTAGGGATTATTTAATGGTTTTGCATTTATAATCTAATCTGGGTCATTACACAACCATTTAGAGGTCATTAATGAGGGTTATTTTATAGTTGTATTGGAATATTTCTAAGGGACATGGTAAAAGTTACTGTCAGTAAATTTTTATGACCATTCCTAGCAAAACGTATTACTCTAAAGATTTATTCATGTAACAATGACTATAATAAAAAGCATAATAAAATAATTTCAAACGAAATTAATGCTTCAGAGAAAGAAATCTAACTAGCAGGAGCTGCAGTTGGATAATGAAAAAAAAATTGCTTCTTAAGTGTCTAAAAATGAAGTAGACATATTGAACAAATCTATTTGTTCTACCAAACAACATAAGATGAAATATATCATTAAACATTCTACGAGGGATTTTCAAAAATGTTCCACACTTTTATATTTTCGTTGGAAACAGTTAAGATGGAAGTAGTAATTGTTTGTGTTTTAGCATACCATGAAACTTGCAAAGGAAGGTGACTATGTAGATAAAGTATGTCAGTTGTTTTTCAATGTCATTTGTTTTAAAATAAAAAGTAAAAAAAATGTATAGAAACTTTTTGAACATCCCTCATATATTATGGTGGCTACCATCTCTACTTCCAGTTCTTTATTCTTAAAGATAACCTTTTGTTATTAAAGACTTAGGTTAGGGTCACACAGGAGCACATCTGCTGCGTATTTGATGCTGCGGATGTGCTGCCGGCAGTCACAGAGCGACAGAAGAGCGAGCTCCCTGCTGCTGCCATAGCACTGTGTGTCCGCTCATGACTGTCGGCATAAGATCCTTACCTTTCTGATAATTAAAAAGACACATTTCTTATTGGTGCTTCTCAGGTCCTGCCCTAGGTATATACATATATATATATATAAAAGCCAAAAAAGTATTGCAGCACTACTCAGCCTCAATGTGTGGGTGCCAGCGTCCAAAAAACTTCTTGACCAAAAGTCCTCAGTTTAAATAGGATCCAACAATAACGCAGCACTCCAAAGAACGGTGAAAAAAGTGTTGATTTATTCCTGTCACATCAGTACAAGCAACGTTTCTGCTCCTATGGAGCCATTTTCAAGCTTAGTGTCACACATCAGTAGGGGGTTTAAATACCCATGTGCATTAAACATCATACAAATTTCAATTAAGTGCTCATTACATAAAAACATTAAAATTTTATAAACAATGTGTACATACATCTTCCATTGTGTATATATCATAGATCTTCAGTGCATATTTTATATATTAAAGTGCAAATTAGTGCATATTAGTGCATATAAGTGTTTTAAAACATAGCAGCGCTCGAAATTGAATGCTCCACTAACATTATGTTGATACATAGCAGCTGTATGATATAATTATACATATATAATATAATGAAATGGGGAGTTTGACTCTTACCCGCTCTGTACTTGTTTAATGGCGTCCAGTGGCGTGGGTGAAAACACCACTGCGCCTGTGCAGGAAGCGGTCCCAGTCCAGAGCTGTCGCGCGAACAAGTCACGTGACTAACCCTGGGTCATGTGATCACTTCCGCATACTACTGCACTGAAAGCGTCGCCCGTTGTCCTGGTTACCACCTGTGCTGATCAGCCCTGGTGTAAAGCAGAAGACAGGCGCGGCGGATGTTATAAAGATATATGCCAGACCTGAATACAAGTTATTCCATAAAAGCTTGTGATGTATACTTTTTATTAACCGAATCTATATAAATAGTGCATGAAGGTCAGTTCGTTAACCAACAAGGATATTGGATAAAGAAAATAAAGAATATATATATATAAAAAAAATTAATAAATAAAAACAAAAAAATAGAAATAAATAAATAGATAAAAAAATAAATAAAAATTTGAAAATAAAAATTTTATAATAAAAAAATACATAAAAAAAGATAAATAAATAAACAAATGAAAAAATTTTTTATAAATAAATATCACTCCTTATTTATAAGGATCCCTTCTTTTTTAGGACAATTTTATACCCAGACACACCTTACGTTTACATCTCAGAACCGCTCCTCTTATGTAGGACTTTCATCCCTCAGAGTCATCTCTGATCTCCAAAGGGATGTCTGTCACCGGGGGACAGTGACATTGGGATTGTAGGGTCCCAACATGTCTCCGTCTACCCACCTACATCTTGATTGGAGCTTCTCTGCTATCATAGCAGCATCAGTCACACTCAATGTGGTCTGGGTTGTCCATTGATGGTATATAAATAAAAATGAAATAATAAAAAAACAAAGTATAAAAAAAGAAGATAAGAAAAGAAAGAGATTTGAAAAAAATAAAGAAATAAAGAAAATAAATGTGTGTTGAGACAGAGTCACCCACCAACTGTATAGGGGGACTCTCTCTCAATTACACATCAAACTGTTGGAGAGGGGAACCGACATGCATGCACACTGAACCAATTCAAATTCTATAATACCATATTATATTCAAGAAAGGCACATATTCTAAGCATAACTCTTGAAGTTTATTGATCTCTAGAATAACGCCATACAGATGATCTACACAGAGCAGGTAATGTCTTCTCCTTGATGTTTCATCTTGAATTAAATCTATAAGAATAGACAAACAGAAAAAATTATAAAAATAATATCCAATTATACATAGTACCCTATCCAAAACTGTGTGTAACTGCCTTAGGATTCAGAGTCAAAACTCTATGTGGCACCTCTGGTTATGCACTCTCTGCCATATTCTAAATAATGTTAAAATCTACATTTAAGCCCTTTGGTCTTAGTGAATCCAACTTATGAATCCACCACATTTCTCTCCTTTTCAATAATGCCAATCTATCACCCCCTCTTGTTGGTGCTGGTACAAAGTCAATCGCCATAAATTTCAAGTCCTTCTCGGAATGTTTACACTCAATAAAATGTTTAGAAACTGGTAAATCAACTTTACCTTTCCTTATGCTATACCTGTTTGTCTATTCTTATAGATTTAATTCAAGATGAAACATCAAGGAGAAGACATTACCTGCTCTGTGTAGATCATCTGTATGGCGTTATTCTAGAGATCAATAAACTTCAAGAGTTATGCTTAGAATATGTGCCTTTCTTGAATATAATATGGTATTATAGAATTTGAATTGGTTCAGTGTGCATGCATGTCGGTTCCCCTCTCCAACAGTTTGATGTGTAATTGAGAGAGAGTCCCCCTATACAGTTGGTGGGTGACTCTGTCTCAACACACATTTATTTTCTTTACTTCTTTATTTTTTTCAAATCTCTTTCTTTTCTTATCTTCTTTTTTTATACTTTGTTTTTTTATTATTTCATTTTTATTTATATACCATCAATGGACAACCCAGACCACATTGAGTGTGACTGATGCTGCTATGATAGCAGAGAAGCTCCAATCAAGATGTAGGTGGGTAGACGGAGACATGTTGGGACCCTACAATCCCAATGTCACTGTCCCCCGGTGACAGACATCCCTTTGGAGATCAGAGATGACTCTGAGGGATGAAAGTCCTACATAAGAGGAGCGGTTCTGAGATGTAAACGTAAGGTGTGTCTGGGTATAAAATTGTCCTAAAAAAGAAGGGATCCTTATAAATAAGGAGTGATATTTATTTATAAAAAATTTTTTCATTTGTTTATTTATTTATCTTTTTTTATGTATTTTTTTATTATAAAAATTTTATTTTCAAATTTTTATTTATTTTTTTATCTATTTATTTATTTCTATTTTTTTGTTTTTATTTATTAATTTTTTTTATATATATATATTCTTTATTTTCTTTATCCAATATCCTTGTTGGTTAACGAACTGACCTTCATGCACTATTTATATAGATTCGGTTAATAAAAAGTATACATCACAAGCTTTTATGGAATAACTTGTATTCAGGTCTGGCATATATCTTTATAACATCCGCCGCGCCTGTCTTCTGCTTTACACCAGGGCTGATCAGCACAGGTGGTAACCAGGACAACGGGCGACGCTTTCAGTGCAGTAGTATGCGGAAGTGATCACATGACCCAGGGTTAGTCACGTGACTTGTTCGCGCGACAGCTCTGGACTGGGACCGCTTCCTGCACAGGCGCAGTGGTGTTTTCACCCACGCCACTGGACGCCATTAAACAAGTACAGAGCGGGTAAGAGTCAAACTCCCCATTTCATTATATTATATATGTATAATTATATCATACAGCTGCTATGTATCAACATAATGTTAGTGGAGCATTCAATTTCGAGCGCTGCTATGTTTTAAAACACTTATATGCACTAATATGCACTAATTTGCACTTTAATATATAAAATATGCACTGAAGATCTATGATATATACACAATGGAAGATGTATGTACACATTGTTTATAAAATTTTAATGTTTTTATGTAATGAGCACTTAATTGAAATTTGTATGATGTTTAATGCACATGGATATTTAAACCCCCTACTGATGTGTGACACTAAGCTTGAAAATGGCTCCATAGGAGCAGAAACGTTGCTTGTACTGATGTGACAGGAATAAATCAACACTTTTTTCACCGTTCTTTGGAGTGCTGCGTTATTGTTGGATCCTATTTAAACTGAGGACTTTTGGTCAAGAAGTTTTTTGGACGCTGGCACCCACACATTGAGGCTGAGTAGTGCTGCAATACTTTTTTGGCTTTTGTATACTTTGATGCTATTGCTTGCACACACATAATGGATGAATGTCTCGAAGCTTCACCTGTCTCATCATATGCTGAGGAGGAGGTGAACAGAATTCTGGGTGGACTGAATGGGGATGCAGCTTTTTTGGCCACACCAACTATCAATGATGTTAAACGTAACTATGAAAACGAGTCTAGGAGATACATTGTCTTGGATTTACACCTTATTACATTGGGGGAATATTACAAATGTAAACGTATACCACGTGGAATGAGATCACGATTGAGACCTTCTGTACATACTGAGAATCCAATGTTTAAGAAGAGATTTGAGGAGATATCAGATAGATATGCCCTTGATATCATCTTATTGAACTTGGACTTTTTACAACAAGAACTGTTGGTAGTGAAAGGTAAACTGGAATCTCTAGAGACTGATTTAACCTCTATGCTGTCTTCAGATGATCTTGGGATATATAAGGAGAAAACTAAAACCTTCCTCGACAAATTCAGGACTGATATTATGGAAACTAAAAAGAAGAAGTGGTTTAGAGATTTAAGTGACTACTCAAAGGATCGAGTATATAATTGGAATCAAAATGCATTTAATTATACACGACAGGATATAAATCGTAAAGGAGTAAAACCTAAAATGCCAACAGATGGATCTAACACTTCTGCATTCTTTGATAAAGGTTTTTTAGGTCAAGGGGGGAACCGGAGTACCCCCACAGGAAGCCAACCAGAAGAGGTGGCAGAAGAAGAAACCGGAAAAACAAGATCACAAAGCCACCGCCCCCAGAGACAAGGAAACAACAGGAACCAGGGTCCCAAGAAAAAGACATAAATAGAACTGTGGTAAATATATCATCATATGATCTGTCAGATACTGAATTGTCTGTATTATCAAAGGGTCTCTCATATTGTCCTACTACTAAAATGGATTGGTTTAGTTTAGAGTGTGATTTACAAACATTCTTTAGAAGATTGAAATTGAAAATTTGGTTTAACACACAAGATAGAGGTAACTTAACCACATCTATTGATCCTATGAGACAGATGTTGAAATTGAAAGATTTTGAATTGTACAATACCAGCACATTCAATCCAGTGATTGCTTCTCATCCCTTAGAGACATTTATGTCCTTAGTTAAACAAGACATTCAGAAATTAAAAGATGAAGATAGTGGTATCAGAAAGTATAATTTATCTTTTGCAGAGAAGCAAGCACTGGATGGACTGGCTTCTAACCACGACCTCACCATCAAACCAGCGGATAAGGGTGGTGGGGTCGTGGTTATGAATACTGTTGACTACAAAAAAGAGATTTATAGACAACTGGCGGATGTACAGACATACAGAGAGCTGAAAGGGGATCCCATGAGAGAGATCATGGGTAGACTTACCAATATAGTAGAGGGGGCATTGGCAGATGGACTCATTGATAAAGACCTGAAAGAATTTTTGATAATTAGATACCCTATTACACCGAGGTTATATATCTTACCAAAGATCCATAAGTCCCTGTGCGATCCCCCTGGAAGACCGATAGTATCGGGTCGGGATGCTGTATTGAGTAAAGCATCCATTTTTTTGTACAGGGTCTTGAGACCCTTTGTTTTCCGGACAGCTTCATATATCCAGGATACCAATGACTTTTTGTCGAAAATTAAACCTATACAAATTACAGATCACACAATCTTGGTTTCCTTGGATATATCAAGTTTATACACCTCTATTTGCAATGAAAGGGGCTTGATGGCAGTAAAAAAGACATTGGTGACCTCAGACTTCCCCATGGCGGTTCAGGATTTTCTTTTACAACTTTTGAATCTTATTTTGAATAACAATTATTTTGTTTTTGATAATAAATATTATTTACAGTTAACCGGAACCGCCATGGGGACGAATGTGGCGCCAATGTATGCGAACCTATTTGTGGCTACCCTGGAGGAGGGTGTCGTCTATGAATCCCACCATTTCAGACATTGTCTGGGATGGTGGCGGTTCATTGACGACATCTTCCTCCTATGGGAAGGGTCAGTGGAAGAGTTACAGCTATTTCACGAATTTTTGAACAATATGGACCCAAATATTAACTTTACGATGACACATTCTACCTCTGAAGTGAGCTTTTTGGATGTATTGGTGAGGAAAGAAAATGGCAAATTGACAACACAACTATATACAAAGCCAACAGACAAAAATACACTACTACACTTCAATAGCCACCACCCTAGGAGTATGATAAAATCATTGCCCTACAGCCAAATGCTGAGGGCAAGAAGGGTGGTGGATAATGAAGATGCTCTAAAACAATCTCTTGAAACCATGACAAATAATTTCCTGGTGAGAGGATACCCGAGGAGGGTGGTGGATCAACATAGACAAACGGTGGAGACTCTAGATAGAGAATCTGCATTGTTGAAAAAACCAAGAATTGAGAACAAACGTATTCCCTTTACCTCTACCTATCATGACATGAGTGGACAGATTGCAAAAATATTGAATAAACATTGGTTTATATTGAGAAACAGCTTCAAGGAGATTGATGAATTTTCGGTTGGTCCACTCATGTCCTATAGGAGAGGTCAGAACATCAAGGACAAATTGGTTAAAACAGAAGTCATACCAGAGAAAAAAACAGGGCAGACATTTTTGACCCCTAGGAGGATGGGATCATACCCTTGCCTGTCCTGTATAAATTGTAACCAGATGATGAAAGGATCTACATTTATACATCCAGTAACCCAACAAGTACATACATGTAGGTATTTCCTCACGTGTGACTCTACATGGGTCATATATATTCTTATGTGCCCATGCAAGAAGTTATACGTGGGACAGACCACATGGAGTTAAAAAGTTAGAATTAACAATCACAGGTATAGCATAAGGAAAGGTAAAGTTGATTTACCAGTTTCTAAACATTTTATTGAGTGTAAACATTCCGAGAAGGACTTGAAATTTATGGCGATTGACTTTGTACCAGCACCAACAAGAGGGGGTGATAGATTGGCATTATTGAAAAGGAGAGAAATGTGGTGGATTCATAAGTTGGATTCACTAAGACCAAAGGGCTTAAATGTAGATTTTAACATTATTTAGAATATGGCAGAGAGTGCATAACCAGAGGTGCCACATAGAGTTTTGACTCTGAATCCTAAGGCAGTTACACACAGTTTTGGATAGGGTACTATGTATAATTGGATATTATTTTTATAATTTTTTCTGTTTGTCTATTCTTATAGATTTAATTCAAGATGAAACATCAAGGAGAAGACATTACCTGCTCTGTGTAGATCATCTGTATGGCGTTATTCTAGAGATCAATAAACTTCAAGAGTTATGCTTAGAATATGTGCCTTTCTTGAATATAATATGGTATTATAGAATTTGAATTGGTTCAGTGTGCATGCATGTCGGTTCCCCTCTCCAACAGTTTGATGTGTAATTGAGAGAGAGTCCCCCTATACAGTTGGTGGGTGACTCTGTCTCAACACACATTTATTTTCTTTATTTCTTTATTTTTTTCAAATCTCTTTCTTTTCTTATCTTCTTTTTTTATACTTTGTTTTTTTATTATTTCATTTTTATTTATATACCATCAATGGACAACCCAGACCACATTGAGTGTGACTGATGCTGCTATGATAGCAGAGAAGCTCCAATCAAGATGTAGGTGGGTAGACGGAGACATGTTGGGACCCTACAATCCCAATGTCACTGTCCCCCGGTGACAGACATCCCTTTGGAGATCAGAGATGACTCTGAGGGATGAAAGTCCTACATAAGAGGAGCGGTTCTGAGATGTAAACGTAAGGTGTGTCTGGGTATAAAATTGTCCTAAAAAAGAAGGGATCCTTATAAATAAGGAGTGATATTTATTTATAAAAAATTTTTTCATTTGTTTATTTATTTATCTTTTTTTATGTATTTTTTTATTATAAAAATTTTATTTTCAAATTTTTATTTATTTTTTTATCTATTTATTTATTTCTATTTTTTTGTTTTTATTTATTAATTTTTTTTATATATATATATTCTTTATTTTCTTTATCCAATATCCTTGTTGGTTAACGAACTGACCTTCATGCACTATTTATATAGATTCGGTTAATAATAAGTATACATCACAAGCTTTTATGGAATAACTTGTATTCAGGTCTGGCATATATCTTTATAACATCCGCCGCGCCTGTCTTCTGCTTTACACCAGGGCTGATCAGCACAGGTGGTAACCAGGACAACGGGCGACGCTTTCAGTGCAGTAGTATGCGGAAGTGATCACATGACCCAGGGTTAGTCACGTGACTTGTTCGCGCGACAGCTCTGGACTGGGACCGCTTCCTGCACAGGCGCAGTGGTGTTTTCACCCACGCCACTGGACGCCATTAAACAAGTACAGAGCGGGTAAGAGTGAAACTCCCCATTTCATTATATTATATATGTATAATTATATCATACAGCTGCTATGTATCAACATAATGTTAGTGGAGCATTCAATTTCGAGCGCTGCTATGTTTTAAAACACTTATATGCACTAATATGCACTAATTTGCACTTTAATATATAAAATATGCACTGAAGATCTATGATATATACACAATGGAAGATGTATGTACACATTGTTTATAAAATTTTAATGTTTTTATGTAATGAGCACTTAATTGAAATTTGTATGATGTTTAATGCACATGGGTATTTAAACCCCCTACTGATGTGTGACACTAAGCTTGAAAATGGCTCCATAGGAGCAGAAACGTTGCTTGTACTGATGTGACAGGAATAAATCAACACTTTTTTCACCGTTCTTTGGAGTGCTGCGTTATTGTTGGATCCTATATATATATATATATATATATATATATATATATATATATACACTACAGACCAAAAGTTTGGACACACCTTCTCATTCAAAGAGTTTTCTTTATTTTCATGACTATGAAAATTGTAGATTCCCAATGAAGGCATCAAAACTATGAATCAACAAATTTGGAATTATAGACATAACAAAAAAGTGTGAAACAACTGAAAATATGTCATATTCTAGGTGGAAAGTGTCCCCAAGTGCAGTCACAAAAACCATCAAGAGCTACAAAGAAACTTGTTCACATGTGGACCGGAAAGGAAGACCAAGAGTCACCTCTGCTGCGGAGGATAAGTTCATCCGAGTCACCAGCCTCAGAAATCGCAGGTTAACAGCAGCACAGTTTAGAGACCAGGTCAATTCCACACAGAGTTCTAGCAGCAGAAACACCTCTAGAACAACTGTTAAGAGGAGACTTTGGGAATCAGGCCTTCATGGTAGAATATATGCTAGGAAACTACTGCTAAGGACAGGCAACAAGCAGAAGAGACTTGTTTGGGCTAAAGAACACAAGGAATGGACATTAGACCAGTTGAAATCTGTGCTTTGGTCTGATGAGTCCAAATTTGAGATCTTTGGTTCCAACTACCGTGTCTTTGTGCGAGGCAGAAAAGGTGAACGGATGGACTCTACATGCCTGGTTCCCACAGTGAAGCATGGAGGAGTAGGTGGGATGGTGCTTTGCTGGTGACACTGTTGGGGAATTATCAAAATTGAAGGCATACTGAACCAGCATGGCTACCAGAGCATCTTGCAGCGGCATGCTATTCCATCCGGATTGCGTTTAGTTGGACCATCATTTATTTTTCAACAGGACAATGACCCCAAACACACCTCCAGGCTGTGTAAGGGCTATTTGAACAAGAAGGAGAGTGATGGGGTGCTGCGCCAGATGACCTGGCCACCACAGTCACCGGACCTGAACCCAATGGCAAAAGGGCCAACAAGTGCTAAGCATCTCTGGGAACTCCTTCAATACTGTGGGAAGACCATTTCAGGTGACTACCTCTTGAAGCTCATCAAGAGAATGCCAAGAGTGTGCAAAGCAGTAATCAAAGCAAAAGGTGGCTACTTTGAAGAACCTAGAATATGACATATTTTCAGTTGTTTCACACTTTTTTTTGTTATGTCTATAATTTCACATGTGTTAATTCATAGTTTTGATGCCTTCAGTGTGAATCTACAATTTTCATAGTCATGAAAATAAAGAAAACTCTTTGAATGAGAAGGTCTGTCCAAACTTTTGGTCTGTACTGTATATATGTGTGTGTGTGTGTGGGGGGGGGGGGGGGGGTATTAGTTTCACTTAGTTTACTACCTTAAAATAATCACATGAATTTTGCACCTTAAAATGTTAACAAAAGGGGAGGGGATGGGGGTGGCAAAAAAAAAGTTCCTTTTTTTAGACCCATGGTGCCTTATATGATCCCTTACACAACCAGTCAGCAGCTTTTAAAAGGATCGTGTGATATAAACTCCACAATTTCTGGGAAATATGAGTCACGTGATACAGTGGGGCAAAAAAGTATTTAGTCAGCCACCAATTGTGCAAGTTCTCCCACTTAAAAAAATGAGAGAGGCCTGTAATTTTCATCATAGGTATACCTCAACTATGAGAGACATAATGAGAAAAAAAAGTATAAAATAAAAAATAAAATCACATTGTCTGATTTTTAAAGAATTTATTTGCAAATTATGGTAGAAACTAAGTATTTGGCCACCTACAAACAAGCAAGAATTCTGTCCCTCACAGACCTGTAACTTCTTCTTTAAGAGTCTCCTCTGTCCTCCACTCATTACCTGTATTAATGGCACCTGTTTGAACTTGTTATCAGTATAAAAGACACCTGTACACAACCTCAAATAATCACACTCCAAACTCCACTATGGCCAAGACCAAAGAGCTGCCAAAGGACACAAGAAACAAAATTGTAGACCTTCACCAGGCTGGGAATACTGAATCTGCAGTAGGCAAGTAGCTTGGTGTGAAGAAATCAACTGTGGAAGCAATTATTAGAAAATGGAAGACATACAAGACCACTCATAATCTCCCTCGATCTGGGGCTCCATGCAAGATCTCACCCCGTGGTGTCAAAATGATCCAGAACGGTGAGCAAAAATACCAGAACCACACTAGGGGACCTAGTGAATGACCTGCAGAGAGCTGAGACTAAAGTAACAAAGGCTATCATCAGTAACACACTATGCCGCTAGGGACTCAAATCATGCAGTGCCAGATGTGTCCCCCTGCTTAAGCCAGTACATGTCTGGGCCCATCTAAAAGTTTGCTAGAGAGCATTTGGATGATTCAGAAGAGGATTGGGAGAATGTCATATGGTCAGATGAAACCAAAGTAGAACTTTTTGGTAAAAACTCAACTCGTTGTATTTGGAGGAGAAAGAAAGCTGAGTTGCATCCAAAGAACACCATACCTACTGTGAAGCATGGGGGTGGAAATATCATTCTTTGGGGCTGTTTTTCTGCTAAGGGACCAGGACGACTGATCCGTGTAAAGGAAAGAATGAATGGGGCCATGTATTGTGAGAATTTGAGGCAAAACCTCCTTCCATCAGCAATGGCATTGAAGATGAAAGGGGTCTTACTGCATGACAATGATCCCAAACATAGTGGCCTAGCCAGTCTTCAGATCTCAACCTCATAGAAAACCTTTGGAGGGAGTTGAAAGTCTGTGTTGCCCAGCGACTGCCCCAAAACATCACTGCTCTAGAGGAGATCTGCATGGAGGAATGGGAAAAAGATACCAGCAACAGTGTGTGAAAACCTTGTGAAGACTTACAGAAAACGTTTAATCTCTGTAATTGCCAAAAAAAGGGTATATAACAAAGTATTGAGATTAATTCTTAAAAAGTATACCTATGATGAAAATTACAGGCCTCTCTCATCTTTTTAAGTGAGAGAACTTGCACAATTGGTGGCTGACTAAGTACTTGTTTGCCCCACTGTATAGCATGTGACACCACAGTAGAAGCATTTTTTTTAATACTAAATCCCCAAAAAGTATGGACAGCTCAACTACAAAAATCATATGAGGTTAACTGGGTACACCTGTGCCCACAGGTGTTGGAGAAAAATAAATATAAGATAAATAGAGTCCCAGTCCTCAAATACCCCAACAAAATATGGATGTACTGTACAATGGATAATTGGTAAAAAACATATATTTTATTATAAGTAAAAAAGCTGAATCATGTACAACTGTACAACTAATCACAGGGCCCATGTGACATATAAATACCAAATACACACATATATTTATCAATTTAAAAAAAAGGGGACCTGGGAATATAAACATCCTGCAAAGGAAGTTAAACAAAATAATGTCCCAAAAGTCCTGTAATAATGATCACAAAGTCCTGTAATAATAACCATAAAAAAATCCTATAAAAAATAATAGTCATGAACACTAGAAAGATTTCACATGCTAAGTAATCCAAAAACAGTTGAATAGCCAGTTCTTATTTGGATGTGACCTGTAACGAACTCACTGAAAGCCACATCACCAAATCAAATACACAAGATTGGTACAACTTCAGGTGCAGATGTATGTTACTGGCACGTTATGCCGCTCACCAAATGCAGATACAAATCATCAGCTCTGCTGATGTTACCTGGTCAGCTGCGATGACTCCCAGCACTGGGTACAAGTGGCCCCGATCACGAGCCCCAGTGCGGGCAGTAACTGGCCTCACCGGTCAGTCTCTCGGCACAGAGCGTGAGCAGCAATTCTCGGCAAGACCAGTGTCTGACGTCACTGGTCAGATGATTGTTCCTGATCGTTCTGATATTGCAAAGCGCTGATATTACGATGTGCTGTTGTTGCGGAGTAGCAGAACACTGATAATGCAGAATTGTTGGAACCGTGCTTCCAATTTATGATGCAAGTAATAAATATATTTATTAAAATACATATAGCATAATATTGTGTAATAAAATCTCCTTTCACAGGGCCCTTGTGGGGAGATAAATGCAGTAAATTGTTACTAAAATATAAGACATAGAAAGCACCATTGTATGCAATAGACGGAAGTTGAATCTGGCCAATCCATCTAGCTGGTAAATATTTTATACTGTTGTCCAACATATGGACCCGAGTTCAGATACATCCTTATCTCCATTTGCAGACTGTGATAAGCTCATATTCTGAACCATCAAATGCCGAACTAACGGACTACAGCATCTTTCTTTTTTGTGGTAACCTTGCAAAAGGGCAAAAAAGACAAAAAAATTTGAAAAGACAAAAAAATTTGTTAATAAAGCTAAAACCTTTAATTGTGCAAAAAAAAAAAAATTACAAGTAAGAAGTAAGAATTGCTTGAAAAAGTCGAGGCAAAGGAGCAAACAGACAGAGAATTTACTCCGCTTTCTGAAACTTTATACATGCTTTAAAGTGTCGGGTTTTCTTCCCAGATAATTCACTTAAATTTCAGAGTGGTTTTAGGAAAAGAGGAGTGATTTTGGCTGAAATGTAGGGATCACACCCCTTTTCCCGAAATCAACGGCCATTTTGTAGTTTTTTGTTTTTTTTCACTCTGAGCGATTCTGTCAGGTTTTTTCTGGCACACATTCTGTCGCACGTTCCTTGCAACAGAATTTAGGCGCAAAACCTGACAAAAAGAGTCAGATCATGTTAGTAAATGAGGGACAATGTGTGTGTGTCTGTGTGTGTGTATATATGTGTATGTTCCAGAATCACGTCCAAACGGCTAAAGATATTAACATGAAACTTGGCACACATGTTATTTATATGTCAACAACAAACATAGGATAGGTGATTTAACCCTTACTTACCCCCATTTGCCAGGGTCAGGGTTTTCCTTTAAAGTCCCATACAAGTCTATGGGAAATATATGTTACTGCATAACTTCCAAACGGCTAGAGATATTTCGATAATACTTGGTCACATGTTACTTATATGTCCACTTAATATATGTGATAGTTAATTTAACCCTTAACTACCCCCATTTGTGAGGGTCGGGGTTTTTGTTTCTTCTGAGTATGGAAATACCCCATGTGTGGACATCAAGTGCTCTGCTGGCGCACTACAATGCTCAGAAGAGAAGGAGCGCCATTAAGCTTTTGAAAAGGGAATTTGTTTGGAATGGAAGTCAGGGGCCATGTGTGTTTACAAAGCCCCCCGTGGAGCCAGAACAGTGGACCCCCCCCCCACATGTGACCCCATTTTGGAAACTACACCCCTCACAGAATTTAATAAGGGCTGCAGTGAGCATTTACACCCCACTGGCGTTTGACAGATCTTTGGTACAGTGGGCTGTGCAAATGAAAAATTACAATTTTCATTTTCACGGACCACTGTTCTAAAATCTGTCAGACCCCTGTGGGGCATATATGCTCACTGTACCCCTTATTACATTACATGAGGGGTGTAGTTTCCAAAATGGGGTCACATGTGGGTATTTATTTTTTGACATTTATGTCAGAACCGCTGTAAAATCAGCCACCCCTGTGCAAATAACCAATTTAGGCCTCAAATGTACATAGTGCAATTTCACTCCTGAGCCTTGTTGTGCCCCCGCCAAGCATTTTACGCCCACATATGGGGTATTTCCGTACTCAGGAGAAATTGCGTTACAAATTTTGGTGGTCTTTTTTTCCTTTTACTTCTTGTAAAAATAAAGAGTAAAGGACAATACCAGCATATTAGTGTAAAAAAAAAATTTTTTTACACTAACAGGCTGGTGTAGCCCCCAACTTTTCCTTTTCATAAGGGGTAAAAGGAGAAAAAGCCCCCAACATTTGTAGTGCAATTTCTCCTGAGTACGGAAAAACCCCATATGTGGCCCTAAACTGTTTCCTTGAAATACGACAGGGCTCTGAAGTGAAAGAGCGCCATGCGCATTTGAGGACTAAATTAACGATTGCATAGGGGTGGACATAGGGGTATTCTACAACAGGGATTTCCAAACAGGGTGACTCCAGCTGTTGCTAAACTCCCAGCATGCCTGGACAGTCAGTGGCTGTCCAGAAATGCTGGGAGTTGTTGTTTTTCAACAGCTGGAGGGTACGTTTTGGAAACACTGCCGTACAATACGTTTTTCATTTTTATTGAGGGGGACAGTGTAAGGGGGTGTATATGTAGTGTTTTACCCTTTACTTTGTGTTATTGTAGTGTAGTGTAATGTTTTTAGGGTACATTCACACTGCCGGCGGTTTACAGTGAGCTGAAAAATTTGCCGCAGCTCATACTTGAAGCAGGAAACTTACCGTAAACCTGCCTGTGTGAATGTACCCTGTACATTCACATGGGGGGGAGGGGCAAACCTTCAGATGTTTCAAAACTACAACTCCCAGCATGTACTGACAGACCGTGCATGCTGGGAGTTGTACTTTTGCAACAGCTGGAGACACACTGGTTGGAAAACCTTCAGTTAGGTTCTGTTACCTAACTCAGAATTTACCAACCAGTGTGCCTCCAGCTGTTGCAAAACTACAACTCCCAGAATGTACTGATCGCCAAAGGGCATGCTGGGAGATGTAGTTATGCAACAGCTGGAGGTACACAACTACAACTCCCTGCATGCCGAGACAGTTGTTTTCTGTTTGAGCATGCTGGGATTTGCAGTTTTGCAACATCTGTAGGGCTACAATTTAGAGATCTCCAAACTGTGGACCTCCAGCTGTTGCAAAACTACAAATCCCAACATGCCCAGACAGCAAACTGCTGTTTGGGCATGCTAGGAGTTGCAGTTTTGGTTAGCCAAACAAACGCACGGCAAACATTTAAGCGCCATATGTAGGTCCCGGGGATACCAATGTATAACCAAAAAACAGAGAGACCCACGATACTAACAATATATCGTAAAGGTATAACAATCTTTATTAGACAGAATAAGACATACAATTAAAATAATTAAAAATAAAGGGCAGAAGATGACCATGGGCAGGAGACAAACAGTGCTGGTGAATCCGGTATGGGTAATGCAGGTATTCAATGAGGAACATACACAATATAAGTGTAATACAATATAAGTGTAGCGTCTAGCATACATAAATACAAGATAGGAAACAGCAACACAGTAGTATAAGCACAATAAAAAAAACACCAAGCACCGACACCCCAACGCACGTTTTGCGTATGGGCTTCGTCAGGGGGCGTGTGACACACCCCCCGACGAAGCCCATACGCAAAACGTGCGTTGGGGTGTCGGTGCTTGGTGTTCCTGGCTTGTGGGTAAATGACAGGTAGTTTTCTTAGGCGTTCCTCTCTTCCATTTTTTGGTTTTTATTTTGCTTATGCTACTGTGTTGCTGTTTCCTATCTTGTATTTATGTATTCTAGACGCTACACTTATATTGTATTACACTAGGAATCTGCATTTTTTTCAGTATTATATTGTGTATGTTCCTCATTGAATACCTGCATTACCCATACCGGATTCACCAGCACTGTTTGTCTCCTGCCCATGGTTATCTTCTGCCCTTTATTTTTTATTATTTTAATTGTATGTCTTATTCTGTCTAATAAAGATTGTTATACCTTTATGATATATTGTTAGTATCGTGGGTCTCTCTGTTTATTGGTTATATATGAGTTGCAGTTTTGCAACATCTGGAGGTCCACAGTTAGAGATCACTGCCAGTGATCTCCAAACTGGGGCCCTCCAACTGTTGCAAAGCTACAAATCCCTACATGCCCAAACAGCTGTCTGGGCATGCTGGGAGTTGTAGTTTTGCAACATCTGAAGGGTTACAGTTTAGAGACCACTGTATAGTGGTCTCAAACTGTACCCTCCATATGTTGCTAGGCAACTTACCGGCTTCCGTCGGATCGGGGAGCCTGCCGCACGACATCGCCAGACTCCGATCTCCTCCACCGATGGTCGCTCGCAGCCTCGCCCGCGGGGTAAGTGGACGTCGGAGTCGGTCCTCTGTCGGTTCCCCGTTCTGCCCCGCCTATTGTGGGTGGGCAGAATGGGGAAACCCAAAGTAAAGCCCCCCACCCCCCGATCTGCTATTGGTGGTCGCTTCTAGACAACCAATAGCAGGGATAGGAGGGGTGGCACCCCTGCCACCTCACTCCTATCCCTTCTTGGGGATCGTGGGTGTCTTGGACAACCGCGATCCCCCTTATATTCCGGTTCACCGGGTCACTATAGACCCATATGATGGGGTATGGCCGCAAATCACAAGTGTGAATTCACTTGCGATTTGCGGCAATCGCCGACATGGAGGGGTCTGATGACCTACCCGGGCATTTGCGCGGGGTGCCTGCTGATAGATATCAGCAGTCACCCCCGTCCGATCCCCGCCCGGCGCATGGCAGGGACCGAAATTCCCACGGGCGTACAGGTACACCCTTGGTCCTTAAGTACCAGGGAGAAAAGGCGTACCTGTACGCCCTTGGTCCTTAAGGGTTTAAAGTCCCGTGCAAATCAATGGGAAATGTATGTTCCCACATAACTTCCGTACAGCTGGAGATATTTCAATAATACCCGGTACAGTGATCAACTTACTCTCAACTTACAATGGCCTCAACATACAATATTTTCAATATACAATGGTCTATTCTGGACCATTGTAACTTGAAACCATACAATGCTACGGACAGTCCAGATCTGCAAAACGTGTCAATACCTGGAAGTACTGACCAATCTGAATGGACATTTCACTGGTATAACCTATGTATTCCTGAAGTGCATGCACTGACTGGCTGTCCGGTAGCACCCCCCCTACAGTACTGGGAGGTATTACATGTTATGTACTACTCTACCTGTGCTAGGGATAGCTGCTCCAGGTGGGGGTGGCTCCATGTTACTTTTTTGGGACACTGTATGCACTGTACAGGACCCTTAAGAAGCTCCTGTACTCTCCATAGACAGTGATTTACAGCTCCCAGCAGATCTTTCTAACATTTTTAGGACTTGCTTTATCTGTATTAGTTATATACTTATTTTTCTTTAATCCTCACTTTTTGGGGACATTTTGGGGACTTCAGAACCAATTACCAAGTTTCCATAGACTTATGGTCTCAACATACAATGGCTTCAACATACAATGGTCGTCCTGGAACCGATTAATATTGTAACTTGAGGGACGACTGTGCACATATTACTTATATGTCATATAAAAAGATATGAATTAAATTCAATATGAATTAAGATATTAATCAAATTAACCCTTACCTACACCCTTATAAAAAAAAGATGGGTTTTTGTTTCAAGTCCCATGCAAGTATATGGAACTTCCAGTACCTTACTCCACAAGCTCCGCTCTGCATCTCTTGATAAATGTGTCAATCTGGCTTGCAAGCCACACCCAGTCCCACGAAGCCACATCCCCTTCTATTTTCAGCTTACAATATATTCATCACAAATCAGTCCCACCTGCGAATATGAGGACGGGATATGAGGACGGCATAGGAGGTCGGGATATGACGTCGAGATATGAGGACGGGATATTAGGACAGGATATGAGGTCGGGATATGAGGATGGTATATGAGGTTGAGATGTGAGGACGGGATATGGGGACGAGATATGGGATTGGGATATGACAACAATATATGAGGATGGGATATGAAGTCAAAAGCTTCCTCCTTTGTTGATTTTCCTTCCCAACAAGGAGTAGGAAGGAAAAAACGGGCAATGCCGGGTACTCAGCTAGTTAAATATATTTTAATTTAATTATTTAATTGTTAATTAAATATAGTTTCAATAATTATATTATTTTTTACGAATTATCCATTATACATCCATATTTGGTTGGGGTACATGAGGACTGGGACTCTATTTCTTTTATAATATTTTTTTTCAATACTCACTTTGTCACATTTGTCTGTTTTGTAGAATGAATTACCGTATATACTCGAGTATAAGCCGAGTTTTTCAGCATGATTTTTCGTGCTGAAAACACCGCCCTCGGCTTATACTCAAGTGAACTCTCCGCCCTCAGTGGTCTTCTACCTGCGGACCTCCAGATGTTCCAAAACTACAACTCCCAGCAAGCCCGGACAGCCATCAGCTGTCCGGGCATCCTGGGAGTTGTAGTTCTGAAACATCTGGAGGTCCGCAGGTTGAAGACCACTGCCCGGGCCCCCTCCTCCTCGTGCTCATGAATGTCCCTGTGCGTCGTCGTCAAGGCAAAGCCATTATTCCGGGGCCGAGCCCGAAGCGCGGAGAAGAGGCACCCCCGGTGAAGATGGACAGCCCGGAACGACTATCCCTCCCCACCGGAAGGTCCCTGCAGCACAGGTGGCCCAGACCAGCTCACCCTAACGTCTCGCCAAGCGAAGGTGAGTACAAAACTAAAGAGGGGAGGGGGGAGGGGGTCTGGATGATGACAAAGGCCCGGGCATGCTGGGAGTTGTAGTTTTGGAACATCTGGCGGTCCGCAGGTTAAAGACCACTGTTAAATCAGACATTGACAAGCGGTGATGATGAAGGGGGTGGTGTGGGATGATGACATAGTAATGATGACAGGGTAATGATGAAGGGGGGGATGATGACAGGGTAATGATGAAGGGGGGGATGATGACAGGGTAATGATGAAGGGGGGATGATAACAGATTAATGATGAAGGGGGGATGATGACAGGATAATAATGATGAAGGGGGATGATGACAGGGTGATGATGATGAGGGTGTTAATGACAGGGGTCTGGATGATGACAGGGGGGATGATGTATTTCCCACCCTAGGCTTATACTCGAGTCAATAACTTTTCCTGGGTTTTTGGGGTGAAATTAGGGGCCTTGGCTTATATTCGGGTCGGCTTATACTCAAGTATATACGGTAACTCTCATTTGTAGAACTCTACTTAAACACTGTTATGAAATAGGCCATACTTAAAAAAAAATCTTAGAGTTTAAGCATGGAGTAAAGCATTATATATAGCAATAAATATAAGCAACTACATCAAACGTTGTGAGCATAATACTGGGGCAGTTGAGCAACCTAGGCAAAACCCACTGAATAGTTATAGTCTAAATATAACAAAAGAGAAAAGAAGAGCTGAAAGAAATAAGTAATAATTTGGAAGTCAAGAAAGCAACTGATCTGACATCATGGACTAAATTAAGGTAGAAAGGACAAAAGCATTATAAATTGCACTGTATGTATTTTGGGTATATGTTAATTTCAGAGTGGAGTGGATTACAGTCATGGCCGTAAATGTTGGCACCCCATGAAATCAATCAAGAAAATGAAGGATTTCTTACAGAAAAGGATTGCAGTAACACGTGTTTTGCTATACACATGTTTATTCCCTTTGTGTCTATTGGAACTAAACCAAAAAAGGAAAGAAAAAAAAATTGGACATAATGTCACACCAAACTCCAAAAATGGGCTGGACTAAATTATTGGCACCCTTGACTTAATATTTGATTGCACACCCTTTGGAAAAAACTAACTGAAATCAGTCACTTCCTATAACCATCAATAAACTTCTAACACCTCTCAGCCGCAATGTTGGACCACTCTTCCTTTTTACTCTTCCGTCCATGCCCAGTGAGATTAGCTACAGTGCCATGGGTTGCAAACTTCTTGATAATGTTGCACACTGTGGACAAAGGCAAATCTAGATCTCTGGAGATTGACTTGTAGCCTAGAGATTGTTGATATGTTTCCACAGTTTTGGTTCTCAAGTACTCAGACAGTTCTCTTCTCCTCTATCTGTTGCCCATGCTTAGTGTGGCACACACAGACACACAATGCCAAGAAGTGAACTTCTCTCCTTTTTATCTGCTTTCAGGTTTGATTTTTATATTTCCCACGTGTGTTACTTTCCCCAGGTGAGTTTAAAGGAGCATCACATGCTTGTAACAATCTTATTTTTTCTAAATTTTGAAAGGGTGCCAATAATTTTGTCCAGCCCCTTTTTGGAGTTTGGTGTGACATTATGTTCAATTTGCTTTTTTTCCTCCCTTTTTTGATATGGTTTCAAAACACATAAAGGGAATAAACATGTGTATAGCAAGAAGGTTACTGCAATCCTTTTCTGTGAGAAATACTTAATTTTCTTGAAAAATGTCATGGGTGCCATCATTTACGGCCTGACTGTATGTGCAGTTATACAGGATAGGACACATGTTGTAGGAGGTGGCATAGTTATACCAAAGATCAGATCTCTCAATTGTCAGCTTTGCGTCCTCAGTTTTCTGACATAGCATGATAACAATTATTCTATGCTATAAAGATTGAAAGAAGAATTGTTCAGCGCAAATATGTGCAGAACGAAGCTGTTTATTGCAAAATCAATTTCGGTACATTGACAAGGTGGATATCAGTGACGCGTTTCGGCCCTACAACCCGGCCTTAGTCAGACCAGTATGACTAAGGCCCGGTTGTACGGCTGAAACACGTCACTGATGTCCACCTTGTTTATGTGCCGAAGTTGATTTTACAATAAACAGCTCTGTTCTGCACGTATTTGCGCTGAACAATTCTTCTTTCACTGTTTCCAAGCTACAGGCGTAGCCCACGCCAGTCCGAGCACTGTGGGCTAAGGGAGTGAGCATGGGGCTGCAGGTAAAAATCCACAGCTATTCTGAGCCATGTGAATTCAACCAGGGGAAATTGGCTTTTTCTCCAAGCCACAGTACTGCCCCTCTGAACACTGCCACCTAAGGCACAAGTGTTATGGAATACTGCAGGTATACCCTGACAGACGACTGTGCAAGTCTAGTAAGGGAGCTAAAATAGTTAAAAAAATAAATAAATAAAAAGCTGAAATAAATATTCCACAATGGTGTACAAAATAAAGTGAGTGAGTAATTTTTTTTTTTTTTAAATCATCCTGGAATCCGCAGGAGAGGGAAGGTGACAGGAGGGGGGATGGGGAAGGGGGGTGCAAGTGATGATGGGGGGTGCAAGTGATGATGGGGGTGTGCAAGTGATGATGGGGGAGGGACAAGTGATGCAAGTGATGATGGGGTAGGTGCAAGTGATTATGGGGGGGTGCAAGTGATGATGGGGGTGCAAGTGATGATGGGGAAGGGGAGTGCAAGTGATGATGAGGGGGAAGGGGGTACAAGTAATGATGGGGGCTGCAAGTGACAGGAGAGAAGGGGGTGCAGGTGACGGGGAGGGGGTGACGGGGAGGGGGATGCAGGTGACAGGGAGGGGGATGATGATTTGGATGTGAAGGAGCATTGGCTACTTCCCTTCCTGGCTACCTACACAATTACCTGCTTGGCTACTTACCTTATTAATTTCCTGGCTATATACCCACCTACTTAGCCACCTGGCTACCTACCTACATAGCTACTTACCTACATAGCAACCTAATTACCTAACTACCTACTTGCTACCTAACTGCCTACCTATCTACCCAGGTAACTACTTACATACATACATAGCTACCCATTTACCTACCTTGCTACCTACCTATGAACTTACCTCCATATCTGCTTACCTACCTGCATAGCTACCTACCTACCTACTTATATACAAGGAAAATCATAGCTCACCAAAGTATAAAGTGCAGAATTCAGTGCAGTATATTCAATTTCAAACAGTGTTACAGAGCAGGCTACGTTTTGTCGCCTCTCATGCTTGACAAAGGCGAAGACAGGTCACTGAAATGTAGCCTGCTCTGTAACACTGTTTAGAATGGAATAAACGCCACTGAATTCTGCACTTCTGGGGACTGCACTGGAAAAATGCAGAAACTAAGATGTTTGTCCTGCAGATGCTGCATTGATGGGTTTTGGCTGGAAGAGTAATCATGGTGGTCTGAACCAGAAGGAGAAAAGAAGGAGAGGACAACGCTGACCGTAAAAGACATGAATCAGTTAGTCAGTTAATGTAACTGTATGTATATTATTGCACACCACACATGGGGTCTGATTCTGGGGTCTGTATTATGATGGAGTCTGTATTATGGTAGGTGGTGATTCTGAGGTCTGTATTATGGCGGGTGGTGATTCTGGGGTCTTTATTTTGGTGGGGACTGATTCTGGGGTCTGTATTATACAGGTTGGAGTAAAAATGGCTGTTCTCACTGTAAGGTCATTACAGAGAGAACAATACTGTGAAAAACCCACTCTGCGACAAGCCACACACCCACAAAGCCCACTCACAGCAAGCCACGCCCACAACAAGCCACACCGATATTGACAGCACACCAAGCATCTTTGAAAAAAAATTGGGCACAGCACTACCAAAAGGTTGCCTACCACTGGCATACACTGTTCAATGCTATGCTATGCTCCAGCCTGCTGAAGCTTCCTGGAGCAGCAGATGGCAAAGAGGCAGGTCAGGGCCCTCCCGCCATTCATTCAGCTGATCGGGACATTGCGATTTTGCGGTCCTGATCACCTTCGCTGACCTGCCAGGATCATTAACCCGCATTTTAGATGCCACAATCAACTTTGATTGTGGCATCTAAAGTGTTAATGCTGGGCATCGGCCCGATTAGTGATGCCTGGCATTAACCGTAACTGCTGATAGCAGTCTGGATCCACTGGGTCTGAAGCATGCTCAACTCATGAGCACACTTCAAACACCGGTTACAGGACCAGGGTGTACAGGTTCTGCCCTTGGTCCTTAAAGAGGTACACGGTGGAAAACTTTTTTTTTCCCAAAAAAAAAAAATGGTGCCAGAAAATTAAACAGATTTGTAAGTTACTGCTATAAAAAAATATTAGTCCTTCCAGTACTTATTAGTTGCTGTCTGTTCCAGAGGAAGTTGAATAGTTTTTTTTCTTTCTGAACACAGTGCTCTCTGCTGACACCTCTGAGCAGTTGCTGACATGGACAGAGGTGTCAGCAGAGAGCACTGTGGCCAGACTGGAAAGAACAACAACAAAGACCTTAACTTCCTTTGTAGTATACAGTAGCTGATAAATACTGGAAGGGTTAAGATTTTTTAATAGAAGTAATTTACAAAGCTGTTTAACTTTCTGGAACCAGTTGTTTAAAAAAATGTTTTACACTGGAGTACCCCTTTAAGGTGTTAAGGGGTTAAATGTGTACCTAAACTCTAATATGTTCGATTTACCTGCCCTACTGGCTAGAGTGTCCTAGATTTCCTTGAATAGTGAGCTTCCTATTTTATGTGAACCTGTCTAAGAATGTCACGCACTGCTACAACTGTACAACTTTTTACAATATTACCCTGAAGAAACTGTCAACATCATGTCACAGGTTACCTTGACTAATAACTCCATACAGACACCACCAACAGTGTGTTATGCATGTGATCTCAAAAGGGAATCATGTAGACTAAGGAACTTTGAACTTTGTGCTCCACTAGCAGAAAACATACAAGTCAAAAGGATTCCAAAGGGGCTACTCATGTTCTCACATCCCATGATCTTCAAACACAATTTAGCCAACAATATGAATGCATGACACTGACAATGTCACCACTGTCTTCAGTACAAAAGAATAGGTAAGATAACTATAGCGGACCAACAGCTACACTATCTCAGTGGAGGAACATAATACATTTAAAGATAATAATGTCTTCCTTAGATAACCATCATAAAAAGTTTGAATAACAGAAGAGGAACAACATTTCTTCGAGACAGGGAGGATGACCTTGACAGTCATGTCTAAAAATGGCAAAATTTATATTTCATTCATTGTAACATGCACAAGGATTTGTCAGCAGACTCTTCTCATTTGGGCTTTGGAAGCCATGTCCCAGCAAAATGTGTTCTACAATATATTTTAGACCTTATTCTAAGGACATATTCCAAGAAGAAGATAATATAGTCAAGGTAATCTAAGAAAGCCAGACTTTAAAAAGTACCATATTCCAGATATAGGGAAATCATTAGTGATAAACATTTCTCAAAACCTGTGCAAAGGAAAAGCAGTGCAGTTGCCCATAGCAACCAATCAGATATTTATTTTTTTATTTTTAGGAGGATATTTTTAAAATGTAATAAGCAATCTAATTGGTTGCTATAGGCAACTGCCCCACTGTTCCTCTACACATGGTCCAGAGTCCAGAACAGATGTGATTATTGCAGTGAGTACTGTCTGATAGTTTGCATATAATATTTCCCTCCCTGATTTTGCACCAGGCTACCCTCCTAGTTTGACCCTTGTTTTCTTGACTCTAATTTTGTTCATTTTTCTGTGCTGCACTCTAGGTTATGACTTTCTGATTTGTCTCTGATTAACCCCTTGTCTGCTCATTTGGTACCTATTCTGCCCATGTGTTGCCGAGCTGACCTCCCTTTATGTCCCATTAATTTAGCTAAGAGTAGGGACCACTTCCCAGTTGGAGTCTGCCGTTTAGGGTGGATTGTCCAAGTAATTAGGATAGTGCTTCGGTGCGAGCTCAGGTTTGCGCTGAATTTGTTTCCAAAGTATTATTGTAGATGCTGCTGCTCAAAATAACCATAGGTTTTTTACTTCACCACAGGCTTGTGAATTTAAAGGCTTATCCTTGGCCTTTCAAATATTATATAGTTAGGGGTTTGACCCGCCACCACCAATGATCAACTGTTTCAGGGGGTTGCAGAACTGCAATGCAAGGACAAATGGCAGTAAACATTAAAGAGGCTGCAGCCCACCATCATTTACAGCAAAGCTCAGCCTGGATCCACCACCATTCACAGCAAAGTTCAGCCTGGATCCACCACCATTCACAGCAAAGATCAGCCTGGATCCACCACCATTCACCACACAGATCAGCCTGGATCCACCACCATTCACAGCAAAGCTCAGCCTGGATCCACTACCATTCACAGCAAAGATCAGCCTGGATCCACCACCATTCACAGCAAAGATCAGCCTCTCCTTCTTGTAGAATGGCCTCGAAAAAGTAAGAATACATTGTAGAGTCTTTAATTCATGTGAATGGGACAGCTTCAGTTTAATGTTGTCTGTGTCCATGGGGCTTGCTGTAAAGCACATCACTAAATGTTATTAATAACAGCTTAAGCAAGATGTCCAACTCCATAATAATGTACAAAAAAGGAAATTACAACAGAAAATAGATTTTTTTAAAAAGTAAAAAAAAAGTAAAAAAGTAATATCTGCCTCTAATCAGGAAAATATATCTAGATAATACATTCCCTATAAATGGGTATTCCAACTTGAAGTCACGGACACGCCCCTAGTGATATCATGCCACGCCCCTCCATTTATGTCTATGAGAGGGGACATGACAGCCATCACTGTGGACAAGACAAAAAAGAAATTCAAAAACAAAATAATTTCCTCTGTAGCATTCAGCTGCTAAAAAGTACTGGAAGGCTAAAGATTTTTTAATAGAAGTCATTTACAAATCTGTTTAACTTTCTGGCACCAGTTGATTTAATAAAAAAAAATTTTCACCGAAGTACCCCTGATCGGACCCTCACAATTTATTATTGATGGCCTATTTTAAGGATAGTCACTCAATAAAAATTTTTATGTGGGTAAAAGCAAAGACCAAGCCCAATTGTAATATTCTCACTCTACAGTCCATTCTGTTTAGCACCCGTACACCAATATAGCATAATATGATGACACTAAGTCATGACATACAGATGATAAAGAGAACAGGCTAGAGACCCTAACAGAATTTCAAAGATACAATTTGGTTTGCTTTCCAGCTACATATATAAAAAAAAATGTAATTCTCAGTCCCAGAAAACCCTTTTAACAGATACTCTTACATATGGGTAATAAAAATCAATACTTACACAGCACTTTCTTGGGGTTGTAGGTCTTTCCATTGTTACAATTCTTTACTGATTATCATGTGTTATGGATGACACTTCTCTAAGTATTTTAATGTTTGAACTTGAACCATAATAAAACAAGACACATAGATGAATGGAAGTGTGCCATGTAAGTCATAAAATTCTTCTGTAAATAGCTCTATTGATCCAAAAGCTTAAACTTTAAATCCATAAAAAGCCAGAACAAAGTGCCAACAATAGATATGATATAATTTGATAATTCTTACTAACTGCTTGTTTTAAGAACCTTACTATACAGTCAGAAACATTCAATAAGTATGCAAAATTAAAGCCTTAGTATTTATTAAAAAAAAGAGAACATAACACAAATATATTAACATGAAAAGATACAAGTTTTATTTGTTCAATTGGTGACATGGTAGATCCCTAGGTGGTAGTCCAGATCTGTCCAGACCCCTGCTAGCATATCCTCTGCCATGGACTGTTACAGTGATATCTCAGGTCATTCAGATCCTGGGGTGGCAAATATACCGAGTACTTGATAAAGTCCCACAGAGAGAAGTTGCAGGATATTAGATCTGTCAATCATGTTTAGCATCAGCTCAACATTGGTGAATGGTTGTTTCTGGTGCGGCCAATCCAACGTTTCATTTCATTGAAGTATTGGCAAGTATCCAAATGAAAACAACAATTCACCAATGTTGCACAGGCCTCCATCAAGGACTGCATCTGTGGGCCCCCCCCCCCCCCCAGCCGTAGGATCTGAATGATCTGAGACAACACATCACTGAAACAGTCCATATGTCAGGATATACAGGCACGTGCCTAGACAGAACTGGATTACCACGTAGACATCTGCCGTGTCACCAATGGAAATAACAGTGAACATTATGAATACTGAGGCTATAAGTTGAACCATCTTTATGGTTATCATGCTATTGTATATACAGTATTATCAATGGTAAATATAACACATGAGAATGGATTGATGTGTTGGTGTCCAGACCTTTACCAACCACCATAAGTAAGTACTGTAGGGGATGCAATTACTTCTTCACACTTCCCCTGCTGCAATACTTTAACATCCACTTTTTCCCAGCGATCCACCAAATGCCATCCAGCAGAGTGCTTGTATTTTTTTTGGTAGTCTTAGCTTTTCTTGGGGCATAAGTGTCATTTTAATTGCATTAGTGCTGCTGAGGGCAGATATTAGGAGCTTGAGCTTAGCATCAACTTAATGTTTTATTCTCTCTTAAAACATTTAGTTGTATAAAATCATCAACTTTTCTAGGTAACCTGATTCCCAAATACTTTATTTTAAAGACAAAGGGGTAAGTACATGTGGTAAACGGTAGTAGACGGCTCGTATGGTCTAAAGGCAGTAAGTCAGACTTGGTCAGACTCTGCAAAACTGGAGTATTCCCCAAATCTGATGACGTCCATGACTCTTGAAAGGGACGTGCCCAAACAACTAAGAAATAGTATCACTTTGTTTGGTGATTTCATGTCATGTTATACCAGAAACCATGTATCGGGCAGTCCTGTCTGATCGCACAAACTAAAGCCCCAACTACAAGAGTAAACAACAAGGGCGACAATTGGCAGCCCTGTTATGTGCCCTGGTCACCTGCATGTGCCTAAAGATTTAAAAACAATTGCTTGAGATAAACTGCAGTAGACTTGGTAGGCACAAAGCCAAATTGAACAAAATGGACAATCTTGATTTCGACCTTAGACAGCCTTATGGCCAGCACTTTTGTGATTATCTAAATATCAGATAGTCCATGTAGTTTTATTGTGAAAAGTGTAATGATTCTGTTCTGTCCTAGCAGTAAAAAAAAATATCTAATTCAGAAAACCCATTATCACATACCCTATAATGGAATTCTGTGATCATAATAATAAGGAGTTAGGAAGAGTATCTCTTACACAAGTAGATCTGTCCTGTATTGCACAGACACCATTTAATATGAATGGACACTTGGCATTGCTTAAATGGGTTTTTCTAACTGGACTAGTCTTCTCCTAACCACAGGATAGGGGATAACTATCTAATTGCAGGTTTGGAATGGAACAGAAGGTCCTGTAGATAGTGGATAGAGATAAGCAAACTTTGCGGCAAACTTTAACAGTAATAAAAAAAAAAAACAATTTTAAACAGTTAAATTGCACTGCACAGCAGATTAACTTAACTCTTTTGTCATAGAAAGCTACTAATCTGTATAGATGACTGGTTTACAGTAAAATTTTGTTGGGCTGAGCACGAGCTCTAGTTAACTCTTTCCTTGCTGGGCCAGTGCATAGAACTCAGCCCACCAAGATGTTACAGTGGGCTATACAGTTCCCTGCTTTACTGACTACATTGCCAGGTTCGTTGGACTTGGCTCTCTCAACTCTGATAGTGGATAACCTTGCTATTTTAAAAAACACCTTCTATTTCCTCTTTGGTGATGTTGGAGAAGATTTTATACATGTATATATGTCTAAGCATGTGGATTAGTTTTGTCGTTTTCCTTACAGGTTAAAGCTGATTACTGTGAATTCCAGCAGGTGAACCAATTGTGATCAGTTTATTGTCAGGGGACCCTTTTAACAAATAGGGATTATCCAAAGTAGAGAATTCCTAAAATACTTGTATATACCTTAAATAACCTTTTCCCATAAATGTTTTTTCTGTCCATACAGGCTATGTTCTATGATGTTCTTAGGATTATATTTAGTCATTTATTAGCTATAGACCCTTCTTGGTGACAAACAGTATGACCTTCATTATAGTTCCCAAAGATGCTATATAACAGCTCAAAATGTATTTATTTTTTTCTTTTGTGTAATCTTGATATTTTTGCAGTATTCCCTATTTAGTTTTATTGTGCTAACGTGCCTTTTGGTTTCAGTTGTATTTATTTGTGGTTCTAAAAAATATTGATTTGGTGCCATCTGTTTTCTGCCATTATCATTGCATCAACTAAATGTTTATTGATGCTCTCCCATTGTCTTTGAATTGCTTTGTGACTATCCTAAAGTTACATCAATAAGGCCTCATTTTTACTCAAGGCTGTAAATGCTTTGTTAATTATTGGTTTTGCAATTGTTGGTTGTGTTGTACAATGATCCTCCATCATTTTAGTGTGATGATCAAAGTTATATTTGTTGTCATAATAGATTTTTTTTCTTTTTCTAATGTTCAGTAATAGATTGTGAAAGCTTCAATGTAAAATAATGTACTTTATATAGCTCTATTAAGAAATGTCTATGCTGCATATATTGTAATTGTGAATATCATATGTAATAATAATAATTTTATTTGTTAAGTAATCATATATACAGTACAAACAGAACTGGCCTTTCATTACTAATATATGTTAGCATCTGATAGGTGTTAGAAAATACTAAAATGAAAATCTAGGATTTTTTTCTATTGATGAAAACATTAAGGCCCATACATGCTTCCCCAACACATACATTGATGTATGGCCACAGCTGAAATGTATATATGGTGTCACAACCACAACCCAGCAGTAGTAAAAGGAGATAATATTTAAAGTATATCTGTCATTAGCAAAAACTTTTTATATTATGTAGAAAATAACACTATGGGGGAGATTTATCAAAACCTGTCTGGAGGAAAAGTTGCTGAGATGCCCATAGCAACCAATCAGATTACTTCTTAAATTTTTCTGAGGCCTTTTCAAAAATGAAAGCAGTGATCTGATAGGTTGCTATGGGCAACTCAGCAACTTTTCTTCTGACCAGGTTTGATAAATCTCGTCCTATATGTATATTTATAATATACATTGGTAAAAAATGTGTATATTTTTGTCCCTGCAGCTATTGCCTGTGTGTCTCTGTAAAGAGACCAAATACAGTAAGTGTGGGCGGACAATCAGGATTCTATATACCAAGGACAAGCAGGACTTTGTTCACTGAAGACAAGTAGGAATCTTTATACCAAGGACAAGCAGGGCTCTGGACGCTGAGGACAAGCAGGGCTCTGTGCACTAAAGCTCTGTGATACGCAGCCGGCTCACACAGCAGGACGATTAACAAGCCAGGAGCCTGCACAAGCCCTGCTTGTCCCGCCAACACTTCCTTCCTCACAGAGACACACATACAGTAGCTGCAGGTACAACATTTTTTCACCCAAAATATATAAATTTTTTAATCAATGCATATTACAAATATACATATAATGATATTATCTACATCAAATAAAAAGGTTTTGCTAACAACAGGAATAGTTTAAAGGGGTTGTGCTCTGCCCTGCCTTTCGGAGCTCCGCTCGCAGCGTCCGGAAGTTCATTGCTCCGAACGCTGTGTGCGGGCTTCCGTGTTCGCGGCCGCCCCCTCATGACGTCACTCCCGGCCCCTCGTGATTAGTGTTGCTCGCGAATATTCGTAATTCGAATATTATTCGCGAATATCGCATATTCGCGAATTCGCGAATTTCGCGAATATAGCGCTATATATTCGTAATGCCGAATATTCGTTTTTTTTTTTTTTTTTCTTCACAGTACACATCACAGTGATCATCCCTCTCTGCTTCCAGCTTGTGTGGTGTAAAGAAGACTGTAATACTACTGTGTGAGACTGGTGTGCGGAAATTCGCATATGCGAAACTTCGCGTATGCGAAAATTAGCATATGCTAATTTTCGCATATGTGAATTTTCGCGTGCACTAATTTTGTATATGCTAATTTTCACATATGTTAATTTTCGCATATGCGAAGTTTCGCATATGCGAAAATAAAACGGGGATATAACGAATATGCAAATATTCGCGAATATATGACGAATATTCGTCCATATATTCGCGAATATTCGCGAATTCGAATATGGCCTATGCCGCTCAACACTACTCGTGATGTAACGCCCGCCCCCTCAACCAAAGTCTATGGGAAGGGGGAGTGAGAGCTGTCACGCCCCCTTCCCATAGACTTTCGCTGAGGGGGCGGGCATGGCGTCACGTGGGGCCGGGCATGATGTCACAAGGGGGTGGCCGTGAACACGGAAGCCCACACATAGCGTTCGGAGTAATGAACTTCAGGACACTGCGGGCGGAGCTCCGAAAGGCAGGGCAGCGCACAACCCCTTTAAGAAATCTTTCTCAATAATTGACTTAAGAACTTTTTACGCTGGGATTTAATATATAAAAAAAGTCACAAATCTTCGTGCAAAGGTCATTTGAGCAAAAATGTATGACTTAGTTTGCAGTTTATGTAACGGGACGGGTATTAGTGTAAAAGGGGGACGGGGCCTCCATAGCTCTGCGGATAGCAGCTGCAGTGGCAGATTAAAAATCCTAATGATTTTCCGAATCCAAGAGTGATTTTACTAAAGACCAGCGTGTGAAACTCCTGTCTTAGTAAGTTCTTACCGTAATCCTTGACAACCTCTTTTAAATGTATGTTTCTACGTCTTGACCATTGTATACACTACTCATTGCTATAGGCTCTCTATTCTGAATAGTCATGTTCATCCCCCTTTTGGACCTTGCCAGTCCCTTTTTAGTGTTCTCCTTTAAAAAGTGAATACTTGGGCTGTATTGTAAATACATATTTATTATTAAAAGGCACCTGAAGCATGCATGGAGTAGCTTGTGTCTTTCCAACTTTGGAAAGACATAATATAAGCAATAAAAGTAACGCTAGGTTAATAACCTATTTGTGCCTCCGAGGTGCAGATATTTCAGGAAATTGTCAAAATGTGATGCTAAGGTATCCATGATGGGAACAGGAACAGACCCCATTAATTTCAATGGCCAGAGCTAACTCAGCTAGTGACTACATTCAGCTATTTTTCTAAATGTATCTGAGCTTAGTCTCAGACTGAAAAGTACCGCAAACATTCTTCTCAGTCTAAGCTAAAATTTGTATAGACTTGAGAAATTACCTGAATGTAGTCACTGTCTGACGGCTCCAGACATTTAAATAAATAGAGTCTCCTACTGTCCAAGTATGGACAACTCGGAATGTGATTTTGAGTGTTTACAATGTTTCAGTACCTTCGAGGCACAAATCATATTGGGGGAGATTTATCAAAACCTGTTCAGGGAAAAACTTACTAAGTTGCCCTAGCAACCAATCAGATTGCTTCTTTCATTTTCGAAATGACCACTGAAAAATGAAAGAATTAATCCGATTGGTTGCTATGGGCCACTCAGCAACTTTTCCTCTGGACAGGTTTTCATAAATATCCCCCATTGGGAACAAAGCATAAGGGAAGATGTAGTCTGAGTAGACCTTTAAGCTATCTATATGCATATACTTTATGTACATACGTGTAACCCTTTTTACAGTAACTAGCCAATTTGTTTATACAGTTGAAGTCATAAGCTTACATTAACTTAAGTTGAAGAAATTAAATAGCATATTTTCCACCTCCACAGATTCATGTCAGCATACTGTTTTACATATCTACTTTGTACACTTTGCTCAAGTGCCATGCCAGACACCCCAACAGATAAACAGAGCTTGGCTTATAATCAGGGCTAGAACAGGGGCTCTCAATCCGTGGTAGGCGTACCCCTAGGGGTACGCCAAGGGTTGAGCAGGGGTACGCCAAATTGGCTGACAAATACCGGCCATGCATTTGCCAAGTTTTTGTCAGTGCACAGCGGAGAAGGCCCGCAGCAGCTCTCTGTACAGTGGAACTGCGGCCGTGGCTACTGTAAGGGAGCTGCGTTGTTGCCAGGGAGACATTTGACCTCCCCTGATGTTGCGCGAAGGTGCCGCACAGCGCAGGAGGACATCACACATCAGTGCGGCCCCGCCGAACGGGACGCGCTGCATACACAAACAGGCCACACGGGACAGACAGGCCGGGCAAAGTTTAAAAAAAATAAGTGAAAAATAAGTGTATGGGAAAGAGGGAGGGTTTTTGTATGTGTAAATATATATATATATATATATATATATATATATATATATATATATATATATATATATGTATGTATATGAGCCCAGGGGGAATGGAGGGAGGGGGTTAGAAATAATAGCACAAGCTATTAAGATGGAGGGGGAGAGAGATAATGACAAAAGGGGATCAGGATGAGGGGATTATTCCTCCCTCCCTCTGATCCCCTTGTGCCATTATTCCCCCTCCCTCTGATCCCCTTGTGCCATTTTCCCCCTCCATCTTAATCCCCTTGTGCTATCATTCCCCCTTCCTCTGATCCCCTTTTGCCATAGCGGATAATAATGGCACAAGGGGATTAAGATGGAGGGGGAAAATGGCACAAGGGGATCAGAGGGAGGGGGGAATAATGGCACAAGGGGATTAATAGGGTGGGGGGTTGATTATCCCCCCTCCATCTTAATCCCCTTGTGCTATTATTCCCCCTCCATCGTAATCCTCTTGTGCCGCTATTCCCCCCTCCCTCTGATTCCCTTTTGCCATATCGGATAATAATGGCACAAGGGAATTAAGATGGAGGGGGGAATAATGGTAAAAGGGGATCAGAGAGAGGGGGCATATTGGCACAAGGGAATAAAGATGGAGGGGGGAAAATGGCACAAGGGGATTAAGTATCGCGTTAGTATAAAGGTAGGCACACGCCTTTTGTCTGCAGGTACCCATCGCGCGTAAGTTCCGTGCAAATTTACGAGCGAGGGGTACCCGCTGACATACTTTCAGCCTTTGGGGGTACAGTCGACAAAAAAATTGAGAACCACTGGGCTAGAAGGTGAGGGCCAACAAGAAAGCATGCCAGGTTGTGGAACTTAAACAGTTCAGCTATACCTCCTTGACACTTGACTGAGAAAAAATGGTGACTTTATAAGTTTGGCAACCACCATCAGCTAAAGTAAAAGGTAAAGTTTGCTTTTATAGACATATATAGTTTATTGACAGATTATATGGCTATTCCAATCTTTGTCATTTATGGCATATCCAATGGAGATGTCATAAATGTCACCTAGGTTTGACACCATGTGTCAAATATTTTCTTCCAGCTCTCTGTGGGTGTGAGACTCCTTGTCTCGGCTAACTTATTAATATTTAATAGAGATCACCTGTGGAATGATATTCCACTCTGTCTCTAGGTCCAGAGATCACCCCTTTATTACTTTGAGCATTCAAGTAGTAAAGTCCAAACTTTTCTGGCTACTAGCTTGAGGAGGAAGTGACAGAATCGGCGCAGATCCAGGTAGAATCTTACAATAAAGTTCTGGTTTGTATTGTGGTGCTGTTCACAATATTGGTATGAGGGGGCAGAGAGGTGTCTATGTAAGGGCAGGTTTTTGGGTACAGAGGGAGTATTCAACCACATGAAATGTATGAGATGTCTGCTCAAGGCATATAAGGAAAGTTGCCCTGGATGCATCTACCAAGATGTGTGGAGAACCACTGTGCTAGAAAAGGCTTGCTCAGTCAAGCCTTAGAGCTGTCACAGAGGGAAGCCAGTGAGATAATAGATAGTGTCAGTCCTATTTGGTAGAATGGAGTGGTGATGCATGTGTTCCGCCACTATTCCATTAAAATGAGGGACACAGAATCACATTGGTCTCTAAACAGAAAGGTTCTCAGCATTTTATGGATAAGTGATACATGTTGTTTAGAGATAATCTAGTATTCAAAAAGTTCAGCTTGCCTGGCTCATTGAACTTTTGAAAAGTGTTCATTTTGTGGCGAACATGTTCATCACAAACCAGCAGTGAAAGGTTCAAATTAACTTAACTCTTTGGTCCCTGTAAACCAGTGAATCTGCTAGTTCACTGTAACATCTTGCTGGGCTGAGTGCTTTGTACCATCCTAACAAGGAAGGAGTTAATTAGCTGCAGTGTTAATTAACTCCTTGGAGAGGGGGGGTTGTATAAATTATATCAATAAATTATATACATATTACAGCCATCTATATGGCTGTATAATGAATACAGTTGAGAGACTAATACTTATATTTAGTCACTGGCCCTGGCCTTTATCTTGTGTAGCCCCGTCTCTAGCAATAATGTCACAAGGGGGACCGAGCTACACAAGAAGAGGCCCGCGGCCAGAAATGAGATAGCAAATGTCACTCTCTTAACTGTGCCATATAGATGGCTCTATAATATATACACCCCCTTCCCCCTTAAGGAGTTAACTAACGCTGCTCAGCAGTGCTAATTGACTTCTACATTGCTGGGCTGTACTGTACTCATGGCTGTCAGCTGCGAGCAAAGCTCAGTCCCAACATTGCCAGATTCGCCCTTGCTAAACCTGGCAATGTTCAAAAGTTCATAGGAATACCCCTATAAAAATAAAATATGGCTACCAATATATAAAAGAGCACAAACATTTTTTTTTGTGACAATCATCTTTTAATGCCCTAAACCCAATTCATGTTGTTTTGCCAGTAGAGTGGACTTGGTTTACTAAGCACATGGAAGAACAGTGCAAAAAGCAGAGTAGAAGATAACATAGGAGGAGATTGAGGCAGTATTATTTTCTTCAGGGGCTTATCATAGTGGTGATAATACAAAGATACATAGATTGATGAAAGAAATAGAATTAAATGAAGATGCTGGGGGGGAGAGTAGTGATAACATTCTGAGAAAAATTTTGAAATGTTGGAAACTGGATAATGAATGCAGGGAGGGGGTATCCGAAGGGAGAAGAAGAAGCAGAAATTCTGTTGCATCTTTTATGTGTTATTTATGAAGTGATGAAACTTGCCTTGGGCATCAAAATACTTGTTAATATCTGATGAAATTGGTAGACAGTTAGGTTTACTTGACCTTGAAATAGAGATAAGCAATGAAACTAATATTTCAAAAATATTTTATATAACAATGCAGATTCTTGTATAGCAGCTTCACTTCTCTTGCTCTTGTAAATAATATCTGATGTTAGCATGCAATGTATATCCTTCTTCATTACGAATACTCAATATAACCCGATTTTATTTGATCACTGTCAGCACACCAAATGAGTTTAATACAGTAGTGGCTAAACAGTACATTTGCACACGTGTCCTTCCTTCCTTTCCTTTCCTTGTCCTCAATAAATGCCAAAATGTGTGAAGCATGATGACAAGCTAAGAACCAAATCGTCATTTAGTGGCAGATTGTGTAGAAAATGTTTTTATTTTCTGGTGCCATATGTCAAAGGGGAGTACCCAAGCCCTTGAAGTGCTGAGAACTAGAACACCTCCTTGCTCCCTCTCTTATCCCTTTCTATGGTAGATGGACAGCCAGCTGGAAGCCGAGCCCTGTTTCTGAATCTCATTTCTGTTCTTTGCATACCAATGTGCAGCTATGAGAAAAAAAATGTGGGATTTTATATAGACAGAATTTTTGTTACCAAATTAGCCATAGCCTATTTTTAGTTACTGTAAAGTAAAACTACTTTAAGTTTAAGAAATGCAACATATTCCATCCAACATCCATCATTATTAGGGTACTTCTCACTGTAAGATGTTATTTTTTTTTGTAAGGGAACATTCATGTAATAATGTTAACATAGACTATCTATATATTAATCAGTAGGCTGAGCCCATCATGGTGCTCAGAACATAACATTGCTTTTGTCATCTCGATAAATCACATATGAAATCTTTTCTCTAAATTAAATTTTATTTAAATAAATGTGTTATGTTTGTATTTGAGCTGACAGCTAAATCTGATAATTAGTGTGTAGAAAGTTGGCTTTGATTGGCATTGTAATTGGGTTGTCATTGGGCTGAAAACCTATTATCTTTGGATCATGCCCCATGAAATCTGTTGAAGAAACTTTGCTGCCAGTCATTAAATCCACCATCTTGTCTTACAAATTAGCTTCGAACGGCTTCTTACCACTGGGAATGTAATTTAAGCTACTGCAGTTGCACTTCAATTAATAAAATTATTTAAAAATAATTATTCATTTTCTAAACATTGTTATTCCACTTGGTGCAAAAGAGATTATATGGTGGCACTACTGAATTTACATCTCTAAAAGGGACACCACACATTCAACAGATGCTGTTCTGTATCAGTGGGATTAGTTGCAGGTTAAGCAGCAATATTTATATGTGCAATTATCATGGGGTATATAACTATGTTGTCAGCTGGCTTCATCCTACACTTTTATCCCACAGTAGGCTGCACCAAAACAGATGTTGTATCACAAAGGTGATATACATTTCTTGAAAAAAAATAGCTTTTCCCATCTTTAACTTAATGTAGGTCTCAGGTATACCATATTTATATTTTTTAGTGAATGAGGACTCACATAAAGGTACTCCTTTCCTTCCTTATTTTTAGAATACTGATACCTGAAGAAAGAGGTAACCTAAAATTTAGGTATTGCATGATTATTATTTTAGGTAAGCACAATCTAAAATTTTTAAAAGGCTACCTGTTGTTTCTAAAAGACTTTTAAAACCTTGCATGGATATGTTAGATTCAGAGAGACAAGAAGGGGAATTTAGTGCTGTAACTGCTCTTATTGAGTCCCCGAGAGCTCCCTCCATGGTGCACAGCTATTTATCATTCCCTCCATTCCAAGAGCAGGAGAAGGGCTGAACTATTTGTCAGTAGAAAACACATTACTTCCTTTCCCTTACTTCTCTGGCCAATCACAGGACAGCACTTGATCATCTCTGACTCCTCTATGCCAGCTGCAGACAGAATTAATTCAGTCACAAACAAAAATGTTTGCAAGAGTTCGGTGAAGCAGCAGTACCGAACTTTTGAAAAGTTTGCTCATCTCTACTTCTTACAAGGATGAAGGGTGAAGTATGGGAACATTTCTCAGACTTCACATCTCAGTCTAGCTAACTCAATGAACACTTCTGATATTAGAAAGCATATTGAGTGAGTAGTCTTCCTGTCTAAATGAAGTTGTTGTGAATGACCTCTAATTGAAGTATGACTTGTAACTTTCCGCTAGGGAAGAGAAAAAAATATGTTACTGTTGCTGTAGTGCTTTGAAGGTATGATTTCTGGCTCATTTATGAGGGTATTTTGTAAGTGATCACCTTAAGTACTAGCATTATACGGTCTTTTTGCCAGTTGCTGTTATGGGGAAACTTTGGCTCAGATAAAAGGTGTATTCCAGGATTTTTTTTTATTTGACTATGCTACAGGGGCTGTAAAGTTAGTGTAGTTCATAATATAGTGTCTGTACCTGTGTATTACAGTTTTCTCACAATTCCTATGTGATTTTCGCCCCAATATTTATTTTACCAGCACAAAATGATAGTTGTATCAGATTTTTCCCAGGTTGCAATGCATCCAAGACCTGACTCACTAGTCAGCTGATGACAGGGAGCCTGTCTGCTTCAATGGGTGGAGGGATCGCTTGGTGGGAGAGAGATCAATCTGCAACTAATGCAACAGCTGTAGGCACCCTGAATGAAAACCACAGGTCTTTTGAATGGATGCAGCTTATTTATGTTTCACTGGGTGGGATGGCTGATGTGTGGGAGGGAGGAAAATTTAATTAAGGGATTTGTAGGCAAAAGAAAAGTCAAACAGGAAATACCAGTTCACAAAAAGCTAGCCACAGTGTTATAGTAATCTCACAACATTGCCATTTAGCCCCAAGACAAGTGCAGATCGTTCCTAAACATGTCCATTACTGTCTGCCAGGTATGTACTAAAATGGAAAGACAAAAAGGCAACAGGAGGTGCGCATCTAGTAAGGACCGTTTTTAAAATAAATCAGGATAAGGAGAAAGATGGGTCCTTACCCTTAAGCGTTGCACTTACAACACCTACAGTAGCGTTTGGATCAAAGGAGAGGCCGGACCGCTGCCACAAGGAATTTTCCGGGGAGACGTCAGTCTATCTGGTGGATGTACAATGCAGAAATTTTGGAAAAGGGTTCCTCTCAATAAAGGCGCTGGTCCCCAAATAGGATGTAAAGGTTTTATTAAAGCAACACGTTTCGACCCCGGACGGGGGATCTTCATCAGGCAACTGATGCCTGATGAAGATCCCCGTCAGGGGTCGAAACTCGTTGCTTTAATAAAACCTTTACATCATATTTGGGGACCAGCGCCTTTATGAAGAGGAACCCTTTTACAAAATTTCTGCAAGGTATGTACTAAAATCACCTTAAGGTGGATAACTCCTTTAACCCCTTAATGACCACGGACGCAAATGTACGTCCTGGTTTGGCGGGACTTCCCGCTCCAGGACGTACATTTACGTCCTGTGTATGACCGCGAGCATCGGAAGGGTGCTAGCGTCATACACGGCAGGTTTCGGCTGCTAGCAGCAGCCCGGGACCCGACCGTAATGGCCGACATCCGCGATCGCGCGGATGTCTGCCATTAACCCCTCTGATGCTGTGATCAATACAGATCATGGCATCTGCGGCAGTGCGGCACTTTGATTGGATGATCAGATCACCCGCAGCGCTGCCGCGGCGATCTAATCATCCAGCATCATCCAGCATGAGACCATCGGCTGTCCGGGCATGCTGAGAATTGTAGTTTTGAAACATCTGAAGGTCTGCAGGTTGAAGACCACTGCGGCCTTCGTCATCATCCAGACCCCCCTTTAGTTTTCCACTCACCTCCCCTCGGTGGGAAGGAAGGGTGAGCTGGTCCGGGCCATCTATGCTGCAGGGACCGTCCGGTGGGGAGGGTTAGTCGTTCCAGGCTGTCCATTTTCTCCGGGAGGCCCTCTTCTCCGCTCCGGGCCGGCCCCGGCCTAGTGACGTTGCCTTGACGATGACGCACAGGGACGTTCATGCGCAGGGACGTCTGCTGCGCATGGACGTCTCTGTGTGTCGTCGTCAAGGGAATGTCACTAAGCCGGGGCCGGCCCGGAGTGGAGAAGAGGGCCTCCCGGTGAAAATGGACAGCCCGCAACGACTATCCCTGCAGCATAGATAGCCCGGACCAGCTCACCCTTCCTTCCACCGAGGGGAGGTGAGTAGAAAACTAAAGGGGGGTCTGGATGATGACGAAGGCTGCAGTGCTCTTCAACCTGCGGACCTCCAGATGTTTCAAAACTACAACTCCCAGCGTGCCCGGAAAGCCATCGGCTGAGAGTTCACTCGAGTATAAGCCGAGGGGGGCGTTTTCGTACTGAAAAACTCGGCTTATATCCGAGTATATACGGTACATAGAAAAGACTAGCGAAGAAAAAGTAATTTCGCTGTCATTACATCTGTGTCCTTCCAAGTCTTTATAGTGAAATATCCAACAAGGCGATTTATACTGATGGCCTTCTTCATCCGCAATCTAACATACCTTTCGCTATTTAATTACCATCATGATTTTGTTTCACATGTTGAAGAACCGAAAATGAATTTGTCCACTTACAAACGCATGTATGGCTTAATAAATATATTTATGAAAATCACTTTGTCTCCTCCTTATGAAATCAGCCATGCTGTGTATCACAGCCCCAGACAATAAAAACTCATTGCCTATTTTTTTTTCTTTTACGTAGCAAATTAGTCTACCACCTAATCGGTGAACCCTGCTAAGACTTATGAATTATGACGAGAACCAGCAGCTCACTTAGAACACTCAAATGAATTATATCAATTCATAAAGTTGTTCATGTCCAGATTTCATTAGCCACACATTAACAGCATTTTATGTTTATTACTGCTCTGACACAATCTATAAATAACTGAAATGCTAATCATAGTGTTCTGCCGGGCATCATCATTTAATCATAAAGAGATACATTATTATAAACTATAATAGATAATAACAAGTCTGGGTCAATGGATGCATATTAAAAGACCACAATTATATTGTATAAGGGTACGGACTTGGCACATTTGGTGACACAAAGGTCTTTATCTAATCAGATGCAAATGCTCCCTTTGACATACTGATAATGCCCGGTGACACTATTAATGAATTAAACTTGTTAAACATGAAAGTACTCCAGAATTAAAATAAACAGAACCGAATCAATTGGAAGGAGGGTGTTATTAAGAATATTTATGGGAAGTTGAAATGACTTTTCTTTTTTTTATATAGCAGTGATATGCCAGTTTTCTCCAGCTCATTCATTAATATGACTAATTAGGTGCATGGCATTGTGTTTACTATACCTATCAGAAACAATAAAGATTTATTGTACCGTATTAGCCAGAGATAAATGTGCTGACAGGGTAGTACATTTTATTGCTACTTGAAATGTAGAATACAAGATTCCTAAACATCAGGTTCCTTCTACCTGTGAATTTGTTTTAATGGGCACTGTCAGAATCAAAAACTTTTTATATGGTGTACAACTTGGCAAAACATTAAAGGGTGGGAAAAAAAAATTTCATATGAACTGGCTCCGGAAAGTTAAACAGATTTGTAAATTACTTCTATTAAAAAATCTTAATCCTTCCAGTACTTATCAGCTGTTGTATACTACAGAGGAAGTTGAGTTGTTCTTTACTGTCTGACCACAAAGCTCTCTGCTGACACCTTTGCTCTGTTCATGTCAGGAACTGTCCAGAGCAGAAGCTAATCCCCATAGCAAACCTCTCCTGCTCGGGACAGTTCCTGACATGGACAGGGGTGTCAGCAGAGAGCGCTGTGGTCAGACAGAAGAGAACAACTCAACTTCCTCTGTAGAAGTACAAATCTGTTTAACTTTCTGGCACCAGTTGATTTGAAAAAAACTTTTTTTTTTTCCACCAGAGTACCCCTTTAACCTTTCTAATATACTTCGTAAAAAGTCAAGGCTTATAAAAAAAAAAAAAAAACACCACTAGGGATCCTGTCTGGCTGTAGCATCATCTTTGTCCCAGCTGAAGCACAGGCTGGGACAAAGTCCAGGAAGTGAGGACGGGACTAGTACTCCTCTGTGCTCACTCCTGTCCTGTCTATCAGACTCCTTTTGGAAAACATAGAAGAGGGGGGTCACAAAGCAGCCTGCAATGACTGGATGAAAAAACCCAGCACAGCAGAGAGGGGGGGCAGGCTCCATGCCCGTCTTGGACACGCTCCTTTCTGAGCAGTGGATGTCAGAATAAGTGAGCAGCAGAACAAAAGATCCAAATACAAAAGCTAACACCTAGTGAGTAACTTATGCAAGCATTATTTGTCTCTGATATGATAGGTTTAGTTTCTGAGGTATGTTTCAGCTTGGCACCATTTTTTTCTTTTTCTATGCATATTAGTTCTACCTGCATATCTTGACAGCACCCAGAAAGAACTATGGGGGAGATTTATCAAAAACTGTGCAAAGGAAAAGTTGCCCAGTTGCCTATAGCAACCAATCAGATCACTTCTTTCATTTTGCAGAGGTCTTGTTAAAAATGAAAGAAGCGAGCTGATTGGTTGCCATGGGCAACTTTTCCTCTGGACAGGTTTTGATAAATCTCCCCCTATGTACCTATGTATCTACCTTGTTTAGGCATCTCTTTCCCTGACCCTAATCACCACAGAACCTGTACTTTTCTATGTTCTGATAGGGGATAAGATGTCGAAGGGCGGAGTACCCCTTTAAATAAACATTGTATTGTGCCCTATCTGTAATTTGTGTGTGTGTGTGTAAATGTATCAAAGGAGGAAACCGTGGTTGAGAGAGACAGAGTTCCCTTTTACAAAAACTATCTTTAATCAGGACTGAATTTTTTATTTTAGATGCATTGGAATATCAATTGAATGATTGGTTACAAGAGTGTATAGACACATTTATAAAGAAAAATAACACAGCCTGCTGCACCACTTTGACTCCAGAATATATATATATATATATATATATATATATATATATATATATATATATATATATATTTTTTTTTTTTTAATCTCTGACTATAATCTAAAATGATTTGTAAATGTTGTACTACTGATTAAAGGTATACAAAGTCTGCTAACACAGAGAAAAGCTCCTTTATTGCCCTCACAGGAAAAGCGCATATTCACACACAACAGATTTGTTGTAGAAATGTATTTAAGTGAAAAATTTCTGTCGGGTTCCCATTGTGTTTAATGGCCATAACATTGCATCAGGCTATGCTATACTATCCAGTACAAACAAAAAAACTAACAGACCTTTGATGATACAATTGATGAAACAATTGCTAGAACTCATCATACCGTATATACTCGAGTATAAGCTGACCCGAATATAAGCCGAGGCCCCTAATTTCACCCCAAAGACCCAGGAAAAATTATTAAGTTGACTATAAGCCTAGGGTGGGAAATACATCATCCCCCCATGTCATCATCCCCCCTGTCATTAACACCCCCGTCAGCATCACCCCCGTCGTCATCATCACCCTGTCATTTTCACCCCCATTGTCATCACCTCGTCATTATCACCCTGTCATTATCACCCCGTCATCATCATCATCCTGTCATTTTCACCCCCCTCATCATCATCATCCTGTCATTTTCACCCCCGTCATCATCACCCTGTCATCACTCCCCCCCTCATCATTACCGCCTGTCAATCCTTTGTCAGTGGTCTTCAACCTGCGGACATCCAGATGTTGCAAAACTACAACTCCCAGCATGCCCAGACAGCCACAGGGACGTTCATGTGCAGGTACATCAGCTGCGCATGGACTGTGCATCCCTGTGCGTCATCATCAAGGCAACGTCACTAGTCCGGGGCCGGCCCGGAGCAGAGAAGAGGGCCTCCTGGTGAAAATAGAAAGCTCGGAACGACTAACCCTCCCCACCGGACGTTCCCTGCAGCATAGATGGCCCGGACCAGCTGACCCATCCTTCCCACCGAGGTGAGGAGAGTAGAAAACTAAAGGGTGGTTTGGATGATGACGAAGGCCGCAGTGGTCTTCAACCTGCCGATGGCTGTCCGGGCATGCTGGGAGTTGTAGTTTTGCAACATCTGGAGGTCCGCAGGTTGAAGACCACTGAAGGGATTGACAGCAGAGGGTTCACTCGAGTATAAGCCAAGGGGGGCTTATTCGGTAAATTCTATGAACAGATCCATCAAACAAATCACTAGAATTGCAGTGGATCATAATATATTTATCATTGGCTCGATTTATCAAAATAGCATGATGTAAGAATAAAGAGAGGCCATTGAAAGTATCCATGAATAGAAAAATAGAGCTAATTTATTTCAAAAAACGCTCTCCCTTCTGTCTTCAGGTGTGATTTGGTTCGGCAGCTAAGTTCCATTTTTAGTGAATGGAGCCAAGTTGTAATATCACACCCAACCTGGGGACAGACGGGGAGCTGTTTTTGAAAGAAATTAGCTCTGTTTTTCTATTCATGGATAACCGCTTTAAATTGATTATAGACTGCTAGAGTTGTGAGACATTGTCCAATACAATGGTGTCAAACTGGCCCTCCAGATGTTGCAAAACGCCATCTTCCATCACGCCTGGACAGCCAATGGCAACATCCGGAGGGCCACAGTTTGAGAGTTATTTATTTTTTTACCCATAAGCTTTACTTTTCAAAGCCTGTCACCATTTACATCAATATGCACAGATGACACGTTCATGACAATAGAGGCTTCAGTGGCAAGAATGATCCTATATCTGTGGCCAGTTTAGAGGGTCACTGAAAGGACAGGCTTTGTTAGCGATTCCCTGGTAACATGAAATAATGCATATCATTTCTGGATTGCACTCTGCAGGTTATGCAAACATAGCTTACAAGTATTGAACAAAAGGAAACCATCATCTAAAGATGTTTGTACAATAATATAAGATTTTAACGAAACAACAAAAAAAAATGTAAATCTTAGGATGGAATCATGGCACTTTTGAGAACAAAAAAATTGCAATTTGAATCTCTCTCATGGAGTGAGTGCAGAGATGTACATCAGTTTGTCATTTCATGCATTTGCTCCTTATAGCTCAGGGTGAACCGAGAGAGAGATAAGGGAAGGAATGTAAAACACTATGGAAACCAACCTCTGGAGATTTAATATTCTGATCAGCTCACCTCCAAACATCTGGCTCTTAAATGTTCAAGCACAAAAACAAGAGAGCTAATGAAAGCCGCGCATATTATCTCCCCCATCAATGTACCTCACCAACACCTGCTGAAATTAAAACAAATTGAATCTTGATTGCTGATTAAGTGCCCCATCCTTAGATAGATATTCTGTCATTATTTGCCCTGGCACACAATGCACAAACTGATGAAATCTAGTGGTGTTCCATGAAAGTAAAGGTTAGCATAGGGTGATTGAAAGCCTGGGAAAACCGAGTGTGTGCCTGGAATTAAAAATGCATATCTGGTAACCCGGAGAAATTAGCTTTCGTCTTATGCCACTATATGCATATTACTATTTCAATTATATATATTTTTTTCTCTGCAGGTGCAGTTTAACATTCGGCATGCATTAGGGTTCGACAAGCAATGCTAATGTCATTTACGTCACTAGAAAAACAAGTAACTTTTTTTTTTCTTACTAGACAAAATAGTATTGAATCATTTGTTTAAAGTGATTTATAGAATTGGCCGATGTTACATGGTATGATTTTTCTGACCTGTTTTCTATTAAATGTTTCTGTCACTACTAAATAGAGATAGAATTTTTTTCTGTGCCAGGCAAACAGAACATTCCACTCATGTTAAAGGATAGGGGATACACTTCTGATCGCTGTGGGTCTGATCTCTGGGCCCCCTGCGATCTCTTGTATGGAGATCAGCTACTCACCCATCCTTAGCGCACTTCGGCCTTCACCTTTGGAGACAGGTTTCAGTGACGGCAAATCACCAGCTGAGCTGAGGGTGGCGCCCAGAGCCTACTGAGGACGGGTGAGTAGTATATTTTATTTGTAAAAATGTGTCTGCAAAATCGCACCAGCTCTTTGCTAGTGTAGAAATCACAAAAATGGTTGTTGTTTGTTTTTTTTAGCATAGTTTATTTATTTATTTATTTATAAAGTGTTATTAAAGCAGTTATTGAAATTAATTATTGGCAAATGTTGATAATTTTTTTCTTCTTCGTGATCACTAGAGATGAACGAATTTTTGATTCGGCCATTTCACCGAATTTTCTGAAAAATTTGGTTCAGTCCGAATTTATTTGTGGCAAATCACTATTAAAAAAGGGCAATTTCTGGCCTACAGAGAGCCACAATAGGGGTGTAGAACACTTTGCCTTGCTGTAACACGCATAGGTTGTGTGCTGGGTTAGTGAAATAATATTGTTATTCAGTATGACATGCAGATTCGAGGCGTCCCTATTAGAATCACTGTTGCAGAGAGGCACAATGACAGAGCCTGAAGGTGGCATCAGTATGAGGAGACCATATAGTTGCTTATTGACACAGTGGGGAGGAGGCGGCAGCATGAGGAGAACATATAGTGGCTGAATGACATAGCACGTAGGCTTTGGAAGCATGAGGAGAACATATAACCTCAATAGGGGTGTAGAACACATTGCCTTGTCCTAACATGCATAGGGAGTGTGTGAAATAATATTGTTATTCAGTATGACATTTAAATTAAAATTTAAGATTTAATAATAAAATGTGTGGTTACAAAACACCAAATCCAACACGGAGTCACATGTCACATGGCGGCACAATGACAGAGCCTAGAGGTGGCAGCAGCATAAGGAGACCATAATCTGGCAGAATGATACAGCCTGGAATTGGTGGCAGCAGGAGGAGACCATTTAGTGGTTGAATGACACAGCCTGGAGGTGGCGACAGCATGGGGAGACAATAGGGCTTCACAATCCCTAAAATTAAAAGTTGAATTTTCAAATTTAAATTGAAGATGTATGGTAGCTAGTGCTACCTTTAAAAAATTTAAGTAATGTACAAGCAGCATGAGGAGACCATATAGTGCCTGAATGACACAGCCTGGAGGTGGCGGCAGCAAGAGGAGACTATATGGTGGCTGAATGACACAGTCTGGAGTTTGCGGCAGCATGAGGAGACCATATAGTGGCTGAATGACACAGCCTGAAGTTTGCGGCAGCATAAGGAGAACATATGGTGGCTGAATGACACAGCCTGGAGTTTGTGGCAACATGAGGAGACCATATGGTGGATGAATGACACAGCTTGGAGTTTGCGACAGCATGATGAGGCCATATGGTGTCTGAATGACACAACCTGGAGTTTGCAGCAGTATGAAGAGACCATATGGTGGCTAAATGACACAGCCTGGAGTTTGAGGTAGTATGAGGATACCATATGGTGGATAAATGACACAGCCTGGAGTTTGAGGTAGCATGAGGATACCATATGGTGGCTTAATGTCACAGCCTGGAGTTTGCGGCAGCATGAGGAGAATATATGGTGGTTGAATGACACAACCTGGAGGTGGCGGCAGCATGAGGAGACCATATGGTGGCTAAATGACACAGCCTGGAGTTTGTGGCAGCATAAGGAGAACATATGGTGGCTGAATGACACAGCCTGGAGGTGGCGGCAGCATGAGGGGAATATATGGTTGTAGAATGAGACAGCCTGGAGGTGGCAGCATCAGGAATCCTGAAAGTGACCTGGTGACAGAATGGTGCATTGGGTGGCAATACCAGTACTCGGTGACGAAGGTGGGTGAAAAAAGGTCTGATGTGGAGAAATGTTTGTAACTGGTGAGCAGCTCCTTAAATCTGTTTGGCACTATCCACATTTGCGAAGTGTTGGTGGGGCACCATGGTCAATCTACTCTGATGTATCAAGTACTGGTGGGTGGAAAACCTCGCTGATCCATGCCTGATTCATCTTCACAAAGGTCAATCTTTCCACATTTTTCGTGGACAAATGAATTCTCCTTGGGGTTACTATGGCCCCCGCCGCACTAATCACCCGCTCTGATGGCACACTACCATCACCTGCTGCTGATGAGTTCCTTTACTATGCGGGAGAAGAAAGGTACTCATCAGCGACTGTAGGCTTAGGCTGCTGCTGATGGAGCTGTTACTGCTCCGGCCACCCCCATCCCTCCCAGCAGCCATGGCAGTTGAAGGTGAGCGCAGTGGGCCGCCCGAATCAAACCTGCAAGAGGATGGACGATGGCTCCGATAGACATCGACCAATTGACTACGTAGGATGTCTCTGTAGTAGGTCAGTTTGTCCTCCCTCTCAGTGGGTGTAAAAAGGCCCCTATTTTGTGCAGGAAGCGAGGGTCCAATAGCGTGGAGAGCCAGAAGTCATCCCATTGCCGAATGGTGACAATTCGGTGGTCACTACGCAAGCAAATGAGTATGCATCGTGCCATTTGTGCAAGTGACTCGGGGAGACTCCCTACCACCATCTTTACGGCAAATTGCCACGGTGTGTCTGGGTCCTCTGTCTCACATTCCTCATAACCCTCTAGCTGCTTCTGCTCCCCTTCTCCTGTCAGATGACTAGAAAAACCGCCCATTTCAGTGTGCTCCACTGTGCCACTCCCCCTCCTCGAGTTCAGCCCCCACAGGGCTCATGTGGCCATGAGATGTAGGCGCCACATCCTCAGTGCCCCGAGCAGCCATTGTTTCCAACAATTGTTGTAGGAAATGAAGCAGTGGAATGATGTAATTCATCCTGTAATCCTGGCAACTGACTAATATGTGGCTTCCTTAAAGGGCCTGAGCAAAAACGGCAGGTGTCACGTATGAGCTGCCACTGGTTGACAGTGAAGTTACACAGGGGAGACCCCTATCTGCTTGGATCATCAAAAAATCGGTTATGGCTTTTCTCTGTTCGTACAGTCGGTCCAACATATGGAGAGAGGAATTGCAATGCATGGCAACATCGCAAATGCAGACTATGTTGGGGATACCATTCTGATGCTGCAACTCAAGGAGGGTGTGATTTGCATTGTACTAGTGGCTGAAGTGCATGCAAAGTTTCCTTCCCATTGTTAGGATGTCTTGCAAAAGGGGGAACACTTCAGGAACTGCTTGACAACTAGATTGAACATGTGTGCCATGCAGGGTACATGGCTCAGCCTTCCTTGTCGCAGAGCAGACAAGATGTTGTTCTCGCTGTCAGTCACCATGGTTTCCATTTCCAGTTTTCGTGGAGTAAGCCATGCTCCAATTTCTTTATAAATGGCTTTTAGCAGTTCCTCCCTTGTGTGACTCCGTTCGCCAAGGCAAACCATGTGAAGAACAGCGTGACACTGTTGTGCCCTGCCCACATAGTATGCTAAAGGGACACTGAGACTAGTCCGTGCAGTGGAGGATGAGGACACAGTGGAGGATGAGGAGGCGGAGTCGCACACTGTCACATGACCAAAGGCCTGAGAGCGTGGGGGAGGAAACGGGGTGACCTGTCCAAGTTGCTGTTGTGGCTGTACAGGAACCACATTCACCCAGTGGGCCATAAAGGACATGTATTTTCCCTGACCATAGTCCCAGCTCCAGATGCACTTTGGTACACACCGACAGGCTCAACGACTGGCCAACCTTCTCTTCCACAAAATTGTGCAGGGCTGGTCCTCCTTTCTTTACAAAGAAATTACAGCTTGGGACTCTCCACCTCGGCTAAGCACAAACCAACAAACCGACAAGGTCCACCACTTGAAACTGCAGCTCCAGCAACTTGGACAGGAACACATTCAGCTTCTGCGCAATTGGATGAGTGGGAGCATAATGTTGTCTCTTGGACATTGTCACGATTCGGCTCACAGGTAGTGGATCCTCTGTGTCAGCGAGGGATTGGCGTGGACCGTGCTAGTGGACCGGTTCTAAGAGGCTACTGGTGTTCACCAGAGCCCGCCGCAAAGCGGGATGGTCTTGCTGCGGCAGTAGCAACCAGGTCGTATCCACTAGCAACGGCTCAACCTCGCTGACTGCTGAGAAGGCGTGGGACAGAAGGACTAGGCAGAGGCAAGGTCAGACGTAGCAGAAGGTCGGGGCAGGCGGCAAGGTTCGTAGTCAAGATGGATAGCAGAAGTTCAGGTAACACAGGCTTTGGACACACTAAACGCTTTCACTGGCACAAGGCAACAAGATCCGGCAGGGGAGTGCAGGGGCAGTGATCAGATATAGTCTGGGAGCAGGTGGGAGCCAATTAAGCTAATTGGGCCAGGCACCAATCATTGGTGCACTGGCCCTTTAAGTCTCAGAGAGCTGGCGCGCGCGCGCCCTAGAGAGCGGAGCCGCGCGCGCCAGCACATGACAGCAGGGGACCGGGACGGGTAAGTGACCTGGGATGCGATTCGCGAGCGGGCGCGTCCCGCTGTGCGAATCGCATCCCCGACGGCCATGACAGTGCAGCGCTCCCGGTCAGCGGGACCGACCGGGGCACTGCGGGGAGAGAGACGCCGTGAGCGCTCCGGGGAGGAGCGGGGACCCGGAGCGCTAGGCGTAACAGTACCCCCCCCCTTAGGTCTCCCCTTTTCTTTGTCCGGTAACTGCCTCCCCTGGGATGAGGACACCAGGAAAGAATGGAGGGTTTCCTCAACGGCAGGCAGCACAGCAGGAGTGGGAATGGGGAGGGAGGGCAGAGGGCGAAGCCTGGCACGGGGCAGTGTGACACCAGGACGGGGGCCATGAGGAGGCACTGAGGCTTGCCTGACGGGACTGGGAGGGGGGGAGAGGCACTTCCTATGGCAGGCAGAGTCCCAGTTCTTGATCTCCCCGGTGGTCCAATCAAGGGTGGGAGAATGAAGCCGGAGCCATGGCAGACCGAGGAGGACCTCAGAGGTACAGTTGGGAAGGACGAATAACTCAATCTTTTCGTGGTGGGGTCCAATAGACATCAGGAGGGGTTCTGTGCGGTAACGCACGGTGCAATCCAATCTGACTCCGTTGACCGCGGAAATGTAGAGCGGCTTGACGAGACGGGTCACCGGGATGCGGAATTTATTCACAAACGACTCCAAAATAAAATTCCCAGAGGCACCAGAGTCCAAGCAGGCCACGGCTGAGAGGGAGGAGTTGGCTGAAGGAGAAATCCGCACGGGCACCGTGAGACGTGGAGAAGCAGACTTAGAACCAAGAGACGCCACACCCACGTGAGCTGGGTGCGTGCGTGCGTTTCCCAGACGTGGAGGACGGATAGGGCAATCCACCAAGAAATGCTCGGTACTGGCACAGTAAAGACAGAGATTTTCTTCCCTACGGCGATTCCTCTCTTCCTGGGTCAGGCGAGACCGATCCACTTGCATGGCCTCCTCGGCGGGAGGCCCAGGCGTAGATTGCAACGGATACTGTGGGAGAGGTGCCCAGAGATCTAAGTCTTTTTCCTGACGGAGCTCTTGGTGTCGCTCAGAAAAACGCATGTTAATGCGGGTAGCCAAATGGATGAGTTCTTGCAGGTTGGCAGGAATCTCTCGTGCGGCCAGCACATCCTTGATGCGACTGGATAGGCCTTTTTTAAAGGTCGCGCAGAGAGCCTCGTTATTCCATGATAACTCGGAAGCAAGAGTACGAAATTGGATGGCGTACTCGCCCACTGAAGAATTACCCTGGACCAGGTTCAACAGGGCAGTCTCGGCAGAAGAAGCTCGGGCTGGCTCCTCGAAGACACTCCGGACTTCGGCGAAGAAGGACTGGACTGTGGCTGTGGCAGGATCATTGCGGTCCCAGAGCGGTGTAGCCCAAGACAAGGCCTTTCCTGAAAGAAGGCTTACTACGAACGCCACCTTAGACCGTTCTGTAGGAAACAAGTCCGACAACATCTCCATATGCAGGGAACACTGAGACAAAAATCCACGGCAGAGTCTAGAGTCCCCATCAAATTTGTCCGGCAGGGACAAGCGGAGGCTAGGAGCGGCCACTCGCTGCGGAGGAGGTGCAGGAGCTGGCGGAGGAGATGGTTGCTGCTGTAGCAGAGGCAGAAGTTGCTGTAACGTGGCGGTCAACTGCGACAGCTGCTGTCCTTGTTGGGCAATTTGCTGCGATTGCTGAGCGACCACCGTGGTAAGGTCAGCGAGACTTGGCAGCGGCACCTCAGCGGGATCCATGGCCGGATCTACTGTCACGATTCGGCTCACAGGTAGTAGATCCTCTGTGTCAGCGAGGGATTGGCGTGGACCGTGCTAGTGGACCGGTTCTAAGAGGCTACTGGTGTTCACCAGAGCCTGCCGCAAAGCGGGATGGTCTTGCTGCGGCAGTAGCAACCAGGTCGTATCCACTAGCAACGGCTCAACCTCGCTGACTGCTGAGAAGGCGTGGGACAGAAGGACTAGGCAGAGGCAAGGTCAGACGTAGCAGAAGGTCGGGGCAGGTGGCAAGGTTCGTAGTCAAGATGGATAGCAGAAGTTCAGGTAACACAGGCTTTGGACACACTAAACGCTTTCACTGGCACAAGGCAACAAGATCCGGCAGGGGAGTGCAGGGGCAGTGATCAGATATAGTCTGGGAGCAGGTGGGAGCCAATTAAGCTAATTGGGCCAGGCACCAATCATTGGTGCACTGGCCCTTTAAGTCTCAGAGAGCTGGCGCGCGCGCGCCCTAGAGAGCGGAGCCGCGCGCGCCAGCACATGACAGCAGGGGACCGGGACGGGTAAGTGACCTGGGATGCGATTCGCGAATCGCATCCCCGACGGCCATGACAGTGCAGCGCTCCCGGTCAGCGGGACCGACTGGGGCGCTGCGGGGAGAGAGACGCCGTGAGCGCTCCGGGGAGGAGCGGGGACCCGGAGCGCTAGGCGTAACAGACATGGCTTCGCAAATGGATTACTGGCGGAATGACTGACTAAAAGTATGAGGAGCAGGAGCATCTGGAGCAACAGAAGGAGGATATAAAACACATCTCTCTTCGGAGGAGGTGGTGGAGCCTTGGCTGGCTGAAAGAAGGAGCAGTGCGCTACTGAGTGATGCAGCAGGCTGGACCACCACATCGGAGCCACGGTTCTCCCAGGCCACTTTAATCATTTTTTTTTTTTTTATTTAATTGGAGTACCCCTTAACCCCTGGACATGTTTTATTTGTACAGTTATCGCTTGTATGGGAACTAGTAATCATGGAATATTACGTGAGATGCTTCAGCCAGAACTTTCCGGGATTCACAATTTGGTGGCACAATCACCAATTTTGCCACAAAAAAATTAAATATGGTGGCACAAAAATGATCTCTCACATATTTTCTAAGCGGCACAAGAGACCTTTGAAAATGTGAGGAGAAAAAAGGTGTGATTACTATCACTGGAACAGAAATTTCTGTAGTTTTTTTTTTTTAAATATCTCCCCATTATTTCTGCATTTTTAATTTTTGTGTCCTTTGTTAGTCTATGGGAAAGTGATTGTCTGTGCACACAAATATGAACGCATTTTTTTACAGCCATGTAAACAAGTGACATATTTTTGGCCCAGACATAAAAAATTGTGCATTTCACAATTTCTGATCTGTCAAAAAAATATGACTGCAAAGGGAACTGATGCAAACTCAGATGAATGGATCACAAAAATGAACCATTGTGATTTGAAAATAGCCTGAGTTGTATAGGCACTGTAAGGGCTTGTTCACACTGCCATTGTGCTCCATAAAGGGAGCTCCATAAGCCAGTTACAACGGTGATTTTGCCCATAGCAACAACAAATTTTACCATAGCTTGTAAAGATATGAAAGCTGAGCTGTGATTGGTTGCTGCTGGCAAGGCACTTCTGTAATATTCTTGGCTTGGACAAATTGATAAATCTGGACCACCATATTAACATTGCCTGCTTGTAGATCAACAGGTAAAGAGCTCAGTGGGCGAATCATGACATGCACATTTTCTGCCTTCCCTTTCTTAAAGGGATACTCTTAAGCAAAAAATAAATAAAACATTCTTATATTTGTATAATTATTTGTAAATTATTTATTTAAAAAATATATCTCATGCTTTCCAGTAGGTGTCAAGTCATGTAGCCTTTTGAGTCGGACATTGTGCTCTCTGCTGCCACGGCTGTCCATGTCAGGAACTGTCCAGAGCAGGAGAGGAGGGTTGGCATCAGTGTGTCAAGCGGGAAAGAATACATAACTTCCTCCAGGGCACATAACATCTGATAAGCACTGGAAGGCTTGATATTTTTTTAATATAAGTAACTTACTAATCTGTATACATTTCTCATACCAGCTGATTTGGGCAAAAAAAAATCGATGGAGTTCCCCTCCAATAGTCTTTTCTATGCATAACAGTCTCCTCTCCATTCCTCACACATAAAAATGGCTGTGGAAACTGTCATTTCTGTCAGAAGTCCCTATAGAAACCAAAATGCTATCATTTGAAGCATTGCTGTCATGTCACACAGACAAGTCAAAAATTGAAATCCAGTCTGGGTCTGAGTGCTCGACCGACTGTGGACACTGGTCAGACTTCATTCCAAGCCAGGGAGTGAAGCCCCCTGCCACAAGCTTCACCCAGCTATATCTTATATGTTAAAAGTGAATTTAAATGACAGAAACACTTTCACTTTTTGAATGGAAAACAGACAATAGAGCTCAAACCCTTACAAAGATGTATTTTGAAATTAAGAGTCACTAAACTTCAGAACTTTGTTGATAAAGAAAAATATAAAAAATATTAGAAAGAAGTCTTATACCCAATTTTCTTTTCTAAATAATATCATATTTTTGCTACAGTATATGCATACATAAGCATTTTTTTTTTAAAATGTTGCTATATAAATAAATAGTTTGCATTCAAATAAAGCTTATTTATACCTTTTGGAGAGAAATTATGGCTGTGGATAAAACTACTTTCTGAATCAAAATTCCGGCACAATGGACACTTGAATTTTCTGCATATTATTAACATTTATTTAAGAATGTAATACAGCTGAGAAGTGAAAGAGAAGTGTTTACATTAGTAGTTATTTAAAAAGCGCTACATTTCATGAGAAATAACATTTTTTATCAGTCAGGGAATTCATTCACCTTTTCATTATAAAGAGATGATTTTCAAAACTGGAATTAATGGCCAATATTCATTATTTAGCATAAAAAGTGTGATTATAAAGTGCTTATAGACAGCAATTTCCCCTTGACAGACTTCGGAGTTTTTATACCGGAGGTATAATTTCTTCTTATTTTAAGATTACACTCATTTAACTAAATATGCTTTCTGTATGTCTTTTCTTGTTGTTTTAGTTAGAAGTCCAAGAACACTTGAATGGGATGTTTGTGATAGCAGATGAATAGAAAAACAGAACAGAAATAATACATTTTAAACTTTTTTTCCCTATTGTTTGATATTTTTTCTTTTAAACCTTCAAACACTGTTTTTTCCCCTCATATGAACAGGATTATAGCATGGAATCAGTGTTAAACAGTCATTTCTTAGGCTCACCAGAGGAAATTATTTTGACCGCTCCCCGCTGGTGGGAGATTGATTAAGACTGGCTTGTGAGATGCAGGTCTTGATAAATATCCCCAATAATCAGTATTTTTTTTATATTATATAATTTTTTTTATTGCCCAAATTGGTGCACATTTACAGTGTTTTAGCATAAGTATTTACCCCCCTTTGACATTTTGCTCATCTTGCTACTGTGACAAACTGTAATTCAAATTTACCTAAACAGAATTTTACTATTTACGATCAACACAACATGCATGGTACTTTAAAAGTGCAAATATTTTTTTTTTGACACAAACAATAATGAGAACTAAAAAAAATTGACATGTTGGGTGCAAAGAGATTCACCCCTCGAGTCAATACCAGCTAGAACCACATTTCAATGGTATGCCTCTACCAGCTTTGCACATCTAGAGATGAAAATCTTTGTTCATTCTTCTTTCCAAAAAAAACCTGAAGCTCAGTCATATATCATGGAGACTGTCTGTGAAAAGGATTTTTCATTTCTTGGCATAGATTCCCAATTGGATTCAAGTCTGGGCTTTGACTGGACCAATTTAGGACATGCTTTGATCTAAGCAATTCGATTGTAGCTGTGGCTGTATGTTTAGGGTGATTTGCCTTCTTAAACATGAACCTCTGTCCCAGTCTTTTGCAGACTACATCCGATTGCCGTGTACGATTCCAACGAAGCAAAGGAAGACAGACAGGCGGCACTCACCAAGCAGGTATGTTTATTGCAGTCTCTCAGACAGGGTGCAGGTCACAGGCGGGGGAGTGGCAGTGGAGGATGGGGCTTGACCGTCAAGCCCCGTCCTCCACTGCCACTCCCCTGCCTGTGACCTGCACTCTGTCTGAGAGACTGAAATAAACATGCATACTTGGTGAGTGCCGCCTGTCTGTCTTCCTTTGCTTCATTGGAATCGTATGCTTGTGCTGGGCTGAGCACATCCATTCGCAGGCTTCCGTGAGTCAGTTTATGTGCTTCCCTGTGCTGTGCTTCACGCTTAATCTCGTATGTGCTGGCTTTCTTCTCCTTTGTTGTCCGATTGTAGTGTATTTGTCTCCATCCATCTTCCCATCAATTCTGACCAGTTACCCTGTACCTGCTGAAGAGAAGCATCCTCACAGCATGATGCTGTCACCGCCATGTTTCACTTAGTGCATTCAGGGTAATAGCGTTTAAAATTTTGGTCTCATCTGACCAGAGCACATTCTTCCACATGTTTGCTCTGTCTCCCACATGGCTTGGGACAAAATCTTCAGGATGTTTTGTGGCTCCCTTTCAACAATGACTTTCTTCTTACCATTCTTCTATAAAGGCCAGATTTGTGGAGTAGATGGCTAATAGTTGTCTTGTGGACATATTCTCCCTCCTCAGCTGTTGATCTTTGCAGCTCCTTCAGAGTTACCATGGGTCTCTTAGTTGCTTCTCTGATGAGTTTTCTCCCTACCTGGCTTGTGAGTATATGTCGACGGCCATGTCTTGGTAGATTTGCGGTTGTGCCGTATTAATTCTAATGATGGATTTTATGGGCCTCTAGAAGGACACAGGCTGTTTTGGCCTTGTGGACACAGCAAAGGAGACATAATTCTTTTATTTATTTATTTTTATAACTTTTTACATATACGTATAATGTCAGGAAGGGGCTAAAGACCATGGTTAAAACATGATATTACATTAATTACTACTAATACTAATAATAGGCAATTACATTTTCACAAAACATTTGAACAGGAAAAATGAAAATAAAAAAAAATCTACAAATTCTTTAGGACTAATATATCTTAAAAAAAAGATTCAGAATATTAAAGTCAACTTACTGACTCCTCTGTATATTCTATGTATTCATTCTCTAGAGTAACTGTCTGATTTCTTATGAAGTAAAGGAGAGCAACTTTATAACCAGTCCATATGATAGGTACACTAAAAATGTGCATATGGCTGCTAATATTGCCCATTAATATTATATTACTTAATAATAGGTTATGATAACTTAGCTGCATGTAAATAACATGTTATAGTTAACAATGACATTGTGGACATTTGCGTTTTTAAATGCGTTGAGAATAATGTCATATGGCCATGGGGAGATTTTGCAGCATTAAAATTACAGTGGGTGTATAACTAGTTAGTTTTCAATATATTCTGCTCATGAATAATTATCAGCCAGGCATGTCCTAAAGCAAGTACAAGCTGTCACTTTACCAAAATATTTAATAATTTAAAAATGCATAAATTCAAATAATTGTATTTAATGTACCATTCAGCAAGAAAAAATACACGCACATATGCAAATCAATATTTTTTTCTTTAATTTCATTGTTTTCTATGGTAAATATGGTTCAAATACTATGCTTCACTGCTACTTTCTATACTCAATATTGCACTTTTCTGTAGTAATGATGCGATCTAAAAAAAATGGCAAGCTCCACAATAGATATTTAATAAGGATAAACAATTATTTTAGTAACTTTTAGTAACAATTTTTTTTCCATTTTGACAAAATGAATGTGTAATCATTGTAAGAAGTAAGCTTTACATAATACTTTAAATATTTTAAGGAAATCTGTCAGCTCCAGATAATGCTCAGAGCTCGAGTCATAGAGGTCATGCTGAGCCACCCCTCCCTGCTCTGCATAATTTATATATAGGGTGCACATCAATCGAGGTGTGGTGGAGGGAGCAGGTGTGCATCCTGATGATCAGTACAGCCTCTTTGACACTTGAGTTTTTTTTTCTGTCTAACCACAGTGCTCTCTGCTGACACCTCTGTCCATGACAGGAACTGTCCTGAGCTGGAGCAAATTCCCATAGCAAACCTATACTGCTATAAAACAGTTCCTGACATGGAGAACCAGCTAATCTGTCCAATATTCTAAATATTATCAATAGTCCCATAAGGATAGCCTTATGCTATCCCATGCATGCTTAAACTCCTTCACTGAATTTGCACTGACCACTTCTGCAGGAAGGCTATTCCATGCATCCACTAGTCTCTCAGTAAAGTAATACGAGATATCAAGATACATAAGACTACAGGTAAGAGCAGGACATTATAGAGTCCAGAGTCCATAGAAGTGATGTGTTTCTCCTTGTGCCTGACTAAGCTATGGGATACAATTCATCGTGATATCACAATGTGTTGTTTGTGGCTCTATATACTACACAGCGCTAAAACTCATTCATTAAATTACAGGTTCAGCTTCAATGGATCTGTGTGTCGTACGTTATTTTCACTCTATTGTTGAAAATGTATTCTGCTCATTATCTTGGTCAAAGCCAAGTACGTTTGGATGAAAACAAAACTCATTCAATTAGGATTATTGTTCCACATTAAAGTAAGTCGTACAATTCCGCATGCACACCGTAGACTTAACCGTTTATTATTAGCCGCAGATTCCTCGGCCCCCTTATCGGTGGCCGCTGTACGCGTGTGATCGAGTCTGAGCATCTGGCTTTTTCCCGGTTCCTGACATTAGCACAGACAACAGAATCAGTGGACTATTGAATGCAATTACAGTAAGCAAGGCAGACAATAAAGATTGATCATCCCTCCTCCTTTTATCACACACAGAAACTAGCGGGGGTTAAAGCTTGCCTTGAGCGGCCTTTGTTTAACAATGATTGAAAATATGCATTTGTGTTGGTAAAACACTCGAGCTTGTACCACTTCATTTACCGGACACATTATCAAATTAAATGAAAAGTGAACTGCCAAAAGCAACAGTTATTATGCATTAATGATGAATATGTATTTAGCAGCGTTCACATATCAAAGGGAGAACAGATTTCGCCTAGTTATCCACGTTCTATGCTACACTACAGTAACTCGGATTTTTTACCCTTTTTTCATGTTTATTAACAAATCTCCAAGCAGGGAATGCACCATTGCCTCTCTGACTATATTTCTACAGGAAACAATGATTAATTACATGTTCTTGCTTCATGCTAATTAGAAGTGTTGTCAGTCTTTTTTTTTTTTTTCTATTTTCCTTATATTATATTATAAACCATTTACTGTGATAGAACTAGGACTTGGATTGGGCAGTAAACTAGTAGACCTCATCGGGACATGCACCACAAATTTGGGCATGCATCTTCAGCAGTGGTCTCAAACTGCGGCCCTCTAGATGTTGCAAAACTTCAACTCCCAGCATGCCCGGACAGCCTTTGGCTGTCCGGGCATGCTGGGAGTTGAAGTTTTGCAACATCTGGAGGGCGACAGTTTGAAATCACTCATGGTAAATCTGCGTTACAGACACTTATTTCGTGGAAAACTTTCTAAACATATCTACGACATATAGAGCATGCTGCAAGTTTGGGAATACCTGGTATGTCCTAAAGGGGTATTTCAGGATTTTTGGTTCTTTGAATGTGAGACAGGGGGTTCAAAGTAAGTCTAGTTACTAATATACTTCATGTAACGCCCCATGGGTGTCGACCTACTGTTCCACAAGTGGCAGTCGGCCGGGCAGGCAGAATGGGGCAGACTGACACTAAAGATAGTGCTAGATGCAGCAATGCTGATTAAGGAGTTTATTAACAGAGCAGGTGCAGAGTCCAAGGGATCAGACAAGCCCAGTAGACAGGCAGGATCAGCAGACAGACAGGCAGACCGACAGGCTTAAGGTCAGGCAAGCTACAGAGGCCTAGCAGAGCAGGATGAACAACCTTGCTGAGGCATCAGGCAACAGATAAGGGATGTTTATATAGAGAGTGCCGGGCAGGGATAGGAGGAGGATCCATTAGGGATCTCCTAATAAAGTACAGCCTGGCTCTATAAAGTATAGCCAGTGCTCTCATGCAGCCCCTAGTGTACAAAGTGGAAACTTCAGCAACAGACACACCAGAGCAGGAAGACCAGGAACTACAGGAGAAACATGGCACAGAGAATATCACCCGATGCTAGTAAGAACCAGGACACATGGTATGCTGGTGATTGCCAGTCTGTGTTACACTTCACTGTTTTAGTTTTTATTTTCCCCCAGAAGTAAATTTTTTTGCAGCCTGCAAAATGAGTGTTGTCTCAGACCTTTCCCAGATTGCTGTATGGCCCTAGACAATACATTGCAAGTCAGGTGCTGAAAGGGGGCTTGGCTGTTACATCTGCTGCGTGCGAAGCCAGACCCCTGGTGATGCTACTGGTGCACATGTGCATGAACTTTTCATCACACTTATCCACAGCTTGTGGGTCAGGTGATGTCAGGCAACTCATGTGATCAAAGGAAGTGAGGCTATGCTGCAATATATGGGGCGACCAATGTGTGGGAGGGAAATATGCCACCTCCAACCTTGAAACAAAGGATCCTGGGGATTTCAGTCCGAGGAAGGCCATGGAAACGTCTGTCACGCCCCCTCCCATAGACATGAATGGAAATGGCGTGGTGTGACATCACGAGGGGGCATGGCCATGACATCATTTCTCGGGAACAGTGCCCGACACAGAATGCCTGGGGGCTGCACAGAGATCGTGGGGGTCCCAGCGGCGGGACCCATGCGATCAGACATCTTTTCCCTTATCTTTTGGATAGGAGATAAGATGTCTAAGGCAGGAATACCTCTTTAAGTAACCTTATTTTGGATAACTCCTTTAATATGTGTGATTTTCTTGTTTGCCACAAAGATCAGGATTTTTAAAAAAGGCACAAACCTAAGAAAAATAAACTACACTGTCTTTTAAGTCTAGACCTCAAAAGTAGTGAAGCTGTTTGGAGTAACTTTGATTTTGATACACATAAGATGCACCGAACTTTAGAAGAAGCATAAAAAATATTACTCCTTTATTTGAAGAACTTAAAACAAGTCTTCCAGTATGGGTGGCTAAATAAACATGGTAGCACAATAGTTAGAGCTGTTTCTTTGCAGCACTGGGGTTGTGGTTCAAATCCAGCCAGCCAAACATCTTCATGGAGCATGTATGTTCTCCTCTTGTTTCTTCTCACACTCCCAAAAACTTGAGGTTGGATTGGGAACCATAACAGGGACTGATGTGATAATCTCTGTACAGCACTGTGGAATACGTCAGCACTATATACAGCTTACTTTTTACAAAAAAAAATTGGTAGACATTTGGGATGTCTGCTAGAACTTGCAGAGATCAGTTTAACCTATGTTCATGCACTTTTTTTGGACAGTATTTTCAGCTTAAATGTCAGAGACAAAGTGGGACAGTGCCTGAAATCATGGACTGTCCCATTGAATCATTGAGAAGCATGTGATTCTGTTGGTCTTCATCTAATGTGTAGGGGCAGCTTTAACAGTATATTTAGAATTTTATTGTAAGCATAATAATACACCACCACCTGGCCATAAATGTGTTAAAGGGGTACTCCAGTGGAAAGCAAATTTTTTTTAAAATCAACTGGTGCCAGAAAAATAAACAGATTTGTAAAGGACTTCTATTTAAAAATCTTAATCCTTCTAGCACTTATTAGCTGCTGTATGCTCCAGAGGCAGGTATGTAGTTGTCTGTACACATATATATACATATATATATATATATATATATATATATATATATATATATATGGCCCACATTTATTAAACTGTGTGAGAGAAAATGTGGAGTGATTTCCCCACAGCAACCAATCACAGTTCAGGTTTCACTTTACCTCAGATCGCAAGCTGAGATGTGATTGGTTGTTGTGGGAAAATCACTCCACTTTTTCTTTCACACAGTTTGATAAATCTGGGCCATATATATATATATATATATATATATATATATATATATATATATATATGGTATCTGTCTGATTACAGTGCTCTCTGCTGCCACCTCTGTCCATGTCAAAAACTGTCCAGAGCAGGAGCAAATCCCCATAGCAAATCTCACCTGCTCTGGACAGTTCCTGACACGGTCAGTGGTGTCAGAAGAGAGCACTGTGGTCAGACTGAAAAGAACTTTACATCTTCCATACAGCAGCTGTTAAGTACTGGAAAGATTAAGATTTTTAAATAGAAGTAATTTACAAATCTGTTTTGGCACCAGCTGATTGAAATTTTTTTTTTCCACCAGAGTACCCCTTTAAATATGTTTCTCTTTTTGTGTTAGTTCTGTTACACATTTCTTATCATTTTTCATTCATTACATAGTGTATAGCTAAACATTTAAATACAATTTTTACCACTCTTTCCTGAAAAGGTATATGCTGTATAAATATGGGGCAGAGAGCTGCACCAGTCCCACATCAGGAACCCACATCATGGTTTTGTCACTGACAGTTTTGCTGCTTTCACTTCTTTTTGAAATGGACAGAGCTTAAAAAAATACATATTCCCACAAATGTCTGTATGGAGACTACATTGCGGTGCAGCACGTAGAATAACATGAAATTTAATAGGAGTGCGTGTAATGTGCTCTTGATCATTTTCTACCATGCCCTAGTCTGTAGGCCATTTGCCATGTCTTGGGGCGTTTGTGGCTACAAGTCAGTCATCATTTTCTTTGCCTCTCCACCTTTCCTTACCATTTCATTTCCGTTTACAGCACATCATGTTCTCACTAAAGAGTCACTTATTTCTTTTAACAGTTGAAATTGCTGGAAGTGATTTAACTGTCATTTAATTTGATTCCTCTCTTCTGACTGCGGAGAAATATGTTTAATGTACTGGAAATTATGTTAATAAGAAAAAGCATTATCTCATTTAATGAAATAAATACACAAATATTTCAAAATAAAATAAAGAGGCAATCTTCACCGTGGAAATGTCTCTTATGGTTTGCATAAAATAACAAATGGGAAAAAATTCATGAATATATTGAAATACTAGCGAAAAAAGAGACCTGCTCTTTGGAAAACAGAGAGAGAGAGAACACTATCTGCAATGCATATCACCTAGCAATTTAAAATATTGTGCAGCAGCAACATTTGTCAAAAGGAGCACAAAGCCTTAGATACAGCAAGGAAAAAGTCATTTGTATAACATTTATATACAAAAGCAACATTTTTTTTATATTGAATCTTTTGCCTTACTTGTAACATTAATTATATTGCTAAATAAAACTTTTTTATTTTTTTTTACTGTAAACTATTATTTAAATATGTATGCAGTGGGGGGACACTTTCCTCAAGTCTGGGCTTGATTAAGACCAATGTATAGGTGTATAAAAAATATGTATGATTATAAAAAGATATATATATATATATATATATATATATATATATATATATGTATATAGAATAATGTAGATCCAGTGAGTTAGATTAAATTAAAACAATTTATTAAAACAACAATAGTGATATTTCTTATGGTGTCCTTTGTAGGGCCCTTACATCGATAAGGGACTTACCACAATAAGACTGGTGGTAGATGTACATAAAATAGAAAATAAAAATAAAATAGTCATAAAATGTATTAGTGATCCCAGTTAGGCTAATAATAGGTAGCGCCTATTAATACCTATTAATCGGTTGCCTGATGAAGTGGAACTTTGTCTCTTTTTTACATTCTTACCAACAATGTCATGGAGCAAGGTTACCGGTCATAGTTTTTTTCCAGGGAGACGTCCGCTGGCAGATGGGATACATGCAATCCCGAGAGCGTGCTCTGATATAGCTTGTGCAGTCTGATGGATGATGTCGAGTTTGCCAATACTGGGGAACAGGTGGTGGACATTTCGAGGTACTCATCTACCTCTTTTTCAATAGCAATGGCTGCCTGTTAGTGGGAATTTTTTGGAAAATTATACAAAATGTATATATATATATATATATATATATATATATATATGTGTGTGTGTGTGTGTGTGTAGACAAGGATATATCCAAATGGTGACACTATAGTTATGTGGTAGAGAGATGTTGATATAGTTCAGAAAGAAAGTTTAAGGATCCAATTTAGGATACTATAGCTGTGGGATAAAGAGATGATGATATATAATAATGATATATAAAAAAAAGTAAAGGAATGATGGGTTGTAAAATTGAAGATGTTAGGAGGCCAGATTCTACATATCTTCATGGTGTGATCTCTACCTAGATGAAACCAAACATTACTAGTTCAGCGTTTAGGCCTTTGGGGGCCAATGTTTCCATCTCGTATATGTACTTTGACTCTATCGTTGAAATTTTTTAGATAAAATTGCCAGTCAGGTTGAACCGACTGTAGGGCTGCGAACTGTGTACCCCTAATGTGACAGTTATGTGTTTCCTTGTAATGGGCGGAGAGTGTGTGTTTCTCATATCCCCTTTTTATATTATAAATATGTTCAGCTATCCTCTTTTTGAGTGTATGTGATGTGAGACCTATATATTGTTTATTGCAGGGGCATTTGATTATATAAATTATATTTTTAGTGTTGCAAGTTAGAAGTTCTTTAATTGAATGTGCTTTGTGGTTCGTGGTGGATGTTATCGTGTCTGTTTTTTTTTTGGGGAACTCCGTAACTTTGCAATTGTTGCACTGATTGCATCTGTAAAATCCTGTTAGTCCAGAAAGGGTAGGTTGTTTTGCTTTATGTGGTAGTGATCTGATCTGTTTCGTGGTGGGTGCAATTTTCAATCCTAAATTTGGTGCTTTTGTAAATATGACTGGGGCTTTTGACGGTAGTGATGGGCCAATGGTTTTATCTAACTGTAATAGGCGCCAGTGTTTGTTGACATTCTTTTTAATCTGTAGATGTGATGTATTTAATGGTATTATTAGTTTAGCTTGGTGTGTATTGTCTTCTTGTTTTGTAGAGGTGCGGGGGGGGTAGAGTAGTGATGAGAAGAGGTGCGGGAGGTGGGTTATAGTAGTGATGAGGTGAGGTGCGGGAGGGGGGTTATAGTAGTGATAAGGAGAGGTGTAGGAGGGGGGGTTATAGTAGTGATAAGGAGAGGTGTAGGAGGGGGGTTATAGTAGTGATAAGGAGAGGTGCGGGATAGGGGTTATAGTAGTGATGAGGAGAGGTGCGGGAGGGGGGTAAAGTAGTGATGAGGAAAGGTGCGGGGAGGGTCAGCAGTCGGGCCCCCACAAAAAAAAATCATCTGCTTATTGTAAAATGCCTGGGGGGAGACAAAGGGGCCCAGGCCTTGAGCTGTGTATGTGGCCCCGAAATTTCTGATGGAAGCCCTGGCTACTGTCGAATCTGATGTAGCTATTTTTAGATGTTGGTTTATGGTATGCGCTGCATATAGCTTGATTGTTGTGAATTGTGATTTGGAGGTCTAGGAATTCTATTGTGTCTGTACTGATGTTGGGTGTGAATTTTAGGTTATATGAATTTTTGTTTAGTTGTTCTTAATATTACAATAAAACAATAATACATATAACCTCAAATTCACACCCAACATCAGTTTTGGTTCTCAAGTCCTCAGTTCTCTTCTCCTCTTTCTGTTGTCCATGCTTACTGTGGCACATACAGACACACAATGCAAAGACTAAGTGAACTTCTCGCCTTTTTATCTGCTTTCAGGTGTAATTTTTATATTGCCAAAACCTGTTACTTGCCCCAGGTGAGTTTAAATGAGCATCACATGCTTGAATCAATCTTATTTATCCACAATTTTCAAAGGGTGCCAATAATTTTGTCCAGCCCATTTTTGGAGTTTGGTGACATTATGTCCAATTTGCTTTTTTTCCTCCCTTTTTTGGTTTAGTTCCAATACACACAAAGGGAATTAACATGTGTCTAGCAAAACATGTGTTACTGCAATGCTTTTCTGTGAGAAATACTTCCTTTTCTAGAAAAATGTCGGGGGTGCCAAGATTTACGACCATGACTGTATATGTATATATATATATATATATATATATATATATATATATATATATATATATATATATATATATATATATATATATTCTTTTCACTCGCTAATGCATTGTGATGTCTGGATTGTCCCCAATTTCTAGCAACCATATTAGTAGGACAGATATCACATTATATGTCTGCATTTTAGAGTCCCAATACAATATAAACACTAGAGATGAGCGAATTTACAGTAAATTCGATTCGTCACGAACTTCTCGGCTCGGCAGTTGATCGCTTATCCTGCATAAATTAATTCAGCTTTTAGGTGCTCCTGTGGGCTGGAAAAGGTGGATACAGTCCTAGGAGACTCTTTCCTAGGAATGTATCCACCTTTTCCAGCCCACGGGAGCACCTGAAAGCTGAACTAATTTATGCAGGATAAGTCATCAACTGCTGAGCCGAGAAGTTCGTGACAAATCGAATTTACTGTAAATTCACTCATCTCTAATAAACACTAACTCAGTGCAATTTTTTTTTCCATCTTTATTTACATTTATTTATTTATTTTTGCCATCTTTATTTATTATAATCCCCGAACACATCCATGATATGCCATCTTTCTATATACATTTTAAAAAGACACCAATGTTTTACACTTACCTCACAACACTAGATCATTAGTATAACCTGTGCCGTTAGGGTAGAGTGGGACACATATAAGGAATCTCCAGCACCGCAGAGCGCACTGAAATATATATTTTAAAAAAAGTAATGTGTCAACATGGAACTTTGTAGACATGCTTTTTGTCTGTTTTCTGGCTGTTTGAACAAAATATCATTATTATTTCTTTTATGAAGTGGCCATTATTATTTATTTTATTTAGTTCCGGTGCGCTGTACATATGATAAGGGGTTATAGTACATCTATAATAAATATAACAAATGCAAGAACAATGGAACTGAAAAAGTAAATTACAGACTTATATAAAAGGAGGGAAGGCCCTGCCAGTGAAGGCTTACAGTCTAAAAGGGGGAATGGGGGGACTGAATTGAATTTGAATCTGGGATTGTTCTTTTGACAAGTTTTACCAGCGAACATAAAGCATCTTAAGAATCCCTATAGAAATCAGAGAGAATAGTTTGGGATGATCTGTTAGATTCTACAAAGGTTTATTCCATGGAACACATCTTTCTGTACATTGACTTAACATTAAAAACATATTGTAGGGAAGACAATTTTAAGGAGTAAAAGGGAATTTGTAGTGCACTGTGCTAAACAAAACAACAATTTGATATTTTTAAGGAATTACATGTTGTCTCAGACCTGCCTTATAGCCTTCTCCAACATATGGCAGGCAATCAGGTCTGCAATCACTGGTTTCATATTGTGTAGAGCATGATTTCTGGATTATGCTATTATCCATCTGTTTTTGTAGGAAAAGACATGAACCTTTGTATAAGAGGTCAGTTGCTTCATTGTAAACTGCATTTGAGAACTCTATTTCTGCTCACTTGAGATAATTTTTGTGATTCACTTCAAACAAGCAGCTCATCTTGTGTAGACAACTGACAGGTGAATCTGCGGCAGAATTAGGCCAATTTAATCTTAGTCTAAATTTATATGTGGAGGCAAGATGTTCGGTGCTGCTTTCGCCTGATCTTATATAAAGACCCTATTAATCTTAGTCATCGTAAACTATTGTACATCCAGTAGAAGATCTGTGCACTTTTTCACAACTCGATAGTTGCTCGTTGGATAATAATAAAATAATTAAAGGCATACTTTATGTAATATTTTGCAGCAATAAAACTCTGGTGTGCGGGAATCACATAACATTGTTCATACATTGAAGCATATGCACAATTTTTGAAGCCAATGCCTTAAAGGTATCCAATAATAAAATAAGCACATTTCATAATAAAAATTATACTTTTTATATATAGATCATATACTCAATATATATTATCATACTTTTTATATACTTTTACTGTATTATTCTTTAATATGCACAACATTTATATATATATGTACATATATATAT